>NC_135301.1:18027780-18652780 GCF_051311805.1 Agelaius phoeniceus
GCTGGCCAAGCTATTCCTGATACAGGCCAGGATGCCACTGGCCTTCTTAGCCACCAGAGCACACTGCTGGCTCATGTTCAGCCGGCTGTCAACCAGTACCCCCAGGTCCCTTTCTGCCTGGACACTGTCCAGCCACACTGTCACCAGCCTATAATGTTGCAGGGGTCTATTGTGGCCAAAATGCAGGACTCAGCACTTGGATTTATTAAACTTCATCCAATTGGACTTTGCCCATCCATTCAACTGTTCCAGGTCTCTCTGCAGAGACCTCCTACCTTCCAACAGATCGACACATGATCCCAGCTTAGTGTGGTTCGCAAATTTACTAATGAAAGACTCAATCCCCTCATCCATGTCATCAATAAAGTGTCGCTGTCGAGGCGGTCACGACATAAAGCAGAGACCACAAGCAGTCTCAGTTGGCAACACTTTATTATTGAACATGGCTGACTTTTATGCACTTTCCAATTGTTTATGCTTCTTCTATCTTTACTATTGGCCACAATAAGTCAACATAATACTATTGGTGAGAAGTTATAGTGACTTTAACTAACTTTCTAAAAATGCTTCATCCAGCTGCAAAGTTCTTTTATCTTTCTTCCCTCGGTCTCCTTGGTTACAGCCTTGGAGAGAGCTCCTTATCAGCTTCTTCTTACTTCTCAGCTTCTTCTTGCTCCTTTAGCTAACAGGCCTGCTGTTAGCCCCTCCCACAATTCCCCCTTTTTGTTTTTAGACTGTAAATACAGCTACTATGGATTTTTGCAGGGCACTTTGCAAAAATCCCAGCAGAGAGGGTACACACAAAACCACAAGCACAACCATCAACAAAATTCCCACTCTTAATATAATCGTTCTTGTCCTTCATCCATCTTTAAGTACTGATATATGGTCTTAGCCGGTGTCATACGCATGTTCTGCTTCAGCTGCGGAACCATCCATCCTGTCCTTTCCTGCACGTTCTATGTAAGGTTTAACACAGCGAGCAGGCATCCATCGAGGACAATTATCTGTCAAAACGCAAGCATAACCCCTCCCCCAGGTTATCAGTTCCACTGGGCCAGACCACATACCAGTAATTAAATCCTTGACCCATACCTTAACATTTCTATGGAAATCTGGTTGCTTAGAATTCAAAGAAGAAAAATAGTAAAAGATTGGAGATAACTGTGAATCAGGTAGGGGACGCAAAAAGTTTAACACATAAACAGCTTTATCTAATCTCACTTGAGGTGAGTCCTGTTGCATTCCCCCTTTTTGTTTTTGAACCTGACGTTTAAGAAGTCTGTGAGCTCTTTCAATAATTGCTTGGCCCGTGGGGACATGTGGAATGCCCGTAGAATGCTCAATGCCCCAAGCATGAAAAAATGCTTGCATTTTCTGCGAAGCATATGCCGGGCCGTTATCTGTTTTTACGTGACACGGAACACCTAGAATAGAAAAGGCATGATAAAAATGATGAACAGCATCACGAGTTTTTTCTCCTGTGAATGCTGAAGCAACCATTGCATGAGAAAAAGTATCAACTGTAACATGAACATACTTAAAGTGACCAAATTCTGGCATATTAGTAACATCAGTTTGCCATTCTTCTAACGCAGAAAGACCCCTAGGGTTGGTACCATAATACTGAGTGACATGAGTCATGTGACAGTCAGGACAAGAAGAAAGGATTGATTTTGCTTCACCAGGAGACAATTTGAATTGCTGCTGTAAAGCTTGAGCACTCTGATGAAAAAATTGATGAGATAAAATTGCCTGCTGCAACACATTGGGTACAGTTTTGATTGCAGCAGCAGCTACTAAAGAATCTACATAGGCATTGCCTTCAACAAAAAATCCTGGTAATGAAATATGGCTACGAATGTGCATGATGAAGTAAGGATGTTTTCGAGCACCAATAACTGTCCATAACTTCACTAACATGTTAAACAATGGCTTCTCTTGAATATTATACAACACTGCTTGATCTAAATGCTTAACCAAATTGGCAACATAAATGGAATCGGTTACTATATTTACAAAACCAAGAAACAAAGTAAAAGCCAAAAGAACAGCCGAAAGTTCAACCAGTTGAGGAGATCCCTGCTGAATCATTGTCTCATATTCCCAGTGATCATCCTTTCTCCAAGCCACAGCTGCTTTTCCAGTTTTCCCGGATCCATCTGTAAAAATCATTATACCTTCCACTGGAACAGGAGAACACATTTCTTTCCCTTCAAAAGGAATCTCTTTAGTCAGTGCTAGAACAGGATGAGAAGGCAAATGGTATGTGATCTGGCCTGTAAAACAAGATAAGGCAGATTGCAATTCACGATTATTTTGAAAGCAACATTCAAAATACCACTGTTGTACAGGTATCACAATGGTCACAGGGTCGTGTCCCAAAATCTCATGACAATGCCAGCAGCCCTTGATGATAATGTCTGCAAAAAGCTCATAAAGTCCTGGAGCTGTTTTCCAAGATCTGAAAGATAAAAATATCCATTCCAGAATATGCAGTTGATCTTCCCAATTTTCATTCCATTGACACAGTATCCCACATGGTATTTCATGGTCTTTCAAAATAAAAAATTGAACACCAACAGAGATATCTATCCTGTTAACAAATTTATGTGCTAGGGCTAATTCAACCTCTTCTAGGGTCTTTTTGCTGCTGAGGTCAATTGCCTCCTATCAGTAGAGGAGGTGATGCCTGACAGCAAATCAAACAATGGCTGCATCTGATGGTTATACCTAAATATGATCGAATCCAACCTATCAAACCAACCAATTTCTGTACATCAGTAGCAGTTTTAACATCAATGTCTAACTTTACAGGTTGAGGCATAACTTGAGTGTTGGTCACCAACATACCTAGATATTTCCAAGGCATGTGTTCCTGCACTTTCTCTGGAGCAATGATCAGACCAAAAGCTTTCAAGTTTGTCACAGCACATTGTTTAAGAGCTGATAACTGTTGTTTGTTGTCAGATGCCAACAAGATATCATCCATGTAATGATAACAGTAGCAGTTATTAAATTGCTCCCGCACTTTTGACAAGGCCTGTGCCACAAACCATTGACAAATAGTTGGCGAATTTTTCATGCCTTGGGGTAAGTACCTTCCATTGATATCTTTTATCGGGTTCAGCATGATTTATAGAAGGCACAGTGAAAGCGAATTTTTCTTTGTCCTGCTCAGCCAATGGAATAGTGAAGAAACAATCTTTCAGATCAATGACAACTATTTGCCATTCCTTTGGAATCATCGTAGGTGTAGGAAGGCCTGGTTGTAAAGCTCCCATTGTTGCCATTACAGCATTTATCTGCCGTAAATCATGTAAAAGTCTCCATTTTCCCGATTTCTTTTTTATTACAAAAACAGGGGTATTCCAGGGACTGAATGATTCCTCGATATGTCCTGCTTGCAATTGTTCTGTGACTAATTCTTGCAGGGCAGTAAGCTTTTCAGTAGTAAGGGGCCACTGGCGAACCCAGACAGGCTTATCTGTCAACCATGTCAGGGCCACAACTGGACGTTCATTGCCCTGCATCACAGTGGCCCCTATTAAAAATCCATAGTAATTTTGACACCCCATTGAGATAAACAATCTCGTCCCCACAAACTTTGAGGAGCATCAGCAACATAGGGTTTGATGTTAGCTTGTTGGCCATCAGGATGTTTCACATTAATTACAATGGCTGACAGGCCACCTGTTGTAGCACCACCCAACCCCAGGAGTCCAAAACTTGCACGAGTGAGAGGCCAAGATTGAGGCTAGCAAAGTCGTGAGAGTATTGTGACATCTGCTCCAGTGTCAATCAAACCTGTTACTGATATAGTTCCTGGATGACATCCACTGGCAGTGAGAGTGCATGTCTTTTCTGGACGGCTCTCTGTTACTTTCTCAGTCCAGACACTTGAGGTACTCCTGTCGATCCAAAACTTCCTGTGCCGTGACTTCGGTCCACAAAAGGTACAATTTGAGCAATGCAAGTTCCTTTCTGAATAGTGACAGGAGGGTCATCGATGGATACCACAGCATGAATCTGTCCTAAATAATCAGCATCAATAAGCCCTAGATGCACATGAATACCTCTAAGTGTAGTACTTGATGTCCCTATCAAAAACGCACTCAATCCCTGTCCTATCGGACCATAGGCATCAAGGGGCACTTTACATATTTCTTTTGTCACAATGGTTACTGTGTCAGCAGTGGGTATATCAATCCCTGCGGACCCGCTTGTTGCCCCTGAGTATTGTTCACAAATGGGTAGCTTTGCAGTGCTGGGAAGGCCCACATTTGCTGTTGTGGTGGTTGTTGTCGGGGTATTTGTTTCCCCACGCGCCCCTTCGCGCTCCTCTTTGGGTTTCCCGGCAATAGCTGACCATTTGCATGATATTTACTCCTGCACTGTTTAGCATAGTGCCCAAGTTTAGCACAGCGATTGCACACAACATCGCTGCTTGCACTTGGCTTAAATGTTGTTTTCCGGACAACATTTGACACTGTGGTACACTGTGACCTTACGTGCCCTTGTTGTCCACAATTATAACATTTTGCTGGAGGTCTTAGCACTGCAGCAAGAGCTGCCATTTTATGCTCGACTGAACCAACTTTTGAGCAAGCAGTAACCATTTCAGACAAGGTGGGTTCCCCAGGTAAAGTGTCAATAATCTTTCTGCAGTCTGGGTTTGCATTTTCTTTAGCCAATTGTATGCACAATTTGTCTCGCAAAGTTTCATCTTCTATCTGTTTCTCAATGGCTGCAGCAAGTTTTTCTGCAAATTGCAAAAATGGTTCTCTCATCCCTTGCTGTATAGTGACATATTTCTGTTTTGGAGCTGCCATTTCCATTGTTTTAATTAAGGCACTCATGCCAATTTGCTGAGCTTGCGCCAAAATCGAAGGATCCCACCTTGCCTGTAAATCTGGGCTAGCAAAAGGCCCAGTGCCCAGTAGGGCATCAACACCCACAGCATGACGAGGGTCGTGTTGAGGCAACTGCATGTTTGTTAAAGCGGTGCGTTCAGCCGCTCGCCTCCAAGTTTCTTGAAATACACCGTATTGTACTGGCTGGAATAGAATTGTAGCAAGATGCGCGATGTCATAAGGTGAAAGCAAATCTGCATTAATTACACGTATTAATTGCATTACCTCTGAGGAATTAATACCATACTGAGCCACTTTCGATTGGAGGTCTTGCACAACCCTCCAGGCAAAGACGTGATGACTGTCATCCTGCCCTGTTCCAGGAGCTGCTTTAAAAACTGGAAAAGCCATAGGGTTATCACAAGCAACATTTGCATTGGAACTGTTCTCCTGAGGTACTCTTGGAGCACCTAACCTTTCTATGATGTCCCAATTCTTTTCTTCAACTGCTTTCCTCCTAACAAATTCCCAAAACTCCTTAGGGTGTCGAGGAAGCACAGTTACTTGACATGGAGGCAAAGTCCATGGGGCAGCAAGGCTAGAGCTCTTAGGAGGTGAAGGGACCAGAGCTCCTTGCCCCAACTCAGGTGTTACTGCAGGCGACTCATCACTTGCTTCGCTGCTGCTGTCACTGTCAGGTAACGGAGGATACGACCTTGCAGGTTGTTCAAGCCGCTCAGAGGGGAGCGGGGGGGCGGATGGCTGGACTAGAGCAGAGGGAAGTGGGGGGGAAGATGGCTGGGTTTGTCTCTCTGCTAAAGACATTTCAGCTAACTGGCGTAGTGGTGTAGTATATACAGGCACCATTGCGAGCTGCTGTGCAGGTGTGAGATAAAGAGGTTTAGGGGTCTGATAAGAGGATGCTATGGCAGGTTGCCCAGAAGTTTTGGCAGCTTTCCCAGAAGCCTTGGCAGCCTTCCCAGAAGCTTTGGCATCTGGCCCAGAAGCTCTGCAGAAGCTCTGGCAGCCTTCTGGGAAGCTTTGGCAGCTTGCCCAGAAGCTCTGGCAGCTTTCCCGGAGGCTTTGGCAGCTTGCCAGGTAACTTGCATGGCACCCGGACTTTCTTCAAGTTCCTCATCAGAGGCCCCCTCTGCCTCATCCCCCCCATCAGGTTCTGTTATCAGCCCCAACTCTTCGTCCGCATCCCGCTCCACTTGTTCTCGCTCTGTTTTCCATTCCTTTAATGCCTCAAAGAGCGATTCCCAAGTAACTGCTAGATCGACAACCGTTTTATCTCCCGTTCGGATGACTTCCCACAGTCTGTCCCTGACTTTTTTCCATGCCTTAACACTAAAAGCTGTGTCGGGATCAGTGCCAAAATTCTGTGATTTAGCCCACAGCAATATATTTCGAAGGGCATAGTCTGATGTATTAATTCCCTTATTTCTTAACAAAACTTTCCATGTAGCCAGAACATTTTCTTCCTCTTTAGATAAATTATGTCCCATTCTTACTAGTTGGTGGCTCACCTACTTCCAGGTGTCTTGATGGGGGAAATCAGGTCCGGACCTCCCTGTGGCTTCCACCTGCCACTCTCAGCTACACCAACGCCGCCTCCCCCACTACGTCCCAGTGGGTCACGGTTGCCAATTGCTAGGACCCCGTATGGGCCCCCACCGACTATGTTCTTATCACGTCGGGGATCACCAAATGTCGCTGTCGAGGCGGTCACGACATAAAGCAGAGACCACAAGCAGTCTCAGTTGGCAACACTTTATTATTGAACATGGCTGACTTTTATGCACTTTCCAATTGTTTATGCTTCTTCTATCTTTATTATTGGCCACAATAAGTCAACATAATACTATTGGTGAGAAGTTATAGTGACTTCAACTAACTTTCTAAAAATGCTTCATCCAGCTGCAAAGTTCTTTTATCTTTCTTCTCTTGGTCTCCTTGGTTACAGCCTTGGAGAGAACCCCTTATCAGCTTCTTCTTACTTCTCAGCTTCTTCTCGCTCCTTTAGCTAACAGGCCTGCTGTTAGCCCCTTCCACAATAAAGATATTGAACAGAACTGGCCCCAGCAAAGAACCCTGAGGGACACCACTGGTGACCGGTCATCAGCTGGATGCAGCACCATTCACCACCACTCTGGGCCAGGCCATCCACCCAGTTCTTAACCCAGCAAAGAGTGCTCCTGTCCAAGCCTTGAGCTGTCAGCTTTTCCAGGAGTATGCTGTGGGAGACAGTGTCAAAGGCCTTGCTAAAGTCCAGGTACACAACATCAATAGCCTTTCCTGCATCCACCAGACCTGTCACTTGATCATAAAAGGATATCAGGTTGGTCAAACATGACCTACTCCTCTTCAACCCGTGCTGGCTGGGTCTGATACCCTGGCCATCCTGTAAGTTCTGTGTATAAAAGTATAAACTGTTCCATAACCTTACCTGGTACAGAGGCCAGCTAACCAGCCTATAATTAACAGGATCCTCCTTCCCACCCTTTTTATGAACGGGCATCATATTGGTCAGCTTCTAGTCATCTAGAACCTTGCCAGTGAGCCAAGACTGTTGGTAAATGATGGAGAGCAACTCTGCAAGCTCATCTGCCAGCTCCCTCATCACCCTGGGATGAATCCCATCTGGTCCCATGCATTTATGAATATCCAAACAGTTCAGCAATTCTCTGACTGCCTCCTCCTGGATAACGGGGTGCAGCAGTGGGGGTTTGAAGATGTTTGGTCTCTCCCTGATTGCAGCAGTGGGGGTTTGAAGACAATATGTTTAGTCTCTGTCTAAAGTTGTTTACCACCTGTCTTCCCGCTTTTTCTCCATGGCAGTTATAATAATTCTAGATTTTTCCCTGTCTATCCTCAAAAATCCTGCCCCTTTAGCTTGTCTGTCATAATTTGTTACACCCCTTTATCTATAAAATTCGCTGTCAGTTATGATATTTCCTTTCTGCCATTGGTATGTAACTGTCCTGCTCCATGTTATGTTTACATTTGTCCCTCCAGACCCCTCCTATCTAGCCATTGATTCGTTAGACTATGTCCTCAGGGGATTCCACCCCCCCTCCATAAAGCCGCTTTTTTTCTCTGTTTCCTGCTCTTTGCCACTGCCTCCTCTTCAAGCCGTGCGGCACCCGCGCCCCGCTGGCACCCACACGGCGCAGCTGTTTGTCGCCTCGGCATTCCTCTCTGTCGCGAGAAAGAAGAACACCCGCACAGCATGGCATCAGCTGCCCCCCTTCAGTGCCGCTCCTGCCATGGGAAAGAACACCTGCGTGGCCCCGCCAATGCCCGCGTGGCGCTGTTGCGCCCGCGTGGTGTTGCATCACCTGCCTCGCTTCGGCACTGCTCCCACCGTGGGAAAGAATAACTATCCGTGCAGCGCTGCCGTACCCACACGGTGACCAAGTTAGACTCGGTGCCGGTCTTGCGTGGGAAAGAATAAAAGCAGCTCGGAGAAGCAAGCAAGACTCCTTCCTTTTTCCTTTACTCTGATCCTTCAACGTGGGTCTGCATTTATCGGCCATTCCTGGTGGTCCAGGACCCCAGCCAGTGGCTGAACCGCGATCCTGCCTGACGGCAGCAGAGGCGGGGCGCGGCCACTCCTGGCACACGTGCTGATCGTCCCTCCTATGATCAGGACGCAACGTCAACAGAGGAACCATTCTGCTCCCTGATACCATCGGCCAACCCAAGAGGACAGTTATCCTGAAGGCAAGTCATCTTCCCACTAAAAACTGAGACAAAGAAGGCATTAAGCACCTCTTCTCCTCATCTGCAGTTACTACTTCCCTTCTGCATCTAATAAAGAACAAAGGTTGGTCTTATTCTTCCTTTTACCATTAATATATTTATAAAAACATTCTTTATTATCCTTTACAAAATTTGCCAGTTTAAGTTCAAACTGAGCTTTGGCCTCCCTATTTTTCTTCCTACATGCTCTAGCAGCCCCCTTAAATACTTCCTGAGAGACCTGATCAGATGATCAGAGGGCTGGAACACCTCTCCTATGAAGAAAGACTGAGAGAGTTGGGGTTGTTCAGCCTAGAGAAGTCTCTAGGGGAGATCTTATTGTGGCCTTTCAATATTTAAAGGGGCTGTAGAAAGAGATGTTTTACCAGGGCTTGTCATGACAAGACAAGGGACAATGGTTTTAAACTGAAAAAGAGTAGATTAAGATTGTTCATAAAGAAGAAATTCTTTACACTGAGGTTATGAGACACTGGAACAGGTTGCCCAAAGAAGCTGTCAATGTCCCATCACTGGAAGTGTTCAAGGTCTGGTTGGATGGGGCTTTAAGCAGCCTGGTCTAGTGAAAGGTCCCTGCTCCCTGCTCCTTGCAGGGGGGGTTATAAAGAGTAATTAAATTGCCTTCTTAATTTTCACATGAATTATCTACAAAGCAGAGCCTTATGACCAAGAAACCACAGTGGTCTCTTCCAGCTTGACAGGAAGAGATTTATTAATGAGATGTCCTATTATCAAGACTTTTATCGCATACTGTACAGGCTACTTACTACATTATGAAGTAATTAACATCTGAAAGAAAAAAAAATAGTATGTTTGCTTAGTTCCTAAAAAAAAAAATTAAGAAAAATCAACAAATCAGACATGGGATTGACCATTTAATCTGAAGAGAAAATTAGAAAATGTGTCATTAACAAAATTCACAAAGGCTTGCATGCCTAAAACTTCCCCTGACATCCAAAGGAGCTAAAAGAGGTTTCTTCCTCAATTTCAGTTATACTTACTAGCCTCTCAGACCATGCTAGAAATTAAATTAACCAATTATATTGGTGTTTTTTTCTGGAAACTGTCTGGTGGTTTTAAACAAAGAAAAATATGTACAGAAATGCTGAAAGCAACTGCCAATACCAGCCGTGCATTGGATCATAGAATGGCTTAAGTTTGAAGGGATGTTAAAGATCATCTAGTTCCAACCCCCCTGCCATGGACAGGGATATCACCCACTAGATATCTTCCAGAACACAAGCCATGTTCATTCCTCATATGCAAAATTCCACATTCTGATACTTCAGTATGAATGTCATATATGCTCAGAGTCAAGGGCACCCTTCCTCCTCTTCTTCCCTCTCTAGTTTGAAGTGCCGCCTTCCTGACTCATGACAAATATTTTAATGTCCACAGAATGTACATGTGTATACATATGCATCTACATAGCATCAAGAAGTCAGAAACAAATGTGCTGGGGTTGCAGATTCTAAAAAGTTTAGGAGGGAAACAATGTCTCACACATTTAATTCTGAGAATTTAACACTGAGTTTTCAAAGGAAAATCCTAGTTACCTAGTTGTTTCTAGACAAGCCAGGCAAGGACATTAAGAGAGGCTATGCTGTCACTCCAATTTTGTATCAATTGATTTCAATCCACCAGGAGACCTTCCAACACCTATCAGATGAATCTACCTTCTAGTCCATTCGGCCAGAACAGCTAGTCAGGTCAATTTAGCTCAACTCAGTATAATCTCTCATTTCAGGTAGATCAGACCCTGCAGTACATAAGACCACCAAAACAGGTTATGTATTAGTGTCATTAAATGCAGCACACATTAGGTCCACAGCAGGTCCCCTCCATGGCTCTTACCTGCTGGTGGCTGCAATCAAAAAGTGTTGCACCCTCTGTATGGCCAGTGGAGAGAAGGGCATTCAGTAGGCGATGATGGAAGGAAGAAAGGTAGAATTTGCTTGTTCCTCCTGATATCCACTTTTGCTTACAGCTTTTCCAATCCAAATCAGTCCTCCACAAGGAAACTCTACTAATGTTATCTGTCTACTGCTGAACACCCAATCATCCCATCCCCCTAAGAAAACTCCAGACTTCAATAGACTTCACATAATGTCAGAAACACCTGAGTTCTGCCCCCACCCACAGAGGAACAGGATCTCTTCAACTATCAGGTGAAATCTTTTACTAGTTGTCCCAGAACTATATACAGGAATCAAAGTTGCATATATAACCCAAGGGGGATGGCCTTATTGTTGGCCATATTGACCATTTTCCCACCATTTCCAAATCCTTATAAGAACTGAAAATAATATCCTGCAAAATGCTACAAATTTAAGCTTGCAATGTCTCTTTTGCATAGGCTATGCAAAGAGTTTTATCTGTGGGAAAACCAAATATTTCTTAACTTTTTCAGTTGGCATGTTTTTTCTGAATTTCTTTCCTGTATCCCTAGGAGCAGAGTTTGTATTTTTGAAGGAAAAGAAAGATTTCATTACCCTCAGATATCTGAAAAAATTAAAAGAAAGAAAAATCTTGTGTCTGTTCAGCTTAGAAGTACTACTATTTTGTTAAATAAACGGACATGCCTTTTATATAATTCTGTGTGTTGTCTGTAATTGATTTTCTTGTTTTCCTGCATTTGAATAAGTTTTTAAAAGATCAAGAAAAAAAAGGCTTTATGTAAAGCTCCCAAAATTATTCCATGTGGCATGAAAGACCAGTGAATGGTTAATATTTACCCCCTAAACCTTTTCCTTTAGCAGCACTGTTATCTTGTCAAAAAAACATGTTTATTTTTCCTTTTTCATAATATCTTAGTAATAACTTTATGTTTGAAGAGTATTACCGCAATTTGGAGCCTTCATATCCAGCAAGGATATCCTCTTGGTGGTGTCATCTATGCAATATAAATCCAGAGTTTCTCTGTAGAACTTGGTCTCTTGAAATTTCTTGATCCGTATAATTTCACAGGAACACTTGAATAGATTGCCCAGCAATATCCTACAGCAAAGATCAAATTATTTCTTAAGAACATATATGCATATTTTAAAAAAGTTTCAAAGCACTTGTGGGTAAAACTAAAAGTTGAACTCTAAAAAGGTATGGATCAAAGATCTCAGTGCAATGCAAACTGTAAGTAGATAGTGTTCTTTGTAGAAAATTAAGCCCTGTCTGCACTGAGAATCCATCCTTCCACAGATGAGAGATCACACAGGGGACTCAGTTCCAGTCTCCAATTCACAGGGGTAAATCAGTAATGCCTTGAGAATTGGGTTTTCCTCTAAGACCCCTTTTATTTTATGGCAGCCAAACACATCAGAAATTCTTTTCTTGTATGATAAACTCTGCAGCTTTCTCAGAAATACCACTCCAGAAAAGGTTTTATTGCTGTTAAGTGGATAAATCCTTTATAGAGTTAAACAGTCATGGATTATAGGCAAATTGTCCTGGGTTTGGCTGGGATAGTGTTAATTTTCTTCTTTGTGGCTGGTACAGTGCTGCATTTCGGATTTAGGATGAGAATAATGTTGATAAGGCACTGATGTTTTAGTTGTTGCTCAGCATTGTTTACCCTGAGTCTCACACTTTTCAGCATCTCCTGCTCTGCCAGTGGGGAGGGAGCATGGCTGGGACAGCTGATCTGAACTGGCCAAAGGGATATTCCATATCCTAGAATGTTATGCCTAGTATATAAACTGGGGGAAGTTGGCTGGGAGGGGGGGATCACTGCTCCAGGATGGGCTGGGTATCAGTCAGTGGGTGGTGAGCAATTGTGTTGTGTATCACTTGTTTCTTACATTTTATTTTTCTCTCTCCCAGCAGACAAGCAGTAGCGGTAGCAGCGGTGACTGAGGTAAGTCCAGGGGTGAGGGTTAAATTGAACTGTACGGGAGAGCTGTCAAGCTCAGGGACATCCAAGCAGCAGCCTTTGAACCCCGTCAGGACCTGGAAGCCCTCAGAAACCAATCAGATATGGAGGGAGCATTGCCGGGAGCAGTGCAGGAGATTTAAACGTCTCTAAGGAGAGTGGCGAACAGGAGTTGTCAAACAGGGGTGTGGCGCGGCAGTTTGCAGGGCAGTTTGCGAAGGCAGGGCAAGCAGAAAGGGATCTGTCTGACTGTCCGGGAGCAGCAAATAGAGGCAGCAGACAGACACAATAGCTGGTGAAAAGGAGCACAAACAGATCCTTTCATTCCCAGTCTTATTAGCATACTTAGGGTAAGCTTCTTCACTTGAGTTATCAACACACCACAGAGCTCATTCCCCTGCAGCTGTGGGAGTCACTGAACCAGCCATGTCAGAGGCCTCCAGCCAACCAGACCTACTGATGGTGCATGCAGCTCTCCAGGCCACAGGTTGCCAGGAGTGCCTGATGCCTCTCCATGAGGCTGGGGCTGACAGAGTTTTTTACAGGTGTGTTGTGGTTGAGGAGCTGTGTCACCAGGTGAAGGAGCTACAGGAGAAAGTCAATAAGCTACATAATATTAGAGCAAACAAGCAAGAGATTGACCAGTTATTTTCAGAGATGCTACAGTCTCAAGACTCAGGAGTCTTGAAGCTCCATTCAACCCCGGACATGAGGAGAGCTCACTTCAGGATGGTCAGGGAATTAGTGAGTAAGGTCCCCTGGGAAAATGTTTTTGCAGGTCTTGGAGTCCATCAGTGCTGGTCACTTTTTAAACATCCCCTCCTAAGGGCACAAGAGCAGGCAATTCCCAAATATTGGAAGTCAAGCAGACGAGGCAGAAGGCTGGCTTGGCTGAACAGGGATTTTCTCTTGGAGATAAGGCAAAGAAGGAAGGTGTATGCCCAGGGGAAGCAAGGTCAGATTACATGGGAAGAATACAGAGATGCTGCTTGCCACTGTAGGGACAAAGTTCAACCGGAGTTGAAGCTGCCAGAACTGTGGAACAATAAAAAGAGTTTTTTCAAATACATTAATAGCAAAAGACAGTGTAGAAATAACATCGGCCCATTACAGGATGAGGATGGTCACCTCACAAACAGGGACAGAGACAAGGCAGACGTGTTTATTGCATTCATTGCCTCTGTCTTCAACACTGGTGATGGACCAGGGTGGTCTCAGTGCCCTGAGCTGGAGGACCATGCCTGTGAAAAGGATAAAACTCCCAGCTAACCCTGAACTTGTGCAGGATCATAAACCCATGCTGGCTGAACCCCCATTTGTCCTGCTCGTGCTGTGATCACACTCAATATGATCTGCTCCATGACCTTCTCTGGCACCGAGATCAGGCTGACAGGCCTGGATCCTTTTTCCTGTCCTTCTTGTCGATGGGCATCACATTGGCCAACCTCCAGTCATCTGGGACCTCCCTGCTTAACTAGGACTGCTGATAAATGATGGAGAGTAGCTTGGTGAGCTCTTCTGCCAGCTCCCTCATCACCCTCGTGTAGATTCCCAGACTTGTGTGTTTAAGTGGAACAGCAGGTCACTGTTTCTTCCTGTATTATAGGGGCTTCATTCTGCCTTTCATCTCTGTCTTCCAGCTCAGGAGGATGAGTATCCCCAAGAACAACTGGTCTGACTATTAAAAACTAAAGCAAAGAATGCATCAAGTACCTCAGCCTTTTCCTCATCCTTTGTGGCATCCAATAAAGATGGAGATTCTCCTGTTGTTGATGGGTTTCAAGGATTTGAATCCAACCTCTGTCTAAATACATTTTTTAAAATCAAATTCAACAAGGAGTCAATATTTTCACTTACAACACTTATGTTCATTAAAGAAAAGCAGTAGATTTAATTGTGTTCCACAAGTATTATGTTATCGGATTTGCAAGGTGCCCCCAAGCGGGAAGAATGATGCACAGAACTCCATGATATCAGAAGGCTAATTAATTACTTTATTATACTACATTAAACTATAACTTAATTACTTTATTATACTAAATTATACTATAACTATATTACAGAATACTACACTAACAAGAACTATCACTAACTACCTAACACGTGACTGTCTCCAGCCTGACCATCCACACAGTTTGGACCTGATAGGCTAATTAACATAAACAATTCCACCAGAATCCAATCAAACAACCATCTTGGGTAAACAATCTCCAGAACACATTTCACATGAGCACAAACACAGGAGCAGCAAATAAGATAAGAATTGTTTTGATCATTCTTTTCTCTGCTTCTCTCACAGCTTCTCTCTGTTCAGAGGGCATGTGAATATCACATTATGTAAAGTCCAGGTGTTAATTATATGCTTAATTTATTCATAAGTGAAATTATTGTATTCCTTTCTTTGATACTGCACCAAACTCCATATTCATATAACAGCAGACATTCATATCAGAGGCTTTTAGTTATTGTGTTCAAATTAAATGTGCAATATGTATTCAGAGGAAAGATCAAAAGCAAAAATTTAAAATGCTTGTATTTGGCTTTTTTTGGTCAATTAAGCATTTGCAGTTTCCAGTGGTAATTAAGTGAAAAGTCCTCTCCTGTCATGCAGAGCAAAGAAATGCTCATCTGAATCATAAATGCTCCCTTTATCAAGACTACAAAAATACTTTCTCCAAATCAAAATAATGCTTGTTTTCTATATTTTTCTGAGTCTACAAGTTAAAAATAGTGAGAGCAGTAAACTGTAAAACTGCCAGTAGTGTAGTGAAAACCAGCATTATGAGCCAAAATACCATGAGTTTATGTGATATTATAGATGTGCCATACAGGCTCCATTTTTGAAGTTACATAGTATTTAAAGCAGGGAGTAAATCTCTTCTCCCTGCCCTCTGACTTAAAAACACAGCATTTAGTCCCCCTAGTTTCAGCCCTTGATCTTTGAGTACAAGATAATTTCTGAAGAAATTATGGGGATAAAAGTTGCATCTTTTATAGGCATTTAGAATGGAATCACAGAATATGCTGAGTTGGAAGGGAGCCCCAAGGATCATCAAAGTCCAAGTCCTGGCCCTGCACAGGACACACCAACAATCCCACCGTGTGCCTGAGAGTATTGCCCAAATGCTTCTTGAAGTCTGTCAGGCTTGGTGCTGTGACCACTTCCCTGGAGAACTCGTTCCAATGGCCAACCACCCTCTGTGGGAAGAAATTTTTCCTAATATCCAACCTAACCCTCTCCTGACACAACTTCAGGCCATTCCCCCAGGTCCTGTCACTGGACACCACAGAGAAGAGATCAGTGTCTGCCCCTCCTCCTCTCATGAGGAAGTTGTAGACTGCAATGAGGTCTCCCCTTAGTCTCTTCTTCTCTAGGCTGAACAGACCAGGTGACCTCAACCACTCCTCATACCGTTTCCCCTCAATGCCCTTCACCATTTTCATGGCCCTCCTTTGGATGCTCTCTAATAGTTTAAAATCTTTCTTATATTGTGGTGACCAAAACTGTTCACAGTATTCAAGGTGAGGCCACACCAGTGTAGAGCAGAGCGGGACAATTCCCCCCCCTTAGCCAGCTGGTGATGCTAGGCCTGATGCTCCCCAGGACATGGTTGGCCCTCCAGGCTGCCAGGGTACTGCTGACTCATTTTCAACTTGCCATTGACCAGGACCTCCAGGTCCCTTTCTGTGGCATTGCTTTCCAGCATCCCATTCCCCAGTCTGTCCTTTTATTTAGGGTTTCCCTGTCACAGAGTCCGGCACTTTCCCCTTGTTGATCTTCAAATGGTTGGCGATTGCCCAGTCCTCTATTTTTTCAAGGTAATCTGTAAGAGATTTTATTTACTATATATTTTTTTTATTCCTTCTAGAAAGCACTAGGCCTGAATTTTGTAAGCTGACCAGTACTCATGTGAGAACGAAATGGGTGAGCTACCGTTTCATTACTCCAGTCAACTGATCTGTCCTATAGTAGATGCTGGTGGAAAGAGCTCATGTGGATCCTGATGGTGAAAATTAAAGTACAATGCGCATGTAGGACAAAGGGGTTAAGTAAAAACCCATTGATATGTTAACTATGATGTTTTGCCTGATATTTACAAACAATACATTTGGAGGTTGAAAGAAAAAAGTTAAATCCTCCTATGGAATTGGGCTTTTCTCTCCATCACTGAGACAACACAATACACCTCAAATCTTATTCCTTCACAGGTGATGCGCACTCATAAAAAAAAATCTATACAGTCCTGAAACTGCTGAGCAGCACACACAGATGCCCCCATGGAATTCCCAAATGAGGCAAATGCCTACTTCTCTTACCTCTACAGTGACTAAATCCCACTTTTTTTGAAAGGCAACAAAATATACAATGGGTGCTATTTGCAGATAGGTACCCATATCACTTACTAGTCTAGTGGAAGACAACATATTCCAGGTCATAGGAGAACAAGATTTAAATCTTGTTTTTTGCACAGCACAGGACCCTACTCTTCCATACCAGGACTCCTTAACCATCAAACGATAGGTCCCTCAGGGAAATCTCTCTAGCTGAAATTGTTCCATTTCATGTGATCTTCCTTGACACCCTAAAAGGGAAAGCCCAGACTCAAGCTCTGATTCCAGACCAAGTCAAATAGAAGGGGCTTTAAAAATCACCCCTCTCCCACTTTCTAAAACTGAAGTATCACAACACGTCTGAAAATGAGCCTCAGACATTTTATGTAAGACCCTCAGACACCCTATGAGATGGTACTTCTCTCTTTTTCTCTTAAGAAGATAAAATCTTAAAAATATATTTTTTAAGAATATCCTAAAAAAAAAAAAAAAGAAAAACAACAACAACAACAAAAAAACCACTGACTCCAGGGATGGGGTTTTTTGTTGGTAAGCTGGAATGAACATAAAAGCCTAACTACTTCACAACCAGGACTAAACAGGACTGAAGTCCCATTTTTCCAACAGATTTCCTCCTGGCTGATTATGTGCTTCCTTGTTTAACTCACTAATGGTCATCTAATTCTCCATTTCTCTGTGAGGACATGAGTTGCTCCATGCAGAGATATGAGCTCTACTGGACAAATGACTGTTCAGTGTTGTTGCCATAATTGTATTATTTTGTCACTTAGCTTCAGGCTACTCATCACTTTTGGACAATTATTGCAACTCCCTAGGCATAAGAATAGTTCTTATTTAAATTCCTAATCCAGGCTTACTGTCCAAATATCAGTGAATATGTTACTTTCTGAACATTTTGTGCAGGTTTAAATGACTGCATGAGCCAGTGAGGAACTGAAACTATTAATTCAAGCAAAATTAGAAAAAGAAAAAAATAATTATTATTTTAACAAATTCAGTTGCAAAGAACCAAAAGTAACTCAATAGGTTTAATCATCTTCTCAGATTTTTACCAGTTGTGCTTTGCTTGTTATATACCAGACAAAGAAAGTAAGAAGTAGTTAACACATTTACAGAAAATCTTTTTCCTATATTCTTGGTCATGGGTTGACACATTTAGTACTTTATGACTGTAGCCTTTTCCTCCATGTAGTTTAGCACCTTAAGGTTTTTCAAGTTGACTAGTAATTCAACAGATATTTTTCAGACCACTGTTATTGATTTACTACCTTAAACTATACTTTGACAGTAAATTTACTATTATATAGGTTTTTCATAAACTGAGCACTTTATAGTGATTATAGAGATGCATGCTATGGTGGTTTAATCCATGTTAAGTGAAAAAACATGAACTAAATTATTACAGATTAGGCAATTATCACTCATCCACTTCCATGGAAAAAGAATATAAATTAGTTCACCAATTCAATAACACACACATGCACGGGTGTGCACACACAAACACAAACACAAAGATTGTGGTGAGCAGTTCAAAGACAATTCATCTGGGCTTCAAAAGCCCTTTGGGGGGTTTGGGGGCTTTTTTTCTTCTTTTTAAAAAAAAAGATGTGGAGTACAGAGTCTGGCTCCTGAGAACAGCATGCAGTCAAAAGCACAACTATACTTTACATACAAATATCAAGCTCACTTTTAAGTAGCTAGATGTAATACAGCTAAAAGTATACCTGTGGAAACATAGGGAGCACAACAGTGGCCTAGGCAACTGCATAAATATTCACATAATTAGCAACACAGGAGCAGCTTTCTATTGCAGTGTCACTCTACTGGGTCTGGATGGAATGGAGTTCATTTTCTTCATAGCAGCCAGTAGGGCATTGTGTTTTAGATTTGTGACCAAAACACTGCTGATAATGCACTAATGTTTTAGGAGTTTAGCCATCTTTTGTTCAGGAACTGTCTGGGCATCAGTCTATCTGTAGGAGGCAGTGAGTAATTGCCTTTATATCACTTGCTTTGTTTTCTGTCTTCTTCCACTTCTCCTTCACATATTAAACTATTTTTAACTTTATCACAATGTTTTCTTGCTTTTCTTTTCCTCTTTATCCATCCTGCTGGGGGTGGTGGTGGGGAAGTGAGTGAGTGGCTGTGTGGTACTTACCTGCCTACTGGGGTTAACCTACAACAGTCACAATGCCACTACACTTCTTACACTGCTCCTGGCAAGGAGAGGCAAGAAGGAAGAGGAGGGAACAGATCTAAAGAGAATGGGAGGAAAGAGTTGAAGAAATGGTCATGCTATGCGTAGTCTCCCTCTACAGGCTTTCCTCTACCTACAGCTGGAGACAGCCCTATACTGACAGCGCATGAGAGGGAAAATTGGCATCTAGGTCTCAAGTAGTTACATTTGGATACCTTTCCTAAACCAAATCAGCCTAGAGATATAAATGCATTTTAATACCTGAAGCTGTAAGTATACAATGTATACAAATCTATTATTCAGCGTTGCAATTACACACAGCCTGGTACATGGCAATAACTATCTTTTAGGAGTGCTTTATACCCACTTGCTGTGAAATTTATTCCTGCATTTAAAGGTATTGACAGAATACCATGCATGTGTATTACTCAGATCTATTAAAATTATTTTTAGCAGAAAATGATCTTATAAATTACAGCATGACTAAATTAGGACTGTGTGGTAATAGTGAATCGGATGACATCAGGCTGGTGACCTGTCACTAGTGGGGTTCCGCAGAGCTCCATTTTAGACCCTGTGCTCCTCAACATCTTCATAAATGACTTGGACAAGGGACTGGAAAGGATACTAAGCAAGGCTGCAGATGATACAAAACCTGGAGGAGCTGTTGACTCCCTCAGAGGCAGAGAGGCCCTGCAGAGAGATCTCAACAAATTAGAGGGCAGGGCAATTGCCAACCATTTGAAGATCAACAAGGGGAAAGTGTCAGATTCTGCACCTAGGATGGGAAAACCCTGGATGTACAGACAGACTGGGGAATGAGATGCTGGAAAGCAATGCCACAGAAAGGGACCTGGAGGTCCTGGTCAATGGCAAGTTGAAAATGAGTCAGCAGTACCCTGGCAGCCTGGAGGGCCAACCATGTCCTGGGGAGCATCAGGCCTAGCATCACCAGCTGGCTAAGGGGGGGGAATTGTCCCGCTCTGCTCTACACTGGTGTGGCCTCACCTTGAATACTGTGAACAGTTTTGGTCACCACAATATAAGAAAGATTTTAAACTATTAGAGAGCATCCAAAGGAGGGCCATGAAAATGGTGAAGGGCATTGAGGGGAAACGGTATGAGGAGTGGTTGAGGTCACCTGGTCTGTTCAGCCTAGAGAAGAAGAGACTAAGGGGAGACCTCATTGCAGTCTACAACTTCCTCATGAGAGGAGGAGGGGCAGACACTGATCTCTTCTCTGTGGTGTCCAGTGACAGGACCTGGGGGAATGGCCTGAAGTTGTGTCAGGAGAGGGTTAGGTTGGATATTAGGAAAAATTTCTTCCCACAGAGGGTGGTTGGCCATTGGAACGAGTTCTCCAGGGAAGTGGTCACAGCACCAAGCCTGACAGACTTCAAGAAGCATTTGGGCAATACTCTCAGGCACACGGTGGGATTGTTGGTGTGTCCTGTGCAGGGCCAGGACTTGGACTTTGATGATCCTTGGGGCTCCCTTCCAACTCAGCATATTCTGTGATTCTGTGAATAGCTTGCTAAATGTGGCTGTTTATAATTTGAGTCTGAAGTTAATAGGAATAACACAATTAGATAAAAATGGTTATTAATTACATTTAAGTTGTATCTACTGGAACATTTTTCTTTCTATTTTTTCTATTTTATTCACGTCCTGTCATCATACATAACTCTAGAAAGATATTGGGGCTACAGAAGTTTGGATGACAAAAAAAAGTGATGACAAAGAAAAGGCTAAAGGAAATACATGTTAATAAGATTGTTATAATTCTTCATTCTTATATGATTCCTATAATAAATGTTATATTATTATAATAAAATTTCTTAACTACATTAAAATACTTCTCATGTAAGAAAAAACTATAGTAATTTCACTAGCAACATTAAAGCTCATATAGTTACATCAGTTTTTAGAAAATTGGCTGGAGTTTCTGTTTTCTTTATGAAATAATGACAAAATGATGTTTTAAAATAAAATGTAAGACTTTTCAAGGTCCTGTGCTCAGAAATCACTCTGGCAAAGCAAAATTATTTTAGCATTTAATAGTTTTCACTATTACCACCACAACTGCATCTGCATTTCATTCCCTGTGCAGTCCATCGGAGTTTTATTGCTGATAACAACAAGCAATGATTCACCAGGATTTCCAGAAACATTTTAACATGCATGAAGGCTTCCCAGTGAGAACAAACAAATGCATTTTTAATGGGCTAATAGATCAACCTAGACAAAAAATATCTCTATACTAACTGCCTTGATATGTATATATAGAGAAGATGGCACCATTTACTATTTTCAGTCTTATTTTGGGTGTCCTATGTCTGCTAAGATTACTAATTCTCCAATGAAGAAACCAGTGTCAGACTGAACAAGCTCCTAGTTCACAACCTTCTTCTGAATCAGAATCACATGTACATCAACATAACAGATGTCAGCTTAATTTGTTTCTAACAAGCAGTTTCATGAACTAGAGTTCTAATAAACTCTGCATACCAACAGATATGTATTTAATGTTTTATTGTGTGGTCCAGTTGAAGCTTTTCCTGTAACTTAAATATTTTAAAGACATCTTGTCCACATGGATTGTCTAATTCCCAACAGGACATATGAGCACTATGATATTTTCCCCTTAATCAGGATGCTTAATAGGATCTCTATGTTCTTCCTAATGGTAAATATTAAAAAAACCTATTCATCTATATCACTTTTGGTTATAATCAACCACTGGGGACAAAGACACTTTCCGACTGCATGAGCCTTATTTTCTTAAAGAAATAGGCAAAAAAAACTATGAAGAGGATCCAGGCAACTCTCTCAGTTATTTTTTGCAGTGTCTACTTGCCCATACAGCTGGAAAGGTTTTTCAAATGTCTATCTTTGTTAAAAATTAAACTCATTGTTCCCTATCCTCATCATCATGGAGAAAACTGGTTGTTCTCCTCTTCATAATCACCTTCCTTTTAAAAATCTGAAGATGTATATTCTTTTTCACTATTTTCTTTACTAAATTGAACAAACTCAGACTTTTTGTCCTATTCTGAAATTATTTTCTTTACAAACTCCTTATAACTCTGTTGCTCTTCTCAAATATCTTTCTAGATGAGTCGATTTGGTGTCCTTATCTGTATACAGTATTTCGATGATGCCTTACCAGCAGCTAAAGTAATAGTAAACAGTAATAGTAAAGATGCAAAAGTCTAACACAAAATTACTTCTAATCATAGACTGAATTTGCTTTGTTCTGCTGCATCATCCTGAGATTCTGTTTCAATATAGCCACTAAACATTTCTCTGCAACTGTGCGTCTTAGACAATAATTTCTCATTGTGCATTTTTATAGTGCATATGCACTTGACTTTACGGAATTTCATCTTATACAATCATAATTCACTGGGAAATTGACACACAGGTAGACACACAAACACATTCTGGAAGATACTTCCCTTATTCACCAACTGCAATTCACCAAAGCAATTTACTTTATTAAGGTGTATATGAAGTAAAACCCTCATAGGCCAGCAAGATATGGTTCATACTCTTCCAGTGTTTGTTCCACATTAAGGATAGCAATTACTGTGTAGGCAAATTCACATATTCATGCCCACTTCTTTGCATAAACTAATTGCTACTCCTTGGAAAACACAGATACAGAAAGTCAGTCCATTTTATTTACAAAGTAATAAGTTCTAAGCCAAATTTAACAATTCTTCCATATTACAAGAAAGCATTTAGGCATCTTACAAGACTGAGGCTTGGCCTTAGATCTTCTTGATCTCATTAGAACTTTATTAAAAGCTTAATTAAATTATAAGACAATTAAATAATAAATGTATCTAATATAGATGGACAGACTTAAACACACTTGAATACTTGGCTAAAACAGTGAGCCCTACACATGTTCTCAGTGTTTTCTAGGACTGGAACCACAATTTTCCATATGAGTAGCAGGAATGAGTGTGAACTTGTCAAAATATATTAGATGTACTCCATGCATGGACCAAATGCACTTCTAGCTGCTAAAACATGCTCAGCCCACTAAATCAGACTAGAGCTAGTCCAAAGTCAAACTCATGTTACTGAGCATGATGCATTTAGTGTGGACATCATACTCTCACCACCAAATTACTCAGTAGAGAGATGCACTCCTTTGTGCTCTGCTAGTTACTGAAACAGATACAGCCAGTGACCACTGTTTGAGGCAGGATAACAAGATGAATGGGTCTTTTTTCCATTCCATATTATTTTCCTATGATCTACCAATTCCTTACCATACATGTCCTATTTCATGCCCATAATGACAGGAGGCCATAAGAAGTTAAAACATTTTATATTAAGGAAACAGGAAGAGAGAGAAAGGAGTTAACAAGGTTTGGACAGTTTTAACTTAGAAGACAAGCTATCCTTATCACATATATTGTAGATTGATATTTTTCACAAATGCCTGATGGGACACAAACCTTAAGCCTGAATCCACCACAGTCCAGTGAGAGTATATAAAACTTAGAATAGTAATTTAAAATACAATGAAAAGAATAACAATAATTTTTTTAATAAGAATGTAGATGAAATAACTAGGCTGAACTGCAAGATCTACAGCTGTCTTCTATAATGTAAAATGTTAGCCTTACTCTTTCATGATGTATGTAAATGTTTCTGCATGAGAAATAAAGAAATATAATTATTCTATATCCTCACAGATTTTTAAGTCCAACATAAAATCCAGCTTCATTGTCATTGATACTTTATTATTTCTGCTGGTTTGCAATGTAACTGTTGAAAAAGACAAAAAAAAAAAAAAAGGAGGTGGCTCCTTCCATGCCTTTTATTGATGAGAAGTCAGCTATGAAGTCTGAAAGCCAGAAGTGGTTGCTGATCTATTACACTATGTTTGGTTTGCATGACAAGGTTTGGTAGCAGGAGGGGCAGCATGGGTGGCTTATGTGAGGAGATGCCAGAAACTTCCCCCATGTTGAACAGAGCCAGTATCCAGATGGCTCCAAGACAGACTCACTTTGGGCCAAAGATGAGTAGATCAGTGATACTGATGGCAACACTATGATAACATATTTAAGAAAGAGCAAAAACTGCTGCACAACAGTGTGGGAAAGACATTCTGTGCTGTCCTTGTGAGCTAGCAAGGTCTCCTGAAGATAAGGAGAAGCCCCATATCGCTCCTGAAGGAACACCAAGGTCGTTACCATGGAGACCAGAGGGAGGAGAGAAAGTTGAGATATGGACTCTGGCTGGCTCGCAGAGTGACGTGGCTCCCTGGTCGCCTACTGGGAACTTTGTTTCTCTTTTATGGCCAATGGGCACTGTATATGTGTTAGATGGGTGTAAATATCTGGAAGAAGTATAAAAGCAACGTTGGTCTAAAATTTCTCTCTTGCACCCTTTTGATGGAGTTGTGTATTACTGTACTGTGTCATGCTCTATAACGACACAACAGCAGCTGGGAGAGACAAGCAAGAAAAATGTGAGAAAAAAACTCTGCAGACATTAAAGCCAGAGAAAGGGGGAGACGAGGTATTCCAGGTGCCGCAGCAGAGATTCCCCCGCAGCACATGGTGAAGACCATTGTTGCCAGATGAAAACTTATTTGCACCTGGTGGTTTAATACAATGCTTATTCTTTAAAAACCACTGGCCTATGGAACTGTACAATGCTGATTCTGTAGGGTCATGTTAAACATTGACCAAAAACTGGAGAGTAATCAGCCCAGTTATGCCAACTTTTCACCAGTTCACCAGGTAGTCAAGTATGAATTTAGGGTTGCCAACCATCAGGGACACCAAAGAGACCCCTGTGACAGAAGAATGCATGTGCCAATGCAAGGGAACATATGCTAATGATTTTGGGGAAATGATTATCATATGTATGTTTATTCTGGGTCAATCAATGAATATGCATGTAAAATATGATATATAAACAGGAGCTTTTTCTGTACTGACCATGCACAATATTTTGGAGGACATATCCCCTCCTGCATCCAGCCAAATAAAATATGCCTCCTTAATGCTACATTGGTGTTAAGGAGTTTTACCAATTTCTGGTAACACCATGATGAAGCAGGTTGTTCCTCCTGCAGCCTGTGGAGGATCCCACTCTGGAGCAGGTGGATGTTTCTTGAAGGAAAGTTTGACCCTGTGGACAGCCTATGCAGAAGCAGGTCTTCTGGGAGGACCTGTGACCCTGGAGAGCACTTATGCTGGAGCAGTCCATTCCTGAAGGACTGTACCCTGTGGAAATGACCCATGCTGGAACAGTTCATGAAGGACTGTATCTTATGGAAAGGACCCCATGCTGGAGCAGGAGAAGAGCACGAAGAGGGATAAGCAACTAAGACAAAGGGTTATGAATTTACGATAACCTTCACTCCCCATCCTTGTGCACCACTCAGGGGGAGGAGGTAGACAAGCAGGGAGTGAAATTGAAGCTGTGAAGAAGGGAGGGGTGGAGGGAAGCTGTATTTTAGATTTGGATTTATTTCTAATTATCCTATACTGATATTATTGGCAATAATTTAAATTAATTTCCCAAAGTCAGGCCTGTTTTGCCAATGGCAGTAATTGCTGGGTGATCTCCCTGTACTTAGCTTCACCCATGAACTTTTCATCATACTTTTTCTCCTTGTCCAGTTGAGGAGATGGAGTGATAGAGTAGCTTGGTGGGCATCTAACAGCCAGCCAAGGTCAACCCATCACATGCAATTAACCCTGAGCTCTAGTTAAAGTACCTGCAAAGCAAATGTGCTCATAAAAATCTCCTCTTTTATTATTATAGTATGGGGCTGTTAGAGGATGAATTGAGTTTTGCGCATGAGAAATTAATTCATTAAGAAAAGAAGTCACCCTGAAGACACAATAAAGCTGCATCATGATGTTTTCCAGGACACTGCTTGATGGGTTTTACAACAGGAAAAGGGCCAGCTTTCATGGTAATAGTACAGTTGCTCACATTTACATTTGGGACAGGCTGTCCTAGTCTTATTTCCCTTATGTTGTTAACTTAATCACTTGTTAAATTCATTTTCTTCCTTTCCCAAAGTAGTTGCAGGTTTGTTTTTTAAGGTGTGGCAATAGGAAAACAGAAAAAAAGGGAGGCTACACTTCATTATATTACATACACAGATGGAATTAAGAGAAGAGAAACCGTTCATAATAAACCAAAGTACTGTCAGTTCTCTCACATATTGTGAATTTCTGTTTGAACCCCAAAATTATGTGGGAATGCAATCTAATATTTTGCATTATTACAATGGGAGATCTATGAATGACCAGTGATATCCCACAGATTGGAAATGAAAATGCTGTACAGATAATACAGGAGATGATACATAGAGTCCCTGTTTTGCAGACAGAAAAAGTTTCACAGTGCAAATCATGCTGTCTAGGAAGGAGGAATCAGAAGAAAGTGCAATTCAACTGACATAATGAGCAGAAACATAATTCTGATGGGGGAAATCGCCTTGTCAAAAAGTTCATGCATTTAAAAAAAAAAATTCCCAGTCACAGATTGTCCTGCTTTAGGGCAAATTTTGGAGAAAACCTCCAAAGGGGGCCCCTCCAGAGAGCAAACCCACACAGCCCCTCCCTCCAACAAGTTCGGGAAGGATTCCTCAGAGACAAGTGGAAATAACCTGTTTATTTAACAGGCAAAACACCCCCCCAGCACACAAAATGAACAATACCGGATGACAGCACTCTTTCACTGTGGAAGGGGCTAACAGCGGGCCTGTTAGCTAAAGGAGCGAGAAGAAGCTGAGAAGTAAGAAGAAACTGATAAGGAGCTCTCTCCAAGGCTGTAACCAAGGAGACCAAGAGAAGAAAGATAAAAGAACTTTGCAGCTGGATGAAACATTTTTAGAAAGTTAATTAAGTCACCATAACTTTTCACCAATAGTATTATGTTGATTTATTGTGGCCAATAGTAAGGATAGAAGAAGGATAAACAATTGGAAAGTGTATAAAAATCAGCCATATTCAATAATAAAGTGTTGCCAACTGAGACTGCTTGTGGTCTCTGCTTTATGTCGTGACCGCCTCGACAGCGACATTTCACCACTCTGAAAAAAGATGACAAATTCAGAAAGTCTCTCTTGGGAGTGGTCACTCTGTTATCAGTCCCTCCGGTGCTAGGGATGGCTACTGCAGACCACAAGGTGCAAACTCTCAGTGTTCCCAGGTCCCAGTCTGGAGCAGGTTCGAGTGGTTCCAAAAAAGGGAAAGGAAACACAGTCCAGGGAAAAATTCGGACTGCTTAGCTAAACTAAGTAATGAGGCAGAAGCAAAAAGCAAGAGCAAAGCAAAAAGCAAAGCAAAAAGCAAAAACCGCACTATGTACTGCCCCGTCTCTGTGTCCTGCCAGCTGTGGGGGAGCAGGCTGATAACAAACCAAAACAAAACTTTGCTCTTCAGACCCAGTCTTGAAGGCACAGAACATAATATCCAGCATAAACAGAACACACGAATGGGGATACAAGCATCATAACATCACCCTAGGACAGAGAAATTGAAACTGAGATTAATTTGTATTTTCATATGTATCCAGAATTAAACAAAGCTACAATACAGTACATTTTCATTAACAGGAGTATTTATTTTGCTAGAATAAAACTTGTTTTCACTTTAAGTGTTTTCTGTATTTAAAGGAACTTATGAATTGGAGAATAGAGTGTTTTGCTTTCCCAAAGACAATAAACTCCACCATAGCTGCTGTTTTAGAGAAATGTTTTGTGTGCCCATGTATTGGGTTGGGCTGAGCTGGAGTTAATTTCCCCACAACAGCTCTCCCAGTGCTGTGCTTTGCATCGGGAGCTGGAAAGGTGTTGAGAACACACCAGTGTTTTCACTACTGCTGAGTAGTGCTGGAACAGCATTAGCACTCTCTCCAACATTTCCCCCCATCAATAGGCTGGGGGATGGCAAGATCTTAGGAGGAGACACAAACAGGACAGATGACCCAAATTAACCAAAGGGATATTCCATGCCATATGACATCAGCTCAAATATAAAAGCTAAGAGATGGAGGAGGAAGGGGGGGCCTTTGTTATTAACAGTGTTTGCCTTACAGAGCAACCACTACACATGCTGAAGCCCTGCTTCCAGGGAAGTGGCTGGACATCACTTGCTGATGGAAAGTAAAGAACAAACCTTTTTTTTTCCTCTTTGCTTGTGTGTGTACAACCTTTTGCTTTTGCTTTAATAAACTGCCTTATCTCAACCCACAAGTCATTCTCTATCTTATTATCTCTCCCCTGTCCAGCTGGGAAGGGGAGTGATAGAGCAGCTTGGTGGGCACCTGATGTCCAACCAAGGTCAACCCACCACAGCCCACTTCCCAACAGAAGTTTGAGAATCGTAAATGGCTGGACTTTCCTCTAACCTGCAAAGATAACTTAGGCTGCAGTCTTGCAAAGCACCAGGAAAAACAAAAAAATTCCCCTAATAGGATTCATTGCCTCTTGAAAAAATAAAGGCAGACAAAAGACGTGATACTAGACAGAACACATTACCACAGCATCATATTGTTGCCAGATGAAAAATCGTCTGCACCTGGTGGGCTAACACAATGCTAATTTTTCAAAAACCACTGGCCTATGGAACTGCACAATGTCCATTCCGTAAGAAGAACTGGAAAGCAACCAACCCAGTTGTGCCAAATTTTACCAGTTGACCAGGTGGTCAGGTATGACTTTGAGGTAACTGACCACGAGGGACAACCAAAGAGACCCCCGGTGACAGAAGAACGCATGCATAAAGGGGAGGGGAAATATGCTAATAATTTCAGGGAGATGATTATTGCATGTATGTTTATTCTCAGAAAATCAATGAATCGGTATGTAAAATATAGTATATAATCAGGAGCTTTTATGTATTCAGCATGCACGATATTTCAGAGGAAATATCCCCTTGTGCATCTGACCGAATAAAGAATGGCTGCTTCTTAATGCTACATTGCTGTTATGGAGTTTTTTATTTTTACCTATTTTTGGTAAAAATATGGCATCAATATTTGCTCTTCAGGGTCTTCTTAAGATAAGATTACCATGATGCACCCATTGTAAGGTATGTTTCCTATGTATCTTGTGCCCTTTGGGGGATTTTTAAATGAATCTGATTTCATCCCTTGGAGTTTATTAATCTATTTTTCATTTGTTGGTTGATTTATGCATTTTGCCAATTAAAAACTATGAAAAGTCTAGTAAAGGCTATCAGTCCTTCCATTTGAGAGTCCTGTAAGTAGATGATCTTACTGCCTCTGAATTTTCCTTGAAAAAGAACAGAGGATTTAATTCTCATCTTATGAGACTCAAGACTCAGAACTTAGACTCAGCCTTAAGACTTAGACCTCATCATGATAAAAGCAAGAAATATCAAAGGTATCTTCCTCAATCTCTTTTCAACATTAAATAAATAAGCACCCTGCAAGACCAGGAGACAGGACAAATACGGAACAGCAGAAATGAAAGAAAATGGACAGAGAAACACAGAGGGAGAAGGGACTCAAAAGAGTAAAAGAAGAAACTGAGCAACACTTTTCTGACAAGAACTACGATAACCCAGTTCCATCACTTAAACACATTTATCACAAATCCAAATCTGACATTGCAATTAAATCATAAAAGCATTTAACCAGAACCTCCAGCAATGAGAAGCTACAAAACTGTCATGAGTTACAGTGTCACATTGAAATATATCTGTGCTTTACATTCTGTGGTAAGCTGATGTCTTTAACTAAGGCAGCTTAAGGGGGCAGACACTCCAAAATGAGTTACCTCCCCTTTAGTTTTAACCAATCCCTTTCCACCAATATGGAGAAACAAATACGAGTAGATACAAGTGTAAACACACCAGGTTATTTTTAAATAAATGAAATAGCAACAAGCAAGAAAAAGTAATAATCACTAGTTACAAAGTTGCTGAGTAAGGGGTCTCCCCCCTGTCCCAGCCCACGGAGCAGGCTTAGCCCCTGAGCAAGGCAGTCTTATCCAGATAACTCAGTCCCTCTTGGAAACAGAGTGCTCAAATACCCAGGCCGCTCGTAGCCATGGCTACCTTAGTCAAGCTAAGTGGATTTCAGCTCTTTAGTGATTATCAGCTCTCTTATGATTTCAGCTCTTGCTTGCCAAGGTGCCATAGGGCTAGGGGGAGAAGCAGACGAGAGAGAGGAGAAGAAGGGTCCTGGCGTTCCACAGCGATGATTTATTGAGATATCTGTGAAGGGTTCCAGCGATGGCTCTTCTTCTGCCGAATGGGCTAAAACAGCCCCTTTTTATAGGGTACAGAGGGATCTAAACTTGTCCAATAGTAGGGGTTAGGAGAAAGTGACCTATGGGGTTACAGAGATAAGCTAAGGTCCGAGCAGCGGAAGACAGGAGCTTATTTTGTTATCTCATCATGACTCAGCAATGACTACTGTTAAGTCTCAGCCCTCCATGGGGTCTTAGACAATTCAATGGGGTCTGCTACAGCTGAGGTCTTGCAGATTCCCCAGGAACAAAGAGGAACTTAAAATGGTGCAGAAACCCCTCCCCTAAGATGGTGCTGTGAGAAAGGACTGCTCACTTTTAAAATTTTAAATGTTTATTAAACCTTAACAAAAAAATATACAGCGCTGGGAGCCCCCGTGACTATCAGCCACGTGCTCATCTACAAAATGGATGCTGTGCCTTTTATACCCTCAGCCCCTTCCAAAGTTTTGTCAGTCAACTCCTTCTCTGTCATCTATTGGTAGAGATTACTTTCTCACATCTTGATTGGAGGTCAGGTGTTATTACACCGCACCTCCTGGTAACAACTTGGCCTTCTCTGAATGTCCTGACTACTAAGGCTATTAAAAGGGGGAGGGGAAAGAGGACTATGGGAGGACATACTAGCATAACATTACTATACATTTTAACATCCACATAATATCTCTCTCTTAATTGTGAGAGCAAATTATTACATTACTCATCTATAACAGTGCCCTCCGCAGACAACCATGTGGCTCAAAAGACAAAGGGAAAATGGCAGACAAGCCGTCCCCTCAAGATGCTGCCCTCTGCAGACGACCACATGTTCCGAGAGACAAAGGGAAAATGGTTCAATCCACACCCACAAATGTGGAGGAGGTCTCCCTAATTGTCCTGGGGAGCACAGACAAAAATGGTGGAGACTCCCTGTGAAATATGCCAATCGCTTGTTTTAAAATTTTAAAAGCTTAATAGTAATAAAATGTTTATAAAAATAGTAACAGAAATTAGAGCAATAAGAATTTGGACAATCAGAGTCAGGACAATAAAGGACAACAAAAGCAAAGAATATGAATGTTCGGATGCTTTCCTAAAAAAAGCATGGCTAGCTAACAAAGGGTTAACCCTTAAAAGCAATAGTCTGTTGCATATTCAAATATCTCATACATGATGCATACAATCCTTTCAAACTAGGGATTTCTCTGGTTATTGACAACTTCCCCCCCTTCATCTTGTAAATCATGGTCAGACTCCATGGAGTCTGCAAGGAGACTAGTTCTTCACAATAAGGAGGCAATAATTCTTTCTCTTTGGGATTTTAGTGTCTTCTTGCTGTTATCTCTGTGCGAAGAATTTCTTGATTATCTCATCTCTTTCTTGAGCTAGTTAAAAAGTATCCTACATTGCATAGTTTCTATTTTAACATTATGTTATAACCTAAAATTATATTTAACACACTACTTAAGAAAATTAATACAGCATAACTTTCTAACATAACACGTATAATATTCATTTTAATCTTTGCGAAAAGCCAATCATAAAATACGCATTTTTCACACTCCCCTCTCTGGACCACACAGCCGAGAGAGAACAAATGAAACAACACAGCAAACCAGCCTCCACAGTTCCAAAAACTCCCTCCCTCCTAAAAAAACAAACAACGGGAGCAAGGGTAAACAAAACCTGGATAAGCTATTTCTGTCCAAAAAGAGTCAATGCTGCTGGAGAGCTGATGCAGGCTCTCATGTGGTGGCTCATCAGGCTTCCTCTCTCTCCCTCTCTGCCTTTTTCTTGGCCGGCTGAATCCAGCCAGTGTTAGCACTGCAGCCTCCGAGCCTCTGGTGTCAGTGCTGCTGTCTCGAGTCCCTGTTCTGATGGGGAGGAGGAAGAAAATGGACTCCCCTGCGCCAAAGAACGGCTGGCTTTGGCTCTGCACTGCAGACAGGTGTTGCCAAATTCATTCTGAAACAGTTCTGGATCGCGAAATGCAGCTTCTTGGGTTGCTACTGTTGCCATACCAGAGAGTGGCCTGAAGCAACCCACTCCCAAGCCCAGACAGAATTGAAAGAAGATTTCTGCCTTGTGCTGGCTCAGCTTTCTCCCTGCAAGAATGAAAGGGAAAAGAGCAAGAGCCAAGAAGCCAGATAGCTCTGCCTGAGTGGCCTGTCCTTAAAAGGACCGGTGCTCCCCCAGCCCCGCACTTCCATTTCTGGATGTGCCACGGGGTCTTAAAGAGACAGAAACTATTTTGGGCACAGATAGATATGGAATACAATAACATTTTGGGTTACCCAGGACAGCCTACAGTAGTGTAAAAGAGCTCAGCTCCACTGAAGTTAATGAAGCAACCACAATTTGTACCAGATTAAGATATGAGTGGGAGCAAAGCATCTATTAAAAAAAAAAAAAAAATCAGTATTCATTCAGAGGAAACTTCCAAAGGGTTTCCTCTAGAAAGCAGATTCAAGCACCCCCCACCCCTCCCCCCAACTGGTTCAGGAAAAGATTTTCTTGGAGAAAAGTGGAAAAAAACTGTTTATTTAACAAGCAAAGTATTCACAAGCATAAAAAAAATGAATAATATTAAACAATAAAACCTCTCGCTGTTCTCAAGAGATGGCAAATTCAGAAAGTCCTTTTAGTGGGGTGTAGCTCAGCTCACTCAGTTTCTTATCAGTCCCTCCTGCACTGGAAATGCTGTGTCCCAGGCCCCAGTAGGCCACAGGTGTGAGCTCCAGGTGTTTTTCTGTGTTTTCAGTCCAGAGCAGGGCCAGTCAGTTACAAGAAAAAGAAAGGACACAGTCCAGGGAATTTCTCTGCCTTAGCTAGCTAAAAACTGACTAAAAGCAAAAGAGAGCTCTTTCCTGCTGTCCATGCTGCAAACAACACAGTCCGTGAGAGAGAAAGCTGAAAGCTCTTATATCTATGCTTTTGAATTCAGCCACCTCAGATATTGCACCACTTCTCCTCTTCCCCCTTCACTCTCAGATCTAGCTTTAAAGGCGCAAAACTTATTTCTGGGCTAAACAGACGAATGGGGATACAATTCAGCATCATAAAATCACCCTCGGACAGGAACAAACAAAAGGAATTTGGAATGATGAAGGGAGATAAATTCATAATCTTTTTTTCCCCATCTTTTTCTTATTGCATTCCTTAAAAAACAGTTTTAAAAAAGTTTCACACTTTACTATGACCTGGTACTAGGCTGCCTATGCTGAATGATTTCTGACTTTCCATAATTGTACTTCAAATAGGGAGTCAGAAGAAATTTTGTGTAAGTGCAAATACAAATTACTCAAAATAATAACTGTTATTCAATATATTTGTATACCACCCACTTTGTATAGAACATGACAGTCAAGGAAATTTTACACTGCTGGAAATCCCTGAAGAGTAGGCAGATGTAAATTATCACAAACAAGTCAGGTTCTCCTATGATTCCTTACTTGCTTAAAAAATCTTTTTTAAGCATAAATCTTTTCATCTATTTCACATCAGTGAGAAAGAAAGAAAGAAGTACAATGAATGTGGATTTACACTTCAAGGAGAAGCTGTTCTTTTGTTTATTTAGAGAGAGGTTTGAAATAAAAAATCTTGTCTAAGTGAAGTCTATTTTTACCTTCTTCGCAACTACTCTACCTTGATGTTATTTATCATCAAACATTCATACTCTAAAAGCTCAAACTTGCAGTGGGTGATGCTAAATGCAATTTGCATGTCTGTCCTTAAGAATCTCCAGACTGTTCTTTAAATGAACATTTGTTACTGTAGCACAGAAGAAAAACATCCTGAGTCATGTCTGGCTAAAGTCACATGAGGAGCTGCCACTACACACAACAAAGAGCAGCACGACCAAAATCTGTCAGGATATTACCCGATCAAATCACATTCATCAGCTCACAAATACCAGTTATTACCTCTAACCCAAACCCTCAGCTGTCTACAATACAATACTATTCACTTGATTATGCTACAGCATTTTTGGTCTCCTTCAATGAATCATGTTATAGATGAGTAATGTAATAGTTGGCTCTCACAATTAAGAGAGAGATATTATGTGGATGTTAAAATGTATAGTGATGTTATCATAAAATGTCCTCCCATAGTCCTCTTTCCCCTCCTCCGAATAGCCTCAGTAGTCAGGGCATTTGGAGAGGGCCAGCTTATTACCAAGGGGCACAGTAATCTCCATCAATGGACAGCAGAGAAGGAGTTGACTGAAAAAACTTTGGGAGGGGCTAAGGGTATAAAAGGCAGAGCATCCATTTTGTTAGATGAGCATGTGGCTGATAGTCACGGATGCTCTCAGCGCTGTAATTTTTCATTATTCAGTCTTTTGTTGTATTTTTGATAATGAATCATGATTTTAAAAATTTAAGATTTTAGCTGAGGGTTAGAACCAATTCATATTGAAGTTAGATACACCAACGATAGATTAATGATTTTAAGATGCTTAAGCTAAAGCTAATTGTTATATTATGAGCTTATTTGTAGAAAGAAGTGGAGCAATTGAACCATTATAGGAACATATTGAAACCAGTAGAACAATGCCCAGCACCTGGACTCTATGTTAATTCATCACGAAGCAGGGGCCTTGGATCGTGCCAGAGGGTCACAGAGACCTGAGGAAGACCTTCCTGACTTCATCCCTGGGACCACTGACCCAATTCAAGACCACTGACCCAATTCAAGAGAAGAATTGCGCATGCGTGAAGGACTAATAACTTCATTTTAATACAAAGCGGGGATGGGAGGTGCTGGGGTTATGCATATGTATTATTTTGGGAAATAAATAGAAGGCTAAGAACCTTGTGTGGTACTGTCACGCATTTTGGGGATGACCCCCCTGTGTCACCCGCCGGCATAATAAACATGTCACTTTCTAACTCCAACTAGTTAGAGAGTGTTTGTCTGTAATTTTCAATTTTAACGATTCAATTGACAAGCCAAGCCAGGATGAGACTCTGCTCGGCTGTGAGATCAGTCCAGGTCATGGACCCCCTTGGGGCACCCCTAGGATATTCCTGGAAGAGTGGGCTCCACTGCCTGGACTGTTCATCCAGCAGCAGACAAGGACCTGACTACTAAAACTCTGGACAAAACAGTATGTTTAACAACTGAAACAGTTTTAAGTAGTGACCTGTAAGGCATACGCGTGGTCAGGAAAGGCCATTTCGTGAGTTGTGGAAGGCACCCCACGCACAACTTGTGACTCTGTAGTGTGCTTGCAAGATGAAATTGCAGTTGAAATCTGGTTAATCTGGTTGCCAGCAGAAAGAACTGTTGAACTGTTGTACCGAGCTCAGGCTTTTGTTGCTGGCAGAAAGGGATTTTGCCATTTGTTTTGCTGTAGAAGGCTCAGTTTGCTAGCAATTTGGGACTAGCAGTCATAAGGGCAAATCCTGGTCTAAGGTTGTTATAACTGAGTTTATGTGTGTGGAAAAAAATACCCCTTTCCCAGTAAGTTTGTGTGTGTGGAAAGAGATACCCCCTTTCCTGATGAGTTTACGTGTGTGTACTTTCTAGTTTCATGAAACAGTATTCCCTGTGACACTTAGTATTTGACTATAACCAGTCTCTCATAGCACTTACTGTTCGGGTATTAACCAATCCTTTGCCTATGGGACCTGGGAGGCAAGGGTCGAACGCTGTAACATGGTGCCTTTGTTGTCCCTCTCCTTGAAGAGTTTGCAAAGTTGCAACTTTGGATTCATCTGGTGTAGTGGGAGATTTTGCTGGTTATTGTGTAAAACTTATAATTGTAACAAACTGGTAATTTTTGTTTTATGTTCACTGTGTTGTTAAGTTGTACATTAAGCTTGAGGCTGAGTTGAAAGGGTTAAGCAACCCTTTTAGAAGCGTTTTAACTTGAACTGGTGTTTGTGGGCTGTTAGAGTTGTAATAGACACAGCTTGTTATAAGTTGATTCCCAAGATTTGAGGTACGGGGGAGTTGTGTGGTTCCCCCCCACATTGTAGTAATCTGATTCTCAGGACTGTATAGTTGTGTTTGTGGAGATTTTAAGATTTTGTTTGCAACAAGTGCAGCATTTTATGTGGAAAAGACTACAGTGTGGTAATTTATCTATGTTTAAAACAAATTAAAAAATTGCAGGAATTTTCACCCCCCGTTTGTGTTTGTGGGCATATCAGAGTTTTTGCTGTAACAAGGACAGCCTTTTCATTTGTTTTAATTGTGGCTAGACAGATCAAAGAGGTCCCTTTACCTCAGTAGTTTGGACTTGTGTTCTGGTTTGAAAGCAAAATCAGTGAAAGACTCCAAGTCAGAAATACAATTTATTAGGAAAAGGGAAAAGAAAACCAAAATACATGTAATAATACAAAAGAAAAACCACTGACAAAGTTGGAATACAACCTGACACCCTGTTGGTCAGGGTGTTGGTAGCAGACCAGTTGGATTGGTGGCTGCAGTCCTCCTGGAGTGGCCAATTTGGTTCTGTTGGAGCAGTGATCCTGTAGAAAGGGTGTAGTCTTCCTCTGAAGATCCGGTGGAAAAGACAGCTGTTCCTCTGGGAATCTAGTGGAAAGACTGACTGCTCTGTCCAAAAACCCAGATTATGTCCAGGTGGGGATGCTTAGCTCCTCCCCACTGGTCAGAGCATCTCAAAATGGGCTGTTATCATTCTAATGAGTCATGCAGTGGATCCTTGATTGCCCATTAAATGGAAATGGCTCCTGGAGGGAGTTATCTCTGAGTCGTGTGGCAAGACATTGATGAGCTTATTAACAGGAGATAAGGAAAAGCAATGCCCCTTCTGGTTTCAACAGCTCTTGACAATGGGAATAGAATACATTTTTATATTGTAACCTAGGACATCTAGCTACTATGTGAAGAGAGTTTACCATCCCTTAATATGAAGCTCAGAACTACCCACTAAAGCAGTACAGAATCTGAAAAATATAAAAGCCAAAACCTAAGGCATCACTATAACTTCAGTATGCTGTGCAGGTTAGACCATGCTGGCTGGTGCCAGGCGGGGGGGGGGAGGCACCCCCTGCAGCAGCAGCAGCAGTAGCAGTCACAGCCATGAGTCCTGGCAGGTATCATGCCAGCGGGGCCTGCACCGTATGGGGATAAAGATCTGGTTCCTTTTCAGGGTTGACAGGTCCAGGGTCAAAGGGATATGTTCTTTTATTGTCACTGTCATGTGGGCAGTAGCCAGCCGCAAACGCCTCTACAGATCGTGAGGGGCCCCTCTCCCTCTCACTCGTGTGGGGTGGCGGGGGGGGCAGGCGCCGCAGCTTTGGGAACCTTTAAAAATGCAATGTGCACAGCTTTGGTAATAACCTCAAGGGCTTCTCAAGGAATGCAGGCTTGTCCCACAGGGTCTGAGTGAGCCCCTTCTCTGGCCAAGTGGTCAGTCGTGAGGGCTACGATATTCTGGTTTGCCTGCCCCACAAATCTTACAAGCAAAGCTTCTAACCCCTTTTTCCACTGAGCTTCAAAAATAGCATGCTGAGTTGGGGTTAATAGTAAGTTTGCCCATCCCTTTAAATCATGAGGGGTCATAAGATGAGTTGACAACATAGACCATAAAAGATTAGTAAAAAAGGGAGACCCCAGCCTGTGTTCTGTGGCCATGCGGAGTAGTTCCTTAATTTCCGAATAAGTGAGGGGTTCCCACTGTGAGTTGTTTACCCTGGAACTGTGAAGCTTGACTGGCACAATTATTTTCACTGTGATATCAAAGTCCCCTTTCTTAAGGGCCTTTTTTTTAACTGCATCCAGTTATCATGAGGGTCAGGAGGGAATAAGTCAATCTGAATCTGAAGGGGTCCTCCTCGTCCTCACTGCTAGAGCTGCAGTCAGCGATATAAACTGCTAATGACCATGAGAAAGGATGCCTTCCCCTCCTTTCTCTGGGCAGGGGTGAAGTTGATGGTTGAGGCTGCTCTTTAGTATCAGAGGTGCCAGTTTCAGGTGAGCAGGGAGAGTCAGAGTGGGGTAGGGGGCCAGTAGTATCTGCAGAGGATACAGCCTGAGACTGCTCTTGCTTTTTCAATGTCTCAAAAATTATTCTCCAGGATGGGACCATACCCATTGCTGGCTCATGTCCCATAGTAGCTAAATCATAGAGCTTCACCCCACATCATCCTAAACAGCAGTTGTAAAAATAGAGAAGGCAGTGACATCGGGATGTTTAACAGCCACCCATTTTAGAATGAGCCTCAAGTCCAGCTTTGGCAAGGATTTTCCATGTTTCGCAAGCAAAGCAAACATATAGTTCAAAAACATCTCTCTTCTTTAGACATATTTTGTCCTATGTTCCTCCTGGCTCACCTCCTTTCTCCAGGCCTGCTCCTGGTTCTCACACCAGCACTTCCAGTTTCGAAGGCTCACTGATTGCAGCCAGAGTGGCTGTTTCTTGCTCCTCACACAGGGCTACCAATTATGGGACATTGTAGAATTATCAGGATCTTCCCCCCTCAGAGAATTCCCCAGAGCTCTCCCCTGGAGGGACTTACCATAGAGTCTTTCCCCGCCTGGGCAGACAGAAAAGACTTCCCTATGGAGTCTTGCACAACACTGATCCATCCCAGTTCCTCTCCCCATATGTCCCAACTTCCCCTAGTTTCTCTTTTCCCTGTTTCCTCATTGGTTGTGGTACCCCTGGTGGCCAGCCCCTTCTTCCCCAAAAGCCAATACCCTTTGCCCTGCTCCTTGGTACCGCCCCTGTACCTGGCTCTACTTAAACCTCATGGAGAGCACATGGTTTGTCTTTTGTCTCTAGTTCCCCTTTGGCATGCAGAAATAAACCTTGCTGGAATCAACCATATAAAAGGCCCTTCCGCCTCTCTTCACTGAGCTTGCCATGGTGAGTGTGCTGTGTGTGGACTTGACTGCCTTGCCTGAATGCTTACCCAAGCAGCTTTTCCACAGGAGATGCTTATTGGGAATTAAGTAGCAGCAACCACCATCTAACTCCCACTTTGCTACAGGCAATGGAGAGATGGGGATGACTGAGCTACATCAAAAGCCAATTTTAGTGAGAATACAAAGGGTTTATATAGGGTTTACTCACATGACACATACATATGATTCTATTTTTGGTAACAATTTACCATTGGTTATACATTCTTCATGACATCACTTACTTGGTATGGGGATTTTTGAAGGAATTTTGAATGAGTTAGAGACGGGACCTCTGAGTTTTTTAGATGATGTGATTTATTTTTCTTATCTTCTACATAGGCAGGTGTCATGATCTGCTAGTACAAGCAGGGGTCACGATGGTTTGTTTTACCAATCTCAGAGGGCAAAAGACACACAGCAAGAGACTTTTAGTTTAAGCACAGCAGTGCACTTTTATTGAGTGCCAATAACAATTATGCAACAGAGGAGAGAAAGAGATATAAAGAAAACAAAGTAAAGGAGAGAGAGAGAAAAGGAGGGTATAGCTACCCAACAGAGAGACGAAATCCTTGTGGTTCAGCCAATAGATTCATCTTCATTCCGTGGCGGATCACCAAAGTTACCTCAGAAAGTTAGTTTTTATAGTCTTTCTCTAAAGGGAGTGGCATCTGGCCAAGAGGTGGGGAAATTCATGGGCTATTGTGATGAGTGGGGGTCGTGAAGCAGGTGAAAGCATACAGAACAAGCTGCTACTTGCCAGTCCCTGCTCGAAGCAGTGTACCGTGGCAGCACAGCAAGCACACCTGCAGTCACTTGGCAAGCATCCACCTCAACCAGGCCAGAACTCTAGTCAGGGTCTTCAGGGTCTTAGTCTCTGTCCTTGCGATGGTCGTGAGGCAAATGAGGGAAACTTCGGACTGTCTCTTACACCACCCTGTGACTCACAATCATCATCAAGAGAGCTCCATTCGTAGCATCATTCTGAAGTCTTCAGGACTTGTCAATGTTGGTAGCATATCCTGGAAAACAGAGACAGAAAATCAGGTAGGAAAAAGATAAGAGAAAGGAATAAGGAGAAACAAAACAAATAATCAATTTTCAATTAAAATATACATTCAATTTCTTATTAAAAAGAAATAATCAGTTTCAATTAAAAATACAACACAATCAAAATATTGCAAGGTCCAATTTCTTATTTTAATGCTCATGTAGTTTGCCTTGTGTCAATAACCTTGGGGTGTCTACAGCAAATGGGATATTGACTAAATTGTGTGCATTCATTATAGATGTCAATTGTGTTAACCGTTTCATCATTTTCCAATTCATGATGTATGGGATTGCCGATAAAACAAAACAAATCAAAACCAAAATCAAGAGAACAATGATGAGATGACACAATTTGTTCAGGACACCTGTAGCAGTAGGTGACCACCCAAAAAGAGTATCTCACCACCTGTGTTCAGCATCTTTCTTTACTCTTTCTAGAACACGATGTATTTCTTTCACATTGTGATGGACAGCTACTAAGGGTTTCTGTCCGTTTTTCTTGACCTTTTCCAAAATTTCAATTAGATCCTGGTGAAGCAACAATTTCTTTACCAGAGTGAGGTTCATCCCAATGGGAGTAGGCAATAAATGGTGGATCAGTGTGTAATTGGACTGTAAAAGGTGATAAGAAGTAACTGGGCCTTCATACGAAAAATCATATCCGGTGATTTTAGTAACATTACAAACACAAAAATTTGAATGATTTTTAGTATTCACTACTAAATTTTCTATAGGTACACTATCACAAGCAGTTCTTAAGCATGCACATCCATTGCCTATATACACCAGTACTGTTTCAGGAATTTTGTTTGGATGTATTTCGAAGTTACAGACATTTTGTTCTATGTCCAGACAAATATCCTGAGCTTTAATTGTATTATTTTCACAGATAAACCATTGTTGTTTCCAGACAATACAAGTTTCTAAATTGACAGTTTGCCACTTCTCACCAATTTGACGGGCCCATTCCCTGTGCTCTAAAGGACAGAGAATAGCTCCATCACGATTCAGCCCTAATGCAGTAATAGGGAAAATTAAATGCACCAAAGCATTATGTATAGTTAGTACAAAGGCTGTGTCTGTGTTTATGCTGGGATCATAGGTAAAATTCACCAAGTTCCACAAGGATTGAAAATATTTTTCAAAATTAGTGGCACTGTCCCAGATTATTTTCTGAATTTCAGTAGGGAAAGTGCCTTCTTAATTACTGCAGTTAGTATGGGTTTTGCCACAGCATTTATTTTGAATCTATAAGTTAAACCTTTCAGACCTGACTGATCTGCTGAGTAATTTTGCCAATTACGTGCTACATAGGTTGGTTTGGTTAAAGTAAAGTTATACCAACAGTCAGTGGGTTCATTTCTACAAAGCTTCATGATTTCAACATTGTTGGTATTGCGGTCTAAGGAATAGTTACCGGCATTTTTCTGACGACAACAAAGTATGAGGGGGGTTTGTTTGTTACATGTCCTCCCTGTTGTAGGGCAGACTTTCACTGTGATGTTGGGGTGCAAATTGCTTGTTATATCTGGTTCTAGAAGATTTCCGGCAATTGCAATGGGGGAAGCATTTTCATAAAGAGATCTTTCTACTTTTCTGCATCCTACCTTAATTACTTCACCAATTGTTCCAGTTAACACTCTAGCCTAATCTTTTTGGTCCCAACCCCAGTCACTTGGGTGGTATACTTCAGAGTTGTGCACTACTACGGTCTCTAGGCTTGGGTGACGATCTCTGGGGTAGAGTCCCAGAGCACTGGTGTACCTGATGGTAGCTTCAGACCATGGCCAGTCAGCTGAGTTTTGGTCATGGTGTTGTGGTAGGATGCAGAGAAGTATCACTAGTGTTATCATGTTTATCAGGTCTTCATGTCCCTTGGAGTTCTGTGAAAAAGTAAACACAACAGAGTCTACCACCAAGAGGCCGGAAATTAAAATGATGGAATTATCCAGCATGTGTTTTACTAAGGCCACATTCATAGATTCTGTAGTTCCTAAAGCATTAAGAACACAATATTGTTTTCTAATTGGAACAATTCCACATTTCTGGGCAGCTATATTTGTTAATGCAGAAATTTCGGCTCCAGTATCAACTACAAAAGTAATAAGTGCCCGTTTAGGACCAACTATTGCTGTGATCAGTATATCTCCAGTTTTATGATTTCTAGTGAGCATTCTTAAAAATAACCATCCTCCGCCTCTCTGCTCACCCATGAGAGAGGGAGTTTTCAGTTTCCCTGTTGCTGAAGCTGTTTTGGCTCAATTCCCAAAAATTAGGAAAGGGATTGCTTTGGCTCACTGCCAAGAACTGGTGCAGGTGATTGCTTTGACTCATTGCCCATAATCTGTGGAAGAAAGGGTGCGCTGGGTTGTACAGTGGGAGAATTCGGTACAATGGATTTGGTACAGTGCCAATTAGAAACTATTTTACTCAACTTTTCAAGTGGTAAGCCATCCATTACGTCTCTGGGGACATCCTTTTTTATCCCCAATGACCACCAATACTGGCAGTTAGAGATTTGTTTATTCTTTTCTGGTTTTTCATTAGGAGAAGCAATGTATCTAATACCCTTTGTTTTCTCTGATTTTTCTTCTAGGATCTTTACAGGTCCATATTTTCTACTGTAATTAATCAGCTCTTCTGCTAATTCACTCCATGTCCAAATTTTATGGTTACTGGCAGGAAAATGTGATTGTAAACCTGGCGGCTGAGAAGGGGAAGTAAAGGGAGTGAACCCAGGGTCAGTGGAAACAGATGGGTCGTTCTGGTTACTAAAAAATATATCTAGTCTTTCTACAGGAGATATAGCTGCTATGTTTTTTTGAAGGAGAATTGCTGTGGGTTTAAGTGATTCTGGAAGGCCTCGAATTAAAGAGGTCGTATTTCAGGCTTTGCAGGTAATTGCATTGGTGACTCAGCCTGTAGTTAATTTTCTTTCATGTATCATTTGCACGCACACAGCTTTGTGAATGTTTTCTGGGAGTTGGTCGGGGGTACCAACTATGGCTAAAGGGTCTCCCCCTTCCAAGGGGTTAAGCCCCTCTGCCCAATAAGTTGCGTGCTGAGTTAGGGACCATGAGCTACATCTTTCTCCCATTGTTAAGAACACTCCATGCCCCAGTACCCATTGGCTTCTTGTTCTGACAAATTAATTTAATCTCCCCCGACGAGAGACACTCGAAATATGTATTCTGTCGCAGATTCATGAGGGAGACGCCTGTACTACTTTTTTAGTTTAACTAATTCAGTAGCAGTGTATGTGATTTCTTTAGTGGTTATATGCGGGTCAAGATCCTCATCACTGATATAGTTGCATTCTGCTTTAATTAGAGGTCTCAAGCTAGAACAGCAGTGTTCCCCACAATTTTTCATCAAAGCTAATTCTTTTTGAGGGTAAATTTGATTAATGTGAAGAGTTTCCTTCTCCTCTGTTTTTTTTTGGTGAGTCAGCATGCTTTGAATTTTTAACATGTTCCTCTCTAAGGGCAGCTCGCAACAAATGGATCTCATTCCTTTCTTCATCTAATTGTTTTTGCAAAATTTCAACTAGGTTTTGAAGGGAGTCTATTATAGCTTTTTCCTCACTTCTTTGCCTAAAGTGAGTTTTTATAGCTGCTATAAGACAAGCTCCCAAAACTGAGCAGAAAATATTTTTATTTTTGCCCAGTTTAAATTTTGTTTCATATTGTAAAGAACATACTCTCTCAATAACATTTTCCAAATTAAACCAGTTACTTTGTGCCCATTCTTCTCCTCCTGGAGAAGGTTTGGCATTATGTTTAGCTAGTAGAGCATAAAATTCAGCTTTAACTTTTGCGCTGGGGTTTTCAGTCATTTTTTGAAGGGACCAGAAAACCACTACAGGGAGGTATAGACTTAAGTTACACAACCCCACAGCTTTCACTGTCTCCCTTCGCTTCCCTGTGTGGGTGAAGAGACCGAAGCTGCTTGGGAGGTACTCCTTCAGTATAAATTTTTGGTTGTCTCTTCGCTACACCAAGCAGTGAAAATTCATACACACAACAAAAACAAAACAAAACAAAACAGTCCCGCCTTTTGCACTAGGTGATCCTTTGCGAATTTTTGAAGACAGAGCCTTGAAACAAGTGTGGGCACTTTTTCACCTAGATGAGTGCAGTTTGCAGGAAATTTGAGTCACCCCCCTTGCTTTCTAGACATCACTCACTCTTTCGGAGTGGTGGGCTAGGTGCAGCTGGAGCGAAACATCCTTCCCCTGTTACAGACTACACAGAACCTGCAAACCTTCTGTCTAGCAGAAATTCTGTCTGTGATGCCAGAATAATGTCACGCTACTTGCCAGTCCCTGCTTGAAGCAGTGTACTGTGGCGGCAGAGCAAGCATACCTGCAAACAGTCACTTGGCAAGCATCCACCTCAACCAGGCCAGAATTCTAGTCGGGGTCTTCAGGGTCTTAGTCTCTGTCCTTGCGATGGTCATGAGGCAAATGAGGGAAACTTCGGGCCATCTCTTACAGCAGGAAGGGTGAGTTTGGCTCACATCTTCACCGCATGGTTCAGAAGGTCCCAAGACCTCTAATTACAAGCCCTTTTAAGGATTTATTGACCAATAAAACACTGCCAACAAGGATATTTATGTTTTTGACCCAATCCTTAAATATTTTCTCTTATGGACTCATGCTACAGTGTAAGCTTTCTTAGCCAATCATGTTATGACTCACAAACCTACAGTACTGTACTCAAAAACTCTAAACTTTCCTCTACTTAGCTTAACATGTCGACACTGTCCCGATCACCAGAAGTAGCCATGCCCTGCCTCTGCTGCTGGCTGGGGTCCTGGACCGCCAGGAATGGCCGATAAACGCAGACCCACGTCGAAGGATTGGGGTAAAAGAAAAGGAAGGAGTCTTTGCTTGCTTCTTCAAGCTGCTTTATTTCTTTCCCACACAGGAGCGGTGCCGGTGCGGCGCCGCGTGGGATTGGCAGCGCTGCATGAGTGTTATACTTTCTTGCGGCGGAGAGCGGTGCCAAGGCAGCAAACCGCTGTGCGGCGGCTTGGGTGCCGGCGGGGCGCAGAAGCTGCATTGCTCGAAGGGAGGGCAGTGGCAAAGAGCAGGAAACAGAGAAAAACAGCGGCTTTTATGGAGGGGGGGTGGAATCCCAGGAGGAGATCGTCTAACGAATCAATGGCTAGATAGGAGGGGTCTGGGGGGACAAATGTAAACATAACATAGAGCGGGAAAGTCACATACCAATGGCAGAAAGGAAATCTCATAACTGACAGCGATTTTCTGGATAAAGGGGTGTAACAAATTATGACAGACAAGCTAAAGGGGCAGATTTTTTGAGGATAGACAGGGAAAAATCTGGAATTATTATAACTGCCATGGAGAAAAAGCGGGAAGACAGGTGGTAAACAACTTTAGACAGAGACTAAACATATTATCTTCAAATCCCCACTGCTACAGGCAGGGAGAGACCTTTGGCAGTGGGGATTTGAAGATCTCTCCCTACCTGTGGCAGTTTTAAGATGTTTGGTTTATGTCTGGGCTTGTTTGTTCCATGTCTTGCCGTGGCAGTTAGAATAATTCCAGATTTTTCACTGTTTGTCCCCAAAGATCCTGCCTCTCTGTCTGGAAAATTCCCTGTCAGTTATGAATTTTCTCCTGTGCCATTTGTCTATGCCCAGGTTATAAGTTGCCGTTCTGGTAAGCCAGACGGTTTCCTGCTCTCCTCCCATATAAAAGCTGCTGTTTTCTAGGTTTCCCCGCTCTTTTTGCCGCTGTTCCCCCCTTCGAGTTCTGCGTCCCCGTGTCCCGCCCGGCGCAGCGACAAAACCAGCAGATCCGACCCAACTCTCCACAGCAGGAGAGAAAAACGCCTGCGCAGTGCAGCGACTGCTGTCTTGTTCCGGCGATGGAAAGGCTCCGACGCCGCCCGAACTGCTGCCGCTGTTGTTCCGGCAGAGGGAAAGCTCCACTGCCACCCGTGCCACTGCCCTGCGCTGCCCCTTCTGCCGCAGGCTGCTGCTGCCTGTGCGGTTCCTGCCTAAGAGAAAGACTGCCACCGCCGGCTTTGGTGCTGGCTGCGACGTTGTGTCACCTGTCTCGCCTCAGTGCTGCCCCCGCTGCGGGAAACAACAGCTGATCCCATGCGGCGCCGCCCCGGCACCACTGCTGCACGGGAAAGAAATAAAGGCAACTCGGAAATAACAAGCAGAGAGCCCTTTCTTCTTCCTTCGCCTCCCTCCTTAGACGTAGGGTCCACGTTTATTGGCTGCTCCCGGCGGTTCTGGATCTGCACCAGTGGCCGACCCACGATTCCTGCTTGCCCATGGTGGAGCAGGAACGTGGCCAATCCCTGGCGCTCGCGAGCTGAAAGCGAAAGGAGTTCGGAAGCGCACGGGTGACCGGCGCCACCACTCCTCCCGCGATCGCGGCACGATGTCAGAGACCAAACATCTTCAAACCCCCACTGCCACAACATGTCTCTGCTTTAAACTATAAATCCACATTCTCTCTTCTAGCACCTAGGTTTAGAAATTTTTTCCAAGGTCTCAGATCAAATCCTGTGTTTAATTATAAGCTTTGGCTTACAGGCCCAAAGTTCTGAGAGTTCCTTGCATTTCGGATTCCAACAACTTAGTAATCATTACAAAGTTTCACAGCATGTCTCTTGGTTACTTCTACTACCTATGTCTGTCTCTCCCATGGCTTCTTCTTGATTAGGCTTAAGATATCAGGTTCCTTTATTAGTTTGATTGTACTCTCTGTCTTTACTCTCCATAGGTAAGTGTACAAAAAGGAGAGTGTGGAGCTTGATCTGACTGCAACTTTGCCACCCAAACCTCTCCCTCTGGTCAGGACCAGCATTATCACCCCTCTGTTCACCATGCTTGCTCCACCAGAGAAGGATGCCCTTCTTCCCAGAAGGGAGAGTCAGTCCCCTTTCCCCTGCTCCAGGCAATGAAGTAACAGTACCAAATAACATCCAGGTCTTAGCCACACCCACTCAGCACCACGCACTGCAGCCTACAACTCCTGGGCTGAAGCAATCTGGCAGTCTCAGCCTCCAGGGCAGCTGGGACAACAGGCATGCACCACTGTGCCTGGCTACTGCCAAAAAATTAGTTGTCCCAGCTGAAACTAGGACATTATCCATTCCTTATTCTATACCATCTAATTCATGCCCAGATCCTACACCTTACAGCTATATGCATATATATAAAAATATACACAAGCACAGGTATCATTTCCATAGTCAATGGTTGTCCATCCAAGACATCTATTGAGTTCATTTAGTCCATGACTGTGGGTTTGTCATGGTTTGACGCTGGCGCAATGCCAGTGCCCCCATGAAAATATACTCTCCCTGGTGTCTACTGTAAAATGTGATCAGAAATAGAGCAAAGCAGGCTCCAGCTTAGAAATAAAGAAAAAATCTTTATTAACGCACAACTGTATGTAAAAAAAACCACAGAACTCAGAATGAAAACATTCCAAAAACATTCCTCCTCCCCCCCCCACCAAATTTCCAATACATCACAGTAAGACAAAACCTTGGATTCTCAGTCCATCACTACCCTTCAGATAATCACTTCTCAGTTCATCAAGAAGAGAGGAGTCCCTCTTGTACCATAGGCTTCCCCAGGAATCACAGTTGAGACCTCTTGTGTTTCCATGTCACATGTGGCACCGCCCAGAGAACATTTGCCATCGTGACATCTTCCTTCCATGTCCAGTGCTCTCACCACTGCACATGGACCAGAGCTGCTTCTAGGGTTCCCCTTTTAAGGATGCTTTGCCCAGTTCCAAAAAAAGCACAGTCTCTCACTTCCGGGACACCTGTCTCCCCCAAATTCACCCCCTGGGGCCAAGGGGTTGCAAGAACAGAGATCTTCTTCTTCACTGAAGATCGAGGGCACTACCACCCTCCTCACCCGTTGTCTCTGTTCATGCCACTCCTTCACATCAAATCACTGCACTCTCTTGGCTCCAAGCCATTGCCTTCCCCTAAATGCAGTCTCTGTGTCACAGGGAAAATGGTTCTGTCCATGGCTATACAAGAAAAGTCCAGCCAAAGGCCACTCCATCATCTCCTCCCACCTAGGATTCTTCTCAACTCTTCAGACATCTTTCACTTGCACAGATTTTCATCACACTTGCCCATTTCCTGCTATTCCATCTCTCTCTCCATTCAGATCCAGGAGTGTAGTAAACCCCATAGATTTAGGAAAAGCACCATGGAGAATATGAACAATAGGAATGCTGAAACAGCAAAAGAAAATTCCTGTTTCCCTGTCCTCCACCCTTAACCTATCTCTGTAACCCTATAAGGCAATGTCATGTTAACCCCTTACCTATTGGTCAAGCTTGGATCCTTTCCAACCCTATAAAAGAAGCATACTGTACCCCATTAGGGGAGAAAGAAGAAGAGCAGAGACCTTTCACGGACCTCCCCAAATAAAGCCATCTCCGTGGAACAGCCTGCGCCTTCTCCTTCTCCTCTCTCTCCATCTGCTGCAGCCTCAAGCCCGGGGCACCACTACCTAGCAAGCAAAGCTGAAATCCTAAGAGCTTGCAAATCACTATAGAGCTGATAATCACCATGCTTGCTAGATGGTGGCCCCGCAGTGTTGGCATGAGCGAGCTAGCTTCGGGCACCCGGTCCCTACTCAGGGACTGAGCTCCTGAGCCCTATTGCTCTGCTTTATGATAAGGCCAAATCAGAGAGGCTATTACAGGAGGATCAGTATTTGTAAGGTTTCCATCATCCAAGAAAAGGGTAAAAATCTCAGGCTCTGCCTGTCCAGAACTCCCACACTGCCCTGCTGAGCACCTTCTCGCTGCACCCTTGCTGCACCGCCCCCCCCTTCTCCTTCAGCTGTGCTGCCAGCACATTGTAGTAGAGGAAATGTATTTGAATATGTGTATAGAGGCTTTGCCCCAGAGGTCCTGGTTACCCTTGATGGGCTGCAGCTGTGATGTCCTTAATTGGGCTGCAGCTGTAACCAATGAAGATGACTGGGATAAAAGGGGGCAGGTAAGCCAGTCAGGGAGAGCTTTGGAGGAGTCCTGACCTGAGAGATAACAGCATGCAGCAGAAGGAGTCTATGCAGTGAAGATCTGCAGCCATGAGAATAGACCCAAGAGGTATGGACTTTAGAAATCTGATAGAACAATATGAGACTCTAGAGAAATAATAGAAGAGCAACAGCACATGAGATCAAATTTCAAGGTGGCACAGGCTCTCTCTCTCATCTGCCCAGTGCCTCTCAGTTCTCCTCCACCCTTCCATCCTGCAGGGGCCTTCACCTCCCTTCTCCGTCCAAGGCCCCAGCCTACCTCACTCAAGCCTTGTGGCTTCCCCTCCCCCACCCAGCCTGCAACTGGGCAGGGGAGGTCTGACCTCTTTCACAGACTGGAACCAAGAGAAAGTTTTCTTGGGAGTTCTCTGCTTTTAACCCCCTGTGTTCTCAGAGGCGTATCCACGTCCTCAGTGGCCACACCAGATGCCAATATTCAAGTCTGAGCACCTATTGGTTTGACCACCAAACTCCCAAAAAACTCACTTCCTTTTCAAACCAGGACAGGGTTTTATCCATTCTAGGTGTCTTCTAGGACAGGGGGCCTGGTGTGCTGTCAGCTAGTTGCAAGCTGCATTAGGAGCACACAACTGGAGTATCTAGAGCAGTCCATCCTCATTGTCCATGGGAGTTATGGCACACAGTGGCAGTGTCATTCAGTAAACAATATTAGACAATTCAACATCACAGGCTGTTCTCACTGTTGTCCAAACTAGGCAAGAAAATAAAACTCTATAGTCAGATGACTACAGAGCAGGCATTTGTTTATTCAGCACTGGGAGTGTGGGGGATTTCTCTGCCACAAAACTCACTCAATCTTCTTTAGCCTTCTGTGATGGTGTTCACAGGGGTCTTAGGATGAGGGAAAAGACGTAGATCTGACTCCATGTTACAGAAGGCTTGATTTATTATTTTATGATATATGTTACATTAAAACTACACTAAAAGAATAGAAGGAAAAGTTCTCATCAGAAGGCTAGGCTAAGAATAGAAAAGAATGAATAACAAAAAGCCTGTGGCTCGGACAGAGAGAGAGCCAGCTCTGCCATGATTGGCCATTAATTCAAAACATCCACACAAGACCAATCATGGATCCACCTGTTGCATTCCACAGCAGCAGATAATCATTGTTTACATTTTGTTTCTGAGGCCTCTCAGCTTCTCAGAAGGAAAAATCCTAAGGAAGGATTTTTAATGAAAAGATGTCTGCGACAGCCTTCATCAGTATTTTAAAAGTCCTTCCGCGCAACATCTGTGGAGAGCTAGGGATCTGCGTGCGGAAGATCTCGGGCTGTATGGGTAGATAAGAAGGCCCCCCTCACCCTGCAGTCTGACCTTTGCTCTGTACCCGGCCACACCCGGCCGGACATGAGCAGAGGGAAATGACACAGACTGCCCAAACTATAAATACCCCTGAGACCCCTCAATAAACGCCATTTTGCTGTCCACCACATTGGTGTATGTAGCATTGGACCGAGTGACCCTGGGCCTTGGGTCACCGTGCCAGACCTCCCGAACCAGGTCGCTAGGCCATAACGGCGACATCTGGTGCCGAAACCCGGGACATTGCAGCACCCGGAGTTCGGGATTTCGCCTGGACAGGGGACCGGCGGCTGCACAGCAGGCCTAGTGCAGCGGGGGGGACGCCCCCGGACCAGCGTGGACCATGGAAGCCATAGCGAAGGTCGTAACTCAGATGCATGCTCAATGGGGGATTGATTGTAAGCTAAAAGATTTATGTCTTGCAATACCAAGACTTATTAAGCTGGGGGCGATAGACAGCCCGGTGGATATTCTCCATCCGGAGATGTGGGATACTTGTACGAAGGTTTTAGCTGAGGAGACTATTTCCTCAGGCTCAGGGAAAGCTCTAAAGTCATGGGGCAGAGTTGTGCAGGCTCTGCAGAAAGCTAGAGAAGAGCAGGAGACCTGGAAAGCCGCGCAGGCTTAGCTATTAGCCACGCCGCAGTTGGGGGTGAGCGCGGCAACGCAGACCGCGGAGGGCTTCGATCAGATCGGCACCGCGGAACCGCGAACGCCGGATTCCCCCGAGCAGACCGCCTTACCATCAGAGGGGGGGGAACACGCGCGGGCGTTTTGGCGGGGGTTAATGGAAGAAGCGCTGGAGGCGGCGAAATTGCCAGACCCCAAAGGGGTGGATAAAAGCGCACCCCCTCCATATCCGTTTGAAAATGGCGCCGAAGCGCGTGTTCAGGGCGGAAAGGAGAACACAGGGGGCGGAAATGCAGTCAGCCTGCTTAACAACGCATGCGCTGGCGAGCGGGGGGATGGGGCGGCCCCCGCGGAGGAGTGTAAGGCCAATCAGAGCGCTCAGTTCACTTTAGGTCCTTATAGGGCAAGGACCTCCCCCAGCAGGAGGCGGGGGGACCCCAGGGGGAGGGAACGGCCCGACCCCCGCAAGAAGGGGCGGGGTCGGAGCCCGAGAAAAAGGCAGAGCAGCCCGGAAACGTCCGGGCAGTCGACTTCCGACTCGGACTCGAGCTCCGAGCTCGAGAGGGGATCGGGGAGTTCCGACTCGGATTTGGGTTTTAACAGAAGGAGAGCAGCGGCATACAAGGTCACTAGCCACAGCGCTCCTGCATGGGTGAAGGGGATATCGGAGAAAGATCGAACTCCGCTTACAGACTGGCGGAAAATAAAAATAGCGTGTGCTGAATGGACTCCGTCAGCAAAACTGGTGTTCCCGGTTCGGGTGGGGGGAGCCGGCGGGAATCAAAGGACCTATTCCCCGGTAAACTCGAAAGACGTGCAGGCAATTATTAAAGCAATTGCAGATAGGGGAATTAATTCTGCCATGGTTTCCACACTCATTGACAGCGTTTTTGGAGGGGATGACATGTTACCTTTTGATATTAAGCAGACTTGCAGAATGATTTTTGATGGGGCAGGGATGATCGTTTTTAAGCAGGAATGGGAGGATAACTGTATTAAGCAGCTGGCCCTGGTAACAGGGGCAGACCATCCACTGCACGGCTCCAGCATACAGAGGCTAATGGGCACAGACCCTACAATGATCACCCCTCAGGCACAGGCTGAGGGCTTGCGGGCACATGAGGTTATGACAACAACCCGTGCTGCCCGAGAAGCCATCCGTGTTGCTTCCAAAGTAATAGCCAAACCGTCGCCTTGGTCCACAATAAAGCAGAGTGAGAGTGAAAGCTTCACTCAGTTTGTGGATCGTTTACAGGCTGCCTTGGACTCCTCAACATTACCCTCAGAGGCAAAGGGTCCTGTGCTGGCAGAGTGCCTACGCCAGCAATGCAACTCAGCCACCAAGGACATTTTAAGATCACTGCCGCAAGGGTCTAATCTAGCTGCCATGATCAGACATGTTGCAAAGGAAGAACACCTAGCTCCCATTCAAGCAGCAGTTCACACTGCAATAACGAGTGTCATGGCATGCTTTAAGTGTGGCCAAGCTGGGCATGTGGCAACAAACTGCCCCCAATCAGGGCGCCCACCAGCAGCTGCTCCACTACGCCAGGGGAGACCTAGGGGACCATGCTGGGCATGTGGAAAGAAAGGGCGTTTAGCTAAGGAATGCAGATCCAGGCATCAGGGAAACGGGAGAGGGAGGGGGCAGCCGGGCCGTATCCAGCCTCCTCCCACCTGGAACATGCAGCGGCCCAGCTACAGCAACCCCCAATGGGGCACACGGCTTTCATGCCCACCACCACCACCCCCTCAGGGAATGACCAACTTTGTCGCCCAGCCAATGGCTCAATCGAACCCATCTGCACCTCAGGAATACCAAGAACCGCTCCCTGGGGCCAAGGCCCCTGGGTGGCTTTGGCCATGAAAGCATGGGAACGGGACCCATGGGTGGCCTTCGCCGCGAAGGTGGGGAAACACCCACTGATCGTGTGGGCAGTGTGTCGTCTCCACAACAGCTCCGACAACTCGGCCATCTGCCTTCCCTTTTGGGTGGACACAGGGTCAGATGTCACCGTCATCCCAGACATACATTGGCCTCGACCATGGAAGCTAGAAGTAGCCTCCATGGTGGGCGGAGTTGGAGGGCTGTCCCGAGCCCACAAGAGCACCCAACCAGTGGCAATAACCCTCTGCACCGAGAGAGGACCGGGAAGAACTATCACCCTCACTGTATATGTGATGTCAGACTGCCCACCCTTGCTAGGGAGGGATGCCCTAGCCCTGCTGGATGTTAGGGTGACAAATTTATTCTAAGGGCCACTGTCGCGTACCCGCCATTGCCCATCAAGCTGACTTGGAAATCAGCCAACCCAGTGTGGGTCGAACAGTGGCCCTTGTCAACGCCTCGAATGACTGCCCTCATTGAGTTAGTTAGCCGTGAATTACACAAGAATCATATAGAACCCTCCACAAGTCCATGGAACACTCCTATCTTCGTAATACCTAAACGATCTGGTGAAGGCTTTCGACTCCTGCATGACTTGCGAGAAGTGAACAAGAGAATCCAGCCAATGGGCCCTGTGCAGACTTCGCTGCCCATGAACTCTGTGATACCGAAAGGACAACCCTGTGCAGTGCTCGATATCAAAGACTGCTTCTTTTCTATTCCCCTGCATGAAGACGACAAGGAGCGTTTCGCCTTCTCCATCGTCTTCCCAAACAGCCAGCGGCCCAGCCTACGCTTCCAATGGAGGATGCTTCCACAAGGAATGCTCAACTCTCCGACCATCTGCCAGATCACCGTGGACCGAGCGCTAGCACCAGTCCGGCAGAGCAATCCGACTGTAACCATCGTGCAGTACGTGGACGACATCCTGATCGCCGCACCATCCACGAGACAAGTGGACCAGCTGGTGTCTACCATCTCCGAGACCTTAAGGACAAATGGCTTTGAGGTAGCGAGTGCAAAAATAAAAAAGGGACCGTGCGTGACCTTCCTAGGAGTGGGAATCACAAGCTCCTACATAACTCCTCCCCAGATGAAAATCCGCCGAGACATCAGGACGCTCCACGACATGCAACAGCTGGTAGGGTCCTTACAGTGGCTCCGCAACATCGTCCTGATTCCTCCCGAGGTCATGGACCCTCTGAATGACCTCTTGAAAGGGAAGAACCCATGGGAGCAAAAAACCCTGACACCGTAAGCGGTAAGCTCGCTCAACTTCATCGAACGTCAGATGTCAGAGAGCATGCTCACCAGATGGGACTCAAGTGCTCCAGTCGATCTGTATGTCCACTTCACAAAAAAGGGGGGAGTGGGAGCCTTAGCCCAAGGACCCCCCGACAAGGCCCAACCAATACTATGGGTGGTCTTGGGGAAACCGTCGCGTGCCTTTTCCCCAGGAGTTGAGTGCCTCTGCAGCCTCATCATGAAAGGCAGGAAACTCGCCCTAAGACATCTGGGCATGGAACCTTCCAGGATAAGCTTGCCTCTCCGCAAACAGCTCTCTGTGCAGTCAACAACAATATCGGAATATCTAGCCATGGCCCTTACAGGCTTTGGAGGAGAGATTCGCTACGCGGAAAAACCCCCTTGGACTCGGCTGCTCACGGTCATCGATATCGACCTCCCACCAAAAGTACTTGACCGACCGTGGGCGGGACCAACCATCTTCACAGACGCATCATCGCAGACCTCCACCGCGGCGGCAGTATGGCAGTCAGGAGAACAGTGGCAATGTGTCAAGGCAACCGATCCCACGCTTTCAGTCCAACAGCTTGAAGCAGCAGCTGTAGTGCTAGCGTGCGGACTGTTCCCAGAAGAACACATTAACATTGTGACTGATTCCATATTTGTGGCCAAGCTCTGCCTAGCCATGTCCGGACCAGGTGTGTCAGTGTCCACAGTGGCAACGATGCTGGAGGAAGCACTCTATTCACGGAAAGGCACCATATCAGTCATCCACGTCAACAGCCACGACCCGATCAAGGGATTCTACCAAATAGGCAACGACAAGGCTGATGCTGCCGCAAAGGGCGTATGGACACTGAAAGAAGCTCGTCAGTTGCACGAATCCCTTCACATCGGAGCTAAAGCGCTTGCGAAAAGGTGCGGGATTTCTACCGTGGACGCAAAGCACGTCGTCGCTACGTGCCCCCACTGCCAGAAGTCGCCACTGTGGTCGAGCGGCGTCAACCCCAGAGGCCTCAAAGCCTCAGAAATATGGCAAACAGACTTTACACAATGCCAGCTGTTGAAACCCCGAGCGTGGCTCGCAGTTACCGTAGATACGTACAGCGGCATGATCGTGGCCACACAGCATCTCAAGACTGATTCCAAAGCGACCATCCAACATTGGCTAACAGCCATGGCATGGCTTGGAGTTCCAAAACAGATCAAAACAGATAACGGCCCAAACTTCATCTCAAAGGTAGTCCAAGCATTCGCCTTGAAATGGAACATCGCCTTGGTGCATGGCATCCCATACAACAGCACCGGGCAAGCCATCGTCGAAAGGGCAAACCAGACTCTGAAAACTAAGCTGGAAGTGCTAGCAAAGGCAGAAGGCTTCACCAATGCCATTCCCCCGGGTGACCAGGCGCGCATGCTGGCAACCGCGCTGCTAGCATTAAATCAATTCCCTAGGGGGGACGAAACAAACAGTCCTGCTCAGAGACACTGGGCCACTCGGGCGCTAGAGGAAGGCCCACGGGTGGTGATCAAAAATGAACTAGGGGAGTGGGAACAGGGTTGGAGATTGGTGCTCACGGGGCGGGGATATGCGGCTGTTAAAAAGGACGGGGACATTAAATGGTGTCCACTCAAATCTATCAAACCAGACCTTCATAGGGAAACTCATGAGAATTGTGAGACTTTGTTTGCAGGACTGGATCATTGGACGTCCCCGAACCTCATATTCCCCACTACTGGAAAAGAGAGAGAGGCCAACGAGCAACCCGACATCACCTGAGAAGCTCGCGCCATCAAAGTTAAAGCAGCAACGGTATCTCTGTATAATCTTGTTTCTAGGGTTAGTAGGTGGAGGACAAGCAGACACAAAACATTACCCTCACCAGCCATTCAGGTGGGTTCTACGCCATCTCTCAGGTGAGGGGGTCATCAAAGAAATTGTTACAGCCGACACCCCATCTTTCGAGTTCAGGTTAAAAGACATTTTTCCCATGCATACAGGGCACCCCAGATTCCAGGAGACAACAGTATTTGGGATGTACTGGTGCCCTGCTTCCAACCCAGGAAAAAGTTATTGTAATTACCCAGGGCATGGATATTGTGGATACTGGGGGTGTGAAACTATTGTGATAAGCAATAGATGGACGCCTCAACAGCCGGATAAGTTCCTGCAAATTAAGTACACTCCACACGGCTGTATCGAACCAAAATATGATGGAGATGGGTATGCGCTTATGCCCGGAGGCTTGAAACAGCACACTTGCACAGGTTATATAATGACAATCCTGCAGCCGACCCATGATGCCTGGGCCACAGGTAAAGTGTGGACAGCGTATGCTCATCTCCCTAACCGCAGCATCTGGGCGAACATACAAATTATCAGACTCCCAGCTTCAGTATCCCAATCAGTCGGACCCAATCCGGTTCTAGTAGTAAGTAGACCCAGGGAAGAGATCGCAGCTAACGGTAGTTCTAGCCGCAAAACACAGAGGTCGAAACTAGCCTCCCCATCCGATCTCTTAACCAAACCAACCCTCTCCAGTCCATTCTTAAGCGTGTTAAATGCTACCTTCTTATCGTTAAACCAATCCAACCCGAACTTCACAGAATCATGCTGGTTATGCTATGATGCACAACCCCCTTTTTAGGAAGGTGTGGCCTTCGATCTCCCATTCATCTTCTCTAAATCAAACAATCCACGCCAATGCAGATGGGACACCCCCCCGGAGAGGTATCACCCTAAGTCAGGTTACGGGCCAGGGCAAATGCTTTGGCAATGCAACCTTGGCAAAGCAGATGGGCAACGTCTGCAAGGAATTCGTCAAACTTAAGGGAGGGAAGTTCCAGTGGGTGATCCCAGCTGCATCGGGAATGTGGGTCTGCCACAAATCCGGGGTAAGCCCATGTGTACTCCTTGACAAATTTGATCATTCTACTGACTTTTGTGTCCAAGTTCTAATTGTCCCCAGAGTCCTGTATCTCCAGGAAGAAGAGGTGTACCGCTTGCTCGAGGAACCCAACCGGCTCTACAAACGAGAGGTGATAACAGGCATCACCATCGCAATGCTCCTCGGTTTAGGAGCTACCGGCGCTGCCACAGGCATCTCGGCCCTTGCAACACAACATCAGGGACTGGCACAACTGCAGATGACAGTTGATGAGGACTTGCAAAGGATCGAGAAATCCATCTCTTCCCTGGAAAAATCCCTTTCCTCACTCTCAGAGGTTGTCCTCCAAAACAGGAGAGGACTGGACCTCTTATTCATGCAGCAAGGAGGCCTGTGTGCTGCCTTGAAAGAGGAATGCTGCTTTTATGCAGACCACACCGGAGTCGTCAGAGACTCCATGGCCGAACTGAGAAATCAGCTAAACCTAAGGAAAGCAGATAGAGAAGCTCAACAGGGCTGGTTCGAGTCGTGGTTCAACCGGTCTCCATGGCTCACCACCCTGATTTCTACCCTAATAGGCCCAGTCACTATAATCTTACTAACCCTAATCTTCGGGCCTTGCATATTAAACAAACTGGTGCTATTTGTTAAAAGGCGTTTGGAAACGGCTAACATTTTGTTTCTCGAGCGCCGACAATTACTTTAAGGCACGCCACTTACTAACACACTTACAATTTTACGCTAATTCTACTAACCCATGAAATTTTGTAACCTTTACATTTTATAACTTTATAAGATTTTTACTAGTCATGGGGGGGGGGGAAATGTGGAGAGCTAGGGATCTGCGTGCGGAAGATCTCGGGCTGTACGGGTAGATAAGAAGGCCCCCCTCACCCTGCAGTCTGACCTTTGCTCTGTACCCGGCCACACCCGGCCGGACATGAGCAGAGGGAAATGACACAGACTGCCCAAACTATAAATACCCCTGAGACCCCTCAATAAACGCCATTTTGCTGTCCACCACATTGGTGTATGTAGCATTGGACCGAGTGACCCTGGGCCTTGGGTCACCGTGCCAGACCTCCCGAACCAGGTCGCTAGGCCATAACGGCAACACATCACGATTACAACATATCATTAGCATACTCATATTTGAATAAAGCTGTGTCATGGTTTTACAACAGTTTATTGCTTTCGCGCGTGCGTCAGTTCCTTCTGTGGTGGTTGTCAGTCTTCTGCTGGTCTTTTGATGAAGACTTCTGTAGTCTTCCTCACATTTGAATTTTTTACCTCTATCTTCAGCACATGCCTGGTGCTTCTTGTTCTTCAGTCTAACTTGTTTTAAGCTAATTTTGCAGTTTGTAAGTTCTGTTAAAACTTGCTATCTTGCTTTTGATGGCACTTGTTATCTCCCTTGCTCTGCTATCTTGCTTGCTTTACCTGCACATCTTGTTACACTAGTACTTGTGGTTAACTTTTTGTTACTGTGGTGGTTTTGCATGGGAGGCATTAATGGAAGTGATGTTACATACCACTTAGGTTTCACATCCAAAAATCAAATCCCCTAGACGTGCACATCATGCTTCCCTGTCCCTCTGCATTACCTACCCAGGTGTACCTGGGTCCTTGTGATGCCTTTAATTTTGGCTTTCATATTTTCCAGATTCTGTACTGCATTAGTATATAACTCTGAACTTCATATAAAGTGTTAGCAAGTTCTCTTCACAGTTTAGTTAGACAAAACAATCTTTTTCCAGCCCAAGAACCAAGGACGCCATTGCAGCTTCAGGCCCAAAAAATATAAACAACAGCAAATTGAGGAGAGCAATCTGGGACGATGTGACTTCACAACTTGAAGCTGTAATTGGACAGTTAACCCCAATATGTAAATGGATCAAAACTTATAAAAGTGTGAAAACTCATGACTCAGAGGCCATTGTGGGTGGAACCATGGCCAGGCTCTTGTACTGCTCAAGGTGTATCCTTTGAAGGCCTTTTTAATAAATATCTACTTTATTCCTTTAACACTGTCTAGCCTCTCTTCCAGGTAGCCTCTCTAGGCATCACTTGAGCAAAAACAATCCCACAGATGGGCTTGCCTTTGCTTGAGGCAGGACTGATCCAAAGTGTCCTCTCTAACACATTCTTCATATGCACCAGAGACTATCCCTTTCTATGGGGCTTGTATGTTTTGATTGAGTGGGGCCAGCTCGATTGGTAGAGCTGCTAGTGCTAGCTAACCAGGTGGCCTTCGCTAAATGTAGATCCCAATGTTTGAAGGTCCCACAGATCATTGCTTTCAATGTGGTTTTTACCAGTCCATTGTACAGTTTAATTTTCCCGGAGGCTGGTGCATGATAAGGAATATGATACACCCACTCAATCCCATGCTCTCTGGCCCAGGTGTCTATGAGGCCATTTTTGAAATGAGTCTTGTTGTCTGACTCAATTCTTTCAAGGGTGCCGTATCACCACAGGATTTATTTTTCAAGGCCCAAGATGATGCTCTGGACAATGACATGAGGCACAGGGAACATCTCCAGCCATTGATTGGTTGTTTCCACCATTGTCAGCACGCAGCGCTTGCCTTGGCGGGTTTGTGGCAGTGTGGTGTAATTGATCTGCCAGACCTCCCCATATTTATATTTTGACCATCATCCCCCATACCACAGAGGCTTTACCTGCTTGGCCTGCTTGATCACAGCACATTTCACAGCTATGGATAATCTGTGACATTGTGTCAATGGTAAAGTCCACACCTCAATCATGGGCCCATTTCTTAGTTGCATCTCTTCTCTAATGACCTGAGGCATCATGGGCCCACTGAGCCAGAAATAATTCACCCTTATGTTGCCGGTCCAGATCCACCTGAGACACTTTAATCTTGGCAGCTTGATCCAATTGTCCGTTGCTGTGATGTTCTTCTGTAGCCCCACTCTTGGGTATGTGTGCACCTACATTATGTACTTTTACAGCCAACTTCTCTACCTGGGCAGTGATGTCTTGCCACAATTCAGCAGCCCAGATGGGTTTCCCTCTGTGCTGCAAATTGGTCTTTTTCTGTCAGTCCAGCCACCCCCACAGAGCATTTGCCACCATCCACGATTCAGTGTAGAGTGCTGGTCATTTCTCTCATTCAGTGATATCTAAAGCCAGCTGGATAGCTTTCAGCTTTGCAACATGACTTGATCCCTCTTGTCCCTCAATAGCTTCTGCAACTCGCCACGTAGCTTTCCTTTCTTGATGTATCCATACAATATGGCAGGAACTGTCAGTGAAGAGACCGTGTCACTTTTCCTTTTCTGGTAGTTGATGATATTGTGGGGCCTTGTCAGTGTGTCACCTTCTCCTCTTCTGATGATAGTCCGAAATTTTTCCCTTTGGGCCATTTCATGATGACTTCCAAGATCCCTGGGCAACTGGGGTTTCCTATATTTGAGCTCGCTGTATGATCAGAGCAATCCACTTGCTTCACATAGCCTCAGTGGCATGATGTGTAGAACAGACTTTGCCTTTTACCATCCAGCCCAGCACTGGCAGTCGGGATGCCAGGAGGAGCTGTGCTTCCATGACAATCACTTCTGAGGCAGCTCAAACCCCTTTATAAGGTGCAAGTATCTCTTTCTCACTTAGGGTTTTGTTCTGCTTTCCTCCTCCTCCCCCTGAGGGGGCTGGCTAGTGATGAGCAGTGTCTGATAAATAGTAGCCAGGGCCCAGAACACTGCAATAAGTTGCTCCTCTCTTGAGCTGTCACAGCATTCTCCTAGAAAATTTTTATGTCACTTTATTATGGTCCTGTAGTTGTTCAGGGGTTAACTTCCAAACCATTGGAACAGAGAATTTCTCCCAAAACTGGCCCATTTTCTCCCATATTCCATGCCACTCATGTGATGCCAAACTGATTTGTGCTTTTATATATTCTCCACATATATTTGTAGCTCTGTAGCCTATTATTGTATAACTATATAGATTAGTAGCTAGCATTTTACCTACTCCGTTAGACAGAAAGACAAAACACATTCCTAGGCCCCAATCCTAATCTTGCTTCTTCTGAGAACCAAGGTTGAACCAGCTTCTCAAGACACTCTCCCATAAGCAAAGTTTATCTAGTATCTAAAGGGGGGGCTATAGAAGATGGTGTAGCCAAAAGGGGGAATTACATCATCACCTGTGTTTCTAATTGGGCATTCTTGTCAATTATGCCTATTTGCTAAATTTATAAAACTGTGCTTGCTCTATGTCACATGTGCATCTTCAGTGCATTTCGGCTTGTATTTTGGCATGTTGTGCACCTGAAGGACCCTTCATAAAAGGTAACCACATTTCATCACCTAACTGTTCTGACTCATGATTATAGGGGCCAGACAAAGGTATCACATGATTATCCACCCTTGAGGCAGATCTCTGAATGACCTTCCTAAAAATCTCTTTCTTGCCTCTAAACATGGTGTGGACCGCATTGAGGAGACCTAGTGTCTTAGGTTGGAAATACAAGATGTGGCTGGGGGTGTGTATTCTATTGCCATCTGTTAGATGTAGGGCAGTTATCTTCTGTTAATTGGGACACCTATTAAAAACAGGTGGAGCAGTTTTCTTTATCTCTGCCACAACCAATCCTCGCTCCGGAAAATATCTTCTGTTAATGGCCCATTGAGTGTCACTGCATGACTGATATAAATTATATCATCCCATTGTGAGATGCTCCGCCCAGGAGGATTTGGACTCTGCCCAAGCATTCCTACCTAGATATAATCTGAGATTTAGAACACCACAGGCAGCCTTTTCCCACTGGATTCTCAGAGGAGCAGCTTTCTTTTCCACTGGATTCCCAGAGGAAGACCAGGCCCATCTGCACCACCACTGGATCTTCAGAGGAAGACTACACTCTTCTACAGGATTACTGCTTCAACAGAACCACATTTGTCACTGCAGGAAGACTGCAGCCACCATTTAATCGGACTGCTACCAACACCCTGACCAACAGGGTGTCAGGTTGTATTTCTGACTGTCAGTGTTGTTTTGTATTACTCCATTTTTATTTTTATATTTTCTTTTAATTTTTTTTCCTAATAAAGAACTGTTATTCCTACTCCCATATATTTTCCTGAGAGCCTCTTAATTTCAAAATTATAATAATTCAGAGGGAGGGGGTTTTCATTTTCCGTTTCAAGTGAGGCTCCTGCCTTCCTTAGCACACACCTGTCTTTTCAAACCAAGACACCTGGCAAACCTAGCAACAAGAACAGGCTTTCCTTAACATCCTAACGAAATTCAAAATTCTCAAAAGCTGTTGTATCAGGCCTGAAGGAGGTAAAGGGGGTGAAAAGCTGGGGAAAATCATCCTTTCCTGTTCCCCACACAAGCTGAGTAGAATTACTAATGAATTCCCAGAGGTAGCCTGACACTGCATTGCTGCGGTCACAGGGAGATATTCTCCGGCCGCTCACTCCCCAAGACCGACGCAGTCTCGAGAGGGGCCGCCCCTGGATCTGTGTGGAGACTTTCCCACGTGGTGATGCGTACAGGGACTCGCAGCTCCCTGCAGCTGTCAGCTGTGGCGTGAGTGGCACAGCAGCAGCACAGTATAAAGAACCAAGGCAAAGGAATAGGGAGTGATCACTTGTTTGAGTCCCAAGGAAGTTTATTTCCCCAGGGGAGTCAGGGACAAGTGACATCAACTGAGGGCAAAAGAACTGCTTTTAAGCAAGGGAGGGAATAACGGGAGGACACAACTTTTCACCAATAGAAAGGCATTAGGGCAGGGGTGCAGGGTAAGGGCTATCCAATAGAAGCCAACAAGGGGAAGGAGCAAACCTTACAATCCAATCTTACTTCAAGGAAGGGATGAAGGACAGGGAACATTCCAGAGCAAAAAGGATGTGCTATCTTTGACAGACAAGGGTAAGACAAGGAAACAAGGGAGGTACAAGGAGACTGACAGGGGTATTGACATAGACTTGTCGGGAAAATCTTGGGGTAAACAGCTCAGGACTGAACCATCAGGGAAGCCAAATGGGGTACATGGAATGAACCATTACAAACTTATAACAAGGAATATTACAGAAGAACAAACTGTAAAATAACAGACTACCACAGTAGCCCCGGCGGTAAGGGTAGGAGACTAGCACTGAATATACATCCCAAATGACCCTCATTGCCTTTGATGTTATCATGTCATAAACTGATATCCCACAGTACAGCAACAAAGCAATCCTGAACCCTCTCCCTACTCTGAAAAATATCACAGTGAAGAGCACATGTGGGAATATGTACAGGGGTTGGTACCACACCCACATGAACAGACCAAGTGACATTGTGACCAGTGACTGTACCTAATACAAGAAATGCCTAGATCAAATTTGTCTCCAACACACTCTAGGCAGATCTGTTGTTATCTCAACCCTTCTTGCTTCATGTTGGGTGCCAGTTAAGGTTGTCATGATTTAGGAATGGTACTCCCCAATTCAGTGCCCTCGCTGAGACTCCAAACTATGTGCCACTCTCTCTCTCCCCCACTTTCCCCTCCTTCTTCCCTGCATCAGGCTGGAGAGGAGAATTGGAGGCACAAAAGGTAAAGATCATGGGCTGAGATAAAAACAATTTCCTGGAAACAGCAATGAGATAAGAAAAAGAAGAGCAATTTTATGGTCTCGTGGACAGCAATTCTATATCATAAGTCAGTGTTACAAAGTACAACATGGTAATCTTATCCCAGTTCCCACAGGTGATAAACAGCATAACAGGGAACATATACTGCAAGTAAGGTATTACATGATGCAACTTTGAAGAACAAGTACACCAACTTTAAAAGCAAATAAATCAATATCATGTCCAGCAACTATTAAGCTAATATAATGCATACTTATAAAAAATTTGTTCTAATGTGCTCAGGTCAGTTCTGTCATTATCTCAACCCTTTGTACCACACATTGAATGCCAATATAGCCTGTCATAGAACTGCTCGCTCACTCTCCCACCCCTCAGTGGGATGCGAAGAAGAATCGAAAAATGTTGAGATAAGAACAACATAATAATTTTAATAAAGTAAAATATAATAATAATAGTAACAACAACAACAACAACAACAATAATAATTGCAATTAAAAGAGAGATAAGAAAAAGAGAGAGAGAAATGAAACACAAGTGATGCACAAAATTGCTCACCACCCACTGATCCATGCCCAGCCAGTCCCCAAGCAGCAATCCAGCCCTCCTGGCCAACTGCCCCCAGTTTATATACTGAACATGAATTGTATGGTATGGAATATCCCTTTGGCCAGTTTAGATCAGCTATCCTGGCCATGTTCTCTCCTGGCTTCTTGTGCAGCTCCTGCCTCGCAGAGCATGAAACACTGGAAAGTCCATGACTTAGGGAAAACACTGCTCAGCAACAATGAAAACATCAGTGTGTCATCAACATTATTCTCATCCTAAATACAAAACACAGCATTGTAAAAGCTACCAGGAAGAAAATTAACTCTATCCCAGCTGAAACAAGGACAACATTTGAAGGCAATCAGATAAATTAGTTGTAGTTGGCCTACAACATGCAGCTCAAATTCTACAGTTCACTTAGCCTTTTGAATGCTGAGGGCTACACTAAGTACAGATCTTTGTGAAAGAATGCATAATTCTGAAAATACAACCTTTTTTAATTGGGAGGTGGAGGAAATTCTGGAACTTATATTTAAGGAGAGTTTATTATTAATGTGACTCTTTTGGTATCTACAAAATTACAAAAGCAATTATGAGGTCTTCATAAGATGTTCTCCCTGTTGAATAGAAGCATTTGCTTCAGTCTGCATGGAATGAGGATTAGTGACATTGCTGACATTAACCAAGAAGCTTCTTTATTTCTGACTGATATTTTTTATCATAATGCTTTTTGGAGCGATTCATTTTTTTAATGTAAACACTTGGGGGTCAACCGTATTTATGTGACTATTATGATATACTTGACATTAATATTTAATGTTTTATTTTATTAATATATTATAGTAAAGTGAGAGGTTTTTTCACAAACCTATGTCATTCCTAAACAGTATCAGCATGTCCTGTAGAGTGGTTGTGACATAGAAAACTGAAAAATTTATATCAGAAAAATCTAATTTAAGTTCTCAACTACAAACACTTCTCATGGATCCATGCTTTCACTCATAACTGGGACTCTTTGGACACTTTATTTTCAATGTTCTTTCATGAAATTTTAATGAGCAGAGATACTTTTTTATTTATCTTCTGAACTGTGCATAGCTTGCTGTGGAGGATTAAATTCTTAAGATTCTGCATTTATAGAAATTATATAGAATTTTTAAAGTTGGGCTATCCAGTTGTGGTGGTGGTTCATAACACCAATAAACGTTCTGAAAATGCCAAACTTTCCCTTCAGTTCTTATCTCTAATTTGAAATGTCCTGCTTGTTTACAATTTTATTTTTCAAGATAAAAATCCAGCCCTAGGGTAATTTTTGTGGCTTGCAGTAAATATGCTGTAAGTTTAATGTATTCAAAACTATTTTAATAATTGCCATCAGATTTATCGGCAAATATTTTCTGGACTCAGTAGAAATGTTCATGGACTGTGCTGTTTTAAGGCCTTTAACTGATCTTCAGGGAAGGAATTTTCCATGTGGGATCCTATCACTATCACAACAATCAGAGAAAAGGATATTATGCAACAGCAATACAAGCTGCTGTCAGGGTCTGGCCTACTCTGTGGAATTACTTGCTATCAAAGCAAAAAAAAAGTGATGCTGATACCGAAATCCCTAGCACTGGGTAAAGAGAGTTTTTATCATACACACTGATTGCATATTCATTAGCTATCCCCACTTACTTGCTGTATATGTATTACTTTATTTTACATAGTAGCACACATTATTGGAAATCCTTACATGGTTCCCTGGGGCCTTTTTCAACAGTTTCCAACATCAGGTGTCCCCCCTAAGTGGCTGTTCCTTGAGCCCTGCTTTTGAGTAAATACAAATTCATTGTTTTGCATAACTTCTGCTTTGTCAGCCTTGCAGAACTGAGCTGGCATCCGGCTTGTGTTTTACATTACTTCTGTTTGCCTAAATTACATCCTTTATCTCTTTCTCTGAGGCAATGCTGTTCTGTTCTACTGTCCTTATCAGAGTAAAATGCTGTTCTGTTCTACTCTCCTTATCAATGCTGCAAGGCAGAACAATTTTTTTATCTACCTCTTTCTTATCACAATTCTTTTTATAGTGCAATTAACCACAAATAACTGACTTAAAATTTTCTGTCTTCCTTTCTGTTATAGCCTCTTGCTTTGTGCTTTGCTTTTAGGAGGAATGGCAAACAATTTTATTCCATGTATGCTGTTGAATACATTGGATTTCCAGATATAGGTAAGCTTAGAGATAATGGAAGTCACTGGATTTGGACAAGTGGTTTTTATATGTAGTGTATCTAGATTGTTCCTCTGTAAACTCTGAGAAAAAATGCTAGTGTAATACATTGTTATCATCACATAAATTTAAAAGAAACTTTATGCTAGTTTATTCTATTTAAGAAGTCAAAAGAAATCCTGCTCAAACAGCCACTTCTTTATTTATTTTGTAGTGTTTTATTGCACCCATGTGTTTTGAAGAGGCATGACCTAGTATTTGAACAAATCAGATGAAAGAAATGCCAAATAAGAATATCTATAATGAACCTAGCCTAAGATCTTCATATGCTTTTATGTGTAAAGTTACTAATATAGAATGTAAATGTGGGTAATTAGTAGTAACTTATTTTGTTGATTGCTACAGAAAAGTTGGATACATGTTTTTCAAAATTTATTTTTAGCATGTCAAAATTGTCAAGCTGTTACCAAAAATTCATTAAAATAAAAGACTCCTTAACACCAACGTAACATTAAGAAGCAGGCATTCTTTATTCAGCCGGATGCATGGAGGCATAGCTCCTCCCAAAGCCGTGCATGCTGAGTACAGGAAAGTTCCTGTTTATATACTGTATTTTACATACATATTCATTGATTGTCCCAAAATAAACATATATATGGTAATTCTTTCCCTGAAATAATTGACATATTTCCCCTCTCCTTTATACATGCGTTCTTCTGTCTTGGGGGTCTCTTTGGTAGTCCCCAGTGGTCATAGACCCCAATGTTTCAGTTGACCTGGCTGAGTTTGGGGGGCACTGGTGCTGGTGAACTTGTGATACCTTAGGTTTTAAGTTTTTCTGTTCTGCTTTGGTGTGCAGCTTTTAGCTTTATATTAAGTGTTACTAGGATCTTTTCACAGGGTGGTGAAGACAAAACAATCCTATTCTAGCTGGAGACTCACGGACAATCTCTTTAAACTTCAGGCCCAAAGGATAAACAAAGTGAAAAGAGGAGGGCGGGCAAGCAAGCAAGGAGGATGAAACTTCATAATTTGAAGCTATTAATTGGACAGTTAACTCCTATATGCAAATGGACTAAAGCTTATAAAAATGTGAGATCTTGTGACCAAGCCCTCTTTTGCTTCCATCTTGAAGCCATCCGGGCAGAGCCATGACTGTGGCTCCAGTACTGCCAGGGTGTGACCTTTGCAGGCACTTCAATAAATATCCACTTTATTCCTCTTGACTCCATCTAACCTCTGTTCCAGCTCCTTAAGGCAGCAGTTTTGGTGACAACAAAAGGACAGTGAGGCATCTGGAAAACCCTTGGACCTGACATTCCCAGAGAGGCCCCGCTGAGGTCCAGAGGTATCAGAGACAAGAACCCTTGGAATGGAGGCACGTGAGTGACTGAATAAAGGGACATTCTGTTTAGCATCTGGGTTAGGTGCTAAGAGGTATTTGTAAATTGCAATTTTGTTTGGGGAACCCTGGGGTTCTAGGTGGAGATGTTTTTCTCTTTACCTGTGGGTAAGAAGGGATGCCTTTTTAAAAGGGGAGGTTTAAATTGTAATTGGGTTAGCCTGAAGCCAAAGAGTGGTGCAGCTGATTAGCTTCTGTGCTGTGGCTCTGAAGGTTTTGAGTTCTAATCCCAATTTTGATTTGTTTGTGCCTCTTTGCTTTTTATTTTTGTGTATCAAAATGGATTGTGTATCCTCTTGTGAATATGATAACAGTAGTATTCCAAGTGATAGCCCTCTGGGATTATTGCTGAAAAACTGGGTGATTTTCACTGGGGAAGAGTCTATGCTTTTAAAATCTAGACTTATTAGACTCTCAAAAGAAAATGTGGCCAATGTATGAAACAGATAATGGAGAAATATGGCCTAAATTAGTGAGTTTAGACCAAAAATTAATATCAAGCTTAATATCCCACATATGTGGTGATTTGTGGGGAAAAAACCTAACTCCACAACTTGTAAAAGTTGTAAAGCTTGTATGTTTATTACAGCCCTGGACGTATGTGGGGATCGTTCCCCCTAAAGGACATGCGCACCCCTGAGAATTCCCAAACTTTTTTTATCCCCCCTTACTGGTACATATGCATAGAGTTTCACAACAGGTACATGCATATACATTTTACGGGGTTTGCATTACAACTTGCAACTAGTCCTTGTACAGAGAAAACTCTCTGGTCATCCTGTCTGTCTCTTGCCTTTGTTTCAGAGTTCGAGGGGCCCTTCTTATCTCTTCAGCTTGGAAATTGCATTCCTTTTTCCTCAGCTGAGGCAGTTTTGTGAGCGCAGCAAAGCTAACAGACTAAACAAGTTCACTTATGCTAGCAAGCTACAGACATAATAATTCAAAGCGGCACATTTCACCTAAACCCGAAATGGATTTCTACTCTGTTAAATTTCCACTTTGTTTCATTCCCCCCTTTCATAGAAAATAAGTAAATTCTTTTACTTAATGCAAATCCCTCTGATAATGTGTCGCTTAATGTTTTATTATGTACATTTGATAAGGAGGTTAATATAGCTACTCGCTGTAGTATTCTCTAATTCTAAATTAGCAATATAAAAGATAACTCTAAACTTACTCTAACTAATATTAATAAAACTACAATGGGGTGACACAATGTATTAAAGATCCTATTTGTAGTTGGTGACTATCGAAAGATTACATCCCACCAGTGATGATCTGCATTTTGTTTTATTCTTTGTAGAGTTCTGGTTATTTCTTTTGTATCATAATGGACAGTAATTAGGTTTTTCTCTCCGCTTTTTTGGATTTTCTTTAAGAGCTCTAATAGGTCTTGGTGTTTAATCGATTGTTTTACTAATGTGAGGTTTATTCCAATAGGAGTAGGTGATAGTCTGTGATACATTGTGTAATTGGTTTTAATCAGCTGGTGGGATGTCATTGGGGTCAAATACAAAAAATCACACCTGATAATTTTAATAAAATTATAAATACAAAACTAGAATGATTTTTACTGGGTAAAATTATTAAATATTAGTCCCCAAATGTTTCAGGTGTGTCCTGCCTGGCTTCGTCTGGCCTCGCTGCTGGACCAAAGGCTGCAGCTGTGGTGTTTTCACCTCAGAGATGCCTTTGGCCAGCTACGTGCTGCAGCTGGGCGCGCAGAACAAATCCAGGCAAAATAGGAACTCAGTTTACCTTTGGTGGAAAAGGTTCAGATGACAGTGAAGAGAAAAGGAGCGGGTTCTCCTGTAGAGCTTAAATCCAGAGTTTTATTTCAGCATGGTAGACTTCTGAATGTGGTAACAGCTCCAGACAGACACACCCTGGCCGCATGGTCTCGTGTCCTTTTTAAGCCCCGGGGACAGGGGGAGGGGAGGGACAGGTGAGGGCCAACCAGGTGTGAGCAAGGGAAGGGGTCAAGGGATGTGGACGCTAGGACAAACCAATGCGCCCAGGCCTGGGGGGCATCTGCCAATCACACAACACCTTGCTGGAAGGTTAAGATTGATGGGCAGCTCCTAGGCAGGAGGGAAAAAGGGGGAGGGGGAAAAGTTGGCGCACATGAGGGGGCTGGGACAGGTAAAATAGGAGATCGCACTGCAACATAAAATAACATTGTTGTTATTGATTTTTACAATAGTACAAGCAGTTCTCAAGCATACACAATCTTTATCAGTATACACAAGCACAGTTTTCTGATTAGTGACTGGATGAATCTCAAAGTGGCAAATACTTTGTTCAGTGTCAAGACACACATCTTGAGTATTAATAGTATTGCTTTCACAAATGAATCCTAGTTGTTCCCTAGAAGCACAAGATTATACGTTTATTGTTTGTCACTTTTCATTTTCTTTTCGTGCCCACACCCTATGTTCTGAGGGGTAGAGTACAGGTTTTTTATGATTTAATCTTAGTGCGATGGTGGGGTGGATAACGTAAACAGTGGTATTACGTATAGTAAGCACAAAGGTAGTGACCACATTAAAAGTAGGATGCTAGGTGAAAATTATCATAGTCCACCAGGATTGAAACTTCCTTTCAAAATCAATCGCATTATCTCAGACAACTTTTCGAATTTCAGCTGGAAAATTATCTTCATCCCCTTCCCGTATGATCAAAGCTGCTGTTGCCTGCATCCATAACTGTGATTGTGTACAACTGAAAGCTAAAGACACATTATCTTGAACCATACTTGTGGAGGGATAGAATGTAAGAGAATAGTGCAGAAGGTAATCTCACACCTGAGGAGTTGCAGCTGTACTAATCACCAAAGATTAGGAACAGGCCTGCCCTTAATAGGCCACAGCTGTGTCCAATAAGAAGCATGCTACAAAAGAGAGTTGGAGTTTGTTGGCTGTACTGTGAGGAAGAAGTTAGTGCCATGAGGAGGAGCCCATGAGAAATTACCAAGAAGGTGTGGGACTTTTGCAATATAATGAAAACAATTGGTGAACCCAACGTGATTCTGATGTGATCCCATGATAATTTGGGTAGAGAATGGGAGAGCGAGCAGTAAGGATGTGATTCTGACATGATTCCCATGGTGGTTTAGGAAAAAGAACTTTAATATTAAGCAATGTGATCCCTAGGTGATTCAGGAAGATGACTGCAGACCTAAGAGAAATAAGATGGTGGAGTCAGGCAGACCACGAGCCTGAGAGCCTAAAAATCCAGATGAGATATAGCCAGGCAGACCTGGGAGCCTAGAAGTTTGGACAATGTATGAAACACCACACCCAAGAAGAAGGATGCTGGATATGGAGGGTAGATGCTACACACTTTACTTATTTGGCGTGTTGGAGCCAGCCCTGCACCCCTCTGCCAAGGTATTGCTGCAGTCCGGTGGAGACCCAGGACGATGCTGGGTTCCCCCAGAACGGCAGTGTGTGCAGCAGGACGCAAGCTGTTACAATGAGTTCTGAGAGGCAGAGTCAGAGCTGCACAGACAACATGTAAGAGAAGCCTTCTAAAACTGTATAGTGGCTATCTCCACAGTAGCCCGATGTGATCCAGGATTGGGCTGTAGGGCGAGGTGCAGCCGGAGATGGAGCCCAGCGTAGCATTGAGAGCAGCAGGGCATGCTGCCTGGTCCGGACCTGACAGATTTCAACACCTGGAGTACAGGTGAGCCGCTGGGGACACAATGGGAAGTAACATGGCAGTGTGTGCAGCAGGACACAAGCTGATAGAAGTGGCAAATGGCATGGCCATAGCAGCAGCCAGTGCCTCAGCAATAGCATGGCCCCTGAGGAGTACAGGGGGAGGTTTGCTAAGTTGCTGCTACATGAACACTGGAACAAAAGCAACGTGGAGCTCTGAGAGGCAGAGTCAGAGCTGCACAGACAACATGTAAGAGAAGCCCTCTAAAATTGTATAGTGGCCATCTCCACAGTAACCCGATGTGATTCGGGATTGGGCTGTAGGGCAAGGTGCAGCCAGAGACGGAGCCCAGCGTAGCACTGAGAGCAGCAGGGGAGGCTGCTTGGTCCAGACCTGACGGATTTTGACACCTGGAGCACAGGTGAGCCGCTGGGGACACAATGGGAAATAACATATCAAGTGAAGAATAGATTGTTTCATCTACATGGAAAACAGAGTAGGGCAACAGAGGCTTTCAGTAACCAACTAATACAACAAAGAACTGTAAAAGGAAGAAGAGAATTATTAAAACAGCCGTTGGAGCTGGGGACAGAGTAGCTCTATCATTCAGTATGGTGTATTTGTTTGCTGATGAAACATGTGCATTTTGTTTGTGAATTGCAGCTATTAATCTTTGATTAGGCATAAGTGTAAAAGTTTATATTCCATAAGCATAAGTACACCCGACAGATACTGGATCAATGTTGTTCAAGTTCTGTAGCTATTGATAAAATTATGTAACTGTTGATTTGTTGCTCTCCTAATATATATCCTTTAACTTATTCTTGTGAGTTGCCTTATAAAGTTGTCCAGCTATTCATATTGTCAATATTCTAGAAGTGTAAGAATTTCTGATAATGTGTAATGTAAGTTTGAGTAATGAATCAAGGTCAGCACACACACATTCCAAAGTTAAATAGAAATTACACAAAAGATGATTGTACTGGGTTTACTATCTTTTGCAAAGGGCCCTGCAAAAGATAGTAAGCACAATGTTAGTTTAGGAAAAGCTTGCTGTTCTAGACTGTGAAAAGCAAAACTAAATCAGAATTCAGAAATGTATGTTCTTGCTGTGACCTGTTGCCTGAACATTTGTATACTGTTAGTCCTAAGTGAGATATGTGAATATGTTATAATGTCAATTTACTTGAACGTATCTTTCCAGAGATGTTGCAACTTTGTAATTAAAAGAAAAGGGGGAATTGTGGAGGGATAGAATGTAAGAGAATAGTGCAGAAGATAATCTCACACCTGAGGAGTTGCAGCTGTACTAATCACCAAAGATCAGGAACAGGCCTGCCCTTAATAGTCCACAGCTGTGTCCAATAAGAAGAGTGCTACAAAAGAGTGGGTTAGCTGGGTGAGAAGAGAGTTGGAGTTTGTTGCTTGTGTTGTGAAGAGAGTTGGAGTTTGTTGGCTGTGCTGTGAGGAAGAAGGAGTCAGTGCTGTGAGGAGAGGCTCATGGGAAATCACCAAGAAGGTATGGGACTTTTGCAATATGATGACAACATGTACTAAGCACATTTACTATTAACCTGTGGTCTATGGTCTCTGGCCTTTTCCCGCTTTGGCAGTACTTTTGAAATCTGCCACTGGCTAGTTCCTAATGTCAATAGAGATGACTGGAAGGGCTTTTTCAATCTTGCTAGGCTACCTGCTGTAGTGGCCAGCTCGTTCGTCAGTACTTCTGAATCAATTCTATTTAAAACTCCCAATCCTGTCCCTAATATCCCAGTTAGATCCCTTCATATTCTGTTCCTGAGGTGTACTTGTCTTTGTAATCATGTTGTCCAGCCCTCAAAGGATGTCCTTAGGAAAGAGGAGCAGGCTGGTTGGATTTCTGAGGTGTTAATTAGCATTAGCAATTCAACATATTTGAGAGACCACTCTGGATTGAACAACAGTTGTTGTTGTCCCATATTCTTCACTACATATGGGCCTATTTCATATATTTTAGGTTCAAGTTTGGTTTGAGTTTGAATTGCTTGAGTACTGGTGTGAGTTGTATGAGGTCTTGCTGTTGTAAAAAGTGTAGTATCTATTTTAAATTTAAATGAGAGTCTGATACCATCATGAGTCCAAAGATAAGTCACTTTACAGGCTGTATTAATGTGAAATTACACCAACAATATGATTTGCTTGGGCTATCACAAACTTCCTGGTGCCTGTATACAGGAGAGGTTGGGACACTAATTGCATCGGGTCTCTCATGAGCTGTCCCATTGACCACCCAGCACCCTACCTTGATTTCTTCTCTTCTGATCCTTTGAAGTGTCCACAATTCCCATTCCTGCCAGTCCTGCTCCTCATATACCTGATTCCCGTGGATTACTACAGTGGATATGTTAGCGTTCAAAAACACATAATCACAGAAGCGATTATATGTGGTGCCTTTATTAAGAGCTCTGGGAATCAGGGTAGTTTTCCACCCAAATCTGATTCTGACCATACATCCGAGATGATCATGTTTTTATACTCTATCGTTATATAACTTTCATGTTAATTATTAAACTTATATTGTTCTATTGTATACATAGATTTCAGCTAAACATAGCCCCCTTAAATTTCCAACATAGTTTCTCATGATTCTTCTTATGATTATATAATAATTATATTTAATTACTAAACAATCGTCACATCTAACAATTATATCATTTATCATACTGCTTATGCAGGTGCAGTGATCTGAGGAAACACAAAGCCTAACATTTTTAGAGTTCTATCTTTAACATTTTCCAAGGCTCCACTATCATTCTCCCCCCTTTGAAAGCATTTTCGCTTCACTATAGGTGTAAATGTTTTCACTTGATACAGTCCTTTATTCCTCAATTTATACTTGACGTTCTTCAAAGCCAGGGTTGATTTGGATGCTATCATGAACTGGAGAACCAGAAGATGGTGGGCGTGGATCTAGTGTCAGTGCCTTTATTATTTTCTGGTTCCGAGACGTTTTCTTCTGTATCTCTCCCTTTAAGATGCTGTAAACTAACCAAATTGCTAAGAATACAATTAGTAAGATTATCACACTCTCAATGATAGATTTAATCCATGAACTCACATTCCACTCTAACCCTTTAAAGATTTTTCTTAACCAGCTTGTAGTCAAATCCTTTTGCTCTTCTTGTGCTTCATGCTCTATTTGTTTCAACTGATTGATGTCATATTCTACATCTGCAGTTACATTTGGGATGTGAATGCAGCAATGATCAACCCGTCCCTTTAAAAATCCACATACTCCATGCTCTTTCAGGAGTAACAAGTCTAAGGCTAATCGATTTTGTCAAGTCATTTTTGTGGTGGCTTGTAATTGTACGTTTAATTCTTTAAATCCTTCCTGGGTGACTCTTGCCAGTCTATCTACCTCACCTGTAAGTTTGTACAACATCTCTCTATTCTGATAGTTTGCTATAGGACCAAGCAATGACACTAGGGCCCACCCAAATTTCACTCCACTAGAGGGTTCTTGCCAAGTGTCATCTGGATTTTCATTGTCTAGAACTTCTCGTCTTGCTCTTATCTGCAGAAGTTCATGTTTTCCGTTAAATGGGGACTTTTTCCAAATTGGACATAAGGTTGGAAGGCCTAAAGTAATCTCCTTTACTTTCCCGTCTACAGGCAGATGTGTTGTCCAGGTGCCATCGCTTCTTGCCCATACAAATTGTTCTGGACTTCGGACTGTACTCCTGGTACATCCTACAACTACTTTATAATTCACTCTGCCTTGTTTATGTTTGATCCCTCTGCAAGCACAACCAATTTGTAGGGCTATTGCCAGGGGTGGCATCTGTTTTATCTCTGCATCATCAGAAGTGCAGTCATAAGTTTTATTACATGCCCACCAACTTACTTACAGGGGTCCACGCCAGCTACTTTGACTGCTGTAAAGGTGGTCAGTAGTACCTGATGGGGTACACTCCACTTTTCTTTCAGCGGTTCTTCGTTTCAGTTTTTAATGTACACCTCGTCTCCTGGATGTATGTTATGAACTGGGTTCTCGAGAGTTAGTGGTCTATTCCACACGAGGATGCTCCGGAGCCAAGCTAAAGTTTTCCCGAGAGACAGAACATAATTATACACTTCCTGCTTTCCTGTGACGTGTACATTAGGGTTAGGGTCTGGAGATTCATATGGTTTCCCGTACAATATCTCATAAGGACTGACTGACATCCCACTCCTAGGCTTTATCCGAATTCTCAACAGTGCTATCGGCAAAGCCTGGGGCCACTGCAATTTGGCTTCTTGGCATATTTTACTGATTTGCCTTTTTAGTGTCTGATTCATCCTCTCTACCTGTCCACTCGACTGGGGTCTCCACGGTGTGTGGAGGTCCCAAATTATCCCCAGCAATCTACTTACCTCTCTTACTACTGTAGCTATGAAATGGGGCCCCCTATCTGATGATACTCCTAGGGGTACCCCGAACCTGGGAATAATCTCCTGTAGTTACCACTTAACTGTTTCCTTTGCTTGGTTTGTGTGACAGGGAAGGACTTCTGGCCACCCAGAGAATGTGTCAACCCCCACTAACAGGTATTTGTATCCTCGAGTTCTTGGCAATTCTACAAAATCTACCTGCCAATAGTCTCCTGGCTCTATTCCTATCCGAATTCTTCCTAGCTGTGCCTGTCGCCTAGCCACTGGGTTGTTTTTCAAGCAGATATCACATTTTGACATTACTGATTTTACCATTGTTAACATCTGTACTGAAATTAAACTCTACCTTAGCAATTTTACCAATGCCTCTGCACCCCAGTGGCATTCGTTATGTTTAATTTGTTGAACTTCTCTCATTATCAAGGGGAGGGTACCACTATTTGTCCTTGTGCAGTCACATACCATCCTTCTTGTGGAGAGCTTTTTGGATAACTGGCTAGCTGAGAAAGGCCACTTTGATGTGATACCGTTGGATAAGGATAGGGGAAACAAGCTGGGGATTAAGTAATCAGTGTCCAATCACTGACAAGGGTCATGGTGACCTTTGCTGCAACATGAAGATGGGGGAGAAAATCTTTTGCCAGAAAAATGAAGATAGCCTAGGTAGAATAGCTACAAGAATGTAAACATAGAAACAAAATAATCATTAGAGCATAGAAGTAGGTGTGGTTGATTTAGGTGTGTTTTAACCAACAATGAGCTCAGCTTTTGTAATATGTATAAGCTTCATTAACACCAATATAAATATGTGTGAGTTATCAGTAAACTTTGAGATTTGTTGTTCACGCATATTGTGTGCTGCATTTCTTCCGCCGTTCACGACACCTTCTGAATTCTTTTGTGCGTTTAGCAAACATGCCAGTCTCTCATCTTGTACTGAATATTTTGGTTTTGGAGGCAAATTGAATTGGGATACATTAAGCTTTAGAGGTATCAATGCCATTGTTGTTTGCACCTCTCGAGCAACCTTTCGGGCTGTCCAGGCTGCCTTTCGATTTCCCTCACAGATTTTGGAGTTTCCTGATTGGTGTGCTTTACAGTGTATAATTGCCACTTGTTCAGGTTTTTGTACTGCTTTTATCAATTGCAGGACTGCATCCTGATTTTTAATGTGCATACCCTGAGAAAACAATAGTCCCCTTTCTTTCCATAGTGCTCCATGTACATGCACCACTCCAAAAGCATATTTTGAGTCAGTCCAGATATTTACCTTTTTCCCTTCACTTAATTCTAGTGCCCTGGTTAAAGCAACCAGTTCTGCCTTCTGGGCAGATATATTTGGTGGTAATGCCTTTACCTCCACTACTGTATTGACTGTTATTACTGCATATCCAGTGTATCTGGTTCCGTTTTCCACGAAGCTGCTCCCATCTGTAAATAGCTCCCACTCTGGCTGCTCTAGTGGCACGTCTTTCAGGTCTTCTCTTGCTGAATAGGTGTACTCTATTACCTCTACACAGTCGTGCTCTAATGGGCCTTCTTCAGTTGTGGTACCTAGGAACAAAGCTGGATTCAAAAGGTTAGTTGTTTTTAATGTGCCATCATCCTGCTCAGTCAGGACTACCTGGAATTTCATCATCCTGCTTGGAGATAGCCAATTGCCCCCCTTTTGTTCTAAGACAGTGGTTACCATGTGTGGTACATAGACATCTATGTGCCTTCCCATAGTAAGCTTCCTGGCTTCTTGTATCAACATCACAGTAGCTGCGACTGCCCGCAGACATGGAGGCCACCCGGCACTTATGTTATCAAGTTGTTTGGAAAAGTAGCCCACCGGCCTTTTCCAGCTTCCCAGACCTTGGGTCAGGACTCCTAGTGCTAGGTGCAGCCTTTCATGTACAAACAGCTGAAAATCTTTAGACAGATCAGGTAACCCTAATGCTGAAGCAGTTGTCAGTGCTTCCTTTAATTTTAGGAAGGCTTCTTTCTGTGGCTTGCCCCAGGTGAATGGCTGCATCTTCTGAGCTTCATACAGGGGTTTCACAATCAGTCCATAGTCCATGATCCACAAGCGACACCATCCTGCCATCCCGAGGAAGAATCGCAGCTCATATAAATTCTGGGGCTCTGTAATAGCACAAATAGCTTGGATACGATTAGTACCTAGTTTTCGTTGCCCTTGTGAAATTTCACATCCCAGGTAGATCACAGTCCATTGGGCAATTTGTGCCTTTCCTCTGGATGCTTTGTAACCTCCCATTTCCTGTGAATTTAAAATCTCAATGGTTACCTTTATACAGGTTGCTTTTTCTTCTGTAGCTATTAGTATATCATCAACATACTGCAACAATAAGTATTGGTCTCTTGGTCCTTGCCCATTTTCGGTCCAAATCTCCAGCTCCTTTGCCAGTTGGTTTCCGAATAGGGTCGGCGAGTTCTTCTATCCTTGCGTAAGTCTTGTCCAGGTGAGCTGGGTCTTTCTTCTGTTCCCTGGGTTTTCCCACTCAAAGGCAAACAGTTTCCTACTTTCTTTGTCAAGGAGGATGCAAAAAAAGGCATATTTTAAATCAATTACAGTAAACCACTTATATATCTCCTTTACGGATGTTAGCAATGTGTAAGGATTTGTTACCACTGGATAAACGTCCTTTGTTATCTTATTTATTGCTCTCAAATCCTGCACTAATCTATATTCACCATTTGGCTTCTTTACTGGAAATATTGGTGTATTAAATTCTGATTCACATTCTTCTAAAATTCAGTATTTCAAGAATTTCTCAATAATCTTTACTATTCCTTGCCATGCTTCTGGTTTTATGGGATACTGTTTGACTTGTACAGCCCTCACCCCTTCTTTTAACTCTACATGCACTGGTTGTGCCAATTTAGATTTTCCTGGTATATCTGTCTCCCATACAGAGGGAATCACTGCATCTTCTACCTCCCTAAGGATAGAGGGAACAGGTTTTTCTTTGATCATTAATATCTGTCCTATCTTTGATTCAGGTATTTTCATTATAATCTCTCCATTTTCAAAGGTTATTACCGCATCAAGTTTCGCTAGCAAATCTCTCCCTAAAAGCAGAATTGGACACTCAGGTACATATAAGAATTTGTGTGTTAAAACCTTTTTTCCAAAACACAAATCTAGGGGTTACAAGAATGGCAGTTTTTCCTCTTTCCCTGTAGCCCTGACTATTGTTGTTTCCTTGTCCCCAATTTGTCCTTGCAAATCATTCTATACCGAGTAAGTAGCTCCTGTATCTATTAGAAATTTAACCTCCTTATGCCCTAACTGTATATTTATAACAGGCTCTTGAACCTGTTTTACTGCTTCTATGTCTAGTCAGCTGCCCCAAAACCATCTCCTTGGTAACCTGCTGGAACTGATTGCCCTGGTGAAACTGGTTGTTCAAGTCTGGACATTGGCCCTCCCGCTTGCAATACGCACATTGATTTAGGTTTAACCCCTGCGTAACTGGTCTCCTACCTCGACCATTCCTGTTACGTCCCCTGAAATTTGGGTTCCCTTTTCCTTGTATTACTGCCAAAAGATTCTGCTGCTGCCTTTTACTAGCTTCTCTTTCTCGATTGTTATATACCTTCCAGGCTACCTCAAGTAGCTTATCCAAATTCCTTAGTTCTTCCCCTTCTAATTTTTGCAATTTTCTACAAATATCGTCCTGTGACTGGCCCAAGAATATGAGAGCAAGCTGAACCTTTGCTTGTTCTGTGTCCATTTGGAGATCTGTATATTTTCTTGCTACCTCCTTAAGCCTCTCCAAAAACACAGTGGGAGATTCCTTCTTTTCCTGCTGAACTTCATATAGTTTAGACCAATTTATAGTTTTGGGCACAGCATTCTGAACTCCTATTTGGATCCACTTTTGATATTTCCGTGGTCTCCTCATATCGCAAAATAAATTAGGGTCCCAATTTGGATCCTCAATTGGGAAATTCTCATCTAAATTCCCTGTTATGAATCCGTTTCCGATGTCCTCCCTTGCCCTTTCTTTGGCTGCCTTAAGTACCATCTCTTTCTCAGTAGAATCCATCAAAATATTTAATATTACTTGTCTGTCATCCCAGTCAGGATTTTGAGTTTTTATAACCATTTTTACTACTCGTGCCATTTTATCAGGATTTTCTCTATAAGTTCCAGCTGTTTGTTTCTAAATAACTAAATCTGCAGGAGAGAAAGGCATTTTTACAAACACTGGCCCTTCCACTCCTACACCTTGTCACAAGGGGGCAATTACAGTCCGTTTTTGTCTGTTTATGTCTTTTCTATCCACAACTGGGGCAAGCTTTGACCGACTCTGAGTTCTGTGGGCTATTGGGGTCACTGATTCATTATCACTGCCATATTTTTCACTTGCATCTCTCTTTCTCCTTTCTATCACAGTTAGGTTTTGCTCATCTTCCAAGGAAGAGGTATCAGGTGACAGTGGGAGAGGAGGGTAAAGAGGGAAAGGTGTACTAGACGAGACAGGTTCAGGACTAGGTGGGGTAGGGGCAGGTAGTGGGATAGGGACAGATGAAACAGATGGGATAGGGTTAGGTTCTCTTGGTCTTACTGGAGCTACCTGTAAATCAATATCTGTATAATTTTCCCTACTCAGGCTTTCTTTCAGTGCCAAGTGTTCTAAACAACGTTCCTCACAAACCCCACACTTATTACTTGCAGATGTTTTAACCACCATTAATCCACATTCATCTTGCCATTCTGGCTTTCCCCGTAAATAAAAAAAACAAATCAACATATGGAACCTCATCCCATTTTCCTTCTTGTTTACAAAACGACATTAACTGCGAAATAGTGTCATATTGCAGAGTCCCATATTTTGGCCATTTTTTGCCATTCTCCAAGGCATATCCTGGCCACTATGTATTACAATAATCAATCAACTTAGCTTTACATAATTCTTCCCCAAAATTACCCTGTTTCCAATATGCTAATAAGCACCCCAAAGGAGAACTTTGTGGAATAGAGGTGTTGCTGCCCAAAATCCCTTTAAGTTTCTCCATTCAAAATACACCACAAATTGCCGAACCCGCAACACTTTCACGATTGTCTTATGGACGGCGCCTAGGCAGTACCACCAGGAATTCCTTTAGCCCAGCCGAGCATAGCTTTCGCTGCGTCTTATTGGCAGGCACCCAAAACCAAAGTAAAAGGCACCTTACCTTTCTCCCGGGGACGTTGTGAGTGGCAGAGGCGGGTCATGGGCTGATGGGCCCCCTGAGAAATCCCTCAGTGCCAGCTGGAGCGTAGTCGACTCGCGAAACTCGCTCAGCAGCACTCACAAGGGTCCCATCTGGGTCGCCAAAATGTTAACGTTCAAAAACACATAATCACATAAGCGATTATATGTGGTGCCTTTATTAAGAGCTCTGGGAATCGGGGTAGTTTTCCACCTAAATCTGATTCTGACCATACATCCAAGATGATGATGTTTTTATACTCTATCGTTATATAACTTTCATGTTTAATAATTAAACTTATATTGGTCTATTGTATACATAGATTTCAGCTAAACATAGCCCCCTTAAATTTCCAACATAGTTTCTCATGATTCTTCTTATGATTATATAATAATTATATTTAGTTACTAAACAATCATCACATCTAACAATTATATCATTTATCATACTGCTTACGCAGGTGCAGTGATCTGCGAAAACACAAAGCCTAACATTTTCAGAGTTCTATCTTTAACATTTTCCAAGGCTCCACTATCAGATAGGTTTAAATCTTTTATCTCAGAAAGTTCTCCCATGGATTCAGTATACTGATTAAAAGCCTGGGACTAGGGCTATTCAGCATCGGTTTGGATAGAGGTACTCTTTAATTCCAAGGCTCCAGTTACAATTATATACAAAGCAATTCTGTAAATGAAATTGCAAACTACCCCCGGCCGCAATGTACTCATTTTGCCTGAGTAAGTTTTAGTCTCAGTTCATTGTCTCCTGGTGTCACTCTCCAAGGGGCTTTTGGGGCCTTCTTCACTTGAGAGTGCTGGATCCAGGCATTCTGCTCCTTGATCTTGATCATGGTGAAGGTGGTGAGAAGCACCTGGAATGGTCCTTCTCACTGTGGTTCCAAAGTCTTTTCTGTAAGAGACTTAACATATGTATAATCTCCAGGCTGTATATTATGTACTGGTCCATCTAGCTCCCTGCTCCCAATTCCAGCCACGTTTTCAATTTTTCTGAGCTGTTTACTTAAATGAAATGTGATCCTCTATCTGAGGATATTGTGGCTGGAACTCTGAAACATGGTATTATTTCTTGTAATAATATCCTGGTTACCTCTTGAGTCATGACAGTTCTGGTGGGGAACGCATCTGGCCACCCTGAAAATGTATCTGTCAACACTAATAAATACCGATACCCCCCCTTTCCTTGGGAGTTCTGAAAAGTCAATTTGCCACTGCTGTCCAGGTCTATGGCCCCTCCCAATCTGACTAAGTTGTGGTCTGGGAGTATACTTGGGGTTAGTCTGGAGGCAAAGATCACACTTTTGGGTCACTTAAGTAATAGTGGTATATAAATTCCTGGTAACGATTCTTTTAATCACATAGGTGTTTAGGGCATCTATTCTCCAGTGTGTTTTCTGGTGCTTCTTCCTTACTAGTGACCACAACAAATGGGAAGGGATTACTTACTTCCCTTTAATGGTAGCCCACCCTTCTTGTTTGTATGTCCCTTTTTGATCTTTGATTAGTTTTCTATTTTTCTTATTATATTTTGGCTGACCTTCAAGGGAAATTTGTCCATCTGGAATTAGAGTTCCTTCAATAGCTACCTCACCTTTTGTAGTTTCCTTTGCCTTTCTATCTGCCAGCTCATTTCCTTCCTCCAGTTCTGAGCTCACTCTCTGGTGTGCTTTAATATGTGTAATTGCTACTTTTTCAGGCAGTTGAACTGCTTCCAACAGCCAGATTATCTCTTGTGCATGTTTGATGTTCTTTCCTTGTGAGGTCAGCAGTCCCCTCTCCTCCAGATGGCTCCATGTGCATGCACAACTCCGAATGCATACCTTGAGTCTGTATAGATGTTTATTCTCTTTCCTTTTGCCATTTCCAAGGCATGGGTCAGTGCAATTATCTTGGCCTTCTGTGCAGAGGTGTTTGTTGGTAAAGGTCTGGATTCTATTACCTCTCTGCAAGTAGTGACTACATATCTAGCATATTGCTTTCTACTTCCAATGTAGCTACTCCCATCAGTGAACCAGGTCTCTGCATCAACCAAAGGTGTCCTTTAAGTCTGGGCAGCTGGAGTAGGTAGTTTCAATATGTAGAGAGCTTTTTGGATAATTGGTTAGCTGAGAAAGGACATTTCGATGTGATACCAATGGATAAGGATAGGGGAAACAAGCTGGGAACTGAGCAACCAGTGTCCAATCACTGACAAAGGTCACAGTGACCTTCTCTGAAACGGGAAGACGGGGGAGAAAATCGCTTGCCAGAAAATGTAGTTATCTTAGGTAGAAAAGTTAGAAGAATGTAAACATAGAAGCAAAATAATTGTTAGAAGATAGAAGTAGGTGTGGTTGATCTAAGTGTGCTTTAACCAATAATGAGCTCAGCTTTTGCAATATGTATAAGCTTCATTAACACCAATATAAATATGGGTGAGCTTTCAATAAACTTCGAGATTTGCAATTCACGCATATTGTGTGAGGCATTTCTCCCGCCGTTCACGACAAATGGTGACCCCGGACGTCTTTCTGCGGGAATAGCCACGGTCGGCGGCATAAGTGGAGTCAGGTCCTATCGCAGCCGAGGACGGCAATAAGCACCGCTGGAAAAGGGACGGTGCCGGCTCCGGGCGACCTGATAGCAGGGCCCGGCTGACACGTGCTGCCGAAGCTGGAAAAGGGCTGCAAGAAGCGCGCTATTATCATTCAACACGGATAAAGACAGGCAAGCAGCATATAATTTATTTCCTAGCTTATTATATAAGCGTAAGGTTACGGGTATAGATTTGTAGAAAGAGCTTCATGGGTTGTTAGCCCATGGGTATGCTCAAAGACTTTTTCGGACTCCTTGCACAGTGCATAGGTTATCAGACTGCCGTATATTTGGGGATTAGTTGTGGCAGGCGGTCATAGATGCTGAAAAAGCCGCGAGAAAGTTGGGAAATTTATGGCGAGTCGTGCATGCTGAATTCTTGAAATACCAGGAAGAGGAAAGAGCTGCCCAGCAGACTAGCGTAGCCCGTGAAAGAAACAGGAGTTACAGAGACTGGTTTGGGTCCCCACCGACACTAGCTCCTGCTCTAAACGGCAGTTCCCCACCCCCATCGGCGCCTGCTCCAAGCAACACGACCCCGCCGACATCAGCGCCTGTTTTAAGTGGCACCCCCTCGCCGACTTCGGTTCCTGCCCCATACGGCGGTCCCCTGCCGGCACCGGGATCTACGTTAAGCGGCGGCTCCCTGCCGACACGGGTTCCCGCTCCAGACAGCAGCTCCCTGCAGCTGTCAGCTCCTGCCTCGGGCAGCGGCCCCCCCCGCGTGTACTCCAGCCGTGCCGTCCGCGCCGCCTGCCCCGGTGTTAAACCCTGCACCGCCTCAGCCTCCCCGCCGCAGCGCACAGCCCGCAGCCGCCCCGCCGGAGAGGCTCGTGCCGGCCCCAGTCCTGGGCAACTTAACAGCTGCAGCGCGGCCGCCTCCCATCCCGCTCCGCTCCGCAGCCGCCCCGACCCCCGAGCCGAAGGGGGGGGCGGCAGGATGGGCCTCCCACCCCCCGTGGAGCAGCGGGCTCCGGGAGGTCCACCCGCCCCGCGGCTGCCCGGCACAGCTCTGCTTCCCGGCCACCAGCTCCCTGCGCCCAGACACCAGTAGAAGCTGTCACCTCCTCGGCTCAACCTGCCTCCAACCCGCTACCACCGAGAGCCTCGGAGTGGACCTGGCAGCAGCAGCGGCCAGTGACCCTGATGTCTGCTCACCCGGAAAAGGTTCCAACTGGGGTAAAAGGACCACTTATTATTGATGGATTACCTATGGGAATTTTGCTTTTAGGACGTTCCTCGGTTACAGTGATGGGATTGTTTGTTTTATCTGGAATAATTGACGCTGATTATACAGGGGAGATTTCTATTATGCTGTACACTCTTTTTCCACCTATGCAAATCGAACAATGGACTGTTAGATGAACTTTGACCTTTGTTAAAGGGAACTGATCCGGCACAGTCTGTTCGTATAACCCCTGAACAGGGTGAGACACTGCAGCAGATATTGGACTGTGTTACACAAGGCAGTGTTCGGAGACGTGATCTTGATCTCCCTGTACAGCTGACCGTTTGGTGTGGACCACAGTTTTTACTGGGTGCACTTACTCAGCATAACAGAAAAACGGGGGAGATATGGGCCTTGGAATGGATATCTCCTCCACTTCAACAACATAAAACCCTTCTTCAGAAAATTGAAATTTTAGCTGATTTGCTCAAAAAAGGTCGTGATAGGACAATGGGGTTGGATTCAATGCCCAAAAAGATCATTAAAGCCCTTATCGGATGCTATAACTGCTTACACAGATGCAGGAAGAAAATCCAAACAACTGTTACTCATTGTACATATTTATATGTTTAGAAAACTGGACTGGATGGATGTCATGTAACATTTAGAATTATAATTTAACCTGAATGTTAGTTTGCACAAAAAAAACTCCCTCCAAACAACAAAAACAACAAAACTCCCATTCAAAACAGATACTAAAATATATAATAGACTTCCAACCATAATATTAATACTATTATTATTATTATTATTATTGTGGACAATTCTGATAAATAATTACCACAAAGAATATATTCATCCCTACTGTTCAAGCATCAATTGACTTTTAAAACATAAAACATAAACACTGATGTTTGAGGCCTAGAAAACATTCATTCTATTGTTTGAATAATGATTTTAGTCTACAGGAGAACTGTTGCTTAGCTTTTCCTGTAACATCGAACAAAGAGTATTTTGTACTTAGTTGCTATCCTTTTTCTTTGTCCAAGTGAGAACACAATATGTTCTTTAAAATATTCTCTCATTTAATTTACATTTTAATCTGAAAGAGAATATGGGTTTAAAAATCATACCACAGCATTAATGTCCCTTTGCACTCAGAAACATATTTCTTGTACCTGTTCAATTTAAAGCAAACCCACAATACTCTAAGCACCCGACTCAACTTGTAACTTCTCCATCACTTCTTATATTTTTTTCCCTCTGAAAATAACCAGTGTGAGCTGTAGCTTGTCTCTCATGTGTTAAGTTCTTCACTGGCTTTGCATAAGGAGATTCACAAGCACATGAGTTATTCTACACTGCTTATTTGTTTCAAACATCTGATCTAAAACACGTTATTTGATTTGTATTTTTTAATATTTTATAGGTGAGTTAGTTCTGAGTCATTTTTTTCTGTTTCCTGTGTCTAACCAAGATGCTGAAGGACTTTATTGATACATCAGACTTCACTGAAACAAAGGCTTTACACAGATCAGGCATCTAAACTATTTGTTCATTTCAAAAGTGGTATTTTAGCTACAGTATAATTTTTCCACTTGTGTGGTAGAAATATTCCTCTGGCACAGTCGAACGTGATAAGTCCTATTTTAGGAGGTCAGGGTCCCAACCAAGTGTGGGAGGATTGTCTGAAAAGCTTAAAGGGGCTGAAGCTAAGGAGAAAGAGACGTTCTTAAGAGTTTGTGACAGACATGATGGCCGAGTGGCCCAAAAGGGTGCCTGGGAAAATCAAGATGGGATGGAAACTTTATGTTGTTGCTTTATTAATTTTTGCTTCTTTTGGGGACAGTGTAGACCATCAGGCATGGGCCCCACCTCAGCCCAAAACTAACATATGGGTCACCCTGGCAAACTTAACCAAACAAGAGACTATTTGCCTGTCATTGTCTTCTCCTGGCAATCCATTCACAACTTGTTTGGTTGGATTACCAGCAGATCCCTGGCCGTGCCCTTTACATGTGCCAACTTGCAAGGCCAGCAATGCTAGGATGAGTGTGGACAATTGGGATCAATGGATTTCCCGCTTTCCTCTAGCACCACAGGAGCCCCAAGAGTTAGAGTTGTTAGGGTCAGTGATGGCAGATGCATGCATTCATTTTAACCATAGAAGTCTGCTGTCAGTCAAGAACCACTCTAATGTTGTAACTTCCAGCATGGCTGTCTATCGAAATGCATCGGCCTGGTGCAATTATACAACAAAGAGAGTGTCAGTCTCATCCAATGACCCTATTCAATTGCCAGCAGGATATTTCCTGATATGTGGAGACCGTGCTTGGGCCGGTATCCCATCAATGCTGCACGGGGGACCATGTACACTTGGACGGCTGTCTCTACTTACACCTAACATGTCCATGATACTAAACATGAGCCGCCGCCATCGTAGAGGCAAACGAATGGCTCATGCATTTGCAGCCGATTGCCGGGACGATGTAAAGTTTTGGTCCCCAGCGGCCATAGTTGCAGCATCTTTCTTAACTCCAGGGGTATCAGCAGCAGGTGCTCATGCTATTTTAAATAAGTTAGGGTGTTGGCTTGCTAAACAAACAAATGTCGCTGTCGAGGCGGTCACGACATAAAGCAGAGACCACAAGCAGTCTCAGTTGGCAACACTTTATTATTGAATATGGCTGATTTTTATACACTTTCCAGTTGTTTATCCTTCTTCTATCTTTACTATTGGCCACAATAGATCAACATAATACTATTGGTGAAAAAGTTATGGTGACTTAATTAACTTTCTAAAAATGTTTCATCCAGCTGTAAAGTTCTTCTATCCCTCCTCTCTCGGTCTCCTTGGTTACAGCCTTGGAGAGAGCTCCTTATCAGTTTCTTCTTACTTCTCAGCTTCTTCTCGCTCCTTTAGCTAACAGGCCCGCTGTTAGCCCCTTCCACAATTCCCCCTTTTTGTTTTTGGACTGTAAATACAGCTGCTATGGATTTTTGCAGGGCACTTTGCAAAAATCCCAGCAGAGAGGGGACACACAAAACCCACAATCACAACCATCAACAAAATTCCCACTCTTAATACAATCATTCCTGTCCTTCATCCATCTTTGAGTACTGATATATGGTCTTAGCTAGTGTCATCCGCACGTTCTGCTTCAACTGCGGAACCATCCATCCTGTCCTTTCCTGCACGTTCTAGGTAAGGTTTAACACAGCGAGCAGGAACCCATCGAGGACCATTATCTGTCAAAACACAAGCATAACCCCTCCCCCAGGTTATCAGTTCCACTGGGCCAGACCATATACCAGTAATCAAATCCTTAACCCATATCTTAACATTTCTACAGAAATCTGGTTGCTTAGAATTCAAAGAGGAAAAATGGTAAAAGATTGGAGATAACTGTGAATCAGGTAGGGGACGTAAAAAGTTTAACACATAAACAGCTTTATCTAATCTCACTTGAGGTGACTCCTGTTGCATTCCCCCTTTTTGTTTTTGAACCTGACGTTTAAGAAGTCCGTGAGCTCTTTCAATAATTGCTTGACCCGTGGGGACATGTGGAATGCCTGTAGAATGCTCAATGCCCCAAGCACGAAAGAATGCTTGCATTTTCTGCAAAGCATATGCTGGGCCGTTATCTGTTTTTATGTGACACGGAACACCTAGAATAGAAAAGGCATGATAAAAATGACGAATAGCATCACGAGTTTTTTCTCCTGTGAATGCTGAAGCAACCATTGCATGAGAAAAAGTATCAACTGTAACATGAACATACTTAAAGCGACCAAATTCTGGTATTTTAGTAACATCAGTTTGCCATTCTTCTAACGCCGAAAGGCCCCTAGGGTTGGTACCATAATACTGAGTGACATGAGTGAAAGCGAATTTTTCTTTGTCCTGCTCAGCCAATGGAATAGTGAAGAAACAATCTTTCAGATCAATGACAACTATTTGCCATTCCTGTGGAATCATTGTGGGTGTAGGAAGGCCTGGTTGTAAAGCTCCCATTGTTGCCATTACAGCATTTATCTGCCGTAAATCATGTAAAAGTCTCCATTTTCCCGATTTCTTTTTTATTACAAAAACAGGGGTATTCCAGGGACTGAATGATTCCTTGATATGTCCTGCTTGCAATTGTTCTGTGACTAATTCTTGCAGGGCAGTAAGCTTTTCAGTAGTAAGGGGCCACTGGCGAACCCAGACAGGCTTATCTGTCAACCATGTCAGGGCTACAACTGGACGTTCATTGCCCTGCATCACAGTGGCCCCCATTAAAAATCCGTAGTAATTTTGACACCCCATTGAGATAAGCAATCTCGTCCCCACAAACTCTGAGGAGCATCGGCAACATAGGGTCTGATGTTAGCTTGTTGGCCATCAGGATGTTTCACATTAATTACAATGGCTGACAGGCCACCTGTTGTAGCACCACCCAACCCCAGGAGTCCAAAACTTGCATGAGTGAGAGGCCGAGAGGCCGCGATTGAGGCCAGCAAAGTCGCGAGAGTATTGTGACATCTGCTCCAGTGTCAATCAAACCTGTTACTGATATAGTTCCTGGATGACATCCACTGGCAGTGAGAGTGCATGTCTTTTCTGGACGGCTCTCCGTTACTTTCTCAGTCCAGAACACTTGAGGTACTCCTGTTGATCCAAAACTTCCTGCGCCGCGACTTCGGTCCACTGTATTTGGAACAGAACTTACAAAAGGTACAATTTGAGCAATGCAGGTTCCTTTCTGAATAGTGACAGGAGGGTCATCGATGGATACCATGGCATGAATCTGTCCTAAATAATCAGCATCAATAAGCCCTAGATGCACATGAATACCTCTAAGTGTAGTACTTGACCTCCCTATTAAAAATGCACTCAATCCCCGTCCTATCGGACCATAGGCATCAAGGGGCACTTTACATATTTCTTTTGTCAGAATGGTTACTGTGTCAGCGGTGGGTATATCAATCCCTGCGGACCCGCTTGTTGCCCCTGAGTATTGTTCGCAAATGAGTAGCTTTGCAGTGCTGGGAAGGCCCGCATTTGCTGTTGTGGTAGTTGTTGTTGTTGGGGTATTTGTTTCCCCACGTGCCCCTTCGCGCTCCTCTTTGGGTTTCCCGGCAATAGCTGACCATTTGCGTGATATTTACTCCTGCACTGTTTAGCATAGTGCCCAAGTTTAGCACAGCGATTGCACACAACATCGCTGCTTGCACTTGGCTTAAATGTTGTTTTCCGGACAGCATTTGACACTGTGGTACACTGTGATCTTACATGCCCTTGTTGTCCACAATTATAACATTTTGCTGAAGGTCTTAGCACTGCAGCAAGAGCTGCCATTTTATGCTCGACTGAACCAACTTTTGAGCAAGCAGTAACCATTTCAGACAAGGTGGGTTCCCCACGTAAAGTATCAATAATCTTTCTGCAATCTGGGTTTGCATTTCTTTAGCTAATTGTATGCACAATTTGTCTCGCAAGGTTTCATCTTCTACCTGTTTCTCAATAGCTGCAGCAAGTTTTTCTGCAAATTGCAAAAATGGTTCTCTCGTCCCTTGCTGTATAGTGACATATTTCTGTTTTGGAGCTGCCATTTCCATTGTTTTAGTTAAGGCACTCATGCCAATTTGTTGAGCTTGTGCCAAAATCAAAGGATCCCACCTTGCCTGTAAATCTGGATTAGCAAAAGGCCCAGTGCCCAGTAGGGCATCAACACCCACAGCATGACGAGGGTCGTGTTGAGGCAACTGCATGTTTGTTAAAGCAGTGCGTTCAGCCGCTCGCCTCCAAGTTTCTTGAAATACACCGTATTGTACTGGCTGGAATAGAATTGTAGCAAGATGCGCGATGTCATAAGGTGAAAGCAAATCTGCATTAATCACACGTATTAATTGCATTACCTCTGAGGAATTAATACCGTACTGAGCCACTTTCGATTGGAGGTCTTGCACAACCCTCCAGGCAAAGACGTGATGACTGTCATCCTGCCCTGCTCCAGGAGCTGCTTTAAAGACTGGAAAAGCCATAGGGTTATCACAAGCAACATTTGCATTGGCACTGTTCTCCTGAGGTACTCTTGGAGCACCTAACCTTTCTATGGTGTCCCAATTCTTTTCTTCAACTGCTTTCCTCCTAACAAATTCCCAAAACTCCTTAGGGTGTCGAGGAAGCACAGTTACTTGACATGGAGGCAAAGTCCATGGGGCAGCAAGGCTAGAGCTCTTAGGAGGTAAAGAGGCCAGAGCTCCTTGCCCCAACTCAGGTGTTACTGCAGGCGACTCATCACTTGCTTCGCTGCTGCTGTCACTGTCAGGTAACGGAGGATACGGCCTTGCAGGTTGTTCAAGCCGCTCAGATGGGAGCGGGGGGGCGGACGGCTGGACTAGAGCGGAGGGAAGCGGGGGGGCAGATGGCTGGGTTTGTCTCTCTGCTAAAGACATTTCAGCTAACTGGCGTAGTGGTGTAGTACATACAGGCACCATTGCGAGCTGCTGTGCAGGTGTGAGATAAGGAGGTTTAGGGGTCTGATAAGAGGATGCTACGGCAGGTTGCCCAGAAGTTTTGGCAGCTTTCCCAGAAGCCTTGGCAGCTTTCCCAGAAGCTCTGGCAGCTTTCCCGGCAGCTTTGGCAGCTTGCCAGGTAACTTGCATGGCACCCGGACTTTCTTCAAGTTCCCCATCAGAGGCCCCCTCTGCCTCATCCCCCCCGTCAGGTTCTGTTATCAGCCCCAACTCTTCGTCCGCATCCCGCTCTGCTTGTTCTCGCTCTGTTTTCCATTCCTTTAATGCCTCAAAGAGCGATTCCCAAGTAACTGCTAGATTGACAACCGTTTTATCTCCCTTTCGGATGACTTCCCACAGTCTGTCCCCGACTTTTTTCCATGCCTTAACACTAAAAGCTGTGTGGGGATCAGTGCCAAAATTCTGTGATTTAGCCCACAGCAGTATATTTCGAAGGGCATAGTCTGACGTATTAATTCCCTTATTTCTTAACAAAACTTTCCATGTAGCCAGAACATTTTCTTCCTCTTTAGTTAAGTTATGTCCCATTATTACTAGTTGGTGGCTCACCTTCTTCCAGGTGTCTTGATAGGAGAAAATCAGGTCCGGACCTCCCTGTGGCTTCCACCTGCCACTCTCAGCTGCACCAACGCCGCCTCCCCCACTACGTCCCAGTGGGTCACGGTTGCCAGTTGCTAGGACCTCGTATGGGCCCCCACCGACTTCTTATCACGTCGGGGATCACCAAATGTCGCTGTCGAGGCGGTCACGACATAAAGCAGAGACCACAAGCAGTCTCAGTTGGCAACACTTTATTATTGAATATGGCTGATTTTTATACACTTTCCAGTTGTTTATCCTTCTTCTATCTTTACTATTGGCCACAATAGATCAACATAATACTATTGGTGAAAAAGTTATGGTGACTTAATTAACTTTCTAAAAATGTTTCATCCAGCTGTAAAGTTCTTCTATCCCTCCTCTCTCGGTCTCCTTGGTTACAGCCTTGGAGAGAGCTCCTTATCAGTTTCTTCTTACTTCTCAGCTTCTTCTCGCTCCTTTAGCTAACAGGCCCGCTGTTAGCCCCTTCCACAAACAAATGCAACTTCTTTAGCAATTTCTAGTCTTTTGCTTGATGTAGATTCTATTCGCCATGTGACGCTTCAAAATAGAGCTGCAATTGATTTTCTCTTACTTGCACAAGGCCATGGTTGTGATGAATTTGAGGGCATGTGTTGCATGAATCTCTCTGATCATGCACAATCTGTACACTCACAGCTCTCTGAGTTACGGAGGTTAACTGGGAACTTACAGGTGGAATCAGGCCTTGGTATTGATGGATGGCTCAAATCTTTAAACTTAGGATCATGGTTACGTTCTATTGGTAAGATTAGCATTGTAGTAGCTATTGTAGCTTTGTTGTTAGTATTAGTCTTGCCTTGTTTTTGTATATGCTTACAGAATACGGTGCGAAAGATGATAACTACTGCATTTAATCAAACCATGCTTGTTCAACAGAAAAACAGGGGAGATGTAGAGAGCTTTTTGGATAATTGGTTAGCTGAGAAAGGACATTTCGATGTGATACCAATGGATAAGGATAGGGGAAACAAGCTGGGAACTGAGCAACCAGTGTCCAATCACTGACAAAGGTCACAGTGACCTTCTCTGAAACAGGAAGACGGGGGAGAAAATCGCTTGCCAGAAAATGTAGTTATCTTAGGTAGAAAAGTTAGAAGAATGTAAACATAGAAGCAAAATAATTGTTAGAAGATAGAAGTAGGTGTGGTTGATCTAAGTGTGCTTTAACCAATAATGAGCTCAGCTTTTGCAATATGTATAAGCTTCATTAACACCAATATAAATATGGGTGAGCTTTCAATAAACTTCGAGATTTGCAATTCACACATATTGTGTGAGGCATTTCTCCCGCCGTTCACGACATCAATAGTCTCCAGGCAATCACGATGGACTGCTTCTCCTTGATCCCACTGAGAAAAGAAGCTGGGTTCACAAGGTTGGTGACTACAGCGTCCTTTGCCCAGCATTGACCTCATACCCCCGGTAGATTGTCACTATAGGACACGAAATAACACAATGCAGACACGCTGCTCTTTTCAAGATAAAAGAGACTTTTTAATTTCTGACTCCAAAATTTATAGATTTCCAAAAGTGACAGTGGATTGGAGGGTGAAAGTGCCACCTCTCCAATGACACTGGACAAACCTACAGTCCATCAAATTTCTCCTCCTCCATAAAAGAATGCGAAACAATAAGTTATTTACACAAAGTGTGTGAGAAAGATCATTACAAGAATGTAAACATCAGAAGGCTTAGAAAATCTTAAAAAATCAGGGTGACATCTCACCCTTCTCCGTTTAAAAAAACAAGAAAGAAAAAAGAAAAAATGAACAATGTTCAGTGTCTATTCGAGGAGGAATCATCGGAGTGATCACTCGCGTCGTCTGCATCCGAGTCATCACTCAATCATTCACCCAGTTGATGCCTTTCAGGTTGGTCACGGTTTCAGTTTTGCCCATCGGCCGGATTCTGTCTCTGTGGTTGCAGGTCAGGGCGAACACACTTCGAAGGTACCCAGTGTACCCCAGTATCTGTGGATACACAAGCATACCCATGCCCCGAAGCAATAAGGTCATAGGGACCTTCCCACTGTTTGGTGACTAAATTCCACACCCGAACCTTCATTTCAGGCTGATGTGCCTTGTCCACAGCCTGCAACAAGGGATGATGATTCAAAATGACAGGATTATTTGAGTTCTGCAGCACAGTGAGATGATTGATGGTGTACAAAGCTTTTGCCAACCAACTGTGCGGGGTTTCACCCTGCATTCCTGTTTTTGTTTTTGAAGAACCCGCTTCAGAGTACCATGAGCACGTTCTACAATAACTTGACCAGTCGGAGAATGACAGATACCAAACCTGTGTGACACACCCCACAGCTGCAGGAACTGCCGCACCTTTTGCGATGCGTAAGCAGGACTATTGTCAGTTTTCACAGCAGAAGGTATGCCCAGAACGGCAAAGGCCTGCCTCCAGTGGGCAAGGACATCGCGGGCCTTTTCTCCAGTATGAGCAGAAGCCCACATTGCAGAGGAGAATGTGCCCATCATGACATGCACATACTTGAGCCGGCCAAACTCGGCAATCTGGATGATATCGGTCTGCCAAAGCTCCAAGGCCCTAAGGCCTCTGGGGTTTACCCCTGCCGGCAAAGGCGGAGCAAGTGCATGGCAGTCATCACATGACTCAACAATGTCACGAGCCTCAGTTGGCATCAGCTGAAACTGCTTCTGCAGGGTATGTGCATTTTGGTGGAAAAACCCATGCGATGCCTCGGCCTGCGCAAGTGTATCAGGCTGAGGCACTACCCACGCTGGGTTAGCCAACTTGTCAGCCCTCATGTTACCTTCCACTATAAAGCCTGGCAAATTGGTGCGACTCCTCACACGCAGAATGTAAAACGGATGAACCCGGGTGTTGTAGTGTGTTTTTATGTTTTATAATGGTTTTGTCTTTGTATCCCCTTATCTTCCCCAAATGGTTTACCCCCAATTGTATCCCCTCCCTCTACCTGTGTAATCCCTTTCTTTTGCTGAGATCATCCCCAAATCCCCACCCCGGCTCTCTGTCAGTCACTCGGCATCCCATCCCCTCCATCTAGAATTTTCAGTCCAGGACATCGTGTGATTAGCCAGAGTCTAAGGGTCAACCCCCCAAATATTACCCCATACACTGTCCTAAATGCCTATTTCCCAGTATCCATACCTTAATTTTTCTTATCGGTTAGTAAAATGTTTTATACTTTAGGTTTCCACCTCCCTTTAAATGTAACCTTGGCACCTCTCCTGGGGCTCTCAACAGGAGGCCCCTGAGGTTGTAGGGGCTCCCTGGTGCTCCTGAAATAAACCTTGGATTAACCTCTGCTAAGAGTCGGCCCTTTCATCTTCCGCTGTTGTTCCAGCATGTCCTCTGCTGCAGGCAATCAGCCTAGCTGCCTTCTGCACCCCTGGGGCACAGAAGAGTGCCCCCCCCCGCTGTTCACTGTCACAGGGCTGGCCGGGGTTCCCTCAGTGGCACTCAGAGAGACCAGAACAGTTGGCGCCCCTGCCTGTTATCCCAAACTGAATTTCTTTTGTGGGAAATGGCATGGAAGAAAGAAGTGCAAGCCAATTTACCCACACTGTGGTCTAATGAGGACAACGCCATTGATGCTTATGGTAACATGGTTTCAGTGGACCATCTTTGTGGGCAGGGTGAGTGGGAGGACGGAGCAAGACAAGCAGAGGACATTCACAGAGGGGCTCTAAAAGCAAGTGTTAAAGCAGCTGAGCAAGCTTTCTTCAGGTTGCATCCCAATATTCCATTTGACAACTATTTAAAAATAACACAATCTTCATCTGAGTCCTTTTTGAGTTTTGTGGAAAGGTTGAAGAAAGCTGTGGACTTGCAAATTCAGAATGAAGGAGCCAGGATGGAAGTCCTCACCGAGATTGCTAAGCAGAATGCCAATGAAAAGTGTACGGCTGCCATCCTGAGCCTGCCCCTCGATCCAACACCAACACTACAAGCAATGCTAGAGGTGTGTGCGAAGAAAGTTACCATCACCCCTGCCAATCAGGACGAGAGACCGAGACCACTGAGGAGGATCGCAGATGCGAACGCCCCTGATTCACCATCCACCAGCCAGCCTCAGCGTATCCCGAAGCCAAGGACAGACCATCGAACTCTAACTGACCTTGCCATCTTTGTGGGAAATTAGGACATTGTGTGCCAAACTGCCCTCTGAAAAAGCAGTTTTGGGATTTTAAAAACAATAGGCTCAAAGATCAGAATTCCTCAAAGGGGGACCTTCCAAAAAACTAGATGTGGAGCGCTCCCTTTCCCAGCGCAATGACAAAACTAGGGTGGGTCCAATTCCAGCACCAGAGGGGAACAAAAAACCAGGTTCAAGGGACCTACCTGTGCCAAGTCACACTTGCATTGGACAGGACAAAACATTCATTTAACTGCGACAATCCCAGACCAATTCTAACTGTTGCAGACATCTTTTTATGAAAATCCTTTTCTTAGGATTTTTTCCTGCTGAGAAGCTGAGAGGTTTCAGCAACAAAATGTAAACAATGGTTATCTGCTGCTGTGGAATGCAACAGGTGCGTCTGTGATTGGCCCATCTTGGATGTTTACAATTATTGGCCAACCACAGCCCAGTTTGCTTGGACTCTCTGTCCGAGACACAGACCTTTGTTATTCATTCCATTCTATTCTTAGCTTAGCTAGCCTTCTGAGATGAAACTTTTCCTTCTATTCTTTAGTATAGTTGTAATGTAATATATATAATAAAATAATAAATCAAGCCTTCTGAAATATGGAGTCAAATCCTTGTCTCTTCCCTCATCCTGAAAACCCCTGTGACCACTGTCACATCTAACCACCAATTCTCCCTATAACCCTTTCAGTTGGTACTGACAGAGCCTCTCCATCTCAAGGACACTAACTGGCATTTCATAACTGTTAAACCTGAACAGCCAGGTACTTGGACACAGCTTTGCCAGAAACGTCACAGTAAGTATGTCATCCTTGGGGACACAAAACACACACCCCAGGAAATTAACATTCCTCTGGGTCTCATATCATCAGACCCGAAACAGTTTGTCGTGTGGCTCTACTGTACTCACCCACCTGTGTACCTGCCCAAAGATCAAATAATAGCCCAGGCCATCTCAGTGCCTGAGCCTCCATGGGACCAGGAGCAGGCAGACACCCTCAGAAATAAACTCCATCCCAATGTCTGCTGGATTCAGGTACTGGGAAAAGAAAAACCCAAGTTATTGTCTGGGTTGCACCAGGGTGGAGAGTACAAATCTATACAAGGACTTCTAGATACTGGAGCAGATGTTACGATCATTCCGTCCAAGGAGTGGCCGTCACATTGGGAATTGCAAAACGTGGCAGGACACGTGCAAGGTGTAGGGGGAATCCAATTAGCAAGACTATCAAAAAGCGTCGTCCAAATTGAGGGACCGAATGGCAAAGTGGCTTCTATACGCCCATTTGTTTTAGACTACAAGGAATCCTTGTGGGGGAGAGACCTCATGGTCCAATAGGGGCCACAATTGACATCCCAGAAACCCTGCAGGTTTTTTGGGTGGCAGCCACTGAAGAGCGCCTTACCCAAAAGTTGATTTGGAAAACTGATTCTCCAGTGTGGGTAGAACAGTGGCCACTCAACAAAGAAAAATTAAAGGCGCTTGAGTAGCTCATAGAGGAGCAGCTAAGAAAAGGTCACATCATAGAGACCACATCACCATGGAACTCCCCTGTCTTTTTCATTAAAAAACCCAACAAAAACAAGTGGCGATTCCTCCATGACCTCCGTCAAATCAAGAACGTTATTGAAGACATGGGCTCTCTCCAACCAGGGATGCCATCACTGACCATGCTCCCCCCAGAATCCTGATGATGCCCTGCATTTTGCCTTCTCAGTTCCCACCATTAACCAAGAAGCCCCAATGAAGAGATACCACTGGAAAGTACTCCCACAAGGACTCAAAGTGAGTCCAGTGATTTGCCAGCAGTACGTCTCTTCCTTGCTGTCCCCAGTCCGTGAAGCTGCAGGAGATTCCATCATCCTGCACTACATGGATGGCATCCTAGTGTGTGCCCCAACCAATGACATGGTTACTCACACACTTGACCTGACAATCAATGCATTGGTTGCTGCAGGGTTTGAGCTCCAGGAAGAAAAATTTCAAAAGATGCCACTTTGGAAGTACCTGGGCCTGGAAATGGGAAAGCGGACCATTGTGCCACAAAAACTAGCTATGAAGAACAACATCAAAACCTTAGCAGATCTCCATCAACTGTGTGGGTCATTAAATTGGGTGAGACCTTTGCTAGGCATTTCCACCGAGGACCTAGCCCCCTTTTCAATTTGTTGAAAGGGGGAGAGGGGCTTAGTTCTCCTAGGACGCTCACCCAGGAGGCGAGAACTGCACTTGAGAAAGTCCAGGAGACAATGTCTGCCAGGCAGGCCCACAGGTGCCAGCAGGGCCTGCCCTTCAAATTCATAATCTTGGGTAAGTTGCCACACCTCCATGGAGTGATCTTCCAGTGGGAGACCGCCCAGGCAGGGAAAGGTGACCAGGACAAGAAGGACCCACTCTTAATCATAGAATGTGTCTTCCTCAGTCACAACAGGCCCAAAACGATGACAAGGCCACAGGAGCTGGTGGCAGAACTGATCCAAAAGGCAAGGATTTGGATCAGGGAATTGGTAGGGTGTGACTTTGACTGTATCCACGTCTCCTTAAAATTGGAATTGGGCCAACTAAGTAATGTTAGAACAATTGCTCCAAGAGAATGAAGCCCTGTAATTTGCACTAGACAGCTACATGGGCCAAATTTCAATCCATCGACCAGCCCACAAAATTTTCAATTTTGACGTTCAATTTACTCTATCTCTAAAAAGTATTCAGAGCAGGATGCCTCTAAAGGCACTGACAGTTTTCACTGACACGTCTGGAACATCCCACAAGCCAGTGGTGACTTGGAAAGATCCTCAAACTCAACAGTGGGAGGCAGATATTGCCAAGGTGGAGGGATCACCCCAAATTGCTGAGTTGGCTGCTGTCGTCAGAGCCTTTGAGAAGTTCTCCAAGCCTTTTAATTTGGTTACTGATTCAGCTTACATAGCAGGTGTAGTGTCCAGGGCAGAAAATGCTATATTGCATGAAGTTTCCAACATTCCTTTGTATGAGTTGCTCTCAAAATTAGTAAAAATAGTCTCCCACCGAGAACAACCCTTCTATGTGATGCATGTCAGGTCACACACAGACCTGCTGGGGTTCATCGCAGAAGGTAACCGTAGGGCTGATGCCCTTGCGGCACCAGTCACGATGGCCCCGCTCCTATATGTATTCCAACAAGCAAAGATCAGTCACCAGCTCTTCCATCAAAATGCACCCGGCTTAGTTTGGCAATTCCACCTGACGCGTGAACAAGCCCGTGCCATTGTAGCCTCGTGCCCTTCTTGTCAACACCATTCACTACCCTCCCTAAGTACAGGGGCAAACCCTAGGGGTTTTCAGAGCTACGAGGTGTGGCAGACAGATGTAACCCACATTTCGTCATTTGGCAGATTTAAATACGTCCATGTCTCAATGGATACTTTCTCTGGTGCCGTCTACGCTTCCGCTCACACAGGAGAGAAGGTCTCCGAAGTGAAAAAACATCTCGTGCAAGCTTTCTCCACGTTAGGAATCCCTAAAGTCATCACAACAGACAATGTCCCAGCATACAAGTCCAAGGAGCTTAGGAGCTTCCTGCAGCAATGGGGAATAGAACATAAGACAGGCATCCCCTATTCCCCGACAGGCCAAGCTGTGGTGGAGGGCCCACAAGAGCCTAAAAAAGGTTCTACACCAACAACAGGAGGCTATGAAGGTGGAGTCTCCTCAAGTCCGGCTGTCCAAAGCATTGTTCACGCTGAACTTCTTAAATTGCACCTATGAGAACCTTAACCCACCCATCACAAGGCATTTTAAAGAAAACAGTCAGTACAGTCTGAAAGCCCGGCCACCTGTCCTCATTAAAGACCCTGAGATTTGGAAAACAGAGGGGCCCTATGAGCTTGAAACCTGGGGTAGGAGATATGCATGCGTATCTGCTCCCTCAGGCTTGAGATGGATTCCTTCCAAGTGGGTCAGGCCATACATTCTGAGAATGTCAAAAAATAAACCCACGGCACAGGTAGCCAATGTCTGCTGGAGGAGGAAGCGGCGTCAGACTCTTTAAGTGAATATTACCCTAAGATCTTTTATCTTCAGGTTTTTTCAGTGTTCCCCCTTGATCTGAACTCAGGCCCCGTACCATCAGGATGAGCCCCATCCTTCTGCTGCTCCTGTTCTCAGCCAACCATCCAAGTCAGATGTGGATTGTTTCTCAGCCTCAGGTGAACGTATGGACCAGAGGGACTCAGTGGCACTCAGAGAGACCACAACACCAGGGCGTGAATGGCACACCACAAGGTCTTCAGTAAATGAAACAAGGCAGGATTACTGACCTCCTTCAAAACTGAATAACCCAACCACTGTGTGATGTTGGCCTCATAGGCAGAATCTGTGACCAAATTGAAAGGTTCCTGGGGAAATTTCTCAAATGCCATGACAGCAGCCGTCAATTCAACCAATTGGGCTGACCCATCCTCATGACCTTCCAGGACCTGCCACTCAGATCCGTCCCTCCAAGTAACAATGGCCGTTCCCGTTTTCCCCGAACCATCAGTGAAGACGGTGGGTCCTTGCACGGGTTCCTGGCTTTTTTTGGGGCCGTAAAGAGATTTGTGTGAATTTTGCCATATGCAGTAGCCTATGGCTGGGCAGATGATAAGTGATCTGCCCTGAAAAGTTTTCCAGAGCACTCTGCAGGGACACACTGTTTGCAAAGCTCCAGTCAAAATCCTCCCACTGTACCAGGAGTATGATCTTTGCGGGATCCGCACCCATCAATTGCAAACACCGTTGCTGGCATTTGATTATCAAGCAAGCTATCAGCTCAGACAGTGGGGTTGCCATCTTGTGCTGCTGATGGGGCAGGAAGACCCATTCCAAAATGTGCAAGGAATTGGACCATTTGTCACTCCATTGGCCAATGATGCCTGTGGGATGCGAATCTGGAGTGGTAATGAACACAGTGACATCAATGGAGGGATCAATGTGATAACCTTGGCAAGCCGAAACAGCTCGCTGAACTGCCTCCAGCACCTGACATGCCTGAAGGGTCAGTGTGCGAGGCGACTTTAGATCAGAGTCTCCTTTCAACAAATCATACAGAGGAGACAGCTGTGTGTCGGTTAGTCCCAAGTACGGACATAACCAAGTGATGACACCTACCAATTTTTGAGCATCATTCAGTGTCTTCACAGAATGCACAAATTGCACCTCCTGGTGTTGGATTGTCCGTTCCAGAATTTTGACCCCCAAATACTTCCAAGATGGTTGCTGTTGAACCTTTTCTGGAGCCACCTGCAGGCCATGAGCATCGAGCAACCGAGGCTGTATCCTCAGCAGCTCATCCTGGGTGGACGCAGCCACCAAAATGTCATCCATATAATGATACAGACGTGCATCAGGAAACTGCTTGCAAACTCCAGACAAGGCACGGGCCCTATACCATTGGCATATGGCAGGGGAGTTGTGCATGCCCTGGGGAAGAGTCCTCCATTGATATCTCTGTGCGGGCTCAGCGTTGTTAATTTCTGGCACCGAGAAGGCAAATTTTGGTCTGTCATCGGGATGCAAAAGAATTGCAAGAAAAGAATCCTTCAGATCCACGATGAGGACCGGCCAGTCTGCGGGAAGCATGGTAGGCGACAGCATGCCCACCTGTAATGTTCCTATGCTTTCCATCATGGCATTGACCTTTTGGAGGTCTTGTACCAACCTCCATTTCCCAGATTTTTTCTTGATGCAGAAGACAGGAGTGTTACAGGGACTGGTAGAAGGCTCCAGATGACCCTGGTCCAACAGCTCCTGCACCAGATTCCGAAGGGAGACCAATTTATCTTGAGGGAGGGCCCACTGGTTCTCCCAGACAGGTTTGTCCACCAGCCGTCATATAGGAGACATTGGACACCCTGTGCCCTTCATCGCAGTGGCCCCCATCAAAAACCTGTCCTGATGCGCACCCCCCACGCAGACAAAACATCCCTTTCCCAGAGGTTAGCAGGAGTAGAAGTAACATGAGGCCTAATCCAGGACGTCTGTCCCTCCGGGTTCATGACCAGAATGGGCTGCTGGATCGCGCAACATTGCGCCATTCCTCCCAATCCCACGACAGGCGTCTCCACTGGATTCCGGGGCCACTCCAGGGGCCAGGCAGCAAGGGAGAGAACTGTGTTGTCTGCGCTGCTGTCGAGAAGCCTGCGGAGGCGGATCTCCGATGGCATCACACCAGGGATGGACAGGGTACACAGCATCTCAGGATGTTCTTTGGTCAGGACAGCAGTCCAGTGAACTTGAAGCGGCCCAGTGGATCCAAAGCCACCAGCTCCACTCGACCGGTCAGCTGTCCTGAGAACAGAGGACTTAAAAGCCACAAGTTGAGTAATTCGCATCCCTTTCGGGATAGTGACGGGGGGGTGGGTGTGGAGACCATGGCACAAACCTGCCCTGTGAAATCTGCATCAATGAGCCTGAGGTGCACACTGATGCCCTGAAGGGTAGCACTAGATCTCCCCATAAGGAGAGCACTCATGCCCTCACCCAAAGGACCAAAGGCATCTAGGGGAATCAACCTTATGTATTTGGCAAGATTGTAAAAAAACTGTTGCTGCTGTGCAGACATCAACACCTGCTGAGCCACAGGTGCTGGCTCAAGCCAGCAAAGCAGACCTCCATTGACTCCGGGGTCTGGAGAGAAGCTTGTGTCTGGGCAAGTCTCCCCTTCACACTCCGCTGCCGTATCCCGAGCCCAACAAAACTTGGCCATTAACATGAACAGTCACCTTGCAGACATTTGTCATATGGTTTGGCCTTCCACACTGACCACACAAAAACATGGGAATTTTGACCTTCTCTGCTTTCTTTCCCCATTTCTTGCTGGCCTGAGCATTCCCCTGCTGTCGCTGCCTGCCCTGCGGCACTACCCAGACTGGCTGCACAGCATCAGCCAAGGCAGCCATTTTCTGACCTGAGGGGCCTATGTTTGCACAGGCCTCTACATCTGGGAGACAGTAGGATCACCAGGAAGGGCCTCTATGATCCTCTTACAATAGTCATTGCAATTACATCTCGCAAGGTTTGCAATCACAAGTCTCCTTGCCTCAGGATCTGCCACCTGCCTCTCAACAGAGGCAGGCACCCTCCCTGCAAATTTCATGAGGGGCTCATTAGCCCCCTGGACAACAGTCACAAACGGCTGCTTCAGAGCAGTCATTTCTAGGGTCTGAACCATCCCTGCAATGCCTATTGTCTGGCACTGGTCAAGCACGAGGGGATCAAAGCCAGCTTGCCCCTGAGGATCAGCATAATTGCCTGTACCCAACAGCACGTCAGTGCCAATCACGCACCTGGGATCCTGCAGACCCAGCGTAGCATTCCGCTCCACTGCCCTGGCTGCCAACTGAGTCCACTTAGACTCAAAAACATCGAATGCCACAGGCTCAAAAATAACACGTGCCACAGCACGGATGTCGTGAGGTGTCAGCACATCAGCAGCAATCACTCGGAGTATCTGCATGACTTCAGCAGACCCCACACCATGTTGAGCAACCATATCATAGAGTTCCTTTGCAGTCTTTAACGATATAGGTTGATGGGTGTTATGAGTAACACCCCTGAGCACAGGGAAAGCCTGGGGACCCCCTGGTAAGGTTGTAGCACCTGCCAAATTCCATCCTGTGGGCCCTACAGGGACAACGGCAGATATCTGACTGCGAGACAACTCAACACCACTCAACACCGCGCCCCCTGCAGCATCAGCAGAGCCAGAGGAGCCTCCTCCGCAATCCTGCAGATGCTGCGAGAAGGCAGACTCAACCATCTCCTCGACCTTAGCTTGGACTTCTTGCCAGAATCGCCCGTGTTCCTTCAGACGCACGGTCACCTGGCACCGGGGGAGTGTCCACAAAGCCGACAAGGAGGGTCCATGGCCCCGGGAACCCACCGGTCTCCTGCCAGCCGCATCAGCATTCATGCTAAAGGCGAACACCTCGGCCAAGCAGAGCGGGGCGGGCTGTCTGGCCACCGTGACGGGGCCTGACGGAACACCGACCACTGCCCCACCTTCGGCAGCTTCCACTGCCTGCGCATGCCCAGCAGGCTGCACAGACTCAGAAACGGTAGAAGCTGCTCCCCCAGAAGACGAGCCCAACTCAGAAGAGGGCGAACCCACTTCTGCTGTGCCCAGGGGATATTTTGAGGAAACGCCGCAATTTGGGCAAAGAGTTGTCACCGAATCAGACTCCAGCAGAGGTGGAGGCCAATCCAGAGGCTCCCCGTCACCCCCGAGTGCCCGGAAGGCACAAAGGGAGGGCGGTTCTCCCCCGCTCTGCCACCCACGCAGCGTGGGGCGGGGCAGGGTTGGCCGAGCCAACTCCACTGAGCCCCCAGAAGCCCGCAGGGCTCCCACCCACTGGCTGGCTGCTCGGAACTAGCTGGCTGGGAGCCCAATCCACCCCAGGGGACCAATCGTCACCATCGGAGACAGAGCCGCCTCCCAGATCACTGTCCTGGGGGAGAGGGAAGCTTCTGCTTCACACAGAAACTCAAATTCCCCCTTATCCCCATGTGAGACAGAAGGGTCCCCCAGGGAACTCCGAGAGCTACAAAAGCCAGACCCCTGCCAAATCATGTCAAACTTTTTCCACTGCACCAGCAGTGATCCCACATCTACAGTGCAATCATCAAACGGCATCCATGAGACGGCCTCCCACGAGAGACCACGCCTCCCTGGAGAATGCCTCTGCAGGGTTTGAAAAAAACCCTTGCTGTCTGGCCCACAGAAATAATCTTTCAAAATCACTCCAGGAAATGGAAACCCGTTTCTGCTCCAGGAGACCCCTCCAGAGGTCCAAAACTAGAAAATCCTCCATGAAACCCACAGGGGTTGCCATTACCACAAGAGCAGCAGGCAAAGTGCCAAACGGCCCACAGCCACTGAGCCAAAGCAGGAAGAAGGAGGGTAAAACTATACAATCTCACCCACGGTGTTCCACACACAGCGGCCACCAGATATCACTATAGGACACGAAATAACACAATGCAGACACGCTGCTCTTTTCAAGGTAAAAGAGACTTTTTAATTTCTGACTCCAACATTTATAGATTTCCAAAAGTGACCGTGGATTGGAGGGGGAAAGTGCCACCTCTCCAATGACACTGGACAAACCTACAGTCCATCAAATTTCTCCTCCTCCATAAAAGAATGCAAAACAATAAGTTATTTACATAAAGTGTGTGAGAATGTTCATTACAAGAATGTAAACATCAGAAGGCTTAGAAAATCTTAAAAAATCAGGGTGACAGTAGATTACTTTCTGTTTCACTACCTGTGCCTTTTTCTTTGATACTCTGTATCCTTGGAGCCCTAGGAAATTCAAAAGGCTTACCATCCAGGCCACACATGCTTCCCTCGTCTGAGTGGCTACTAGGAGATCATCCACATACTACAACAGCCTTCCTTCTTCCTATGGAGCTTCCCAGGACTCTAGGATCTTTTGCAGGTTGTTCCCCAAACAGAGTGGGGGAAATTTTAAGCTTTGAGGGCCTTGAGGGAACACAGTCCATGTGAGCTGGGTTTTGTGCCTGCTTTTAGGGCTTTCCCATTTGAATGCCAAAATTTCCTGGCTGGCTTCGTGGATAGGGAGGCAAAAGAAGGCATCTTTCAGCTCTAAAACGGTAAACCAGGTTAGTTCAGGTGCCAAACATGTTAGTAAGGTGTATGGGTTTGCCACCACCGGGTGCAGATTAGGCTTTTACTGCCTGACCCTAGCTGGTTGTTTTCCTTAACTTGCACAGGACATGCATTCTCTGCCCTCCCTGGTATGTTAGAGGCCCATACCCCAGGAAACACTGGATCCATTATTTTCTTGTTAATTTCATCCTTATTTTCAATTTCAGAGTCACTAATTGTTAAAATTAAGCTTAGTATGTCTACATATTGTTGATCCTTTACCTCCAAAATAATCTCCCCATCTTTAAATGCAATCTTTGCTTCCAGCTGCTCCAACAAGGCCCTACCCAACAGGGCCTTTGGAGAGTTGGGTATATACAAAAACCAATGAATCTTTTGATGGTTTGTAAAGTATGCTTTTTCAGATTGGCCAGTTGCCCCCTTACCATTACATAATCATCTGTTATAGGCATTGAGGCTTTATTTAACACTGAGAATGTTGCCCCCATGTCTACTAAAAATTCTGTCTTCTTAGTCCCTATCTTTCTACTTGTCCTAAGGTGACATTATGATGCTTGTATCCCCAATCGGCTGTTCTGTTTATGCTGGATATTATATTCTGTGCCTTCAAGAGGGCTCTGAAAGCAAAGGTGGGGAGAAGAAGAATCACAGTTTTGTTATCAGCTGCACTCTCTCCCCCACAGTCTGCTGGAAAACAGAACTCCACTGTGGTGTCTGGGCACAGACGGGGCAGAACACAGCACTCCTTTTGCTTTTTAGTTAGTTTAGCTAGCTGAGGCAGTCCAAGCTTTCCCTGGACTGTTTTTCTTTCCCTTTTCTTGGAACCGTTTGAACCTACTCCAGACTGGGACCCAGGGAAACACTGTGAGCTTGCACTTTGTGGCCATCGGGGTCTACTCTGGGCAGCAGCCTTTCCCAGCACCAGAGGGACTGATAACAGAGCAACCACCCACAGGAGAGACTTTCTGAATTTGTCATCTCTTCAGAGCGGCGAATGAGTTTTATTATCTGGTATTGTTCATTTTGTGTGCTGGGGAGTGCTTTGCTTGTTAAATAAACAGGTTTTCTTCCACTTGTCTCTGAGGAAATTTTTCCTGACGTGGTTGCGGGGAGGGGTCGTGTGGGCTGGCTTTCTGGGGGGGCCTCTTTTGGAGGTTTTCTCCCAAATTTGCCCTAAACCAGGACACTAGTCCATCTCAACTCTTTGCCTTAATTCAAAGTCTTGGGGTATAAAATAGGCTGAGCACACTCAACTTTAATTATTTCTACTGGGTTTCTTAAATTACTTTAAACTCTCTTTTCTAATAATTCAAACACCCTGTTATTTCTTTGCTTCTCATCACTGGTTGCTGCTAAAATCCTTATAGCTCTTTGAGTGGCCTTTGTTTCCGTAGAACAACACAAATGACAAAGTGCCTGTCCTGGTCTCCTCCATCTAAACTCTGCTTTACAAAATCTCAGTCTTTTCCAGTTCTCTTCCCGCATAATCTAATTAAAGCATTGTTTCTACTGACACTCACTTTGCTGCCTTGCAAAGGCTGTGCCTGTTACAGTAAAAACTCTGATATGCCCACAAACATAGACACTCCCCCCTTCCCCCCCCCCCCTTATCTCAAATTCACGAGAGTCAGGGCTTAAGTTGCTGTGGGAGGGGAATTCCTGGAATTCCTTTAATTTGTTTTACCACAGTCAAACATAAATCACCATACTGTAGTTTTTCTGCCTAAAATGCTACACTTGTTGCAAACAAAATCCTAAAATCTCCACAAACACAACCATACAATCCCGAGAATCAAATTACCACAATGCGGGGGGGAGAACCACACAAACTCACCGGGAAAGGGGGTATCTCTTAAAGTGCCCACTTTTCTCAACACAACACAGCATACAACACTTCAGCATCTACCCACATCAGCTTCCTCTGGTCTTCACACACTCTGGACACAATCAAAATAACAGCACACAGTAAAATTATTAATTGGATCCAGTAATTTACTGGATTCACAAACTCCCAGGGATCAAGTCCAAACCACTGGGGCAGAGGAACCCCCTGAGTTCATCTAGCCACGGTTAAAATGTGCACAGTCTACACAAATCACCACCTTTAAACACAATAAATGTCCTTACCCACATTTCTCCACTTGTTCCACTTCTCCGCAGGGAGCTCCCTGCCCCCACAGCCCACCCCAGCTGGCTCCCCGGGCCTCACTCAGTCGCTTCAGACGTGGGTAGAACTCCCCCCCTGCCCCATCCTGGGGATACACTCACTCGCTTGCTCTCTTTTATATACCGCAGACTAACACAATTCCAAAAACATTGATATTAACCACAGTGTCTGGACACCGCAAGCAAACAAAGTTCAGGTTCACTCAACTCACTCCCAGAGTCACTAGCGGCTACTCTAATGAACAATGAACCCGTCTCCCCAGTCACTCTATCAACCGGGGACCTCTGCCACCGACCATGCTCTTGGCCGATGGCTGCCTGCAAGCACAGGGACGAGGCTGTGCACCCAGACATCTCTGAGTGACTTACCAGCAGCCCTATCTCTCTCTCCCCCGGGACCCTTTGATATACATACATTTATCTGCACACCAGCAGGTCGTTGTCTGTGTCCGCAGGAGGCAAGCTGAGACAAAGCGTAGCTCCTCCACGGAAAATCTTGGGGAGCGTCTAGGAGGTCTGCCCCGCCTCCGTCCCTGCGAGGACAGAGACGGTCTCCTAGCTGGCTCACCAAAATTATTTGCGGAAAAAAAAGTAACTCCACAACTTGTAAAAGTTGTAAAGCTGGTATGTTTATTACAGTGCTGGACACATGTGGGGATCATTCCCCCTAAAGGACATGCGCAACCCTGAGAATTCCCAAACTTTTTTATCCCCCCTTACTAGTACATATGCAGAGAGTTTCACAATAGGTGCATGCATATTCATTTTACTGGTTTTGCGTTACAACTTGCAACTAGTCCTTGTACAGAGAAAACACTCTGGTCATCCTGTCTGTCTCTTGCCTTCGTTTCAAAGTTCAAGGGGCCCTTCTTATCTCTTCAGCTTGGAAATTGCTTTCCTTTTTCCTCAGCTGAGGCAGTTTTTGTAAGCGGAGCAAAGCTAACAGACAAAACAAATTCACTTATGTTAGCAAGCTACAGACTTAATAATTCGAAGCGACACATTTCACCTAAATCCGAAATGGATTTCTACTCTGTTAAATTTCCACTCTGTTTCAGCGGGGACATATATTTTGAAGAGCTGGAGTATGCCCAGCTTTTTATGGTGCTAGCATGTCAGCAAAACCTAGATAAGAAGAAAGAACATATATTGGTCTTAAAAGGTAAAAAGAAAGAGCCAACCTTCAGTAGCAAATATAAAAACCCAGAAGAGGCAGAGATAGACCTAATTGCACCCACCATGAGGGCAGGGTCGGTCCCGGCTGTGCTTGCGGCGGGCGAGGGCTTGGGCTGGGGGTTGGCGCCTCTCCCGCTGCCGCCTCCGTCACCGCCATGAAAGGGGGCGGGGGGGAGATGCAGCTCAGGCAGGGCCCTGGTCAGTGAAGGAAGAGAAAGGCAGGCTTTGGCAGCAATGGATGCCACCCCCACCACCAACTCCTTTACTGCCCCAAGATGAGGGGCCGGGGGGCAGGGCCTTTTACAAAAAGGGCTTAAAGGGAACCTCCTATAGCAGGAGTGGTGCTTCCCCTGTTCTCAGGCCTGTGATTTACCATAGCAACCCCAAAGGCCAGGGAGCTGCCTCAGGAAGTGACATCATCAAAGCCTGGGAGCAATGTCGGAGTAGGTCCTGTATGATGCTTTCTAGGAGTGGGACTAGCCAAGCTAGGCTACTGGCTACAACAGAGTCAGACAGCTCTTGCTCAAACAGCTCTGAGGAGGAAGAAAAGGATGATGAAATAGATGAGATCACTGCTGCCCTAAACAGGTGAAGGAGGGGGAAAATGATGAGATAAGCCATCAGAGAACATAGCCCAATTGCCCACCATACTAGATCAAAAAGGGAAAAAGAAAGAGAATCAATTTTGCAAGCCCCATTATGACAAGCAGTTGGCAATCAGGGATCAATATATGTGAAGATTCCATACTCTTATAGAGTGTGAGCAGTGGAAAACTACTGTGGGGAAATATAAAGAGGACCCAGATTAAGTGGCATAATTAGTAGAACGGGCTATTAACTCACAAAATCCTGACTGGGCTGATGTGAACTCTATGTTAGACACGTTACTTGATCCCACTAAAAGACGAATGGTCAATAAGGCCATCACAACATCAGTGGAGGGGAGCATAGCCAGCGGACTGCTTCAAGGCACTGTCACTCAAATATTCCCCCTTGAAAATCCTGGGTGGGATCCAAATATACCAGAACATATGGCGAGGTTAAAACAATATCAAAGCTTCGTGGTATATGGGTTGAAACATGGTGTCCCTAAAGCTGTAAATTGGTCAAAGCTTTATGAAGTGAAGCAAAATGATGATGAATCACCCATTGATTTTTTAAACAGGTTAAGAGAAACTGCCATCAAATATACTGATCTAGATCCTGAATCAGCTGATGGTAAAGCACATCTGGTTTTGTTGTTTATGGATCAGGCTTCAAATGATATAAGAAGAAAGCTGCAAAAGATAGAAGGAGTTCTAGATATGGATAAACTGCTAGAGGTTGCCTGGAAGGTGTTTCGAGATAGGGGTCCAACTGAAAGAATTAAATTCCAGCCTTGTAAGAAGGCAACTCAGGAAAAGTCGTCCAAAAAAGCTTCCCCTACGGAGAAGGACCAGTGTGCATACTGCAAGAAATGGGGGCACTGGAAAAAGGACTGTCCAGTGTTGAAAGAAAAATCATCAGTCCCCCAACTCCCAGTAGTACAAACCTCAAGCAACTCAGGCTCTGAGTGATGGGCACTGAGGGCTATCCCCCCAGCAGAGCCCTCAGTTATAGCTAAGCTGGGGAAAAATGACACTGAATTTTTGGTAGACACTGGAGCAGCATATTCTGTGTTAAATACCTTAGAAGGAAAACTGAGTCACGATACTGTACATGTTATTGGGGCGACCAGGGTAAGCGAAACACGGCGTTCTTCCAACCTTTAAAATTCAAACTGGGGAAGCATTGGGTAACCCATCAATTCCTCTATATGCTTAACTCCCCTAAACCATTCCTGGAGAGGGATTTGCTACAAAAATTTGAAGCAGAAATTAAATTCAAAAAGGGGAAGGGTTTATGAGTGATAATTCCTGAATCTAAATTTGTCCAAGTTGCTGCACTTTTTATATAGGAAAAATGCAGTGAAATCCCCATTGAAGTTGAAAATGCAGTCAATCCAATAGTGTGGGCCAGTGATATCCCAGGAAGATCCAAATGAACAGAATCAGTGAGTATTACACTCACACCAGGGCCTACACTGGTAAGGCAAAAACAGTACCCTTTGAAATTAGAGAGCCATAAGGGACTGGTATCTGTAATTGAAAAATTCTTACAACATGGTTTATTAGTACAATGTGAGTCCAAGTTCAACACCCCCATATTAGCTGTTAAAAAGGCACATGGTAAGAATTATCAATTAGTGCAAGATTTGAGAGCAATTTTACAAAATTACAGAAGACATACACCCAGTGGTAGCCAATCCCTACACACTTTTGACCACACTGACCGATGAATTAGGGTGGTTTACTGTTGAAGACCTGAAGGATGCCTTTTTCTACATTCCGGTGCACAAAGCCAAGAGCTTTTTGCTTTTGAGTGGGAAAATCCCAACAGGAAGAAAAAATCAACTTACTTGGAGAGTTTTACCCCAAGGTTTCAGGAACAGCCCCACAATATTTGGAAACCAGCTAACAAAGGAATTAGAGGACTGGAGAAGACAGGAACCAGGAACTGTTCTTCAGTACGTGGATGACATCCTGATTGCAGCCAGAACCAGAGATGACTGTGTAAGACTTATCGTAAGTTTTTTAAACTTCTTGGGACTGGGTAGGTACAGAGTTTCTAGAGACAAAGCACAGATTGCTAAAGAAGCAGTAGTTTACTTGGGGCTTGAGATCTTCCATGGACACAGCTCAGCAAAGAACAGAAAGAAGCCATCTGTTGACTCCCAGACCCTCATACTGTAAGAGAGATGCAAGCTTTCCTGGGAATGGTAGGGTGATGTCGCTTGTGGATAGCAAATTATTGACTGCTGGTAAAACACTTATATAGAGCATTAAAAGCAGCTGAGAGAGGAATTATCATATGGACTGAAAACACCAGGGCAGCCTTTAAACAGCTGAAACACTCTCTGATGTCAGCTCCAGCACTGAGACTGCCAGACTTAACTAAACCTTTTGAACTTTTCACACATGAGAGACTGAATGTGGCTTTGGGGGTACTAGCACAGTGCCTTGGGAGCCAACGGAGGGCTGTAGCCTACTTTTCTAAACAGCTAGACAATGTAGCCCAAGGCTGGCCAGGGTGTCTGAAGGCTGTGGCAGCCACTGTCATCTTGATCCAGGAAGCCCAAAAACTCACCCTTGGGCGGCACATTGTAGTATATGTACCCCATGCAGTAACAGCTGTACTTGAACAAAAGGCGGGACATTGGTTATCTGGTAACTGGATGCTTAAATATTAAGCACTGTTATTAGAGCGGGATGATGTTACCTTGAAGATCACTTCTGTTGTTAACCCTGCCATATTTCTGTCCTCCACCTTAATTGATGGTGAGTCTGATCATGACTGTTTACAGACTATCAAAGAAGCCTATTCCGGCCAACTAGACCTGAAAGATGTGCCCCTGGAGAATCCAGATTGGGAACATTTTACAGATGGGAGCAGTTTCATGAAAAATGGCAAAAGGACGACAGGCTATGCAGTGACTGCACAGGACAAGGTGATCCAGGCAAAGGCCCTGCCAGCAGATGTATCATCACAGAAAGTTGAACTGATTGCACTGACAAGAGCCCTAGACCTGAGTGGAGGAAAGAACGTAAATATATGGACTGACTCTAAATATGCATTTAGTGTTATCCACGCCCATGGAGCCATCTGGAAGGAGAGAAGAATTCTGAACCTCAAGGTAATCAAATCAAACATGCGGAACAAATACTCACCCTCTTAGAGAGCATTAAGAAACCTACAGAAGTAGCTATCATGCATTGTAAAGGTCACCAAAAAGGGAAAATCACTCCAGAACTGGGAAATCGCTTTGCTGATAAAGCAGCAAAAGGTATTGCCCTAGATTGCACGGCAATGTGTATTCTATTTGACATCTGTTAGAGGTGTGGCAGTTATCTTCTGTTAATTGGGCAGTTCTCTTTATCTCTTCCACAAACCAATCCTCCCTCTGGGAAGACATCTGCTGTTAATTGGCCATTGAATGTGACTGCATGACTGATAAAAACTAAAGCATCACATGGTGAGATGGTCTGCCCAGAGAGAGGAGCCAAGCATTCCTAACTGGAATCTGAGATTTTTGGGACACCAGCACAGCCTTTCCACTAGATTCCCAGAGGAGCAGCTGCCTCTCCCACTGGATCTTCAGAGGAAGACTACACCCTTGTACAGGATCACTGCTCCAACAGAACCACATCTGTCAATCCAGGAAGACTGCAGCCACCATTCCAATTGGACTTCTACCAACACCCTGACCCACAGGGTGTCAGGTCATATTCTGACTCTTGACAGTGTTGTTTTGTTTTACTGCATTGTTTATTTTATTTTAATTTTCTTCCCTAATAAAGAACTGTTATTCCCGCTCCCATATCTTTGCCTGGGAGCCCCCTTTAATTTCAAATTTATAACAATTCAGAAGGAGGGGGTGTACATTTTCCATTTTAGGGGAGGCTCCTGCCTTCCTCAGCACACACCTGTCTTTTCAAACCAAGACAGGGATTGCAGAAAAAGGTATTCTTGTGTTGCAGTGTGATATATTAGCCTGTCTCAGTATCCCGGTTCTTTACCCAGGTGTGCCAATAACCCTCTCTCTTCCCCTCCCCTTGCCCCCTGCTGAGAGCTGTCCGTCAATCTCGGTATGCCAGCAAGGGCGTTGTATGATGGGCGAAGTTCAAAAGATGCCTCTCAGCCCTGGGGACATTGGGCTATCCAGGTGCCATTTGTCCCTTGAGACTTCCCCCCCCACCTGGTTGGTGGGATACCTACCCCTTCCCTCCCCCTCTCCCTGGGCTTAAAAGACACGGCAACCACGTTCTGTTGGTTCTGTTGGAGCTGTTGCTGCATTCAGAGGCCTGTGTGCTAGGAATGAAGCTCTGGATTGAAACCCTCCAGCAGAACCCAGCTTCACTTCGCCTAAAGCCTTTCCGCCAGAGGTAAACCTGAGCTCCTGCTTGCCTGGACTTGTCCCAAGCGTCCAGCTGCAGCATCCAGCCAGCCAAAGGTGTCTCTGAGGTGAAACCACCACAGCTGCCGCCTTTGGTCCAGCAGCAAGGCGAGACGAGCCCAGGCACATTCCATCCGGCAATATTGGGATTTAATTCCAATATTCTTGCAGTAATTCCACAAAAAGAGGTTGATTTGTCAGAGTTCACCCCAAAATATGGCCAAACAGACCTCAAACTAATTAAGTTCCTTAAGGCTGAGATCACAGAAAGTGGATGGGCTGTCACACCAGAAAATCAGGTTGTAGTCTCACCCTTGATCCTTCAGGAGCTAGCCCAGAGGGAACATGAAAACACACATTTTGGGGTTGAAAATCTTCTAAAACACCTAAAAAAGGTAGTAATAAGGAAGGGAATGACTGACATCGCCCAATCAGTAGTGAGCAAATGTGAAATCTGTTGTAAGAACAACCCTGACACGAGGAAAAGAGTTGTGTTAAGAGTAACAAAAGCAGGGGTTCTTCCTGGAGATTACTGGCAGATAGATTTTGCAGAGTTACCATGCAAATAGGGATACCGGTACATACTGGTAATAGTTGACACCTTCAGTGGATGGCCAGAAGCTTACCCCTGTCGCACTAACTCAGCCAAGGAAGTGGTAAAAGTTTTGCTCAACCATATAATTCCAAGGTTCAGGGTTACCTTGAGGATGTCATCAGATAGGGGACCACACTTTGTTGCAACAGTAGTTAAAGAAATCAGCCGAATCTTGGGAATTTCTTGGGATCTGCATACATCGTATAGACCCCAAGTGAGTGGCAAAGTTGAATGTATGAATGGGACCCTTAAAACACAAATTAGCAAAATTTGTCAGGAAAAATCCATGACATGGGTTCAAGCCTTGCCTATAGCTTTACTAAGAATTCACATTCAACCAAGGCGAAGGGATAATATCAGCCCCTATGAAATACTGTATGGTAGACCATATCAGATTCCACATATTCCAGGTGAAGTTCACATGAAAGGGAAACTTGATTTGCAAAGATATTTAATGGCTTTAAGTTCTACTTTGCAGAAGCTCCAGACTTACATCGTGTTATCTAGACCTATATGACTGGCCACACCCACACATCCTTTCCAACCCTGGGACTGAGTCTATGTGAAGTGGTGGGACAGTGATCCTTTACAAGCCAAGTGGAAACGACCATTTCAAGTCCTGCTGACTACCTTCACTGCAGTCAAAGTTGCTGGCAAAGGACCCTGGATTCACTACTCCAGAATTAAGAAAGCTTCTGCTCCTGAAACAATTGTAACAACGAAGACCGATGCAAATGATAACATATTTAAAGTGGTTCCTCTTCTGTGTCTAATTACTATTCTTCTTTACATGACACTTGACTGTGCAAGACATTATTCTTGTTAGATATTTATTGTTATTAGGTTTATATTAACCATTAAGTATGCATTTACTGTCAGATATTTATCTAGTGTTAGATAGTTATTATTGTTAGATAATTATCTGTCATTGCCAGTAGATATTTAGAATAGAGACTCGACAAGGTAGAGGCCTTGTAGAGCCTCTAAAGGGGGAAAACTGATACGTAGGTTTTAAGTTCTTCTGTTCTGCTTTGGTGTGCAGCTTTTAGCTTTATATTAAGTGTTACTAGGATCTTTTCACAGGGTGGTGAAGACAAAACAATCCTATTCCAGCTGGGGACTCACGGACAATCTCTTTAAACTTCAGGCCCAAAGCATAAATGTGAAAAGAGGAGGGTGGGCAAGCAAGCAAGGAGGATGAAACTTCATCATTTGAAGCTATTAATTGGACAGATAACTCCTATATGCAAATGGACTAAAACTTATAAAAATGTGAGATCTCGTGACCAAGCCCTCTTTTGCTTCCATCTTGGAGCCATCCAGGCAGAGCCACGACTATGGCTCCAGTACTGCCAGGGTGTGGCCTTTGAAGGCACTTCAATAAATATCCACTTTATTCCTCTTGACTCTATCTAGCCTCTGTTCCATCTCCTTAAGGCATCACTTCCTGTTCTCCTTCTTACACAATGGGCATTGAGCAGTTCCATAGGCCAGTGGTTTTTGGAGAACAAGCATTGTGTTAGCTCACCAGGTGCGGACAATTTATCATCTGGTAACAAAGGAATGTTAAGAGTGGCTGCTTTCTCTGGGAGCTCCAGGTCCAAAACTTTGTCCTGTCTGGCTGCTGGAGCCCAGGCCAGCTTACCCAGGGACATGAGGTCCAGACCGATCTTCCTGGAAGTAGCACCTGTAGTTGCTTGATAGCCCATCAATTAGTGTGACTGGAGAGATTTGTTGCTGGTTATTGTCTTTAATGGTAATTGGTGATGTTTTACGTTTCTGTGTTTGTCTTCCTCTTTTCTTATCGTTCCAATTTCACAAGGTCCCTAGTCAAATAATCTTATGAAAAATAAACATTCTCACACTCTACATATTTTTACCAATTAGTGTGTGACAAGGTTTGATTCTCATGACTGCCTCCCTGTCTCAGTTTAGAGACAAACTTTAGGAGAAAATGCCCGGGAATGAGCATTTCCTCTAAAGGGAAGGGCTTCAATAATCCCGTTTGTGAATGAGAGAAATGCATACCAGTGGGTGAAAATGAAAAAAACCCCAAACTGTTTATTAACAAAAAAAGGATGCCTGCAAAGCACAGAAAAGGATTGAACAAATGCTAGATATTGAAATTTCAAAACCTTAACCCCCACCCCCCACCAGGCCATGTGGCTGGGAGGCAAAGATGGCAGCTGCCCCCTTTGTCTCAGGGAAGGGGAGGAACAGGAGTTTACGCAGTCACTTGGGCAGAATAGTTGGGAACCTTTTTGTCCTTAGTCTCTTCCTTGCAGCAGGTGAAGCTGCTGAGTTTTGGTGTCTTTTCTTTTGCTGACTCAGTCTCTCCTGGGGCCCAGACCATCCGGCGCAGTCCCTGCAAGCTACTGAGAGTGGGGGGGGAAAAAAAACTAAGCTGAAAGCAGTTCAAGGGAAAAAAAATAACAAAAAACCAACTGAAGGATCTCTACTGTAGTCCAGGGAAAAATGTGGAGGAAGAAAAAAATGAAGCTTATTGGCTAAGCAAGCAAAAACGACTCCAAGAAAAGGAACAATGTAACATCCTGGTCTGCGCAGTCTGGAGCACACCTAGGCGAGAGGGAATTTGTGTCGGGTCGACAGAGGAAGAACAGCACTCAATATGAGTGAACAGCAAATCCCAAAGTTTATTGATAGCTCACACATATTTATATTGGTGTTAATGAAGCTTATACATATTACAAAGCTGAGCTCATTATTGGTTAAAACACACATGAATCAACCACACCTACTTCTATGCTCTAATGATTATTTTGTTTCTACGTTTACATTCCTGTGGCTATTCTACCAAGGCTATCTTCATTTTTCTGGCAAAAGATTCTCTCCCCCGTCTTCATGTTGCAGCAAGGTCACCATGACTCTTGTCAGTGATTGGACACTGATTACTTAATCCCCAGCTTGTCTCCTTGAAACTTATCCAACGGTATCACATCAAAGTGGCCTTCCTCAGCTAGCCAATTATCCAAAAAGCTCTCCACATTTTCCCCGTTTTTCTGTTGAACAAGCATGGTGTGATTGAATGTGGTAGATATCATCTTTTGCACCATATTCTGTAAGCATATACAAAAACACGGTAAAATTAATACTAACAACAAAGCTACAACGGCTACTATAATGCTAACCTTAACAATAGAGCGTAACCATGATCCTAAGCTTAAGGATTTGAGCCATCCATCAATACCAAGGCCTGATTCTACCTGTAAGTTCCCAGTTAACCTCCGCAACTCAGAGAGCTGTGAGTGAACAGACTGTGCATGATCAGAAAGATTCATGCAACACATGCCCTCAAATTCTTCACAACCATGGCCTTGTGCAAGTAAGAGAAAATCAATTGCAGCCCTATTTTGAAGTGTCGCATGGCGAATAGAATCAACATCAAGCAAAAGACTAGAAATTGCCAAAGAAGTTGCATTTGTTTGTTTAGCAAGCCAACATCCCAACTTGTTTAAAATAGCATGAGCACCTGCTGCTGATACCCCTGGAGTTAGGAAAGATGCTGCAACTATGGCCGCTGGGGACCAAAACTTTACATCATCCCGGCAATCGGCTGCAAATGCATGAGCCATTCATTTGCTTCTACGATGGCGGCGGCTCATGTTCAGTATCATGGACATGTTGGGTGTAAGTAGAGACAGCCGTCCAATTGTACATGGTCCCCCGTGCAGCATTGATGGGATACCGGCCCAAGCACGGTCTCTGCATATCAGGAAGTAACCTGCCGGCAATTGAATAGGGTCATTTGATGAGACTGACACTCTCTTTGTTATATAATTGCACCAGGCCGATGCATTACGGTAGACAGCCATGCTGGAAGTTACAACATTAGAATGGTTTTTGACTGACAGCTGGCTTCTATAGTTAAAATGAATACATGCATCTGCCATCACTGAACCTAACAGCTCCAACTCTTGGGGTTCCTGCGGTGCTATAGGAAAGTGAGAAACCCATTGATCCCAATGATCCACACTCGTCCTAGCATTGCTGACCTTACAAGTTGGTATATGTGAAAGGCACGGCCAGGGATCTGCTGGTAATCCAACCAAACAGGTTGTGAATGGATTGCCAGGAGAAGACAATGACAGGCAAATAGCCTCCTGTTTAGTTAACTTTCCCAGGGTGACCCATATGTTAGTCTTGGGTTGAAGTGGGGCCCATGCTTGATGGTCTGCACTGTTCACAAAAAGAGCAAAAATTAATAAAATAATAGCATAAGGTCTCCACATCACCCTGATCTCTCCAGGCATTCCTTTGAACCATCCAGACATTTCAGAAACAAACATGCTTGTCACAAACATTTAAGAATATCTCTTTTTTCCCAGATTTAGCTTCTTTAGGTCCTTCAAACAATCCCTCCACACTTGGTTGGGATCTTGATCTTCTGAAATAGGACCTATCACACTTGACTGTGACAGGGAAACACCCCTACCACACTTAGATTGTAAAACGTGTGACTTAGATTGCCCTAAAGCACGTTTAATTAAATGCTGAATTTCCCACCTAAACCATGCTAGGATTTTCTGTTCTGGTGATTCGTACAACTGCAACCCTTGGCAGCCAGGTAGCCCTGTAAATGATTTAAGTTCTCTCTGCCAGGAGTCTAAATGCCAATAGAAACCACAGCTCCTACACCACAATTCAGGTAATTGGGATTGATGTACCCACTTAGTTTCTTGACAACCTCCACAAAACAGCAGTATCCAAGCAGCACAATGTCTATCTTGACAACTAATACAAGCTAAATTCTTAGGCCCTTCAAATTCAAAATCAGAAAGCACTAAATGCAAGCTTAATATATTATCAACAGATTTGCACCGATCAAATGCTTGATTGATGGCAAAACTACACTGTCCTTTCAGTTTAAGAAGTATTGGTCGAAGGATGATCAACAACCTTGTCTCCACTCGCTGATGATCTTCTTCGCTCAGTTGATTGAGGTGTTCCATCAAACACAGCTGCTAGGGTCCACTTAGCAGGTACCCACAGAGATCCTGTAGGGGTAGAAACACAAAGATATCCGCGGCCCCAATATAACACCTTAGCAGGACCTTGCCATTGTCCTGTCTTAGGATCCCTGTATCTTACCCATACATCTTGCTTCACACCATCCTTTTCCTGTACATAATGACAAATCACAGCAGGAACTTTATTTCCCCCGAAAACACACAAGTGGTTCAAAACAAATAAACACTTCAGCAATCTTTCTTGTGGCTCTCTGATATCTGTGTATTTACTCAGAAATGTTTTCAAGGTACCATTTGCTCTCTCTACGATCGCTTGCCCTGTAGGAGAATTAGGGATGCCTGTCACGTGTTCTATCCCCCACATTTGCATGAATTGCTTTATTCTTTTGCTACAGTAAGCAGGCCCATTATCTGTCTTGATGCGCTGTGGCACTCCCATTACTGCAAAACAACTACTGAGATGTCTCTCCACCTGCCCTGCTTTCTCACCAGTTTGTGCTGTGGCCCATAAAAAATGACTATAAGTGTCTATGGTAACATGTACGTACTTCAACCTCCCAAACTCTGCCACATGTGTGACATCCATTTGCCAGGTCTCATTTGTGCTCAGCCCTCTTGGGTTAACTCCCAGACCTAGTCCACAGCCTCCATTATGATGACTACATATAGGACAGGCTTTGACTATTGCCCGTGCCTCCTCCATAGATATCTGAAATTCTCTATGGAGGCCTTTTGCATTTTGGTGGAACATGGAGTGTGCCTCTCTGGCTATAGTTTGCTTGGGAATTGGAGTTGCTTGTGTGATTGAGACTAGCTTATCTGCTCGCATGTTACCCTCTCCCAGACCAATATCCCATTTGTGACTTCTGATATGGATAACACAAAAAGAATGCTTTCTTAGCTTAATTGCTCTCTGCAACTGTATGAACAGCTCATGCAACCTCCTGTTTTGAACCTCTTTTATAGAGGCATCCTCTATTCGTTCACACACTCCTGCAACATACAAAGAATCTGTTACAATGTTGAGAGGTCCGGAGAAATGCATCATAGCCCATACAACAGCCAATAACTCCATCGTTTGTAAAGTATCCAACTCGGAAGCCTGGAGTATTTGATGGTGCCATTGTCCCTCTTCCTGCCAGGTTACTGCAGCAGTTTTGGATTTCCTTCCTGCATCCGTATAAACTGTTATAGCATCCGAAAAGGGCTTTAGTGATCTTTTTGGGCATTGAATCCAACTCCACTGCCCTATCCAATTCAACGGTATATTGAGAATATCATCAGTGGCAATCACACTACCGGCTCCCAATAGAGCCTCTTGTAATTCCATACTGTTTGTCAGGTACCAGGTCAATGTATCCTTCTTCATTGGTATCTGTATCTGATCAGGTTCCTTTCCCGTAATCTGTAACGCCCGTTCACGACCCTTTTTGAGCAAGTTAGCTAAAATTTCAATTTTTTGAAGAAGGGTTTTATGCTGTTGAAGTGGAGGAGATATCCATTCCAAGGCCCATATTTTCCCCCATTTTTCTGTTTTGCTGAGTAAGCGCACCCAGTAAAAACTTAGCTCCACACCAAACTGTCAGCTGTGTGAGAAGGTCAGGATCGCATCTCCGAACACTGCCTTGTGTGACACAGTCCAGTATCTGTTGCAGTGTCTCAACCTGTTCAGGGGTTATACGAACAGGCTGTTCCAGATCAGTTCCCTTTAGCAAAGGTCGAAGTTCATCTAACAGTTCATTCGGGATACCAACAATGGGGCGCAGCCACTGTAGGTCACCAAGCAATTTCTGAACATCATGCAATGTATGTAATTTAATGTTTAATTGCAATTTCTGAGGGGTAACAATTTGATCAGTAAGTATCCACCCCAGATATTTCCAAGGTGCAGATAATTGGATTGTCTCAGGAGCTACAGTCAGTCCATAAAGCTTCAAGGCATCATATATTGCTTGAATTTGTTGACCTGTAAAAGGTTGTGGCTGCGCAAATAAAATATCATCCATATAATGATAGATGATTGTTTCAGGCCAGGCACGCCGTAAAGGTTGTAAAGCATTGTCAACATACAGTTGACACAAGGTGGCGTTGTTGCGCATGCCCTGGGGAAGAGAAACCCATTCAAATCTTTTGTCCGGCTCTTCCCTGTTTAGAGCTGGCAGAGTAAATGCAAATCTCTTAGTGTCTCGAGGGTGTAAAGCAATAGTAAAAAAACAGTCCTTCAGATCAATAATCAAAAGTGGCCAGTCCCTTGGCAACATAGCCGGGTTAGGTAATCCTGGTTGTAAGGCTCCCATAGGCTCCATTTGTTCGTTTACAGCCCGCAAATCATGTATCAAGCGATACTTCCCTGACTTCTTTTTGACAACAAAGATAGGGGTATTCCATGGGCTTGTTGACAACTGTAAATATCCTTGTTTATATTGTTCATGTACCAGTATGTGAACTTGTTCCAGACTCTCCCTTTTTAATGGCCACTGCTTAACCCATACTGGAACATCTGTGGTCCAGGTTAATGGGATTGGGAAAGTCCATGCAATGGCCATTAGCCAAAAGGGTGCTCATTTGTCAGTACCACCCCTATTTGAGCCAAAATGTCCCGACCAATGAGGCACTGTACAGTAGGAGGCAAAGGTACAATTGAGAAAACACTCCACACAGTTTTGCCATCAATAGTCACAGATAGCATGGGTGATTTTTTTGCAAATGTTAGGCCTCCAACTCCAGTAAGTGGCACTGTGGTTGACTGTAATGGCCAGTTGTGGGGCCAAAAGTCCGGACTAACAATGCTGGAGTCTGCGCCAGTATCCAATAGTCCTTCCAAGGTTTGCCTTTCACCCTGATAATCCAGTATTACAGTGCACTTTGGTCACTCATTCAGGTTCATTGTTAAAAGAGTAAGTCCTCCAGTGGAACCAAATCCACGCTCTCCTCTCGACTGTGTTTGACGAGGTGGTAAAGTTTTAGCCAACTGTTCCAAAGGAATCAATTGAGCTATCCTTTGTCCTTTTTCGATTTGTATAGGTGGAAAAAGAGTATGCACCATAACACAAATTTCCCCCGTAAAATCAGTGTCTATTACTCCAGGTAAAAAAAATAATCCCATCATGGTAGCTGAGGAACGACCCAAAAGTAAAGCTCCCATAGGTAATCTATCAATAATGAGTGGTCCCTTTATTCCAGTTTGAACTTTTTCCGGTTGGGTGGTCATCAGGGTTACTGTTGTTGCAGCTGCCACATCCAATCCGAGGCTCCCGGTGGTGGCTGGCTGAAGGGAAGCTGAGCTGAAGCGGTGACAGCTGCTACTTGTGTCTGAGCGCGGCAGCTGGTGGACGCGCTGGCTCTCCCGTTTCCCGGATGGCGCCTGCAGGCTCCGGTGTTGTGGGTATCCAAGTGACAATTTTGGCACCAGACGCTGACTGCTGGACAAGCCCGTCGTGTGTGCTCTATACCTCCACACCGGTAGCATTTGAATCGGCCAGCAGATGGAGCCCGTGGAGTATTTATTGCTGCTGCCTGGAGGGGTGCGAGCGTGGCTAACACCTGACTTTGTGATGTTTCTGCCTGTTTTTGTAATCCTGCTCCTAACTCCTTAATAGCATCTACTAACATTGCCTGACTTCCTAAAGGTACATTTGCCAGTCTTTCTAAAGCTTCTTCTATAGACCAGTTAGCTCCCAGGGTATTTAACACATTCTTAGTAGCCTGATTACTGTTCTGGAGAGCACATTGCTTTAGCAGGGTCTCTTTCATGAACTCAGGGACTCCTGCCCACTCAATAGCATTGGCCACCTTATCTATAAAAGCTCCAAATGACTCATCTCTACCTTGCTTTATTCCCATGTAAGAAGGAATTCCTCCCAGTTCTTTTATCCTGTCTATAGCCAACCGTACCAGACGCATAGCCTCCCGACACTTATCAGGACCAATTAACGCTTGTGCCTCCATCCGAAGAAAAGGCCCGAGACCCATTAACTCATCTAGGGTAATTCCGTGTAACGGGTTGCCTGGCTGCCGCATTACTGCCACACATTCTTGACAGAGTGATTGCCAGTGTGCATTAAACAAAAGCTGCTGATGCTGAGTGAAGATAAGCTTCACTTTTCCTCTGCAATCAGCCGGCAGCAAAACCTGAGTCCCCCAGATATAATCCAGCATTTGTTTTGTGGGCTCACCGGTTACCCCAAATTGACTAACTGTAGACTGTAACTGTGATAGCAACTTCCAATCCAAAGCAGTTATTGTTGCTTGAAACCCTCCCCCTGCCACAGGAGAATAAATTACCAGACAGGCAACATCCATAGCAGCTTTTATAGCCTCCTCATCCCCCATATCCATGATTTCTTTTGCTACTGCTGCCCATGCCTTCCTTCGCTCCTGTGCAATGGCCCCCGCTAGGTCATTTTCTGACCCAGGGAGCGGCGCATTACTAGGAGGAGGAGATGTAGGGTTTGACACAGGCGGTGAGGACGGTGCTGTTGCAGCACACGCGGGGGGGTGCTGCTGCCTGAAACAGGAGCCGATGTTGGCGGGGAGCTGCTGCTTAAAGCAGAAGCTGATGCTGGTGGCAGATTGATTGTGGACGTGGCAGGGGGTAATGGGCAATTAAACCAGTCCCCATAACTCTTGTTCTTTCCATGCACCACACTAGCTTGCTGAGCAGCCTTTTCCTCTGCCTGATATTGCAACAACTCCTCATGCACGACTCGCCATAACTTTCCCAACTTTTTTGCAGTTTTATCATCATCTATGACTGCCTGCCACAACTTATCCCCAAATTTACGCCACTCTGTTAACTCATGTACTGTGTGAGGATTTTGAAAAAGTCCCTGTTCATACCCACAAGCTAACAACCCAGGAAGCTCTTTCTGAAAATCTATACCCTTAATCTGACGCTTTTGTAAAAAGCAAGTAAATAAATCATATGCTGCTTCCCTTTGTTTATCCATTTTAAAAATAACAGCGTGCTTTTTGCAGCCCTTCAAGGTCTTGGCAGCACGCATCAGCCGGGGTCTCCGATGAGTTCACCCAGGGCGCGGCACCTTCCCTTTTTCAGTGGTGCTTTCGCCGTCCTTGCTGCAGTAGGACCCGAACTCCTTACACCGATCGACTGTGGCTACCAGCAATCACATCTTGGGTCACCATTTGTCAGGTCAGCGGAGGAAGAACAGCACTCAATATGAGTGAACAGCAAATCCCAAAGTTTATTGATAGCTCACACATATTTATATTGGTGTTAATGAAGCTTATACATATTACAAAGCTGAGCTCATTATTGGTTAAAACACACATGAATCAACCACACCTACTTCTATGCTCTAATGATTATTTTGTTTCTACGTTTACATTCCTGTGGCTATTCTACCAAGGCTATCTTCATTTTTCTGGCAAAAGATTCTCTCCCCCGTCTTCATGTTGCAGCAAGGTTACCATGACTCTTGTCAGTGATTGGACACTGACTACTTAATCCCCAGCTTGTCTCCTTGAAACTTATCCAACAGTATCATATCAAAGTGGCCTTTCTCAGCTAGCCAATTATCCACAAAGCTCTCCACAAATTTGAACCAAAGCCATGGGAGCCCGAGGCTCTCTGCCCAACCCCGAGGTCCATCTTAAAGCTACAGCAGTCATTTCTGGGCATAAAGCAGACGAATAAGGAATAAAGTATCATCATAAAATCACCCCAAGACACTCCCTTATTATTTGTCCATCAAGTTTGTGTCCCTCTATGTTCTTGTTTATGTCTTCCTCCTTTTTTTAAATTCCTTTTTGCATGGAAAAAGGCCTTGAACAGATACCCTTAAAGGAGCAAAAACTCTGCTTTCACATACCCTCACTGACAGGTGTGGAAAAAAGTCATGCCAGGCATTTTTCCAGGGCAGGTGTGACATCTGCTTTCTCAAATAACTCATGTACACCTGGAATCCCTTGGTGAATCCAGGGTCAACGGTTACTAAGCAAAGGTAGCAGGATGACCTGGTTCTTACTTGATGTTGCCTTCCTGCCCAGTTGTCCTAGTTTAGGGCAAATTTGGGAGAAAACCTCCAAAGGGGGCCCCTCCAGAAAGCAAACCCACACAGCCCCTACCCCCAACCAGTTTGGGAAGGATTCCTCAGAGAGAAGTGGAAAGAACCTGTTTATTTAACAGGCAAAACACCCCCCAGCACACAAAATGAACAATACTGGATGACAACACTCTTTCACCGCTCTGAAGAAGATGACAAATTCAGAAAGTCTCTCTTGGGAGTGGTCGCTCTGTTATCAGTCCCTCTGGCACTGGGGATGGCTGCTGCAGGCCACAAGGTGCAAACTCTTGGTGTTTCCCAGGTCCCAGTCTGGAGCAGGCTCGAGTGGTTCCAAAAAAGGGAAAGGAAAAACAGTCCAGGGAAAAATCAGACTGCTTAGCTAAACTAACTAATGAGCAGAAGCAAAAAGCAAGAGCAAAGCAAGAGCAAGAGCAAAGCGAAAAGCAAAGCCAACGGCAAAAGCCGCACTATGTACTGCCCTGTCTCTGTGTCCCGCCAGCTGTGGGGGAGCAGTCTGATAACAAACCAAAGCAAAACTTCCCTCTTCAGAGCCAGTCTTCAAGGCACAGAACATAATATCCCACATAAACAGAACAGACAAATGGGGATACAAGCATCATAACATCACCCTAGGACATTCCACTCCTTATTCCCATATCGTCAATATACTACCAAACATCATGCATTTTATTCACATAAAAATTTCCCCCTAAAAAATTACAAGCACTAACCATCATGCCCTCATCTCACCCCCACACTGGACCACTGAATCCAGGCACCATACTATGGAGCTGCAGGATTCCCATCTTTCATGTTACTCACTCAAAAGTCCATCTTTCACTTGCTCGGACCTTTGACACTTAACACATTTTCTTCTATCTCATGTCTGTATGGTTTAATGTACAGACAATGGCAGTAACATCCAACGAACAGTGATATTTGCATATCATTCTCACCCCACAATCAGATCTCCCTGAGGTACACATCGTGTTGTTCCATCTCTCTGCATTATCCACCATGTGCAGCCTGGTCCCTGAGCCAAAACGACCCCACAAATGGGTTTGTCTGTACTCAAGGCAGAATTGATCCACACCGTCTTCCCTAACAAACCTCTGACACGTACCACTGGGACTTTATCTCCATCTATTATATTCAGGGACTCAGACTGGGCAGGACCTGCTCGGTTGGTGGAACCTCGGGTGTTAACTAACCAGGTGGCCTTTGCTAAACGCTGCTCCCAATTTTTGAAAGATCCCCTACCCAAGGCTTTCAACCGGGTTTTTAGTAGTCCATTGTACCTCTCCACTTTGCCTGCAGCGGGTGCATGGTAGGGGATATGGTACACCCACTCAATGCCATGTTCCCTAGCCCAGATGTTGATAAGGCTGTTCTTGAAATGAGTCCCATTGTCTGACTCAATCCTCTCAGGGGTACCATGCCTCCAAAGGACCTGCTTTTCAAGGCCCAGGATGGTGTTACTGGCAGTAGCATGAGGCACAGGGTAGGTTTCCAACCATCCCGTGGTGGCTTCTACCATTGTGAGCACGTAGCGCTTGCCTTGGCGTGTCTGGGGCAGTGTGATGTAGTCAATCTGCCAGGCCTCCCCTTACTTGTACTTGGACCACTGCCCACCATACCATAGGGGCTTCACTTGCTTGGCCTGTTTGATGGCAGCACATGTCTCACAGTCATGGATAACCTGTGATATACTGTCCATGGTTAAATCCACCCCTTGGTCTTGTGCCCACTTATAGGTGACATCTCTACCCTGATGGCCTGAGGCATCATGGGCTCATCGAACTAGGAATAACTCTTCCTTGTGTTCCCAATCTAGGTCTATCTTAGGCACCCCTAACTTTGCTGCCTGGTCTACCTGCTCATTGTTCTGGTGCTCCTCATTAGCTCTACTCCTGGGGACATGGGCATCTACATGGCAGACCTTCACAGGTAGCCTCCCTACCCTGGTAGCAATGTCTTTCCACTCATCAGCAGCCCAAATTGGTCTTCCTCTATGCTGCCAGTTAGCCTCTTTCCACCTCTCCAGCCATCCCCACAGAGCATTGGCTACCATCCACAAATAAGTGCAGAGGTAGACCTTTGGCCATTTTTCTCTTTCTGCAATGTCCAGAGCCAGTTGAACAGCTTGAGTTCTGCAAGTTGGCTTGATCCACCTTCTCCTTCAGTGGCCTCTGCAACCTGTCGTGTGGGGGTCCATATGGCTGCTTTCCACTTCCGATTCATTCTTACAATGCGACAGGAACGGTCAGTTAAAAGACCGTAGCGTATATCCTCTGGTGGCAGTTGGTTATATGGAGGAGCTTCTTAAGCACGTCACTGGTTCTTGTTCTTCATCTGTGACACCAAAATTCTCACCTTCGGGCCAATTTGTAATTACCTCCAAAATCCCAGGGCGATTCAGTTTGCCTATACGGGTGCGCTGAGTGATAAGAGCAATCCACTTGCTCCATGTAGCACTGGTGGCATGGTGGGTAGAAGGAACCTTGCCTTTGAACATCCACCCCTGCACTGGTAGTCAGGGTGCCAGGAGAAGTTACGCTTCTGTACCAATCACCTCTGAGGCAGCTTGCACTCCTTCATAGGCAGCCAAGATTTCTTTCTCTGTTGGAGTGTAGTTGGCTTCAGAGCCTCTGTAGCTTCAACTCCAAAATCCTAGTGGTCGACCCCGAGTCTCCCCAGTCACCTTCTGCCAAAGGCTCCAGGACAAACCATGGTTCCCGGCTGCAGAGTAGAGCACATTCTTCACCTCTGGTCCCGTCCTGACCAGGCCAAGGGCTACTGCATGAGCAATCTCCTGCTTGATCTGGGTGAAGGCTTGTTGCTGCTCAGGGCCCCAGTGGAAATTGTTCTTCTTGCGGGTGACCAGGTAAAGAGGGCTCGCAATCTGACTGTACTCAGGAATACGCATTCTCCAAAAGCCTATGACACCTAGGAAAGCTTGTGTCTCCTTATTGGTTGGTGGAGACATAGCTATGATCTTTTTGATGGCATCCGTAGGAATCTGATGCCGTCCATCTTGCCTCTTTACTCCTAGGAACTGAATCTCATGAGCTGGTCCCTTTACTTTGCTCTTTTTGATGGCAAAACCAGCTCCCAGGAGGATTTGGATGATTTCCTTTCCTTTCTCAAACACTTCCGCAGCTGTGTTCCCCCACACAATGATGTCATCAATACATTGCAGATGTTCTGGAGCCTCACCCTTTTCTACTGCAGTCTGGATCAGTCCACGGCAGATGGTGGGACTGTGCTTCCACCCCTGGGGCAGTCGGTTCCAGGTGTACTGCACGCTTCTCCAGGTCAAGGCAAACTGAGGCCTGCATTCTGCTGCCAGAGGAATGGAGAAAAATGCATTGGGGATATCGATAGTGGCATACCACTTTGCTGCCCTAGACTCAAGCTTGTACTGGAGCTCTAATGTGTCTGGCATGGCAGCGCTCAGTGGTGGAGTCACTTCATTAAATGCATGGTAGTCCACCGTCAAACTCCATTCTCCTTCAGATTTATGCACAAGCCAAATGAGGCTGTTGAAGGGTGAGTGGGTTTTTCTGACCACCCCTTGGCTCTCCAGCTCTCGGATCATCTTATGGATAGGGATCACAGCATGTCGAGTTGATCTATACTGTCAGCAATGCACTGTGGAAGTGGCAATTGGTACCTGTTGGTCTTGTCCCTTCAGAAGTCCTACTGTAGATGGATTCTCAGACAGTCCAGTCAAGGTGTTCAATTTCTGGACACCCTGTCACTACAGCTGCTATCCCAAATGCCCACCTGAGTCATTTTGGGTCTTTGAAATACCCACTTGCGAGGTACTCTATGCTGAAAATATATGGGGCTTCTGGGCCGGTCACAATAGGGTATTTCTTCCACTCATTTCCAGTCAGGCTCACATCAGCTTCCACCAAAGTGAAATCTTGTGATCCTCCTGTCACACCAGCAATAGAAACAGATTCTGTCCCCACATGTCTTGATGGGATTAATGTACACTGCGTACCAGTATCGACTAAAGCTTTATATTCTTGTGGTTCTGATGTGCCAGGCCAACAAATCCACACAGTCCAGAAAACACGGTTTTCCCTAGCCTCTACCTGGCTAGAGGCAGGGCCTCTCTAAGCCTGGTTATCCTTCTTTCCTTTGACATATGTCTTGGAGGTTCTTTCAAGAGGATCAGACATGTCATCATCATCATCATACCTGGCAGTTCGGCTACAGGCAACTGGAGCTGCTTTCCTTTTGGTGGAACTTCCTCTCTGAGCGTTGCCTTCTTTCAAGTCATGCACCCATTGGGCCAAAGCAGCAGTAGATTTTCCATCCCATCTCCTCATGTTTTCTCCACAATCATGCAGGTAGAACCACAGCTCAGCTCATGGGGTGTACCTACTCTCTCCATCTGGGGTGTTGTTATAGAGCATGACACAGCACAAAGTACCACGACTCCATCAGAAGGGTGAAAGAGAGATTTATTATAGCAACATGTTGCTTTTATACTTTTTCAAGATATTTAAATTTACCTAACATAGAAATTCATTACCTATTGGTTATAAGAAAGAAACAATGTAACAAAGTTCTCAGTAAATGATCAAGGAGCCACGTTGTTCTGTGAGCCAGCTAGAGTCTGTATCTTTTAACTTTCTCTCCTTCATCATGTCTCCATGGTGACAACCTTGGTGTCTTCCTCAGGAGAGATATGGGGCTTTCCTTTATCTTCAGGAAGCCTTTGATGGCTTACAAGAACAGCACAGACAGAATGTCTTTCCTACACTGGGGAACATCTGCGTTGGGTACCAGAACATCTGATCTGTACTGCCGAGATTTGGAGAAGGTCTTCTTTAATCTCCTCCCTGAGTGTCTTATGATTCTCCCCTATCTTGTCCTCTAATTTCTGCAGACGTGTTTCCATCGCTGCGATTCTGGCATGTGTTGGGCCATGTACAGCATCTGCATATGCTCGGAGCTTCCTTGCCATATCCAGCACAGTCTCATCCCTCTCATCCCACTTCATTATGGCTAAGGCAGAAGCATATTTGTGTGGCCCAAGTCGTACAAGTTTCCGCCACATCACAGACATGCATGGTACCAAGTCTGGATTCCTAGCTGTTATGTCATCTGAGAAGATAATGTCTGCCACTGCCATTTCTCTCAGGCGTTGGATCCCTTGTTCTATGGTCTTCCACTGGGTTTGCTGCATGTAGAGATCATCTGCACACAGGTATCTTTGTGCTACACTTTCCAAGACCCGTGCCCAGAGGCTGTGAGAGATAGCCCCCCTCATCATTCCTTGGTCGATGACAGGATCACATGATAGGGATGCCAAATGCCTCGCTTAAGTGCTGTCCAGAATTGCAGCCTTGCCTGCAGCATCCCAAAGATGGACTAACCAACTAATTATGGATTCATCAGATCGTCGAGTGTAATCCTTCCGTAGGCCACCAAGGTCCTTCAGGGAAAAGGACTCAATACTGGTTTCTGATCTTGTGCCTGTTGCTTTGACTCCCTATTTTATGCCAGGAAGTGTTGAGGGTCCTTCTCCTGCATCATCATCATCCACTGGTCGATCAGTCTTGTCTGTGCACTTTCTGCTTCTAGTGCTAGTAGCAACAACCATTGATTGGTTGAGGCTTATTGTCTGGTTTAGCTGCTGGCTTAGGCTCACTATCTGGTTTGGCTGCTAGCTTCAAGCCTGGGGTATTGGCTGTAGCCTGAGTGACTGGGATAGCTGCTGATTTATCTCCCTGCCCCCCTTCCTCTGTCTGCTGCCCAACAGTATCTAGCAGTGTGCGATAAGCATATGCCAGGGCCAAGCTCACTGCAATGATCTTTTTCTCCTTAGGGACATCACGGTACTTCTCTTTCAGGTATTTCCCCACCTCAGCTGGGTTCTGAATCTGTTCATGTGGAAAGTCCCAGACTATAGGATCAGAGAATTCCTTCAGGATTTGGCCCATATCCTCCCATTTCCCACATCACTCAGGATTTTCCATGCCTGGGTCTACTCCTGGGTCAGGGGTCTCATCAGCCCATCTAGAAATCTCAGCCTTCATTCTAGAGCAGCTGCAGACTGTATAGAGGAAGGTTACCAGATTGAATACCAGAAAGATGGTCTCTAACATTCAGGGGAAACTGAACATTCTCTAATAGGAAGGTAACAGATTCATAGGAGAAGAAGGAAAGCAAAGGCTGAAAAGCCTCATTCCCAGCTGCTCCTCCTCTAACAAACTGGGTGCATAACCATTGCCATGAACCATGCATAACTAGAACAGATCCCAACACCTTTATAAACTTCTTATAAATCATTACCACCAAGCCCAGCAGGATAGCTATTCTGGCCACTGCCCCTCTGCTGTAAAAACTACATATTAGGGACAATATTAGAGCTATTTCTGGATAAAAAAAAAAAAAAAAACCTAGGGACCATAGAGGTATTAAGATCTCAAGAAAACCTAGGGACCAGAAATGCATGCAAGCCTTCACCCCAAGAGACATTATGAATTCAAAAAACATGGCTATTAACTGCTTTATACTAACACAGAGTAATGGCAACCAAAATGCAGTCAGACCAGGGTTTTCCCACTCTCTCTCTCGAGCCCCACATGTTGGGCACCAAATTTTGTCCTGGTTTAGTGTTGTTGTTCTATTATTTCTAGAGTCTCATATGGCTGTTATCAGATTTCTAAAGTCCATACCTCTTGGGTGTATTCTCATGGCTGTAGATCTTCACAGACTCCTTCTTCTGCATGCTGTTCTCTCTCAGGTCAGGACTCCCCCTGACTGGCTAACCCGCCCCCTTTTATCCCAGTCATCTTCATTGGTTACAGCTGCAGCCCAATTAAGGACATCGCAGCTTCAGCCCATCAAGGGCAACCGGGACCTCTGGGGTAAAGCCTCTATACAGAAATTCAAATACAAAACATTTCCTCTACTATAGTTTAGGGCAAATTTGGGAGAAAACCTCCAAAGGGGGCCCCTCCAGAAAGCAAACCCACACAGCCCCTACCCCCAACCAGTTTGGGAAGGATTCCTCAGAGAGAAGTGGAAAGAACCTGTTTATTTAACAGGCAAAACACCCCCCAGCACACAAAATGAACAATACTGGATGACAACACTCTTTCACCGCTCTGAAGAAGATGACAAATTCAGAAAGTCTCTCTTGGGAGTGGTCGCTCTGTTATCAGTCCCTCTGGCACTGGGGATGGCTGCTGCAGGCCACAAGGTGCAAACTCTTGGTGTTTCCCAGGTCCCAGTCTGGAGCAGGCTCGAGTGGTTCCAAAAAAGGGAAAGGAAAAACAGTCCAGGGAAAAATCAGACTGCTTAGCTAAACTAACTAATGAGCAGAAGCAAAAAGCAAGAGCAAAGCAAGAGCAAGAGCAAAGCGAAAAGCAAAGCCAACGGCAAAAGCCGCACTATGTACTGCCCTGTCTCTGTGTCCCGCCAGCTGTGGGGGAGCAGTCTGATAACAAACCAAAGCAAAACTTCCCTCTTCAGAGCCAGTCTTCAAGGCACAGAACATAATATCCCACATAAACAGAACAGACAAATGGGGATACAAGCATCATAACATCACCCTAGGACGCCAGTACAGGGGTCTCTGAGAAGGCCACACTCCATGAGTTGCTGAAATGAGGAAGCCCTGGGTAGGCTAGTTGTGCTGCTGCTTCATTTCCAGTCCCATCCTGTCCCCCTCCCTCAGGATTATGATGTGGACTTCTCCATGGTGCCTTTGACCGCAGTGTTAAAAGCTCCAACATTGCTGAGTTCCCTCAAGAGTGATGGTATAATTTGGGCAAACAAGTAAGGCCACCTTCCCAGCAAGGTAGCATTTCCATAGGGGTTCAAGACTGGAATAAGTGACATGGGGCCTAGGTCACTGCTGCAGTCAGGGAGCAAATCCTGGGTCTGCAGCAGCCCTGTGGGGACTGGATTACTGCTGGGACTGGTACTATGTGAAGGAAGGAGGCTGGGATGAAACCAAGAGCAGGATTGCATTGCCCTCAAAGAAGGGCATTTATGCAGTACCATCTTCATTCAGTTTCTCCCTCCTGTTTAAATAATCAATGCAGTTTGAATGTGAACAGAGTAGAAATTCTACCTTGAGGGAAAAAGTAATGTCCTCTACTCCCAAATTGCAAAATGACTAATTTATGTCTCAAAGCTGTTTCAAAATGCAAATTTTAAGTGAGGGAAGTGTAATAAGGTGTGGGGTAGTCAATGAGAGGGAAAGGTTCAAATATCACTCCTCTTCCCCAATTCCAGCTTCTGGTTTTTAGTGATAGATTACCAGATAGTACCTCAATAAGTCACCTGTACTACTGCACTGTCATATAGAGTTTTCTAGCTTGCTGAATGTAATAGCATTTTAATTTGATCATATAATTTAAGTAGGCCAGATAAGATGAAGAATTCTGCATGGTTACATGATGAAAGAAAGTATGAAAGAATTTGTTTCTGGTCATTTGTTGTATGAAATACCCTGCATGCATGCATATATGAAAAGAATAAAAAAAAAAAATTATAGGTGTTTTAGTGTGAACAATGCCAGATCAGTCATCATTGGGTTTTCATAAAGCAGTGACAGCCTTCAGGCCTAAATTTCTAACATCTGTAAGGAGGTTAATGAAATCATTGTAAAAATAAGGTTAAATGAGAGCTGAATAAGATTTGGGAAAGGCTGCCTGTAGAAGGAGTAGAATTCAAGTCTGTAAAGCAACGTGCTTTTCTTCTGAACCAAATCCTAAAATTAAAAAATAAAAAATAATAATGGATGTTCAGCATTAAAAAGTGAAGAAAGGAAGCATAATGGAGAAGCGTTATTGAAATTTGTAATGTCTGCTTCCTTGTATTAAACAGAAGCATTTTAATCAAGCATTCTTAGCTATTAGTTTATACTTTGAAAGTTGGTAAAATATGACATGATGCCCTCTACAAAAAAGTGTTCCAAAAGCACAAAGTTTAAAAGTAATATAAAATAAAATTAGACTGTGATGATTTAAAGTATAAATATAATTCTTGCGCCAGCAACGTTGCTGGAACTACAAAGTGATGACAATTGCTTTCTGGGATTACTTCCTGCTGTAAATTCACTTGCTTTTTTTTACATCCAGCGAACTTCCTATCATTGTTAGCTGAGGGAAGCTGTACATAAGTGTGTAACCTTCCCATTCTGAGGAGGCTGTAATCTGATCTTAAGACTCCTCCCATGGGACACCTGATAAAACCCCATGGCCCTGGGTCTGCATCCTCTCTGCTCTCTGGGCTTTGCTCCGGCTCCTGGGCCTCCGCCTCCTCCTCCTCCCCCCCTCCCCTGGCACAAGGTGGGGGGAGGGAAATAAAATGGACTCTCGTTCTTAACAACAAAGAGACTTGTCTCGTCTGTTTCCCCTGCCATCGGATTGTGGCCTCCCTGGACACGATCGTCACAGTAGCCACACGCTGCTACATATAAGTACACTCTTTTTGTAAGGTATATAAAGCTGTGTATGAACCTGTAATATCAAATTTGGCAATATTTTGCTCATATTTTCTTTATCATTCTCACAGTGTTATTTTGGTAGAGGCAACTGTTCCCTTTGTATTATCACCCAGTTAAGCCCAGAATCTTTGAAGTAACAGGATCAATTGATTTAGATCTATGACAGCAACAAATCTAGTCTTTTGTTATTTGTACTTTGGTCATTGCTGTTGTTATAGATACATATTATAATATTGGCTTTTTGCAAATATGAAAATGGATTTTATATGTGTGATGTTAAAGTAACTTTGTTATAAAGATATCATTTTTATTTCTGTTGTTAATTAAGCTTAGACATAGTAGTGAAATAGCTATGCTTGTGTTAAAATGCCTGTTTGGATGGGATAACATCCACTGAACATAGGATGAGGACACCTGCTACAGATATGCCTGTTGTGGTGTTGTGAGGGTCCCCAGGACAAGGTGAGAGATGAGAATCTGACTCCAAGTTCTCAGAAGGCTGATTTATTATTTTATGATATGATATCATGTTATATTATCTTATAATATATTATATGAAATTATATACTAAAGCTATACTAAAGAAAGAGAAAGGAGACATCAGAAGGCTAGACAATAATGATAATAAAAACCCGTGACTGACCAGAGAGTCTGACACAGCTGGACTGGGATTGGTCATTCAGTAAAAACAATTCACATGGAACCAATCAAAGATGCACCTGTTGGTAAGCAACCTCCAAACCACATTCCAAGCAATCAGATAATTATTGTTTACCTTCCTTTTCTGAGGCTTCTCAGCATCTCAGGAGAAAAATCCTGGCAAAGGGATTTTTCAGAAAATATCATGGTGACATATGCCAACTATCAGCACTCACCGTCTGAAGGCAGTGTGGACCAAGGCCCAAACTGGAAGTGATAAAGAGAAGGAGCCAAAACCACAGCAAAGAAACACGCATGCTCTAAAAAGGTGGACCGAGGAGGGGCCATGTAAAATAGTTCCTGGAAAATGTAAACTAGTTTATGGATATGCATAAGGGTCTATGAATATGCAACAGGCGGATGTAATGGAAAAAGTATTTAAGGGGTATCTCCAAAGATAAGTGTGGCCTTGGCTGAGTGCCAAGAAACACCCAGCTGTAATAACCTTTGCTCTATGGTCCTTGTTTCCTATTGTCCTTTATTAAACTGCTTAAATTTTCACAGGAGAGTGAATGTGTTTTTCACAGTTCTCTGCTGTACAGTTTCTGGGACCTTATGTGGAGAAAATCCATGCTGTGAAAAGCCAGTGTCCACAAAGGAGACAGAGGAGTCCTGCAACTTTATTCGAATAAAGGGATAGAGGCCACTAGGCCTTACCCTGGTGGGGTCTATCTCGAAGTTTTGAAGGACACAGCCTCCTTTTATCCTAAACTCCCGGCCACATGTTTCCCTCTTCCTTTCCCCATTGGCTGAGGTACTAGGAAGGTACAGCCCTCCCAAGCCGCTTACCACATATTTCCCCTTGAACATGTATCCCCCCCTCCTCCCCCTTCATCATGCATCATATAACCATTAAAATGAGATTTAAGCCCACCCTGGGCAGAAAAGTTAATATTCAGAAGTCTATAAAGCCTGCACATTTCCCCCTCAAGTTCAGAAGTTCAAACTGTCTGGGTTCTGCAACAAACTTGCTTGGCTTGATGTTTGTGAATACATTAAGACCCATTTGTAGGACAACACCAATTTCTCCTAAAGACCCTCACAGCCATTCTTCCAGAACCTGATTGGTTCTGTCTGATGGAGTTGTTTGTGAAGACATTCAGACTCATTTCTCCTATTGTTATGATCTTAAAAATGCCTCTGTCTGAATTAAGGTGCAAACGAGACCATATGCCAGTGACAATAGTATGGGTTTTATTTGATATGAGAGGGAGAAGGAAGGAAGGGAAAGAGAGAGAGAGAAAGAAAGAGAGAAAGAAAGAGAGAAAGAAAGAGAGAAAGAAAGAAAGAAAGAAAGAAAGAAAGAAAGAAAGAAAGAAAGAAAGAAAGAAAAAGAAAGAAAGAAAGAAAGAAAGAAAGAAAGAAAGAAAGAAAGAAAGAAAGAAAGAAAGAAAGAAAGAAAGAAAGAAAGAAAGAAAGAAAGAAAGAAAGAAAGAAAGAAAGAAAGAAAGAAAGAAAGAAAATAGGTGGGGGGACAAAGAGGGTGACAGAATGTAGTGGGTTGACTGCTGGCCAAATGCCAGTGCACTCACAAAAATCATCTACTCATCTTCCTCTGCTATAATTGGAGCAGAGGAGGGGAAAAAAACAGTGTAGTGGTTTTGGTTCACCAATTTTGAGATTTTCCTGGCCAATGAACCAAAGAATGTGGTGGGTTCTGTGCTGGCCAATCACCAATACACTCATTTCCTGCTGTGAGATAGGATTAGAAGAGAGGCAAAGCAGGCTCAAAACTTTAAAAGGGAATAAAGAAAATTTTATTAAAAGTAACTAGAAAGAAAAAAAGCAGTAAGAATCAAAACAAACTCTCCAGAACACTTCTCCCCCCCCCCCCCCAACCGTTTCTTTCACACTGACAATATAAAGAAACCACACCCAAGATTTCCAGTCAGTTTACCACCTCTAAAATAGTTTTTCTTCAGTTCACTGAGGGAGAGAAGTCCCTCTAGTTAAGGTTGTGGAGACTTCACCACAAGAGGAAAAAACAGTTCTCTCGTGGTTCTCAATTTCATCTCAAGTAGCAGCTGCCTGGGAAACCCTGCCATCACGAAATCCTTCCCATTGCCACAAGCCTTCCCACAGCTTGTTGATGGGCCATGTCAACTTATGGGGTATTGTTTTAAAGATGAGCTGTTCAAAGGCAAAAGTTCCTATCATCTATCTCTAAAATCATTCCTGGGAACAGAAATCTTCTTCTTCTTCTCCTGGAAGCACAGGACTACTCTTCTCTCTTCCTCTGTTCAAACTTCTCATGAGATCACAGCTATTTCAACATCTGCTTATCTTAGCATGGAGGCCTTTGCTCGATACCAATTTGAACACTTTCATCTCCCCGTAGTTTCATGTGTTATAAGGAAAAAGAGTCCTTTCTCCATAGCTTAGAAGAGGATTTCTCCTCCAAAACAAGGCCTCTTCTCCTCCCTCCCATCTGAGACTTAACTTCTTCCTCATTGACCTTGATGTCTTCATGCTGTTCCTTTACATGCTTGCATCTTGTTCTGTTTTTTCACTCAAGGGAGGATTGAAGCACTGAAAGGGTTAGCATCACACCTGAGGCCTACCTGACCCACCAGTAACTTGTGGCAGGGAGCTGCGGCTGGGCTGTGTCAGGATCCGTCTCATGGTTGGTCTTTGGTTTTCTGCACGGGCTGCAGGGGTCTCTGGTCTCAGCTGCGCTGGGGTGTAGTAAACCCCATAGATTTAGGAAAAGCACCATGGAGAATATGAACAATAGGAATGCTCTAACAACAAAAGAAAATTCCTGTTTCCCTGTCCTCTACCCTTAACCTATCTCTGTAACCCTATAAGGCAATGTCATGTTAACCCCTTACCTATTGGTCAAGCTTGGATCCTTTCCAACCCTATAAAAGAAGCATACTGTACCCCATTAGGGGAGAAAGAAGAAGAGCAGAGACCCTTCACGGACCTCCCCAAATAAAGCCATCTTCATGGAACAGCCTGCACCTTCTCCTTCTCCTCTCTCTCCGTCTGCTGCAGCCTCCAGCCCAGGGCACCACTACCTAGCAAGCAAAGCTGAAATCCTAAGAGCTTGCAATCACTATAGAGCTGATAATCACCATGCTTGCTAGATGGTAGCCCCGCGGCGTTGGCATGAGCGAGCTAGCCTCGGGCACCCGGTCCCTACCCAGGGACTGAGCTCCTGAGCCCTATTGCTCTGCTTTATAATAACGCCAATGAGAGGTTCTTAAAGTGGCACCCAATGACTTCGGACTATCCCAGAGGCAATAGCCGTCGGTTGAGCAATGAAGCCCCCCGGGGTTTTCTGTGATTGCCTGTTCGGGAAGCCGCTCCTTCTGTGAAGGGACTTTTCGTTTTAGAAAATCCTTTCCCCAGGAGGGTCAGTTCGACACTCAAAACTTACATCTGAACAAAAGTTCCGAGGAGAACTGATGCAGTAGACCCCTTCCACAGATCTTGGACCCCAGGAACTGTAAGTATTAGCTAATATTGCGCGCATAACTTCGGGGCTCTAAAACTTTTTTTTTTCATTTTTTTCCTTTTTTTTCACATTTTTTTCTGCTGGAAGGGCTAACCATTAACATGGGTACAATTTTTAGTAGATTAAAACTAAGTAAAACCGAGAGATACATTTAACTATTTTAGAAATCTTATCTGCTAACAACTTCTCCTTTTCTAAAGGCAAGCTCTCAAAAACTAACCTTAAAAAATTTGTAACTTGGATTATTTTGCAATACCTTGATACTGATAAGAAAGCAGTCATTGAAAATTTGTTTTGGGATATGATCGGGAACACAATATATATCTCCCAAACAAACCAGGATTTCTCTGTAACTAATTATTTGCCTCTATTCCATATAATAACTAAAACCATTGAAAGATTTAACAGAGAAAAGATTTTGCAGTCGGTAACAGACACTTCCTCTTCAAATACTAACAAGGTTGATAAGGACTCAGAGGAAAGTCACTTGCATACCTCACATCACCCCTTAGGTCCTAAAGTCCCTCTCGACTCCGTTACTCCTAAAGCAGAGGTTACGCTGCCCACCACGGTTCCCCCTCCCACATCCTCCACCCCTGCGGGACCTGCACTGCCTAACTCCGCAAATCCTGTCTTATCTATATATCCACACATCCCCCCTACCCCCAGCTCAGCTTCCTCCTTGCTTCCAGTCCCGGGGGTCCCTTTTCCCGCCTCTGCCGCCCCCTCCACCCCTGCGTTGGCTCTGCTCCCCTCCGCTGCGTACCCCCCCACCCCCGCGCTGCTGTCTCCCACCATACCTCCTGTCGCCGCGCCCGCCGCCCCCGCTCCCCCCTCCCCGGCTCCGACCGGCCCGGCCCCTCCCGACGGCTCCCCGAGCCACACCCCGGCCTCTCCCTAGCCCGTGTCCATCCCCGCCCCCTCCCCCTGCTCCCTGCCTGCCACAGCAGGGAGACCTCACACAAGCGTAGTCCCACCACACCACCCCGTAACCGCGGCACCCCGGACCGGTACCACCGCCTGCTCACCCCCACCCCCCCCATGCCTGCACCCCCACCCTGCCCAGCCCCCCTGCCCCCACCACGCGTCCCCCCAACCCCCCGCCCACCCTCAATGACACCCGAACGGAATCCCAGACCCCCCCACCCGGTCCTGTGCATGCTGTGCTGCGATCCCAGCTCCAGTGGCACCTCCCCCTAGCCAGGTCATGCCATGTCTCCCCCTCCAGCCATTGAAACCTTTGAAAAACGCTTCCAAAAGAAAAAAGCGTAAGTCACGGATAGCAACCCCCCCCCAGTCCTCCTCAGAGGACCAGAGCTCTTGCAGTGAATCTGATTCTGATACGATCCACACGGATCCATGGGCTCTTATTAAGATAGAAGCGACCAAAGCTGGGGACTGGGAGCTGGCACAGAAAATTAATGCTTTCCCAGTAGAATATAAGCAAGGACGGAACGGTGGCGAGTCCACTATAAAGACATGGAAGGCTAACTCGAATAAGGAACTAGTGCAATTAAGAAATATAACCAAAGAACATGGGCGAAGCTCACATATTTTTAGAAATTTCTTAGAAGCCATGTTCTCAGCACGTCTCACTTCCCCACGATATAAAAAATATTTCACACTGCCTCCTGTCCCCAGCAGAATATTTGTTATGGGACAGGCATTGGAAAAGACATTTAAAAACATTATCAGATTCATATTCTGCGGATGCTAATAAGACGAATTTTACGGTAGTCCAACTAGCTGGGGAAGGTGACTTACAGAAACCAGCAGACCAATTGGAAACCTTGAATAAAGAGGCACTGCAGGACATCGCTCTCGCAGCAAAAACCTCTTTACTTCTCGTGCACGATGAGTCAATGCCAACAATGCATTTTTCTACTATTAAACAAGGGACAGATGAAAGTTTTATCAAATTTGTGGACAGACTTAGAGATGCTCTGGAGAAACAGATAGAGAGCACAGAGGCAAAGAAGGAACTCTTATGTAAGCTTGCCTTGAGTAACTCAAATGAAAAATGCAAAGCCATTTTGAGGTCTCTACCCATGGACACAGACCCCACCATAGAGCAAATGCTAGAATGCTGTACACGTCACATGTCCACTGAAAATACAGTGGCCCAAGCAGTTGCTAAGGGTATTGCTGAAGGAGTTTCTGGTGCATATGCAGTAATAGCTTCTAAAGACCAAGCTAAATGCTATCACTGTGGGGATCTTGGACATTATATAAAGGACTGCCCAGAGAGATCACACCCCCGATACCACCGTAACAATTACCAAAGACCCCAGAATCAGCAGCGTTACCAGCAGCGTCCGTTAAACTTCTTGCGCCACCCAGTCGAGCCCCAGGCGCTGACAACAAATCAAAGGCCACCCAGACCCAACCCCGCACCAACCCAGGACATTCCGGACCACAAGAAGAGGATCCAACCCACGGGGCAACCCAGATGGGAACCCGCCGCCAACTGGTAACTGCTTTGTCCATTGACTTTAAAAATGAGAATGTTCACCGTGTTCCCACAGGCAAATATGGGCCAAAAGGTGGTCCTTCGCACATTTTAATTATAGGTGACTCTCTTAATAGCCCAAAGGAGATCTTCATTGTTCCAGAAGTGCTGACAGTGCAGCCAGGACAAGAGATTCTTGTCCAGGTATACTGCATAGACTCACCATTTTTTCTTTCAAAGGGAACTCCAATAGCACAAGCCTTCTTACTCCCAAAGGATCACAGGGAACAGATTCCTCTCAACCCTACAGCTATGTGGGCACAAGTCGTGGGACCATCCAAGCCTACCATCGAGTGCGGCCTCACCTGCAAAGGCGAGAAGACCCACCTACCAGGATGCTGGACACCGGTGCTGATGTGACCATCATTGCCCACTCAGAATGGCCAGCACACTGGGATCATGCCTGTTGCAGGCATGATTTCAGGGATTGGCGGAGCTACAGTGTCCATGAGAAGCAAGAACAACATCCTCGTGGAAGGGCCTGAAGGCAAGCTGGCAACCATTCGTCCATTCATGGTAAGGGCCCCCATCACCCTTTGGGGCAGACGTTCTATCCCAGTGGGGAGCTTCCCTACGTATTCCCACTCAGGATTTCCAATCGGGGCCACTGAGCTAAGCGCGCTGCCAGAAACACCTCATCTCACCTGGAAAAGTCACAAGCCACTCTGGATTGAACAGTGGCCCCTTAATAAAGCCAAACTGCGTGCCCTAAACACCCTCGTGGAAGAACAGCTCGCAAAAGGCCACATAGTAGAGTCCGATAGCCCTTGGAACTCTCCAGTCTTTGTTCTACCAAAGCCTGGGACAAACAGGTGGAGGCTCCTCCACGACCTTTGCAGAATCAACGAGGTCATCGAGGACATGGGCCCCCTCCAGCCTGGCCTGCCCTCCCCATCAATGCTGCCTAGAGACTGGACACTTGCTATCATAGACATTAAGGACTGTTTCTTCAGCATTCCTCTGCACCCTGAGGATGCTCCACGGTTTGCTTTTTCCGTTCCCTCTCTTAACAAGGAGGCCCCGCTCAAAAGATATCATTGGCATTATCTTCCTTAAGGCCTGAAAATCTCGCCCACTATTTGCCAGTGGTACGTTGCTCACATCCTGTCTCCCATTCGGAAATCATTCCCCGATGCTATCATCCATCACTATATGGATGACATCCTGGTGTGTACTTCAGACAAAACTTACTTGGACAATACAGTTAAAAAGACTATTGAAACCATAGAAAAGGCAGGAATGGAGATTCGTGAGGACAAAATCCAGTACACCAAACCATGGACTTACCTTGGAGTCCAGATCCGGGAAAGGACCATCGTACCTCAGCAGCTCACCATAAATGACGACCCAAAAACCCTCAGGGACTTACACAGCCTTTGCGGATCCATCAACTGGGTACGTCCACTGCTCGGAATTACAACAGAGGACCTCGCTCCCTTGTTCAACCTTCTTCGTGGACCTAAGGACCTGGACTCTCCCTGCACTCTCACAGAAGAAGCCAGAGGTGCCATCACCAAAGTCCAGGAAGCCCTGTCTTCACGCAAAGCCCATCGCTTCAAGCCCAGCCTGCCTTTCCACTTCATCATCCTGGGAAAAGCGCCTCAATTCCATGGACTGATTTTCCAATGGGACTCCCAGCTTCGAGACCCTTTGTTGATACTGGAATGGGTCTTTACAAATAGCCAGCCCACAAAGACACCACCTACCAGGAGGTCATAGCACATTTAATAAAAAAGGCAAGAACTCGCCTTCACTCTCTTTCAGGTTGTGAATTCGAATGCATATACTTACCAATAACTCTTACAGACTTTGAGGATTTGATCCAGACCAATGAAAGCCTCCAGTTTGCCCTGGATAGCTACACGGGCCAAACTTCAGTTAAGATCCCAAAACACAAACTTTTTAACCCTGATATAACCTTCCATTTGATTCCAAAACGAATCCAAAGTAGAAAACCTCTCAAGGCTCTAACCCTCTTTACAGATGGCTCAGGGTCTTCCCACAAGTCGGTGATTACATGGAGAGACCCCCAAACACAAGATTGGCACTCTGACATACAAATAGTGGAGGGATCTCCACAGATCGCAGAATTAGCAGCTGTTGTCAGAGCCTTTGAAAAGTTTAAAAACGAGCCCTTCAATCTGGTTACAGATTCCGCTTATGTCGCTGGGATAGCGATGAGAGCAGAACATGCTCTTCTCAAAGAGGTCTCTAATCCAAAGTTGTACCAATTGCTCTCTAAATTAATATACCTAATCTCCCACAGAAAGCAACCTTACCATATAATGCATGTGAGGTCACACACAGACCTCCCAGGTTTTGTTGCAGAAGGCAACAGAAAAGCGGATGCATTAGCAATGGCAGCAGAAACTGCTAATGTTCCTAACATCTTTGCCCAGGCAAAGTTGTCACATGCGTTTTTTCATCAAAATATACCTGCCCTTATGAGAATGTTTAAGCTCTCAAAGGATCAGGCAAAGGCTATTGTGGCTACGTGTCCGAACTGTCAGAATTATCAGATACCATCTATGGGGATGGGAGTCAATCCCCGAGGTCTGAATAGCTGCCAGCTGTGGCAGACAGATGTAACTCACTTTGCACCTTTTGGAAGGTCAAAATACGGGCATGTATCGGTCGACACGTTTTCAGGAGCAGTATTTGCATCATCACATGCAGGAGAAAATACCATGCACACAATAAAACACTTTCTCCTCGCTTTTGCCGCCCTGGGTGTACCAAAAGAGATTAAAACAGATAATGGACCAGCCTACACTTCCCACAAGTTAAAGGAGTTCTTCAATGAATGGGGCATAGCACACAAGACCGGCATACCTGTAAACCCCACAGGACAATCCATCGTGGAAAGGACACATCAAACCCTCAAAAGAGTCCTCGATCAACAGAACAGAGACATGAGAATCACATCTCCAGTGGAAAGACTTTGCAAGGCTCTCTACGTCATCAACTTCCTGAACTGTACAGCATCAGAGCCTGACCCACCAATACTTCGCCACTTTGCAAATACCACCCAAGCAAAGCTCACTGAGAAACCACCTGTGCTCGTGAAGGACCCTGAAACACACCAAATTTCTGGGCCTCACCAGTTGATTACCTGGGGTAGAGGATATGCGTGCGTGCTACTACCATCTGGTCCAAGGTGGTACCCAGGAAAAAACATTAAGCCATACCTAGGCACTGAGAACACTACTCCTGTAAACGGGGACAAGAACGCTCCTGAGGCAAACACAAGACCACCTCAAAACCAAACCAGCTCTGCCTGGAGACGAAGACGTCGCCGAATACCCACAAACACAAGAACAGACCGCCCCATTACAAGACAGCAAACAAAACTGAAAAGCTAAGCAACAGTCTGCTGCATCAGACCATAGATAGCCTTAACAAAAAAGTGTTCTCTGAACTATATGTTGTTACACTGTTTTTTTGTATTTAAAAAAAAAAAAACCCTGTTATTCCCTCTCCCCAACCTTTTAAAACCCCTTAACCTTCTACCGACTCCTCCTCCCTTAGTGTAGCTTAGAAATTAAAAGAAAAAGGAGGGGAGGAAGGGAACACAGAAAAGAACAAGGCAGAAAACCTTTTCATCATAAAGATAACAAATTCTGCTTATATTCCCTATCAGAAGCCCTATTCTGCCCAAAGATGAAAAATATCTCCGTTGCTGCTATCCTCACTGCTGCCTGGATGTTCTTCACCGTACCGCGTGCCTTCGGCTGGATTAGCCCACAGCCTAGCCATAATGTTTGGGTAACCTTAGCAAAAACATTAAAACAGGACAACATGTGCTTGTCCATGGGAAGCATTGATAACCCACTTTCCACATGCCTAGTAGGAATTCCCTTTGTAGCAGATGACTGGCCTGTCTATAACTCAGAGCTTCTCCGCACCACAGGTAAGAGACCCAATGTGGCTGATACTTGGGATGAGTGGACAAAAATTCTGCCACATGCTTGAGAGGAACCCCAAGAATTAGATCTGTTGGGGTCCTCCAAGGCCACATACTGTGTCAAATTTTACTTTAGACGTTCAAAAAACAATTGGCCAGAAATTGACCAGAACAAAAAAACATATTGAAAAGAGATATCACCAATTAACAAAGCCTATAACTCTCACGATTGGTGCAATTACACGGCTCGTGTGATTTCTGTGTCCTCTCTCCATCCCAAAGTATTACCCAAGGGAATGTTTCTCATCTGTGGTGACAGAGTATGGGCTGGGATCCCCTCCCGACTCCAGGGAGGTCCCTGTACCCTTGGAAAACTTTCTACCCTTACTCCAAACATCACCCTGTTACATAATTGGAAAAAAGAAAGCGAATCAAAATGACAAAAAAGGTCCTACACTGAATTTGATGAAAATTGTGATCCTAAATTATACGATTGGAACAAACCAAAAAAGATTGCTGTCTCCCTGTTCTTACCCTGGGTAGCTGCAGCTAAAGCCCTCGGTGAAATCAATCACCTTGGGTGCTGGCTCAGTAAACAAGCTAACGCTACATCTGCAGCCTTGAGTGATCTCTTAAAGGAAGAAAAAACCACAAGACAGGCTTCGCTCCAAAATCGAGCAGCAATCGACTTCCTGCTGCTTGCCCATGGACACGGCTGTGAAGACTTCGAAGGGATGTGCTGCTTCAACCTCTCTTCACGCTCGGAATCCATCCATACAAACATCCAGAAACTGAAAGATCTCGTGAAGGACTTGAAAGTAGAAAGAATCCCAGACTGGGTCAATGAACTTTTCAGGCAATGGGGATTAACAGAATGGGCTGCATCCTTGGTTAAGGGAATGTTGTTGATTCTCCTTGTAGTTGTTGTTGTGTTAGCTATGTTCTCGTGCCTTGTTCGCTGTTTCAAAAGAACTATAACGAACGCCTTTTTTGTAAAAACAGAAAGTGGAGTTGTAGTAAACCCCATAGATTTAGGAAAAGCACCATGGAGAATATGAACAATAGGAATGCTGAAACAGCAAAAGAAAATTCTTGTTTCCCTGTCCTCTGCCCTTAACCTATCTCTGTAACCCTATAAGGCAATGTCATGTTAACCCCTTACCTATTGGTCAAGCTTGGATCCTTTCCAACCCTATAAAAGAAGCATACTGTACCCCATTAGGGGAGAAAGAAGAAGAGCAGAGACCCTTCACGGACCTCCCCAAATAAAGCCATCTTCGTGGAACAGCCTGCGCCTTCTCCTTCTCCTCTCTCTCCGTCTGCTGCAGCCTCAAGCCCAGGGCACCACTACCTAGCAAGCAAAGCTGAAATCCTAAGAGCTTGCAATCACTATAGAGCTGATAATCACCATGCTTGCTAGATGGTAGCCCCGCGGCGTTGGCATTAGCGAGCTAGCCTCGGGCACCCGGTCCCTACCCAGGGACTGAGCTCCTGAGCCCTATTGCTCTGCTTTATGATAAGGCCAAATCAGAGAGGCTTTATTACTGGGGGGAGGGGATTTGATGATAAGATTTTCACAGCCAGGGGCCAGACCTGCTCCAGGCCTGGGGCCAGACCTGCTCCAGGCCTGGGCCCTGCAGCCTCCCCTGCCTTCCTGCCCAGCAGCTGCTGGAGCCTGGCCCGGCCAGACCGGAACTGATGGGGGAGGGGGGTGGTGGGTGGCTGAGGGAGGGGGAAAGGGGCCCAGCCCATGGCAGGACCGCCTGGTGCGGCCTGGCTGAGACAGGGGACTGGGGCTGGGACCCGCCGCCTCCTCACCGACCGGAGAGTTCCTGGGTTTTATCATCTCTAACGTGTGTTTCACAGAGGCGTGTCCAGCTTCTCAGTGGTTCAACAGACTGTCAGTTACACAAAAAGCTTTGCATCACTTCCCTGAATTTCCTCCCATTCCAAACCAGGACAACCAGTTAAACTAAACCTCATGGGGTTGAGATAAGGATTAGGAGAAATTAGGATAGAATAAGGAAAATATCACCACTCTGTGGTGGATCCCAATGTTGTTTCATTGATCTTCTCCAGCTGGTCTTTGGTCTTCTTGCTGGTGATGGTCCCACTAAAAAGCATAGAATCCAATGGTCCAATGGGTTTGGGTTAATAGACACTCAGGCCAGGTCAGGAAACCCAGGAAACCCAGGCACCTCCTGCGGGGGTGGCGGGGGACGGGGGACGGGGGACGGGGGACGGGGGGGGGGGGGGGGGGGACGGGGACGGGGACGGGGGGGAAGTTTGCCATTGTCTCATAACAGACTCTGGGTTTGTTGCATTGTTATGAGTAGAAAAGCTGCCCATTTTTTTAAAAGGTTGTAGAGTTCACAGGTTGGGCTAGTTGCTGCCAGGGTGGAGTTCTAACTGTTTGTTATTGTAATCACCTGTCATTTTCATTAACTACCTGTCATTGATGGTTAAGAATTCCCCCTTTTGTCCAGTGGCACCCTGCTGCTTCCTGGAGGATGGCACCCTGATGGTGAAGAGGAGGAGACATCGAGTTGGCATGAAAATGACATCGGATCCAGCATGCAACAGGAGAAACCCCTTCACCAAACCTAGCCAAAAAACACCGATCCAACACAAAATTCACGAATCAAAGTGATGTCTAGATGTGAGGAACAGAATCTAGTATCCACTAAGACCCTTTTTACCCCTCACCCTAACCTAAAAAGATGTCGGCTGGACAGAGGACCCCGAATGTCAAACTGAAAAATAGGGAATCTCCTGATGCTCTTGTGAGGACTGAACCCCCAGCTCTGCCTGAAAACCAGTGGACAAAGCTGCACTCTTCCTCCTCCTCCGGGCCATTCCTGGGAGCAGCGGCGGTGTGAGCGCGGACCCGTCGGTTGTCCCCACCTGAGCCGATCACTTTTAATAAAGGCATTAAAAAGGAGAAAAGATCTCCTGCCCTGTTTATTTCAGCATCACCTGCAGTCCTGTGGTGCAAGGCTTAGGAATGACTCTGGGGGACACTTTGGGGTGTCTTGATGGATTATGACACCGCCTCAGCTGCCTCTCACGTGAATGTCCTGTGGATGTGGCCTGTGGGGTTGGGGGTTTCACCGCTGGACCAGTTTGTGTAAGGGAGGATGGGTGTTCACTGCCTCTAACCAGAGGTTACACCCAAAACCTTCTCCCCCTGCCTGGTCTCTGGGGGAGTAAACCTGGCTTCTGTGGCCTGTGGTCTCTCCCACCCCAAACTCAGTCAGGGAAGAATCTCTGCTGCGTTTGGCTTTCTTGTGGATGCATTCTTCTTCCTCAGTCCTGTTTTTTTTTTCTCTAGGCCTGAGATAACTGAACAATAGCATCTTATCTATGTGGTTTAACTTATAGTCCAAAGATCCAGTAAGGTATCTTCAGGGTGGCTTCTTTGGATGTAGCTTCTTTATACATTTTTTGTTATAACAGGCAAAACTCTTTTATATCAATGTTTGAGGCATGAACTATTTCAGTGTCTGATACCTATCACTTGCTTGAACTGAATAAATCATTCATCTATTAACAAAATGTGTCAAGAGAACAATTCATATCATAGAATCATAGATTATCTTGAGTTGGAAGGGACCCATAAGGATCAAGTCCAACTCCCTGCTCCTCTCAGGACTACCTAAAACTAAACCATATGACAAAGACCATTGTCCAGATGCTTCTTGAACTCTGACAGACATGATGTCACTTCCCTGGGGAGCCTGTTCCAGTGACCGACCAGTGCCTCAGTGAAGAACCTTTTTCTAATGTCCAATCTGAACTTCCCCTGATGCAGCTTCATTCCATTTCCTCATGTCCTATCACTGGTCAACAGAGAGGGGTCACCCCCCAGCCTTCTTGAAGTAGAACAAACCAAGTAACCCCAGCCACCCCTCAGAAATCTTGCCCTTGAGACCTTTCACCACCTTGGTCACCCTTTTCTGGACACACTCTAATAGTTTGATGTCCTTCTTTATTGAGGCACCCAAAATTGCACACAGTACTTGAGATAGGGCCACACCAATGCAGTGTAGACTGGGACAATCACCTCCCTTAACCAGCTAGCTAGCTATACTGAGCTCAATGCATCCAAAGACACAGTTGGCCCTTTTGGCTGCCAGGGCAAACTGTTGACTCATATTCAACTTGCCATCAACTCAAACACCCAGATCTCTTTCCATGGGGCTGCTCTCCAGCCTCTCGCCCCCAATTTATATGTATAAACAGGATTAGCTGATTCCAGGTAGACAATCCAGCACTTGTTCTTTTAAAATTCCATATGGTTGGTGATTGTCCAGTTCTCTAGTCTATCCAGATCTCTCTGTAAGGCCTCTCTATCCCTGAAGGAATCCACAGCTCCTCCTAATTTAGTATCCTCAGGAAACTTACTTAATGTACATTTGACTCTTGTGTCCAGATAATTTAAAACATTAAAAAGCACTGGCCCTAAAATTGAACACAGGGAAACCCCACTGGTGACTGACCACCAGCCTGATGTAGCCCCATTTACTTTAACCCTTCAAGCCCAACTTGTCAGCCAATTGCTCATCCAATGTATTATGGACATGTCTAGCTGCGTGTTAGACATTTTGTGCAGAAGGAGATACTATGTGAGACATAGTATCAAAAGCTGCTAAAATCCAAAAACCTCACATCTACTGGCCTCCCTTTATCAACCAGATGTGTGACTTTGTGTCATGGTTTGACACTGGCACAATGCCAGTACCCCCATGAGAATACTCTCTCCCTGGTTTCTGCTGTGAGATGTGACCAGGAATAAGCAAAGCAGGCTCCCACTTAGGGAAAAAAAATATTCACTAAACTACAAGGGAAAGGAAAAAAAAGAAACACAAAAGGAAAATGAAAACTTCACAAATACATCTCCTCGTCCTCCCCACCAAATTCCCAATACAATACATCCCACAAATCATCGACTCTCGGTCTGGCACCACCCTTCAGAATACTCAATCCTCAGTTCATCAAGAGGAGAAGGAGTCCTTCTTGTGCCAATGGTGACCTCTTCCTTTCATGTCCAGTACTCTCACCACTGAACATGGACCAGAGCTGCTTCTAGGGTCGACTTTTAAGGATGCTTCATCCCACTCCAAAAAGGCACAGTCTCAACTTTGGGACATCTGTCCTCCCCATATTTTTCACCCCCTGGGGCCGAGGGGTACCCACACTGAACCCTCTTGGTCCTGAGGCATTGCCTCCCCCTAGAATGCAGTCCCTGTATCACAAGGAAACATGGCTCTGTCCATGGCGACACAAAAAGAGTCCAGCATAAGCTACTCCATCATCTCTTCCACCTGAGTTCTTCTCTATTTCTCTTGTGGCCCATTTCCTCTTATCTCCTCTATATCTCTCTTCTCATTCAACTCCAGGAGGATTAGCATTTGTAAGGTTTCCATCATCCAAGAAAAGGGTTAAAAATCTGAGGCTCTGTCTGTCCAGAACTCCCATGGCTGCCCTGCCGGGCACCTTCTCACACCCCCCCTTCTCCTTCTCGGCCGGCCAAGCACAGGCACCAGCTCGCTCTCTGTCTCTCCTGGGGGAAGCGGGTGGGGGGGGGGGGGGGGGGGTGGCTGCCTGATGCCTCTCAGTGCTCCTCCACCCTTCCATCCTGCAGGGGCCTTCACCTCCCTTCTGTCCAGGGCCCAGGCCTACCTCACCCGGCCGCATGGCTTCCCCTCTCCCACCCAGCCCACAGCCGGGCAGGGGAGGTCTGAACCTTTCACTGACCGGAACCCAAGAGAGCCTCCCAGGGGAGAGCCCTGCTTTTAACCCCGTGTTCTCAGAGGCGTATCCAATGTCCCAATGGCCACATTAGGTGCCAATATTAAAATCTGAACATCCATTGGCCTAACCACAGCATCCCAGAAAACATATTTCCTGTCAAACCACCACACTTTGACATTAAAGAAAATTAAATTAGTTAAGCAGGACTTTCCCCTCGTGAACCCCTGCTGGCTATGACTGCACTGTCTCTCAGGTGCTTTTCAACAGCACTGGAATGCCTGGTAAATGGACTGACAGGCTTGTAATAACCAGGGTCTTCCTTCTTACCCTTCTTGAAAAATGACAACATTTGCCAACTTCCAGTCAACTGGGACCTCTCCAGACTCCCTAGACACTTGAAATATAATGGAGAGAGGTTCCCATGATACCATTAGCCAGTTCTTTCAAAACCCTGGGATGAATTCCATCAGGCCTTATAGACTTATGTGCATCCAGCTAGAGCAGCAAGTCTCAAACAAGTTCAGAGTCAGCTGGGACCTTATCATCCCCCCAGTTACAGTCTTTCAATACAGGGCTTTGGGGGTCCCAGGATCCATCATTGGTGATAAAGACAGAAGCAAAGAAGACATTAAACATCTCTTTTTTGTCTGTGCCCCTATTTGTGAGATGAATGACTTCATCAAGTAGCAGACCAATCTTATCTCCTTTTCTTGATAACATATTTTAAAAAGACCTTTTTGGTGTCCTTCATAGTACAAGCCATCTTGAACTCTAATCAAGATTTGGCTGCACAAATTTTCTCCCTATAGTGGCAAACAGCATCTCTCTAGTCTTCTTTTGTCATCTGTCCTTGCTTCCAAGACTCAAAGGACTTCATCACTTCTATGCCAGTGCTCTCCAAAATTTTTTGTTTGCCCACTGCATCAGTAAAAAATTTTTGAGCACACAACCTGCATATATATATATATTTATTTAGAAATTATATACATTTCCCTCTTTATAAAATATTATGTACATTATGAAATATATAGAAAAATATTAATTAAAAAGAATGATGTAGAGATAAACAATACTTAAATTTGAAAAAATATTTATTAATATGCAGGAAACCTTTTTGCTCTTCCTGAAATATAATGGTTACTAAAAATAATATTGTTTAGTGAGAGCAATGTGATTAAATATGCTTTAATAATTTTTAAATCTTGGTTTGCCACTTTGTCATACAGCAATTCAAAGGTCTGGTTCTAAGTTCAGTTTATTTCAATAATTGCTTTTAATGGCTGTCATAGCTGAAAAAAGATATGTCAATCCAATTGGAAGAAATTCATCATTGGCTGTGATTATTGAATTGTGACACTCATTTTTCAATCTTATCCACCAATTATGCGAAGGTTCTGTTGAAATTCAGCTAGCCAATTTCCTTCTTCCCTTATGTCTGTCTGGTGAAAACGAAAGGAATATAGGGGGGTAATTTCTACAATAAAGGATCTCCTTTGGATGCATAAGGGGGTCCATGTCTCTTTGTTCCCCATTGCTACAAATAGCTGGCCCGAATTGGGACCTATAAAGGCGGTGCAGGGTGTGCACCACTTCAGTAGCAACTCCCACCGAGCCAAGGAATTGTCCAGCTGGGAAGAGCACGGGAAAAGGATCCGAGAACTCTCAACTCCAGGAGAGTTCAGGAAGGAACCCAAGGAATCAAAAGTGCCCACACCTCACCTATCAGATGTGTAACCAGTGAAAGCAATATGGGAGGTGGAATATCCCTGGAACAGAGAAGCTTGGACCAAGTACGGCGGCTCTTACATCAGCAGACAATTAATATTACTGATCACAGAATCACAGAATGACAGAATCACAGAATGGCTAGGTTGGAAGAGACCTTCAAGATCATCAAGTCCAACCCATGCTCTAAACACCTTAACTAAACCATGGCACAAAGTGCCATATCCAGTCTTTTTTTAAACACATCCAGGGATGGTGACTCCACCACCTCCCTGGGCAGGCCATTCCAATATTTTATCACTCTTTCTGTGAAAAACTTCTTCCTAATATCCAACCTATATTTCCCCTGATGCAGCTTGAGACTGTGTCCTCTCATTCTGACATTTGTTGCCTGGAGAAAGACACCGACCCCCATCTGACTACAACCACCTTTCAGGAAGGTATAGAGAGCAATAAGGTCACCTGAGTCTCCTTTTCACCAGGCTAAACAACCCCAGCTCCCTCAGTCATTCCTCATAGGGCTTGTGTTCCAAGCCCCTCCCCAGCCTTGTTGCTCTTCTCTGGATGCACTCAAGCATCTCAACATCCTTCCTAAACTGAGGGGCCCTGAACTGGACACAGTATTCAAGGTGCGGCCTCACCAGTGCCTAGAACAGGGGAAGAATGAGCTCCCTGGTCCTGCTGGCCACACTATTCCTGATGCAGGCCAGGATGCCGTTGGCCTTATTGGCCAGCAGGGCACACTGCTGGCTCATGTTCAGTCTGTTGTCAACCAGTACCCCCAGGTCCTTTTCCGCCTGAGCACTGTCCAGCCACACTGTCCCCAGCCTATAATGTTGCAGGGGGTTATTGTGGCCAAAATGCAAGACTCGGCACTTGGACTTATTAAACTCCATCCCATTGGACTCTGCCCATCCATCCAACAGTTCTAGGTGTCTCTGCAGAGCCCCTCTCCCTTCCAACAGATCAACACATGCCCTCAACTTGGTGTCATCTGCAAACTTACTAATGAAGGACTCAATAGCCTCATCCATATCATCACTGAAGATGTTGAACAAAACAGGCCCCAGCAGAGACCCCTGAGGGACACCACTGGTGACCGTTCTCCAGCTGGATGCAGCACCGTTCATCACCACTCTCTGGGCCTGGCCATGCAGCCAGTTCTTAACCCAGCAAAGAGTGCTCCTGTCCAAGCCGTGGGCTGCCAGCTTTTCCAGTAGTATGCTGTGGGAGATAGTGTCAAAGGCCTTGCTGAAGTCAAAATAAACAACATCCACAGCCTTTCCTGCATCCACCAGGCAGGTCACTTGGTCATAAAAGGAGACCAGGTTGGTCAAACATGACCTACCCCTCCTAAACCTGTGCTGGCTGGGTCTGATACCCTGGCCATCCTGTAAGTGCTGCGTGATGGCACTTAATATAAATTGCTTCATTATCTTACCGGGTACTGAAGTCAGGCTGACTCATCTATAATTACTAGGATCCTCCTTTCTACCCTTTTTGTAAATGGGTGTCACATTGGCCAGCTTCCAGTCATCTGGAACTTCACCAGTGAACCAGGACTGTTGGTAAATGATGGAGAGCAGCTTTGCAAGCTCATCTGTCAGCTCCCTCATCAACCTGGGATGGATCCCATCTGGTCCCATAGATTTATGAACATTCAAGTGGCTCAGCAGTTCTCTGTCTGCCTCCTCCTGAATAATGGGGGGACCATTCTGCTCCCTGATACCATTGACCAACCCAAGAGGGCAGTTTTCCTGAAGGCAAGTCGTCTTCCCACTAAAAACTGAGGCAAAAAAGGCATTAAGAACCTCTGCCTTCTCCTCATCTACAGTTACCAAGTTCCCTCCTGCATCTAATAAAGGACAAAGAGTGATCTTATCCTTCCTTTTGCTGTTAATATATTTGTAAAAACAATTTTATTATCCTTTACCAAAGTCACCATTCTAAGTTCAAACTGAGCTTTGGCTTCCCTAATATTTCTTCTACATGCTCTAGTAGCCCCCTTAAGTATTTCCCAAGAGACCTGACCCTCCTTCCAAAGATGATACATCCTCATTTTATTCTTAAGTTCCTCCAAAACCTTGTTGCCAATCCAGGCTGGGCATTTGCCTCGTCGCCTCATCTTTCGGCACACAGGGACAGTCTGGTCATGTGCCCCCAAGATCTCTGTTTTGAAGCACATCCACTTTTCCTGAACTCCTTTGCTTTTAAGGACAGCTTTGCAAGAAACTCTTTGAATAAGCCTCCAAAATAGGCCAAAGTCTGCCCTCTGGAAGTCCAGTATAAAAGTCTTATTAATGTTCCTCCTGACTTCACAAAATATCGACAATTCTATAATTTCATTATCACTATACTCCAAGCAACCTCCAACTACCACTGATGCAAAATTAAAGCCCCTGCTGGACTGGGTGTTGTTAAAAATGACCAGATAATATTGGCTTTCGCATTTTTGTACTAGCTTTTGCATGTTGTTATTGATCATAGGTATTTAGATATGGTACAAATTGTAACTTTTTTTAGCTGCTTGTTAATATAATATAATATAATATAATATAATATAATATAATATAATATAATATAATATAATATATCAGCTTAAGTATGCACTGTGTTGCTCGTAGAAATAGTAGAATATAATATCTATGTATCACTTATGGAAATAATAGTGTGATGAATGTACTGTGTTATAGACCTTAGCAAAACATAAGATGTAAAGAAAAAAAAAGTTTTTGTGTAACTAAAGACAGTGTAAGGCCATCCACTGACCCACCTGTCCAAGTAATAAGGTAACCATGACACAAACCAGAGCACTGGATGACAATTAGAGAATACCATGTTAAATTTAAGTAGGACATACTAAATCCTTATCAGGATGTGAAACAGCAGGATGGAGACACAAGAAGAAATAAAATATATTGACCTGACACACAGGATGTCATGCAGATAAGCATGTGTGTGAAGAAGTCAGACAAAGGAGTTCCCAAAACATCAGAAAGTTCACAAGAATGTTTGAATAATGCATGAAATACATGAATATGCATGTACCTAAGCATGTAACAGTATAAAGATAACATTATCTGTGTACACCAGTGTGTTCTTTGGCTGTTGGCCAGGAGCACCCCAGTGCTGTAAATACTATTACTATTACTAAACTTTTAAAAACTCTAAGCAGTGAATTTTGTTCTTCACAATGTGAAAAAGCTTTTGTGTAACTAAAAAGAACAGTGCAAGGCCATCCACTGACTGACCTGTCCAAGTGATAACAGTGACACAAGACAGCACCGGAGGAGCCTGGGGAAGAGCTCCTTACCTCCTCTTATCAGAAAAATGTGAAACAACAAAGATGAAATCATGGGAAGGTCTAAAATGTATTGACTTGATCTCAGCATGTCATAGAGATAAGTCAGGGTGGGAAACCTAAACAAAGAGCCCCTGAAAAATCAAAAGCTCTCAGGAATATTTAAATAATGTATAAGCTAATGAATATGCATGTAACCCCAGCAATGTAACCATATTTAGAGAACATGATTTTAAGTTTTTTTGTGTGCTCTTTGCCCATTCATCAAAAGCACCCCAGCTCTGGAAATATTGTCTTTTTTTATCCTATTATTAAGCTTTTAAAAATTCTAAGGAGTTGATATAAAATTTTGATAGCCAAGCTGAATTTCATTTTTATATCTTTTATTTTAAAGCAAGCAAGCAGCGCTGGGTGGCCTGGGAGTCACCACTCCACTCACGGCACTCACCACTTACAAGTTCGGCAAAGTATATATACTGTTTTTTAAGCCTACAAAGCATTTTCCAATGTGCTTGGTTAGTCTGAATCAGTAATTTCATAATCCTTCCAGGTGGTCATTTGCTTCCTGTCCTTCTTGTGGTCGTCTGGAGGGAGGCCCTTCACTGGTGTCTGCTACATGATTTTGTCAAGTGCATCGAGCTTTTTATTATACATAAGCATTTAGTCGCCTTGTGGCAATATCCCTTAGCTTTACCACAACTTCCTCTATTTTATTCTAAGCATCAGTCGTCTTGCTACCTCATCTCTTTTACTCTACTATACTTCTTCTATTTCAATGCTTCATTTGGCTATTCAGTCAGAAAGTTTCAAAACCGTTCTTTGTAGCTATCCCAGGGAACGAGTCTACTTTCGACACAGCAGATACAAGCATTTGCTGATTCCCTTGCCAATTGACACAAATCACAAAAACATTTTTCACAAAGTGAACTCTGTTTTTCAGAGTGTCTAATCATGTTAGATATGTTCCCTTTGGTGGGCCACTTCAATTAGAAGCCTAGCAAGCAGTAGGGCAGAGAGTTTTTGATATCACCAGGGACGGCGATGCTGAAGTTTGCGAGCTCCTCGCTGTGTGGGGGACTATCATGGTGGCCCTTATAGGAAGTCACGTGAATGACAGCCATTATGCGGCTTCATAAGCTAATTCTCCCAAGCCCTCAGCGCTACCAGAACCCGTATACGATGCATCAAGCTACCCCAAGATTAACCCATGCCTAACGGAATATCCTTACCCAGATGAAAATCCCTGTGCAGTTGATCCCCTTGGCGTGGAGTTCCCTCACCGCGAGCTGGCGGTGGGTTTGCTTCTTGTCCAAAATGGCGGCATTTTAATCCAGTGTTGCCAAAAGTGCAGGGAAACCACAGTGAAGGAAGGCGATATGCACCAAACCAACGCCCGGCTTATAAAGGATCACAGCCCGGGGCCCCTGCACACCCTTGGACACAACAGCCCCGGCCGCCCTGCCAAGCGGGCGCTCCGCTTGCCAGCCAGGATGCTGCTTGATGCCGCCAGGCTCCTGCCCACCATAACTATGAGCAGGGAGGTTCGCAGGCCGGGGAGCAGGAAACCCTACCAGGCAGCCCCTTTGTGTGCACCTCGGTGCAGCTGGACGCCGCTGGTGCGGACTGCCTGCTGCTGCCCATGCAGGGCAGCTCCCCCAGCGCAGGCATGGCTATGCCGCGACTGTCGCTGGATGGCTCAGGCGGGGTGGTGGGAATGTCACTGCCATGGCTAGAGAAGCCAGTGGGACTGTCCTGCGGCACCACCATGCAGCCCTTGCACTGGACCCCGGAGCTGCTGCTTCTGGCTACCAGGACCTTGTGTGCCTCCCTTGCCTCCTCGGAGGACCCAACTGCCAATGGCTTCACATCAACTTTCCTGCTAGAATTTGCTATGATGTCCCATCTGGAGGCCATGAATTCCCACGAGCAAACTAGCCTGGAGGCTGCAGAGCCAGATCTTGCCCCTGGTGACATTGCGTCCTGATCGTGGGAGGGGCCATGGCGCCGGTCGCCCGTGGGCTCCGATCTTTCTCTTTCGGCATGCGTGCCAGGAGCGGCCGTGCCCCCCCTCAGCCACCAGCAGGCAGGATCACGTTTCAGCCACTGGCTGGGATCCCGGACTGCTAGGACCAGCTGATAAATGGGGACCCATGTCTAAGGATTGGGACAAAGGAAAAAGGAAGGACTCTTTGCTTGTTTCTCCAAGCTGCTTTTATTCTTTCCCATGGCGGGAGCGGCGTCAGGGCTGCAGCGCTGCGCGGGAGCAGGGCAGGTGATGCAGCACTGCACGGGAGCTGGTGGGGCGCGGGAGTGCCACGGCTCGAAGCGGGACAGTGGCAAAAGAGCAGGAAACAAAGAAAAACAGCGGCTTTTTGCGGGGGGGTGGATTCCTGGGAGGACACCATCTAACAAATCAAGGGCTAGATAGGAGGGATCTGGGGGGACAAATGTAAACATAATACCAATAGAAAATGGAATGGGAAAGGTACATACCAATGAGAGAAGGGAAATATCATACTGACAACGAATCTTCCAGATAAATGTGTTATAAATGATCAATCTAGAAGCTAAATTATCAAGATTTTATTTATCTTTTTTTGTGACTAAAATATGGTCTTCAAAACTACTACAGCAAAAGAGATAGCGTTGAGCCTGGGTTCAGTGCTGGGTGAACTTGGATCTGAATTCTATCGCATCGGACCCTTCCCCGTTCATGAGAGCTGCTTCTTGCAGGGTTGTTTTATACAGTTTATTATGCCTGAGGCAGAGGAGTCTTAGTTTCTTTTGTAACTCTGCATATTCATAGCTGGATTTTTTCACTGTGCAGAGCTGGACAATCGAGGTAAGTTAATTGCCGATTGTTCTCCTGCCGCCTCTAGGAATCTCAGAATTCGAATAGACGTCTGCTTCTTGGGCTGCTTGAGGCCAGAGATTCATTTTGATTTTATAATTTTTATAAAATACATTTTTTAATGGTATGAATTATTTTTAATATATATTACAATCCCTCCCCTTCAATATAAATATATTATGTTTTTATTATAATTTATATAATTATTATTTATATAATTTCTACATCTACTCTTTACTTCTAAGGATCTTCTACAAAGAGAAAGCTTTATTTAAATCTCTCATCATGCCCTGCTCTCCTTGTGGGATTCCTTGATAGCTATTATAATTGTTCTCATTGTGTCTGACTTGTTTCTCAAATTTTGCCAGGACTTCGGCAGCATTGCTTGTACACTTTCCCTCTCCCGGGCTCATGATTTTGGACACGTTGTTTCTGGAAGCCAGCTCCGGGTCCACGGGTACTACTGCTATCTGCATACTCTGTACTACGGAGTGTATCAGTCTAATAAAGCAAGGTATTAGACATGGGAGGAATAAGACTCTAGCTACTGAACACATTACAAAAAACATTATTTTGTTCTACCAGGCTTTGTCGAATAATCTGTGTTGAAGATTGCAATGCAAGATGTTTTCAATTACCATCTGTATGGCAGATTATCTTTTGTCAAGTGGGCAGTTTGCTTTATCTCTCTCTTTGAGTGACCACATTCACACCTCCCTTGGGAGGGGACATCTGCTGATAACAGACTATTGAATATCACTGCATGACTGATAAGAACTACAAGATCCCATTGTGAGATGCTCCGCCCAGAGGGAGGAGCCAAGAATTGCTACCCAGATATAATCCAGAGGTTTTTGAAACACCAGCACGGCTTTCTCCACTGGATTCCCCAGAGGAACAGCAGTTGTCTCTTCTTCCACTGGATCTTTGGAGGAAGAATACATCCTTCTCTACACGACCCCCTTGCTCCAACGGAACCACACCTGACACTTCGGGAGGACTGCAGCCACATTTCCACTTGGACTGCTACCAATACCCCACAGGGTGTCAGGTTGGGTTCTGACTCTGTCAGTGTTGTTTTAGTGTACTGCATTGTTTATTTTGTCCTTTTATTTTTTTCTTCCCTATTAAAGAACTGTTATTTCCTGCTCCCATATTTTTGCCTGAGAGCCTCCTTAATTTAAAATTTATAGCAATTCGGAGGGGTGGGGAGGGTTTACATTCTCCATTTCAGGGGAGGCTCCTGCCTTCCTTAGCAGACTCCTGTCTTTCCAAACCAAGACAATCTGTTTCCCTAAGATGACTGCAAAATGGAATTTTACTTTTGAACTGGGACATGGGCCACCTTCTTTATTTTGGCTGCTAAACCCTTTATGTTTTTTTTATAATTATTAATTTCAATGCAACATTCTGACTTCTTGAATTTTCTACACACTCCCCCTTCCTCAGCTAACAAATAGTCTAAAGCTATTTGATTTTGGTACACAAAAGTCCGCACCTGAGTGTGCTGCCAGCTTAATAAGTCTAGGGCCTCTGAGGTGTGGTTTGACACAATTTCTACTACTGCTTGTAGCCTGATCAATTGGTTCAGCAGATAGATTGGAGTTTTATATCTATAGTTTCTGTCTTGAGCTCACGTGGCTGGCTCATAAGAATCAATTATCTTTGCCGATGGCCATTCTTCTTCTTCTTAAGTTTGCCTGCTGCTTATGACGGGTATTATTTTTTTCAAGCTTCTCTTTTCCCTGTTCAGGGTCTCATATAATGGGGCCCCTAGCAGGTTACTTTTCATCCAGGGAAGAGTGAAGAATACAGGTTGGATCATGCCCAAAGTGCATGGTCCCTTCCATCTGGGAGGTAATTCGCTGTACGCTTTTTTTACAAATCTAATAAATTCTATCTGGGGTTTTTTACTTGATATTAGGTTTTTTTTGTTCTTCTCAATATTCTTTCAGTCCCCTCAATGACTGGTAAGGGTTAGCTCTGGGACTCTTGACTTAGCAAAGTCTTATCTGACTATTTTATTCACAATTTGTCTTGTTTTTCTGATTCTAATATCCTATAGGAGGTTCTGGTTGCTAGATTTTGCTCTTACTATTCAAATTTACCGTCAGGGTGGATATACATGGGGTATACCCCACCATTCTGGTGTATTCCTTTCCCTCTTGACTGATGCAAATCGTTTTAATTACTCGCTGGTCTAACACTTATCTTTCAGGTCTCTGTGCTAATTTTGAGACTCGTGGATTGTCCCACTTCAAAAGTTGTTCTGGAGCTAAACTCTCACTTTTCTAGGGCTATTTTGTTGCTGATTTCAGCCCCCCAAAAATTTAACAATTTGACAGTCTCAATTCAGTTGCTATCTCTTGAACTACGTCAATGAATAGGTTTCGGTCTGGGGAAGGTAATCCCCCATCAGCATATTGTTTTTTGAGCTGCTCATACTGTTTATTCAGAGGTTTTTGGGGTTTTTTTGCTTTATTTTTTTCTTTCTTAACTTTGACTCTTTTCTTTTTAGGTCTTGAGTAATTTCTTTTATTTTTTCTTCAGGATCTATCCCATCTTTGTTCTTTGCAAAACAGACAGCTTTCTTATACTGCATATACACTTTGTCATCGTTTGTCTGTACTAAATTTAGCATGATGTGCTCTCTATTTAGGGTGAGCTTGTTATTAAATTTTATAATTTTTAACTTAGTATTTTTTTATTTATTACACAGATTTTAATTTTGAATTATCATAACACAATGGATTAACTTGATGATATGCTACAAAAATTGATTTTGTCTTTCCCTCAACCCACATTGTCTGATTATATTGGCTACCAACCGGGATTGACATTGGTTCGGCATTTTTTTTCAGTATTCAGTGGCTGAGCCTGTCTGACCTCCCATTCTTCATCTCAGTTTTTGGATCTAAACACAACACTTCTTTGCTCATTTTGTACAATTTCACTCGAGTGCCGTTTATCGAACAGTACTTGCCTGGCTCTCTGATGCATTCCTCTGGGGCTTGGTATGCTGAGATTTCTTTGTCTCTTTGTCTGATCAGGACAATTTGCATACACTCACTGCACTTATCTACGAGGGTTTGATTCTCGTCATGGATTGGGGTCTCAATGTGCAGACTCAGCGTCTCGCACATGGCTAGGCTCAGGCCAATCAGGATTCTCACTAGGCGCACTTCTCTGCCTTTGCCTCCACCCCCTGGGGTGCCACCAGTGGCCAGGAAGATCATCTTCGAAGCAGCAGGAGGTTCTGTGAGGGCCTGAGCCCCCCAATGTGTTCACTGGTGCAGTCTCTTCAAGATCTTCTTGGTAAAGCCTTTGGAAACTAGTTCTCTCCCGTCTGGTAATTTTTACTTACTTTTTAAAAATTTTTTCTCTATTTTCTCATAACTTTCAATCTCCTTTTGGGAGGGTTGAGGAGGGTGGTCTGGGATCTCGATTCTTTCAATCTCCGGGGTACTTACCGTCATCAATGCCGCACTTTTTGCCTCCTGGTCTGCCAAATTGTTTCCCCGGGTTCGAAACTGCATCTCTGCCTGATGCTCTTTCACATGGACAACTGAAATTTCTTCTGTCTCTTTTATAGCTTCCAAAATCTGCTTGATCAATTCTCTGTGCATCAGTCCCCCTCCTTGTGTGTTGATTACTCTTTTTCTTCTTAAATTTTCTCAAATGTGTGAACCACCCCAAAGGCATACTTAGAATCTGTGAAAATCATTCTTTTTATTCTTTTCAGTCTTTTCAAAGCTCTCAGAACTGCGTACAATTCGCAAGCTCGTGTTGACCATCTTGCATTCAAAGGACCTGCTTCTATCACCTTTCCTGTTCTCCCGTTTACAACTGTGTATCCTGATTTCCTTTTCCCTTCGATTACTCTGCTTGAGCCGTCTACAAACTATTTTTCTTCTTCGTCTAATTCTTCTTCTTCTAAATCTGGTCTTATCTTGGTCTGCAATTTTACTGCTTCTACACAGTCATGAACAAGCTTTTCCGAGGCTTCCCCGAACAAAAATTGAACCGGATTTTGCGCTGTGGTTGTCCGCAATTCCAAATCTGTCCAGTGGATCAAAATGGTTTCATATTTTAACAACTTAGCATCTGTGAGCCATTTATCTGCTTTTTGTTGTAGTATACCCTGCATGTTATGGGGTGCAAATACTACCAATGGCGCTCTAAAAGTTACTTTCTTTGCTTCTTCTACCAACAATGCCACAGCTATGATAGCTTGCAAGCATGTGGGCCAACCCCTGCTTACAGGGTCTAAAAGCCTAGACAAGTAACCGACCAGTTTCCTGGCCTTAGCCCAGTCCTGTGCTAACACGCCGTGGGCTGTATGACTGCTCACATCTACAAACAGCTGAAATGGCTGTTTCACATCGGGGAGGCTCAGCACTGGTGTTGCCATGAGTGGTTTTTTGACTCTTTTAAATTCATCTTCATCTTTTTCTATTTGATTCTGTCCATTGTGAGCTTTTCATATAAAAACTTTACCTTCTCACTGTACCCTTCAATCTATTGCTGGCAATATCTTAACAACCCTAGCAACTGCTTCACTTCTCTTTTTGTCCATGGGGGTGGCAGAGCAATAACCCCCGCCACCCTTTCAGGATTTAACTTCTTTTTCCCTTCGGTTAACCAATGTCTCAAATATCTGACCTCGGGCTCTGTGAACTGCAGCTTTGACTTTGACACTTTTAATCCTTTTTCCCCAAGAAAGTTTAAAAGTTTAATGGTACTCATCTTTACATCCTCCTCTCTCGGACCTGCAATCAACAAATCATCTAGATACTGTAGCAATTTCGTTCTTTCTGCTGGTACAAAGTGACTCAGCACTTGTTCGAGTGCTTGCCCAAACAGGTTTGGGGAATCTACGAAGCCCTGAGGCAACAATGTCTATCTGAGTTGTTGCTTTCTGTTCGTTCCTGGGTCTTCCCACTGAAATGCAAAGTAATCTCTGCTGTCTTTCACTAAAGGACAAGTCCAGAAAGCATCTTTCAAGTCAATCACACTGTACCACGTGTCCTCGGGAGAGATGTTATTCAGCAGAGTGTAAAGATTTTAGACCGTGGGGAACAGTGTCTTAGTCTTCTGATTCACAGCTCTTAAATCTTGCACTGGCCTGTAGCTACCATCTGTTTTCCACACTGCCAAAATTGGGGTGTTGTGCCGGGACATGCACGGCTCTAACGTTATTTTTTTCACTAGTTCATCAATTACTGGTTTCAACCCCCTCCTTCCCTCCCATGGGGATGGGGTACTGTTTGACCCAAATGGGGTCTTCTGGCCTTTCAATTTCAATGTGAATTGGTTCTATGTCCAATCTCTCAGTCTCCCCTTGGACATACTAAACTTTTGGGTCAATTTTCTCCTCGTCCTGGGTGGTGAGTTGATACAACTTCACTTTGAGCTGGGAATCTTGCACTGCTAAACTGATTTCTAATGTTACTATTAAATCTTTTCTCAGCAAATTGAAATCTGCTTTTTTTATTAATAACATATTTCTTATATACTTTTTGTTTTCTGTTTCTATTTCGACATTCTTTATGATCGGAACTTTAAACGGTTCTTTTTTTGCTCCGATTACCATCATTGTGTCATTGCTCAGAGAGCACCCTCGTGGTAATTGCTGCACTGTGGTCCGTTCAGCCTCTGAATCTACTAAAAAACATATCTCCTGCCTGTGGGGTCTTACTCTCAATTTTATCAAGGGCTCCTTCGGTGTTCCAGATCCCAGACTGAAAAGTCCCTGACACCCCTAATCTTCCTGAAACATTGTTTCATCTTTGATTTTGTTGGGACAATTCCTCCCAATGTGTCCCTTTTGCTTGCAGTAGTAGCACTCAAAGTCCTTTTTCTGGTTGTTTGAGCCCTTCCCTTGGGAAGGATTCTGTTTCTTCACTGGCGCTGTTTTTGCCGAGTCTCTGACCTGTTCTTGTTTCTGTGCTTCTCTTACTGCAGCCACTAACACTTTTGCCTGAATTTTCTGCTTTTCTTTATCTCTTCTCATGTAAGATCTTCTGGGCTTCTCAGAGCAATTCCTGCAGTTTTCTGTCTTGCTATCTATCTATCTTTTCTAATTTCTTCTTTATATCTTCTCATGATTTTGCCAAAAATTGGGTTTTCAACAAGACCGCCCCAATCGGGGATTTGGGGTCCGTCCCGGAATACATTCTTAGGCTTTTCTGGAGCCTTTCCAGCTACTCTGTGCATGTTTCGTCTTTTCTTTGACATTCCTTAAGTACCTTGCTCATATTTTGTCTTTTCAGCACTGCTTCTCAGATACTTTGTATTATCATATTTCTAAGATTTATCATTTTCTACCTCCCTCTGTCTGGGCATTCCAAGACAGCTTCTGATCTGGCTACCTCTGATCCCCTCGCTCCCCCTGTGGATTCCTGTGTTCCCAGTCTCTGATCGTGGCTTGTCTGATCATTTCCCTCTCTTCGTTGTTGAACAGCAATCTCAGGATTGCAATGAGATCTTCATAAGTGTAGGTGCTGGTCTCTAGGAATTAATCTAATCTTTCTGCCACCCCCAATGGATTGTCCATCAGTTTTCCCATTTCCTTCTTGAAAGCTTTCACGTCTCCTGTGTCGATCGGCATGTGTACGAAGCCGATAACTCCCAGAGCCGTCGGTACCTCCCTTAAAGGGAAGAGATTGGGCTTTTCCTCCTCGTCCTCACTATCACCAGTGGTTGCCCTCCTCATTCTCTGCCTCGTCGGATGGACCAGAGGAGAGTCAGCTTTCTTTGAGGGAAGGATCTGTTGCTCCTCAGTTTTGGGAAGTGGCGGGGGCTGGGACTGCTGGCCTGGGAGTGGAGGCCCCGATGCCTGTTCACGTGGGAGGGGAGATGCTGCTGCCAGCTCTGGCCTGTCCCTGTGGGAGTGATGCCTCTGGAAGCAGTGCGGGCGCCTGAAGTACCTGGGCTAGCGCGGGCTGGGGCGGAGGGACAAGGTAGGGAAGTGGAAGGTTTTCCAGCGGTTCCCATTCCTTGCCCTGGGTTGCTGAGTGCCTGAGAGTTCTGATTGGGTACAACCCCGAACAAGTGCATTTCCACATCTCAGCATACTCAATTTCCTCAAAATCCTGTGGGCAGTTGTAGAGAGCTTTTTGGATAATTGGTTAGCTGAGAAAGGACATTCCGATGTGATACCGATGGATAAGGGTAAGAGAAACAAGCTGGGAACTGAGCAACCGGTGCCTAATTACTGATGAAGGTCACAGTGACCTTCTCTAAAACGGGAAGACGGGAGAAAATTGCTTGCCAGAAAATGTAGCTATCCCAAGGTAGAGAAATTAGAAGAATGTACACATAGAAGCAAAATAATTGTTAAGAGATAGAAGTAGGTGTGTTTGATCTAAGTGTGCTTTAACCAATAATGAGCTCGGCTTTTGCAATATGTATAAGCTTCATTAACACTAATATAAATATGTGTGGAGTTTCAATAAACTTCGGGATTTGCTATTCATCGCATATGGTGTGTCGCATCTCTCCCGCCGCTACGACAGGCAGTGATCAACTACATGGTCGTATAGGGTCTCACACATCCATACTTCGAAGGTGCCAAAAACTGGCCAGACTACGTATTTTGCGATCTCTTTTCCTCCCCACTTTTCTATACAAAAATGAATCATTTCTTTGGATTTCTCCACCCTCCTGGGGCTGTCTTCCCAATGTTTTAACATCTATCCCAACAGGCTTCCCCTCAGGATTTCAGGCAAAACCCTTTTGGGATCCTGGGGAAGGTTTCCCTGGGGCTTTTTCTGGCACTTCCTCTTTTTCAGTCTCATTTTCCCAAAAACCCTGTTCACTAGTTTTTTCACCTTGAGTCCTTTTGACTGGGATTCTCGACGTGAGTCCCAAGTCTTGTCTGGTACTGATTTCCTGAGTCTGTGAAACACTACCAGTCTACTCGGCTGCACAGAGAACTGTTCCGTGGGCTTTTTGACTGCTAACGAGCTCTCTTACCTGTGTATCCAGATCAGAAGGTCGACCAGTTCCCAAAACCTTTTGGGAACATTCTTTCCCCTCCTGACCCTATCCGTGATCGACCCCCCTGAACTCCCTACAAGTCCCAGGTCCCACGTGTGATAAGAAAAAGTGCTCGCTTCCCCCCTGACCGACCACTTCCCTTGTGGGAGAGTGGAACTGCGATCGTGGGGCCCACAATTGCTTCGTGATAGAATCACGTCTCACACACACACTCAGTTATACTTCACCCAACCACACGGTGCTCATGGTTCCTTTTCCTGTGTGGATTCTTCAGGCACGTCGATATTCCAAGTGAAAAAAAAAAGCACTGCGGCCTCGGAGATTCCCTTTTGGATCGCTCCGAGTTTCCCGAGAGCTCTGGGCCCGTTTTTATCCCTCTTTGGCTGTGGTTCTGGCTTCAGTTCGGTGTTTGATTGGTTTTGCTGACTCCCAATCCTGTCAGGCCGTTGAAATCAGCAGGGTGCCTCCTGATCGGAGAGGGGTCCCCGAACCCCAAATTCAAATGACGTCGGGGTCACCAGAATTGTTATAAATGATCAATTGAGAAGCTAAATTATCAAAAATGCGAAAAGATTTTATTTATCTTTTTCCCCCGACCAAAATACGGTTCTCAAAACCACCACAGCCAAAGAGACAGCATCGAGCCCGGGTTCGGCACTGGGTGAACCTGGATCCGACCTCTATCGCATCGGACCCTTCCCCATTCATGAGAGTTGCTTCTTGTGGGGTTGTTTTATACAGTTTATTATGCCCGAGGCAGAGGAGTCCCAGTTTCTTTTGTAACTGCATATTCATAGCTGTTTTTTTCACTGTGCAGAGCTGGACAATTGAGGTAAGTTAACTGCCGATTGTTCTCCTGCCACCTCCAGGAATCTTGGAATTCGAATAGATGTCTGCCTCTTGGGCTGCTTGTGGTCAGAGACTCGTTTGGATTTCACAATCTTTATAAAATACATTCTTTTATAGCATGAATTATTTCCCAACATATATTATAAATGGGTATAGCAAACTATGACAGGCTGCAGGGGCAGGATTTTAGAGGATAGACAGGGAAGAATCTGGAATTATCATAACTGCCACTGGGAGAAGGCAGGAAGACAGGTGGTAAACAACTTTAGGGAGAGACTAAACATATAATCTTCCAAACCCCACTGCCACACGCTGGCTTTCTGCATGCTGCTCCAGGGTCAGGCTTAGCCAGTGAGGAGAATGAGGAGTTCAAGATCTTGCAGCACCCACAGTACTTCTGGGAAGATGGGAGAGAGCTCAACGACTCCAGCCTGGACTTGAGACCAGGAACAGATTATACCTTTCCTGCTTAATCTCCTGCTGCTCACTTCCAGGTTTTGGACACGTGGGCAGGGGGTTGTTTTAACTGCAGTTCCATCAATCATTTTAAAAGTGAATGCCCTGGAAAAGGGATGGAGAGGGGTTAACCCCCCTTGTATGTAAAGTGTTGCTGCAGGGCTGGACCTCACCTCCAGAGACAACATTGGAGGTGAGATTCTAGTGCATTGCTATGATTGCTGGCAAGTTTCAACCTTTTGCTGTCCTGTTTCAATAGTTTGTTGATGGTAAAGACACTTTACATGTGTTAGAATGGTTATTCTTACCTCACACAGCAGCAAAGACTGTGTAGACTGTTAATCTATATGTCCCTGCGAGTCATTGCCTCAACTAGAGACCTATAGGGTTTTGTTTTCTCTCAAAGCTTTAGTAGTATTTCAGTTTGTGACTAGAAGCTAGAATGGCAGGACTATGATCAAGAAATCAAACTGCTCCAGAGTCATTTCCTGAAGGAAAAAGAAATGGGAACACAAGCTAAGATGCCAAGACAACACACACATAATCCAGCATCACATGTAGAATTATAAACCATGGAGACAAATTCAAGTTAGACTCTTTCATAGACAATTTTTATATTGAAAGCTAGGGTTTTTTCAGTGTGTCTGCAAAACTGCTGATGACATACGCATTTCTATTACTTGCCTTTGGGTTAATTTCTGCATATGAAATCTGTTGCTGCCTCCACCACTGATGAAGCTCCAGTTTAGCCACAGATCTAACTCGAGAGTCTGAGAATTGCAGACTTACATCCTAACATCATCTGATAAACATAATTTTTCCAAATAAATGTTTTGTGCTGTAAGACCTTCAACCCAATGATGATCCTGACTTGAGATATTCTTCTAGAATTGCTGTTATAAATACTTTCATGTTTTGGAGGAATCTGAACGAAGACATCAGGTGTAGTGTTTAAACTGTTCAATAGGGTGACTTAAGAGAAAAAAAAGCTCTTCTCCAGCCAGCTGAAAGAAGGGCCCAAACTCTTTAAAAAAGCACATTAAGAGCAAGTTACAGAGTTTATCGGCTTAGGTATTTCCCTCTTTGTGGGGTTTTAAATTCAGATAATCTGTCTAGTGGCTCTAGAAATAACAGGTGAAGTGCTTTAGCAGGACTTTTTTCTAGTGTAAAAAACAATACACCTGCCAACAAATTAATTACGTTATGTCAATTTTAGCCTCTTTTAAACAGCTAAGACAACACAAGTAAGAGTGTTCTTTCTGCATTTAGCTACAAATCACTTCAGCCTTGCTAGACCACATGGAATAGCACAAGAAGAAGTGGGCAGCAGCTGTACATCACCATTCCCTCCAGGGATAGATGGGGCAAGAATATGCTCAAGCCCTCAGAACAAGAACAGCTTTCTTTAAAAAAAAAGCCCTTTAGTATTGTGAAAAACACCATTGACTTTTGTTAAAATTTTAGAAGTTTATTAGTAATGAATATAGTAATGAAAATAGTAATAAAAATTAGGACAATAAGAGACAATAAAAAGCAAAGAATTACGGACGTCCAGGTGCCTGGCACTCTGCCACGAAGCACATCTTGCTAACAAAGGATTATCTCTTAAAAGCAATAGCCTATTGCATATTCATATATCTCATATATGATTCAAACATTCCATTCAAACTAGGGTGTTTCTGCTTAATTTTAGCTTCCCCCCCTCATCTTGTAAATCAATCTTCTTGGTTCCTCAAAGTCTGAAATTTCCCGATGAGGAGGCAATAATTCTTTTCTTGAAGTCTCGGTATCTTGTTGCTGTTATCTCTATCCAGATAGGATAATGCGAAGAATTTCTTGATTATCTTTTCCATTCCTTGAGCTAGTTACAAAAAGTATCTTACATCACATAGTTTCTATTTTAATATTATGCTGTAGCCTAAAAACCATATTTACCACACTACTTAAAAGAGATTAATACAGCATAACTTTCCAACATAACACATATAGTATTCATTTTAATATTTGTGAAGAGCCAATATTATAATATGTATCTATAGCAAGTATCTAGAACCATATTTGGCTTGTTTTTGCCCCCAAATTATATGAGGAACCACAAGGCTGAGAATAAAGCCACCTCAAATTCAGCACATTTACAGTGCTTTATTGAATAAGAAAATACTTCTAAATTAAATGTCAATTGCAATTTTTTATGGAGGATATTTTTGTTGTGTCTTGGTTTAGGGCAAATTTGGAGGAGAATTTCCAAATTAGGGCCCCTCCAGTAAGCAAACCCACACGGCCCCTCCCCCCAACTGGTTCGGGAAGGATTCCTCGGAGAGAAGTGGAAAGAACCTGTTGATTTAATAGGCACAGCACCCCCCAGCACACAGAATGAACAATACCGGATGACACCACTCTGAAAAAGGTGACAAATTCAGAAAGTCTCTGTTTGGGGGGGTGGTCACTCTGTTCTCAGTCCCTCCGGCGCTGGGGCAGCTGCTGCAGGCCACAAGGTGAAAACTCTCGGTGTTTCCCAGGTCCCAGTCCGGAGCAGATTCAAAATGGTCAGAAAAAGGAAAGGAGAAACAGTCCAGGAAGAAATTTGGACAGTTTAACTAAACTAGCTAATGAGCAAAAGCATGCAGAAGCGAAGCAAGCAAGAGCGAGAGAGAGCAAAGCCAAAAGCAAAAGCAGCAAAAGCAAAAACTGAAGTCTCTGTGTCCCGCCAGGCTGATAAGAAAACCAAAACAAAACTTTCCCTCTTCAGAGCCAGTCTTAAAGGTACAGAACATAATATCCAACATTAACAGAACACATGAATGGGGATACGAGCATCATAACATCACCCTAGGACAGTTGTCTCTAGTTAACAGACACCATGTTCTTCAGTTTTTTAAAGAAATAAAAGTCATCTAACTCACAATTGATACAGAAAGAAACCAGAAACGTATTGTGAGATTCTATACCTTTGCAGTACTCATAAGAGTCCTGTAGCTCTCCTCAAATATAACAACTATGCAGATATCACTGTGATGACAAGTGTGGTACCAAATACTTTTACTCAAACCATGTTATCCTGTTGTCTTATCCCGCCTGTCCTAAAGTTACTCTTGCTCCTTTAGCAGAAGGCACTAATCCTTGAGGTTTAACTGCTAACTCAATTTGGCAAACTAATGTTACCCATATCCCAGAGTTTAGTAATTTAAAATATGTTCCTGTATCTATCTACACTTATTTTCTAATGGCAACTGCTCACACCAGAGAAACAGCCTGTGATGCTATCTGGCATTGCTTCACCTGTTTTGCCACTCTGGGCCTTCCCAACACCATCAAAACAGACAATAGACCCGCCTACACCTTGGAGCAAGTTCGTAACTTCTTACAGCAATGGGGTATGTCCCACAAGATGGGCATTCCCCACTCTCCCACAGAGCAAGCTATTGTTGAGTTGAGTGAAGAGCCTTATTCGAACTAGGCTTATTATTTATGTCACCATAACTATTCTGTACATTGTACTGTGTTTGTCATCCTGTCTGCAAGGAGCCCCTCAGAAGGAATAACAGGCACTGCCTTTGTATTTAAAAAAAGTTACGGTGCCCTCACGACAGACTAGCTAAAGCCCTGTATGTCCTCAATTTTAAAAATCAGGACAAGATGAGACAAGACTGCATGTGAGAGACAGTATTCCTTCAACACAAAAGCTCATCTAAGACCTCCGGTAATGGTAAAGGACTTACTAACTAGACAGTGGAAAGGACCTCTGGACTTATTAACATGGGGAAGAGGTTATGCCTGCATCTCCACAGGCCACCATGTGGAGTGGGTTCCATCACAGTGTGTGCAACCTTTTGTCACACTGTCCTGATGTAGTTGCTATGTTATAAGCATATGTTACAGTTTTTGAAAAGTTGTTATAGTTATTATTGTTGTGACTGTTATTAATGTTTTAGGAGTTGTCTAGGTTGTTCTTAGTAAGTTTTCATTGCTTAATTAAAAAAAAGGGGGGGAAATGTGGGATATAGGGTTATAATTGTTAAGGCTTATGTTCACCAGAGGGCTATGTGGGGAAAGCATGGCTGCAGGCTAGATGGTTGGAAGTCAGTTGGGGGATGAGAGGCAGTTATGAGGAGGAGCATGTGGACAGCATATGAATGGGAAGCTGATTGGGTTATAGGATGCGTGGACAGGAGACTGCAGCTGAGCCAGCCGATGGGTGCCCTTCTTCTGTTAAGTTCTGGTTCTGTCCAGTGGAAACTAAAGGTATAAAAGGGGGGTAATTTCTACAATAAAGGATCTCCTTTGGATGCATAAGGGGGTCTGGGTCTCTTTGTTCCCCATTGCTACACTCCCCCCAAGATGGCACCCTCCAGAGACAACTGTCTGGTCCAAGAGACAAAGGTAAAATGGTGACTAAGGCCCCTTCTCCCAACCACGTGTGGAGAGAGAGAACAAGGCAAGATAAACAATACAGCAACCAAACCTCTTCTATTACAAAAATTCCCTCTTCCCCCAAACAACAACCAACAGGGACAAGGACAAAACAAAAGAAAAACTTGGAGTCCAAAACCAGTCAAATGCCCCTCAAGTCATGCCACCTGACAGGGTCTCTCTCTCCTGACTGCAGCAGCACCGTCAACAACGGCAGCTGGAGCTCAGGCAGCGATTGGAAACCCAGAACAGAGGCAGCAGTGAACTTGCAGTGTCAATTTCTCTGCTTTTTTTTTTGGCTGTCTGGACCCATTTGGTATTGGCACTGCAGCTCTGAGTTGTTGGTGCATCGCGGGCAGAGGAAGAACCTGTCCTGCCAAGCACCAAAGAATGGCAGCCTCCACCCTGCAGACCTGTCTCCAGAGAAAGGAGTTGCTCCTGGGAACTGTGACCAAAAAGGTGTTGCCAACTATTTCAAAGGTCTGGGAAAAATGAGAGAGCCTCTGCTTCCTGGCAGGAATGAAAAAGAATGAGACCCTCTGCCTGTGAATGCATGTGGGGGAGGGAAGTGGGCAGGATACAAAGACCACTCACCCTGATGTTCATGTGGCAGCAGAGAGCTTTTATTTCCCACACCCTTCCTTATACAGGGCATTTGGAAAACCCAGTCTGGATATTTTCATTGGTTTGAATTCTACATCCCTTCAGGTTCTGGCCAGTGAAATGCCTGCAGCCTTGGGAGAGATATGACTGGGAGAGTCCCCTGTCAGTCAACCCAGAGGCTGGTTGGTTTGCCTATCACAAACCAGCTACAGCAGCATCTGCCTGAATATCCCGTCACTTAAAGGGATGCTGGTACCTCCCGCCTTCCTTAACCTGGGGCCAGACACCCCGGTTCTGTTTCAGGACCCCAGGTTTTTAAAGGGACAGTTATAATTTTGGGATATGGAATGCAATACGCATTTTTGGAGTTACCTAGGACAGGGCAACAAAATCACATAAAGATGGAAACATTTTCAGACATTTATTTTCAAAATACTCCCTCCATAGTACTAGTGTCTTTCAAAAGCAGTTATTATACTTCACTGTGAAAAGACAGATTGTGTTGATTTTTTCAAAAATATCTTCTGTGTAGTACACTACTGACAGCCACTTGTCATCACACATAAGGTCAGCAAATTTGGAACACTTGACTTCTAGTAAAAGAAAAATGTGTAACTCATGCTTATGTTCAGCAACTCTTTTATGCACTTGCCATGAAATAACCAGCAAACCTGCACAGTTCAAAAGATTTTCATGGACACCCCCCATATCTTTGCAAAGTACTGTAAAGATTCTACTACTTAAGTCTCAGATTTTTATAAAATTAACTATATTGATGACATCTTGTAGCATTTTGTGCACTTCTGACTTGAACTTCTGTTTTGCAATAGCTTGCCTAGGAATGAGGCAGTGGATGAATTTCATGTGTGGTGCAATCAACTTCTGTGGAATCCTTTTTTATTCCAGTCAAAGCAGTCCCTCTATCAGTGGTTATATTTACACAGTTTTTTCATGAAACATTGCTTTTATTTATGAAGGCATTTACTGTTGAGACTATATCTCCTCTGGTACAGCTTTCCTTTAGGGCTGTCATGGTTTCACCCCAGACAGCAGCTAAACACTAGGCAGCTGCTCACTCACTATGCCCCACTGGGATGGGAGAGAAAATCAGAAAAGTAAGAAAATTCATGAGTTGAGATAAAGACAGTTCAATAGGTAAAGCAAAAGCCATGCACACAAGCAAAGCAAAATAATGAATTCGTTCACTACTTCCCATGGGAAAGCAAGTGTTCAGCCACCTCCAGGAAAGATGGGGTCTGTCGCACATAATGGGGACTTGAGAAGAAAAAAAAGTCATAACTCGGAATGTCTCTCCCTTTCTTCTTCTTTCACAAGCTTTACATGCTGAGCATGATGTCACATGGTGTGGAATATCCCTTTGGTCAGTTTGGATCAGCTATTCCAGTTGCACCCCCTTCCAACTTCCTATGCATCCCCAGCCTACTCACTGGTGGACCATTGTGAAAAGCAGCAAATGCCTTGGCTCTGTGTAAGCCCTGCCCACCAGTAACAAAGACATCCCTGTGTCAGCAACAGTTTCCAGTACAAATCCAAAACACAGCCCCATAGCAGCCACTGGGAAAAAAAAAAATAGGTCTATTTCAGCCAAAAACAGCACAGTGGTTCACAAAAAACGTCATTCATCGTGCTTTTCATTACTGAAATGGAATCTAATACCATAAGATGGGCCATGTTAGCAACATCTGTACTTTTATTCAACTGTATAGCAAGCCTCCCACACAGTGCAATTTCTTATAATACTTGTTTCTTCAAATCTTTAGCAATGTTATCTATATGAATCTTCCAAAAGCATGTGCTGACAAAGAACTGCATTTTAGTTTGTTGCCATATTGTTTCCTGTGTATTATTTCAGCCATTTTTTTGTGCAACAGGAAGAGCAAGTGTTTCCCCAGTGGTACGTGGCTTTTTGTCTTTTGCTATTAAGTAGGAAACCTCAAAATAGAGTTCCAAAGTTTTGTCATTAAAATTAATGAAATTTTCTGAAGTACTGGACTATCACATGACTTTAAAAATCACTGATTAAACCTGGTTAGATTGTCATTGTTTTAACTCATAACGCAGCTGACGAAGAGCTTACACTAGGAGTAGGTGAAGTATCAGGTCTGATATTTTCTTATTCACTTCTGTTTGCATCATAACTGTTATCTTCAATCTATGATTTCTTTCCAGGAATCTTTTAAAGCCACTTGTCCACTAACTAGGGTTAGTTTAGTTAAAACTAGAAAATATTATCCATAAACCTACTTAACCAGACACACATAAACTACAATATGTTGCAATAGACTCAAAGCAAGTGAGTAAGGGCCCCATTGTCAACCCCTGTGAGTTTTTGAACACCCAGCTGCAGGATACCTTCCATACTGTATGTGACATGAACATCTGTTTTATGGACATACTGAGAGAGGATATAGTGATAAGCTTAATTTCTGTATTATGTTTTAGATAAAAAATTGAATATAAATAGAAGTTTTATTATTTTCTTCATGCATTTCAATGGATCATCTTGTACACCCTCCAGGATGTGTGCACCCCACTTTGGAAACTACTTGTCTAAGCTACTGTCAGGATTTATGGAAAAGTGTCTGTCATTCCAGATTTCATAGTTGAATCTTGAGGACCCCAGTTACCCTGATTTAGGATCTTTGGGGATGTGCTGTGCTTCAGGTTTCCTTTTCAGACACTAGAACATGAAGAGGAAGGGCATAGTTGGTTCTTTCCAGTGTTGCTCTCACTCAGTACAGTGCCTGGAGTGCACATGATTGTAGCGTATTGAAAGCAATAGCGGATTTGTCTTTACAAACAAGCTGTGGGTCTGCTGGTAGATAAAACTAGCACTGGGAGATGAAAGAAACAATGGGATGGATTCCACTGATTGATGAATGGAAAAAGATATTTGCTTTTACAAATAAACTTTAGGTTTGCTGATAAATGAAATTAGACATTGAAAAATGAAAGAAACAATGGGGAAGAAAAACCCCTAAATTCCATATCAATTAAAAATTAAAAGGGAGGGTTATACATTAGAGGGAAATCTTCAGTATCAGACATATCAGGAAGTCTGTACCTCTCAAGTACCTCAGCCAATGGGGAAAGAGAGAAGGGAAATGCAGCTGGGAAATTAGGATAAAAAGGGAGGCTGCATCCTCCAAAAATTTGAGAGACCCCAGGGGAATGCCCCATGTCATCTCCCTTTATTCAAATGAAGTAAAAGGACTCCTCTGTCACCTTTTTGTACATAAGCCTATGATGTTTGTGGATTAATTTTCCTAACAGTATGAATTCCAGACTCACAAGCTAAGAGCAAAATGAATCTGTTTACTGCAGAGTTAAGACAGTACTTATACATTTAGCGTGAGAATCTTTGTTCAGTCCTTTGCATGCAACCCGGTTGCAGGCCTGTAATAAATCCGTCAGCCTGACAGTTTGTTAGTTTCCTCAAGGTTTGCAGGCTTTGAAGAAACAAGATGCCTTTCCTGTTCTTAGTGTGCAATCTAAGTTCTTCCATGCTTCCCAGGAATTTTCTGCAGTGTCAGACTTTGCTGCTTCCTTTCATATGCTAGCCTAGGATCTGGAGTTCCTCACCAAGAGATAGATAAGAGGGGTATAATATTCCCTTAAAGGGATGCACTGAATGACACTGGAGTCAGAGAGGAATTCTAATAAATTTCTAATGCAGATGTACTATCATTTACTACCTTATTGGGAAAAAAAGCTGACAATTCATGCACCTATGACCTACTGTTGTTGTTCTATTATTTCTAGAGTCCCATATTGTTGTTCTATCAGATTTCTAAAGTCCATACCTCTTTGGTGTATTCTCATGGCTGCAGATCTTCACTGACTCCTTCTGCAGCATGCTGTTCTCTCTCAGGTCAGGGCTCCTCCAAGGCTCTCCCTGACTGGCTATCCCACCCCCCTTTTATCCCAGTCATCTTCATTGGTTACAGCTGCAGCCCAATTAAGGACATCGCAGCTGCAGCCCATCAAGGGCAACCGGGACCTCTGGGCAAAGCTTCTATACACATATTCAAATACATTTCCTCTACTATAACCTACTCCCATAAATTCTAGGTACAAGGCTATGTCATGCCTTAGAGGTTAGCATAATTATTGACTACAGAAAGACAGTGAGTAAAACCTGAATGTTCTGCATTTTGGCAGTCTGCATGTTAGAACATGAGATAGATACAGGAAACAGAAACAGCTGAGCCTATGATTTAATGAGCTTATTTCCTTCAGAAATTAGCATCTCTATTCATTGAAAGTACAGAGTTACTAAGAGAAGTTCTTTTTCTTTGCTTGTAGTGTTCAGAGATTGTAGATTGTTTTACGCCACTCAGTAAATCAAGCTAATCAAGTAAATCAAAGGACAAGAACTTCTGAGCCAGGATCTGCAGCAGCTTCCTAGAGGGAGCCATGGTCACTGGGGTGTCTGTTCTCTGCATCTTCTGGGAATCACAAAAGTAATGGTGTCTAAGCTGTGAATACTTAACTGAGAAGAAACAGCATTATTCATCCATTTGCTATCACTATTAAACAAAATGCCCAGAAATACAGAAGAAATATCAAATTAGTACATGTCAGCTGTGCTCAGCTTCATCCTGGGAAATGAATTAACATCATGTTACAGAAGAGAGGTTCCCACTAACACAGTTATTTTCATCCTTGAAGACTGAATAATTGTCACAAATGATTACTAAAAATTGAAGTGGAATAGGGTACAGGGAGGGAGAAAACATTTAACAGAGCGTTTGGAGATTATGTTCTTTCCTCAGAGTTTAGGTGCACTCAAAAAAAAAAAAATCTAAAAATATTTAGAAATAAAGTCCATCAGCCTGCCTGAAATGTGTACAAGCCTATTTGCTTTAGTATATTTTGTGCGCGACTGAAGTTCAATTCTGATCTTGCAAAAGTCAATTAATGTTTTCTCATTTGTTTTAAAGCACTCAGAATTTCCTCTATAAGTACAATTAGGTGTTGCCACATGGCAGGATGGTAGAAATGCTGCCACCTCCCTCAAAGCATCCCCTTCAGAAACCACTCAGAGTAAGGCCATGAGAACAGCCATTTAAAGTCCATGCACACACACACATGCCACAGATAGCTCAGTGGAGGAAAGACAGGAAGGGTCGTTCATAGAATATTAATCCCGAAGTTTCCGGGTGTGGGGTGCCTGGCTTCGTCTAGCCCTCGCTGCTAGACCAAAGGCAGCAGCTGTGGCGTTTTACCCCAGAGATACCTTTGGCCGGCTGGATGCTGCAGCTAGGCACTCAGAACAAATCCAGGCAAAGTAGGAACTCAGTTTACCTCTGGTGGAAAAGGTTCAGGCGACGGTAAAGAGAAAAGGAGCGGGTTCTATTGTAGAGTCTTAATCCAGAGTTTTATTTCAGCATGGTAGACCTCTGAATGTGGTAACAGCTCACAATAGAACTCCTAGCCACGTGGTCTTGTGTCCTTTTAAGCCCCAGCGACAGGGGGAGGGGAAGGGACAGGTAAGGGCCAACCAGGTGTGAGGAGGGGAAGGGTCAAGGGATATAGATGCTAGGACAGACCAATGAACCCAGACCAGAGGAGCATCTGCCAACCACACGACCCCCTTGCTGGAAGGTTAAGATTGATTGACAAGCTCTTAGCAGGAGGGCAAAAGGGGGAGGGGGAAGGTTGGCACACCTGAGTGGGTTAGGATAGGTGTAACAGGAAATCACACTGCAACAGTCGTTGTATGATGTATTCCAGTGAAGGTTTATTGCATCCACCACACCAAAGGGATCTGGGACAAAGATGAGACCATGTGGTATACACAGGCTTAAGTATGGGGTCAGCGGCCAATGACCTGAGGACACAGGGGCGGTGCAAAGGGCAGGGCAAAGGGCAGCAACCTGTAGGGAGGATGAAGGATGAACAATTGGGGGGTGCAGGGTCAACTGGCCAATGGGGGAAGCAAGCTAATGTAGTTTGGCAATAGTGCTGCAGAACACCATGGGGGAAGTCCTCTCAGCCTAGGTGGGGAAAACTCTATGGTAGATCTTTCTAGGGCAAAGCCTGGAAGTTTATGATGTTCCACAATTGGAGATTTTGATTCTGTGGCTTCATATGCTCAAACCACATCTTGCTTTAATCTACTGGAAGGAGTTGTAGGCATGTGTTTCTATGACGATATAGCTTCCATTTAAGAGACAAAACGCTGCTCTTAAAAAATACATTTGTTTACAAACAGAAGCAAAAAATATTACTAGCTTAATTATCTGGGTATAGCAACCCCGCTGGCTCTGGGTTTGTTAGCTGTCTCTGAACTCAGCTATTTTTTCTTGGGACTTGACTTGGCACTGCATTTTACTGTGTTGATGACCACTGATTTTGGAAACTGGGACCTATTGACGCCAAAATGATTTTTGCTTTTATATATTCTTCATATATATATTCATAGCTCTGTAGACTATTATTGCATGGTTTCCTAACTCCAGTACTTTTCCTATTAGACAAAAAAATCCTGAAGACCTGTTCTAATCTTGCTCCTTACGGGAATCAAGGGCAAGACATCTTCCCAAGACACCTTCCCATGTATTAGACATAAACAACTATCAAGGAGGGGGGCTTCAGAAGGGCTTGAACCAAGAGGAGGACTTACTTCCCTACCTATGCTTCTAATTGGGGATTCTTGTCAATTATGCTAATTTTCTAAACTTATAAAATTGTACCTGCCCTGTATTCCATGTTCTTGGACTCGTGCATTTTCAATGCATTTTCGGCATGTATTTGGGCATAATGTGCACCTGGAAGGACCCTATATTAAATGGCAACCCACATTTTATTGCCTAACCTTGTCTGGCTCGATTTTAGGAGCTCAAAAGGCAACACTATGAGCCTCTGGGTTTAGCTAAGGAATCCTTATTATCTTGGTGACCATTTCTGACAAGAGCTATCTCATAGGCCCCACTGGTTTTGTTTTTTTGACCAGCATTCACCATCATAACTGAGGTTACACAGGTGAACTCTCAGAAGTGCTTGGAACTCAGTACCTAAGTAATTGCCTTGCATTATAGGGGATAATCTCTATAGCATTTTTTCAGCCTTGCAGAATATATAATCAAAGGACTAACATTTTTGCATATTTTCCCAAAACCTGTCTTGTTAGAATCCCAGATCTCCCCTCTGGTAGGATGTAACATATATCCAGGTTTTTTCACATGATAAAATGAACAATGTATAAAGTCTGTGATTATTCTAAGGGGTGCATTTTTCATTCACATTAATCCTTCCCTGAAGGTCTTTAAATGGCATGTAATAATTTTTCCCCTAGAAATACTGTGTATTGACTTTATACAACAAAGTCTTGGTGGGGGGTGGTGGTTTACAAGGGTGGCCTTTCAGGTGTGAGAAGAGAAATGGGGCTTCTCCATTCCAGACACAGATGGCTTGGGAATGGATCCACTGCAGGCCACAGCTGAGTCAAACAGTGAAGCTGGTGATGCCTCAGTGAAAAAATATTTAAGAAAGGAAAAAAAACACTGCACAGCAGTGAGAAATTAAGAAAATAAAGTGTTAGAAAAAACCCTGCAGTCATCAAGGTCAGAGAAGAAGGGGGAGGAAGTACTCCAGTCACCAGAGCAGATATGCCCCAGCAGCCTATTGAAGTTATTGAAGAGAACATGGTGAAGTAGGCTTTTCTCTGCAGCCTATGGAGACGACCATGGTGGAGCAGGAATTCCCTGCAGCCCTTGGATGACCCCATGCTCGAGCAGGTGGATATACCCTGAAAGAACTGTGGACTATGGGGAGGAGTCCATGCAAGAGCAGGTTTCTAGTGGGAACTGCAGCCTGTGGAGAAACCATGCTGGAGCAAATTTTTTTCATGAAGAACTACAGCTCATAGGGATGACCCATGCTGGAACAGGGGAAAAGTATGAGGAGGAAGGAACAGCAGGGAGAAACTATTATGGACTGACCACAAACGCCCATTCCTCCTGTGTTGCTCAGGGAGAAGGTGGAGGTTGAGCCTTATGAAAAATGGGGGGGAGAGGTTGTTCTAATATTGGTTTTGTTTCTCTATATCAAAATCTGTTTGAATTGTCAGTAAATTAAATTAATTTTCCACAAGTCAAGCCTGTTTTGCCCTTGATGGTAACTGGTAAGTGATCTCCCTGTCATTATCTCAACCCATGAGCTTTTTCATTCCATTATCTCCCCCTGTCCTGTTGAGGAGGGGGAGTGAAAGAATTGTTTGGTGGGCATCTGGCAGCCAGCCAAGGTAAACCCACCACATCCACCAACAATACTTCTTCCTATTTCCAGATGAGACTTTTCCTCTGAAATTATCTCCCTTTGGAGATTGAAGAAAAGTCTTCTGCCAAGATCACTGCCTTATTATGGAATCTTCATCAAATTACAGTTTATATTTTTCTGTTGTATGCAAAAAAAAAAAAGAAAATTTTGAGGACTGTATGTATTAGCACTGTCTTACGAAAAATGTCATGTAAACCAAGTACACTGATATTCAGACAGAACCTCCTATGTTTCAGTCTGTGCCCATTGCCACTGGTCCTGTCACTGGGAACTACTGAAAAAACCCTTGCTCTGTCATTTCTGCACTCTCTCTACCGCTATTTATAGATATTAAATAATCCCTGAGGCTTCTCTTTTTTAGGCTAAAGACTCCTAGCTCTCTCAGCCTTTCCTCATAGGTGAGATGCTCCAATCCCTCAGGCATCTTTGTGGGCCTGCACTGAACTGCCTCCAGTATACTCATGTCTCTGGGGAGATCAGAATTGGACACAGTAATATGGGTGTCTCCTTACCAGTACTGAGTAAAGGGGAAAGATCCTCTTCCTTGACCTGCTGACAACACTCCTTCTAATGCAGCTCAGGATACCATTTGCCAAGGGCACATTACTGGCTCATGTTCAACCTGGTGTCCACCAGGACCCCCAGGGTCTTTTCTGCCAAGTTGCTTTTCAGTAGGGTCACCCTCAGCATGTACTTTAGCATTTCATTGTTCCTATCCCAGGTGCAGGATTTTGCACTTCTTGTTGAACTGCATGAATTTGAGGATCCTCACAGCCCATTTTTGCAGCCTATCGAGGTCCTATTAGACAGTCACAGTTTGGTGTCTGCAAATTTGCTGAAGGTACACTCTGACCCATCATCCAGACCATTAATGGAGACATTAAACAAGACTGGACCCAGTATTGACCTCTGGGGTCCACTGCTAGTCACTGGCCTCCAACTAGGCTTTGTTCCACTGATCACCATCCTCTCGGCACAGCTGTTCATTCAGCTTTTGATCCACCTCACTGTCTGCTCATCCAGTCCATATACATCAGCAGCTTCTCCATGAGGATCTTCTGGGAGATGATATTCACTGCTCTCCTGTCCTGGGTAACCCAAAATGTTATAATATTCCATAGCTATCTGTGCCCAAAACTGCTACTGTCTCTTTAAGACTCATTGGCATGGACAGAAATGGAACTGCAGGACTGGCTAGTGCTGGTTCCTTTTAAAAGGTTGGAGCACCCAGGCAGACATCTCTTGCCTCTTGGATCTTGCTCTTTTGCTTTTGTTTTATCTGGGAGGCAGAGACTCACACTTTCTTTCTGGATTTGCAACAGTAGCAACCTAAAAAGCTGCATTTCACAATCAAAAACTGTTTCAGAGTGAATTTTGCAACACCTGTTGGTGGTGCAGAGCCGGGGCCAGTCAGGGCTGAGGGGTGCAGTTTTTGATGCTTGGGGAGACCTTTTTCCCCCCCAGCATGCCAGCGTCTCAGGAACAGCAGCACCAACACCAGTGGAGTTCAGTGGGTGGCAGAAGGAGGCAGCAAGACAGCAGCACCAGCACCCAACGAACCAGAGGCTGACACTGCAGGGCCAGAGCTCCCTGGGCAACACCAGCAATTCCCATCTGCCAGTAGAACTGCTTCATAAGCTCCCACCTTCCTGGAAGGGTTTTTTCTGCCATCTCCCTTTTGTCTCCCAGACTGTGTGTTCGCCTGCAGAGAGCGCCATCTTGGAGGGGAGGGCTGCTGCCATTTTCCCTTTGTCTCCCTATGTGTTGTTGCCTGTAGGGGACACCATCTTAGGTGGGGAAGGGGGTCACTGCCATTTCAAGTTCCTCTTTGTTCCCGGAAGGTCTGCAAGATTTAGCAATTTTGTATCTGGTGGTTATTTACTGTTATTTTTTGCCTGTTGCTGTTTCACTTCTTAGTAAACTTATTTTTTCACTTACATCTATTTGTATTAATTTCTCCTTATTGGTGAAAAAGGGTTGTTTAAGACTAAGGGAAGGTAACTTATTCCAGAGTCTCCACCTCTTAAAATTGTCTTAAACCAACACATCTCCCCTCATCTACCAAGAGAGTCATCATAGAAGATAATCAAGTTGGTCATTGTGGTAGGTTAACCTTGGCTGGCCACAAGGTGCCCACAAAGTCTTTCTCTCATTCACCTCCTCAGTGGAAAAGAGAGAAGAAAATTAAATTAAAAACTCATGGGTCGAGATAAAGGCCGTTTTATAAAGAAAAACAAGCCTGCACACAAAAGCAGCCTGTACTCACCAGCAGGTGCCCTGGCTATGAAACTTCCCAACCTCTTCCCCATCCCCAGTTTACTGGCCTTTTGAGGTGGGAGGTTTGGAGAGACAGCCTTGATGCTGTGGTAGTGCTGATCAGCAATAACAGGTCTGTAGTTTACTGGGTCTTCTCTCATACCCTTCTTGTAAATTTGAATAGCATTGGCTAACTTCCAGTCAGCAGGGACCTTCCCAAGCTCCCAAAACCTTTGTTAGATGATGAAGCATGGTCTTGCTGGAACATCTGCTAGCTCCTTCAGAATTCTGGGATGAATTCCATCAGGCCACATGGACTTGTAAACATTCAGCTAGTACAGCTGGTCCCTTACAATTTCAGTGTGCACAAATGGAAAATCTGATAAGGACAGTAGAAGAGATCAGCATTTGACTCACTTGATAAGGACAGTAGAACAGAACAACATTTACTCTTATCAAGGACAGTAGAACACAACAGCACAGCTTTGGAGAAAAAAATAAAGGATGTAACTTAGGCAAACAGAAGTTGTGCAAAACACAAGCAGGATGCCTGCTCAGCTCTGTAAGGCTGACAAAGTAGAAGTTATGCAAAACAATGATATTGTATGTACTCAAAAGCAGGGGTCAAGGAACAGACACCTTAAAAGGACACCAGATGTTGAAGATAGACCTTCAAAGAACCATATAAGGACTTCCAATAAGGGATGTCACTATGTCAAATAAAGTCAAGTGGGGATAGCTAATGAATATGTAATCAGTGTGTATGATAAAATCTCTGTTCACCCAACACTCATGGCACTTGAATGGAAGAAGGATGCCCTGAGTGACCAGTGCGCTGCAATAAAGGAATGCTTGTTTAACAGAATCAGACTGTTCATTTGATTTCTTTGAATCAGTCACAGTTACCACACTCATGATCCTCCAACTTAGGGGACCTGGCAGCCCAAGGTCTGAATCTGATGAAAACAAATCATTGAACACCTCTGCTTTTTCTTCGTCCCTATTTTTCAGGTGACCATCTTCAACAAGTATTGGTTCAATATTTTTCTTAGATCTCCTCATGTCATTAACATACTCTAAAAAAGCCTTTCTTGTCTGACATAACACTGGTCAATTTCAACTGTAGTTGATCTTTGGCCTTTTTTGTCTTCTCCTTTTATATATAAACCACATCTCTGAAATCGTCATGCAAAGCCTGACTTTGCTTCCCAAGATAACACAATTTCTTTTTCTTTTTGAGTTCTTGTCCTGGGTAACCCAAAAAATTTGTATTGTACTCCATATCTTTCCTATGTTGACCTGCCAAGATTATTGCTGTCCCTTTAAGACCTGGGAGCCAGAAGCAGAACTGGGGTGTTTTACCCCCAGTTCACGGAGGCAGTTGGCCCAGGGTCCCTTTAAAAGAAAGGGAACAGGCACATAGGGGGCTCTTCTCTTCTCCCTGGGGCTTTGGAGTGGAGTCAGAAGCTCTTTCTTGTTTCTCTCTGAGTTACCAAGGGAGCTGCCTAGCGCAGGTCTCAGAGAAAACTGCATTTTGCAAACCTAAACTGTTTTGAAGCAAATTTTGCACCACCTTTTTTGGCCACAGTTGTGGGCAACCCCCTTTTTTGGAGCCAGGGAGGATGTTTCTTTGAACTTTTTTTCCTTTCTTTTTTTGCTGCTGCTGCCTGGGACGGCCATGACTGGAAAATTGGACCTTCCCCTCTCTCTATCCCTCCACAAGTTCCAAATACTGCTCCAGTGCCTGCTGCTTTTGCCAAGGAGTCATCAAAATCTCTCCATGAGTTCTAGCTGCTGATCCAGTTCCAGCCGCCACTGTCAACAGAGCTGCCGCCACCGGGAGAGACTCTATTGGGTGGCGTGGAGCATTTGACTGGTTTTGGACAGGAATAATTCTCCAAGTTTCTTTTGTTTTGTCCTTGTTCCCCATTGGTTGTTGTTTGGGGGAAGAGGAAGTTTTATAACTGCGGAGGTTTGGTTGCTATGTTGTTTTTTTCCCCTTTGTTCTTTCTCTCCACCCCATGTTTGGGAGAAGGGGGCTTCTCCACGATCTTGTCTTTGTCCCCTGGGCTATGTGATCTTCTACAGAGATTGCTGTATTGGGGGAGGAGCTTCTCCGCCATCTTGTTTTCCTTGTTCCCAAGGAGTCCATGGGATTCAGCACCTTTGTATCTAGTGCTTATTACTGTTATCTTGATTGTTGCTGTTTTGTTTTTTAGTAAACTGTTATTTTTTCCACTTATATCCTCTCACAGTTCTCTCTCCTTATTGGTGAAAGGAGAATGGTTAAAACTAAAGGGGATGTCGCTTGTTTCCCAGGCTCCACCCCATAAATTGTCTTAAACCAAGGCAGTTTCATGAGGAGTTCCCTGTTCAGCTAAGCTGGTCTTTTGCCCCACTTGCTTGACTTATGGCACACTGGAATTGCCTGCTCCTGTGCTTCTAAAAGGTACTTCTTAAAAACTGACCAGCACTTGGACCCCTAAGCCCTCAAAAGCAGATTCCCTGGATACTCTGCTAAGTATCTCCCTGAGTATCCTGAAGTTTGCTTTCTTGAAATCCAGGGTAGTAAATTTGCTTACATTTTTTCTCATTAATATCTTACAGGATTCCTGGGTGACTGGGTTTCCCAATTTGAGCTTGTTTTGGGGTACCCACTTATAGAGTTGGTTGTGTGATGTGTTTAGGGGATGTTTTCTTTGAACATCCAGTGTAGCACAGGCAATCACAGTGCCAAGAGTAGACACGCTTCTGTCCCAACAACTGCAGCTTGAACTCCCTCATATGTTGCTAATATCTCTTTTTCAGTTGGAGTATAGTTGGCTTCTGGCTCCAAAACCCTAGTGGTCGACCTCAGGTGTCTCCTGATGTCCTTTGCCAGAGACTCCAGGTGAGACCCTGCTCCCCAGCTGTAGTGTAGAGTATATTTTGCATGTCTGGTTCTGTCTGAACAGGCCCAAGAGCTACCGCACAAACTATTTCCTGTTTGATCTGCTCAAAGGACTGTTGTTGCTCAAGGCCTGCTCAAAATGGGTTTCCTTTCCAGTCACTGGATAGAGGGGGCTCACAAGCTGGCTATATTCTGGAATGTGCATTCTCTAGAACCCCACAAGGCCCAGGAAAGATTGTGTTTCTTTCTTGTTAGTTGGTGGAGATATAGTTGCTATCTTGTTGACCACATCTATCGGGTCATGACAGTGTCCATCCTGCCATTTTATTCCCAAGAACTGAATCTCCTGTTCAAGCCCTTTGACCTTGCTTCTTTTTATGGTAAAAACAGCTTTCAGAAGAATCTGAAACTTCAGATTCTTCTGAAACCTGAAGTTTCAGAACTTCAGGTTCAGAAGTTTCTGAAATGGTTTTGAACTGAAACTGCCACGCTGAATTAGTTTTTTTTCCTTTCTCAAACACTTCTGCCTTCTTGCCCCACACAATGATATCATTGCTACACTGTAGATGTTCAGGGGTATCACCCATTTCCAGGGCAGTCTGGATCCATCCATGACAGATGCTTGGGCCACATTTCCACCCCTGGGGAAGTCAATTCCAGGTGTATTTGACACCCTTCCACATGAAAGCAAACTGTGGTCTGCACTCTGCTGCCAAAGGAGTTGAGAAAAATGCATCGGCAATGTCAGTTGCAGCACACCACTTGACTGCCTTTGTCTCCATATTGGGGCTCTAACATGTCTACTACAGTAGCACTCAATGGTGGTGTTATGTCATTCAGGCCATGATAGCGTACTCTTAACCTCCATCCTCCATCAGACTTTTGCACTGGACCTATAGGACTATTAAAAGGTCAGTGACTTCTGCTGATCACTTCTTGGGTTTCCAGTTGATGAATCAATTTGTGGATGGGAGCCAGGGAGTCTTGGTTTGTGTGATATTGCTGCTGGTGCACTGTCCTGTTCTTCAACTTGAAACAATTTTGTGAAAAATGCCAGTCACTTGTTTTTAAAATTTTAAAAAGTTTAATAGTTATAAAATGGTTATAAAAATAGTAATATAATTAGAGTAATAATAATTTGGACAATTGGGATTAGGACAATATGAGACAATAGAAACAAAGAGTTATGGATGTCTGGGTACCTTTTTCTGGGCAAAATAAGCCCAAAAAAGGACCCCCATTAACAGAGGATTAACCCTTAAAAGCAATAGCCTGTTGCATATTCATACATCTCATACATGATGCATAAATTCCATTCAAACACAGGATCCTGTCTGGTCATCGTCAACTTCTTCCTCTTAATCCTAACAGTGTTTTCAGGCCTAAACGAGGCAGGAAGAAGTTAGTTTCTTCTGATAAGAGAGCAATAAATTCTTTTTCTCTGAAAGATTTAGGTGTCCTGTGGCTGCTATCTCGCTGCAAGTCATTTCTTTAAAAAAAGTATCTTACATAGCATAGTTTCTATTTTAACCTTATGTTATAACCGAAAACTATATTTAACACACTACTTAAGAAAATTAATATAGCATAACTTTCTAACATAACACATATAATATTCATTTTAATATTTGCAAAAAGCCAATCATAAAATACACATTTTTCACAATTTCAAAAGGAAGGAATCTCCTGAGGACCCAGGCAGGATAGATAGCTGTTTGATCTTCTCTGAGTTCATGCTGGAGACAAAAGCTCATCAGTACCCTTCTGGGTCCTTGATGTACTCTATCCTGAGGTAGTCGATGCCAAGAGTACGAGGGGCCTCTGGTCCAGTCCCAATAGGGTGCTTTTCCCACTTGTCCCCAGTTAAGCTCACCTCAGCCTATAATACAGACATTTCTTTGCATCCCTCTCATGTGGGATCTCAGCACATCGTTCCCGATGTCCAGAGATGCCAGGAGAACCCTTGGGGGTCTCGAAAACCCTGGAATGTTGCCAAGAGTGCTTGGTGGCTTGATTTTGATCCATCCACAGAAGTAACAAGAGTCTGAGGACAAGAGAATCACTTTAGAGTAAAAGGTGTAAAAGAGACACATTTAGAGGGTGAGATATAGACTTTAAGGTTTTTGGTACAGGGGGGTTATGGAGACAAGATGGAGGGATCAGGGCGTGTCTTGTCCTTCTTCTTTCTTCTTCTTGTCCTCCATCTCCTGTGATGATGTTGGCACTTGGGGATTGGTTTCTGGTGAAGGTGCACTTGCCAACATGGGTGAAAAGCATTGGGAAATAAAGGTAAATATTGTATACATAGGTTTTAGTATAAAAAGACATGACCGCCCCGTGGGTGGTCAGAGAGTGCCTGTGACTGCCTGCAGATCAGACCTCTGTTGGGCAGACAGAAAAATTTTGTAGATAAGAAATAATAAACAACCTGAAGACCGAAAGCTGAAGAGTCCAGACTCGTCCTTTGCATCGCACCCACCAAAGAACCACTCTACCCGTGTCGGGGCAGAGACAGACAGCCGGACCCGACATTTGGCGTCCCTGGGTGGGCACCCCGTGGGCACCGGCACCGGTGGGCACCCGGCGGCGACCCGGGGAGCTGCTCGGCAGCGACCGGCGATCCAGCAGCATCCAGCAGCCTTCGCTGAGCCACGGTGAGCTCTGCTGTGCACCACTTGCACAGGGGCAGCCTTGAAGCACCGAGTGGGCAGCTCCCGAGTTGGACTCATTCCCAGGAGAGCCTGATAACTCCTTGGGAAAACAGCCAGAAAGCAGCCAGGAGACTCTGAAAACGCAGCAGCCGCAGAAAACATCGCACTCCACCTCAGCCGAAGAAAGTTCGTAGCAGAACAGCCCGGATCGGAATCGGAAAGGCGCCTCCGGATCCATCTCCTGTGACCTGCAGGCCAGAGACCAGGAGCCTCCGGACTGCTCTGACGACAGGAATTCGGTGAGAAGGTCAAGAATTAAGAACATGGGGGGTACACTTTCCCAGGAACAAATAGAAATTCTGTCCGACCTACAAGGCATGGCAGACACACACACTAAGGGGATCCCAAAGAAAAAGCTTAGAGAATTATTGCTATGGGTGCGGTGTAATTACCCGTACTCCGAAACAAGGCTGTTATTTGAAGTAGGCTTTTGGCAAGAAGTTAACAGACACCTATATTTTCTAGCCATCAATGAGGATAAAACAGCCTTAAAATTGCTGTCCTCAGCAAGAATTATGTTAGAGGCGACCTCGACTCAATTTAGGGGGTCAGCCAGGCAACAAGTTGTTACAGGTCCCAAAGGGGCGGAGGGAGCAGAGCAAGGTTCCAAGCAGAAATTGGCTCTGATCTCAATTAGCCCGGGGGAAAAGGTGCCCGAGAAAAGGGTACAAGGGGAAATGTCATTGCCCTCAGTCCCACCATCCCGAAAACCCAAGGGAACCCTAAAGCACCCTGAAACCACAGAGAATACAGGGATTTCAGACTCCGACTCAGACACTGATGATACCATTCCTCTTCCTGATGAAATAAAGTTTTCTCCCAGCGACATCGAGGAGACAGGCCACCCTTCCGGAGTGTACTGTCCCGATTCGCAGGAATCAGGGGGGGAGGAGGTGGAAAACGTGGCAGAGTCGGGGAGGGGGGTTCAAAGGGAACAAGCGGGGAGGGGGGATGCGCTCTCTCGCGGCAGGCACGGCGGCGCGGAAGCGGCGGCGGCCGGCGGGGGGGGCGGGGAGGCAATGGGAGACACGGGTTTCCATGCGACTCTTGCGAGCGCAACGCCGAAAGCGACAGTCGCCTCTGGAGCGGTGCCAAAGACGCGCGGGTCGAGCAAGGCTCAGGGAGTGGCCGGGGAGACCTCTCAAACCAGCGCGGGAGCGTCAGACACGGGCGGCAAGGGCGGAGCAGCTGCAGAGCTCCGGAGAGCTGCCGTGAAGGGACGCAGGAGACGCGCGGTGGTGACGTCAGACCCGGAAGTCTGGACCCGGAGATCGGCTCGAATCGCTGCGAGAAAGGGGGCACCCGCGGGGAGGGGGCTGCGCGCTTCAGCGGGGGGTGTGGATACAGCGTCAGAGGAGGAGGAGAGAGGGGCAGGAACAGACGATAGGGAGGAGACTTCGGAGGTGGAGCGGGACGGAGACAGTAACGTCAGTACAGGGGAGGCAGAGGGCGTCCCCGAAGGCACGCATGCGCGGGAAGTGCCGGCGGAGCGAGGTCGGGGGCGGGTCCGATCCTCTGTGACGTCCGGGGCGAAAAGGAGGGGCCACGCTCGGGGCTCGGCATCCCGTGGCCCCACCCCCTCTCCGGTCCCAATGCTAGCCTCAATCCCTATGGTTCAAACCCCTTCCACTCAAAAGAAACGCTCAAATATTCAGCCCTCAATGCCAGCTCAGTTAACAGCCATGCAAACTCGGTCTCAAACAAAGTTGCGAACGTTGCAGTCTGCTGAGCAGGGACCGATGGAGTTCGTGTCGTCATCAAGGTTGTCCAGGCAGGCGACAGCGCCACCACATGGAGGGACGACCACATTGCAGGACACGGCGGACCTGCTCGACAGCGCCACCATATCACCTGCTGGCCAAACTGCAACAATGCAGCAATTTTTTCCAACAATTTATAAAAAGAAAGCCACATTAAAGAAGATAAAAACAACAACAGCAACGCAACAAAAGGATAATATTCCGTCAACTTCAGGATCATATGAAGACAGTTCAGATGAAGCACAGCCTCAAGAAGAAGAAATGATACACATTACAGCAAGAGAGGGAATTCCAGCATGGATGCTTTCAGCAGCGGAAGCAGCAAAGAATCTTCTGCATTCTTTTGATGCAGCAAAAAGAACATGTTCAAGAGAGCCTCAAGTTTCTTTTCCGGATTCAAGAGCAAGACTGAGGACCTCAAGTCAAAGAGCATGGAGTGAAGGATCACCAAGAGCCTCCACGATTCCATTGTGCAGGCAATGGCCAATGGAGTCTCCAGAAGAGGATGAAGAAGAACAACCAATAGAACCGATAGATTGGAAGGAAATTAGAAATGAATTGTCAAAGGAAAAGGGTTTGATCAGAGGATCAGGAGACATAATAATGCCAGTGACTTATGATGCACAAGGCCAAAATCCAAGGTGGGAAAGGCTGGGTCACGAGGTGATCAAGGACTTATCAAAGGCCATTCAAAACAATGGTCTGAATTCGCAGTACTTCAAACAGCTCCTGAAGGGGACATTCAATACATATGATTTCACGCCATTCGACATTCGATGTCTTGTGTCAATGATTCTCACTGACACACAGAGTCTTATCTGGGACAGAAGATGGAGAAGATATCTCGCAGAGTTGAGAGCCAGCTATCAAGGTGGGCCAAACGCAAACCTCACAGAAGCACAGTTAGCAGGAGACCCTCCAGATGACAATCCAGTGGAGCAAGCAGCACGGCTTCCACGACGGGTGCTGAATGACATCAAGGAAGCAGCACGCAAAGCAATCTTGCAGATTGCTCCGGCAGGAGTTCCGGACGTCCCATTCTCATGCGTCAGGCAAGGTCCCACAGAACCATTCTCATCTTTCATAGATCGACTCTCGCAAGCTGTGGATCGACAGGTGACGATTGACGAGGCGAAGCAACCTCTCATGGAGAGTTTAGCTTTCGGCAATGCCAACCCGGATTGTCAACGGGTCATCAGCGCAATGCCAGGACGGCCATCCTTGGCAGAGATGGTGGAGGCATGCAGCAGAGTGGGAACACCTCAGCACGTCGCGTCAATCGTGAGGGATGAGCTGAGAGGAGAATGGGGAGAGCAGATAAGAAGAAACCCGGAGAGGCAGTCAGAAGATCAGGACAAGGTTGAAAAGATGCTGGAAAAGGTGCTCCAACAACAGAATGAAAACATCAATAAAGTTCTTGCAACCATCCAGAAGAAAAGTAATCCATCAGGAGGACAATGCTACAAATGTGGGGCGTTTGGACACTTGAAAAAGAATTGTCCACATGCACACGCACAAGTGCAGACACAAAAGCCTGCAAAGCCACTTTGTGCGCGGTGTGGAAGAGGAAGACACTCTGTGAAAGAATGTTTTTCCCAGACAGACGTGGAAGGGAATCCTTTACCACTTCCGGGAAACGGGAGAAGGAGCGCGCCCACAAACCGTCAGCGCGCATCGACACAAGTGATGGCGGTGACACAACAACCAACAGGACAATCATCGGGGATCGTCAAGCAGACGCCCTCAGCAAACTCCTCAGCCGATTCTCAAGCGACCCAGAACTCCTTCCACCAGGGGCACAGTGCACACTGGCAACTTCCAAATTAATTTGCTTTCTGGATGAAAGTCATGCGGAGGTTCCAACAGGGATCCGCGGAGACTCACACAAAAAACAAGATTTCTTAATAATAGGACAGGATAGGAGCAGAATCCTAGGACTTATTGTTTATCCATCAGTTGTTTCCGCAGATAAAAATACGGAACTGACAGTTCTGGCAAAGGCACTTCGTCCACCATTGACCGTGGCGGAAAACACTCAGATCGCGAGAGCTTTCGCTTTGCCACCACACGCCATTGAAGTCATGTCAATCTTCGATGAAGAAGGGCTTCCTTTGAGGGAACATGTCGAGATACATACCACATGGGTAAAGCACATAGGTCGAGATCGATCCACGCTCACATGCCAATTGACTTGTGGAGACAGAACAATAGAAGTCAGAGGCATGCTCGACACAGGGGCAGATGTCACGGTAATTTCCTACATCTTTTGGCCTCGCAACTGGAGCTTGATTGCGCCCTTGGGGTCTCTCTCAGGCATAGGGGGAGTTTCTCTGTGTCTGCAGAGTGAGAATGCCATCGTTGTCACGGGACCAGGAAACAAGACGGCGATCATTCGTCCTTTCGTTGTGCAGAAGCCAATTACAGTTTGGGGACGAGATCTTTTGGCACAATGGGGTACGAAGATCGAGGTGGATTTTTAGTAGGGGTCACTGCGGCACTCTCCACATTGAAGCTGACTTGGAAAACAGATGATCCAGTCTGGGTGGATCAGTGGCCCCTGGAGCGAAAAAAGTTGAGTGCATTGAAAACCCTGGTCCAAGAACAGTTGCAGAAGGGACACATCAAGCCAACAAACAGCCCTTGGAATTCTCCAGTGTTTGTCATCAAGAAGAAGCTGTCAGGCAAATGGAGGTTGTTGCATGATCTCAGGAAGATCAATGAAGTCCTCGAAGACATGGGACCGCTTCAGCTGGGTCTTCCATCTGTTTCGATGATTCCCAGAGATTGGCCGCTTGTGGTCATTGACCTCAAGGACTGTTTTTTCAGTATTCCACTTCATCCGGATGATGCTCCAAGGCTTGCCTTTTCAGTTCCAAGTATCAACAAGGAAACGCCTCTGCAGCGGTACCATTGGGTCGTTCTTCCTCAGGGCCTAAAAAACTCACCGACAATCTGCCAATGGTACGTGGCACGAGCTTTGTCACCAGTGCGGAAGAAATTCCCGAAGGTGAGAATCATTCATTATATGGATGATTTGCTCATTGCGGCCTCAACACAACAAGAGCTGCAAAAGGCTCGTGACTGTGTGATTGCAGAAGTGCAAAAGGCAGGTCTGGAAATCAGTGTTTCAAAGATTCAGGAGGTCGCACCTTGGAAATATCTAGGGTGGAAAATCTCGGAGAGAACAATAAGGCCTCAAAAGATGGAAATCAGTACAAGAGTCAACAATCTACATGATTTACAACAACTTCTAGGGGAAATCAACTGGATGAGGTCGATTTTGGGAATCACAAACAGTGACATTCCAGCGTTGCTTGATCTCTTGAGAGGAGATGCAGACATTCGATCTCCCAGGACGCTCACAAGAGAAGCAAAGAAGGAGTTGGAAAAAGTTACAGATGCCATTCAGAAGAGGCAGGCACATCGATTCGTTGAATCGTTGCCTTTCCAGTTAGCAGTGTTGGGAAAGAAAGCACAATTCCATGGTTTAATCTTCCAATGGGACGCATCTCAGAGAGATCCTTTAATAATCATAGAGTGGATTTTCCTACCATACAGGCCTTCAAAGACAATTCTGACAGATTTGGAGATGGCAGCACAAATCATCATAAAGGGGAGAACAAGATTGCTGACAATGGCGGGACGAGAATTTTCAAAGATATATCTGCCTTTGAAAAAAGATTATTTTGATTGGGCGATGCAGAAGTCAAAAGATTTGTTAATTGCATTGTTAGCTTTTCCAGGAGCTTGCACAATCAATTTCCCACAACATAGAATGTTGCAGTCACAAATATGCTACAGAGCAAAGCCAAGAATAAGTGAAGAACCTCTGGACGGGATCACAGTGTTCACTGATGGCTCAGGAAAGACACACAAGTCAGTGATCACGTGGATGAACTCAACGACAGGGGAATGGGAGTCAAACGTGAAGACGGTTCAAGGCTCTCCACAAATTGTGGAGTTGGCAGCTGTTGTCCGAGCATTTCAGTTGTTCCAACAACCGCTCAATTTGGTCATGGACTCTGCATATGTTGCAGGGGTGGTCAAACGATTGGAAGGTTCGCTCTTGAAAGAAGTCAGCAACGAAGTTTTATATTCCTATCTAGTGAGCATGAAAGCAGTGCTAGAAAGCAGGGAAGAAGAATCACTCACATCAGAGCGCACACAACACTTCCAGGATTTCTAGCGGAAGGAAATGCTCAGGCAGACAGATTGACAATGCCCATTTCACAAACACTTCCGGACATTTTTGAGCAAGCACGACTGAGTCACGCATTTTTTTCATCAGAATGCACAGGCGCTGATGGAATCCTTTCGTCTCACAAAAACTCAGGCGAGGGAAATCATTAGTGCTTGTCCAGATTGTCAACTTGTGCAACCACCTGCTTCGACAGGAGCAGTCAATCCACGAGGACTGCAAAGTCTTCAGCTGTGGCAAACAGATGTCACAAAATATCCATCATTTGGGAGACTCAAAAATGTTCATGTATCTGTAGATACATTTTCAGGGGCAGTCTTTGCTTCAGCACATGCAGGGGAAACAGCAGAACATGCTTGTCGACATTTCTTACAAGCATTTGCATCATTAGGTGTGCCTCAAGAAATAAAAACTGATAATGGTCCAACATATACAGGCAGGGTGCTTGACAGATTCCTAAAAAGATGGGGTGTCAGACACACATTTGGCATTCCACATTCACCCACAGGTCAGGCAATCATTGAAAGAACACATCACACCCTGAAATCCCTTTTGGACAGGCAGAAAAGGGGGGAGCCAGAGGCGACACCACATATGAAGTTAAACAAAGCATTGTATGTGTTGAATTTTCTTAACAGTTCGTCTTCTGAACCCAATCCACCAATCGTGAGGCATTTTTCAAACAGCTCTCAGGCAAAACTAAGGGAGAATCCTTTGGTTTTGATCAGAAACCCAGAGACAGGACAAATAGAGGGTCCTTTCAAACTAATCACTTGGGGCAAGGGTTTCGCTTGTGTTTCCACAGGGCGAGGGCTGAAGTGGGTGTCAGCGTGGCACGTGAAGCCATTTCGAACGAGAGAGCAGGAGAACGCAGATCCCGGAAGCAGAGAGACAAGCACACAGACGGAGGAAGAAACTCAAGCTGTGAACAACAACTCAGAAGGAGAACAAAAAGAATAAAAACTTTGGGGGGTTTTTTCCTTTGTGGCTTTGAGTGGGAGCATGAAAATGGTTTTTTATAAGGGTGAAGTCATAAGTTTCATAATGCTCATGCTTGCATCTGTTGCTTTAAGCAATGGAGCAAATTTACCTGTCAGTCAGCCGAAACAAAATGTTTGGGAAACGTTAGCCCAGGCAGCAAACTTAGAAAGTATCTGCCTGACACATTCGAAACCAGGGAAACCATTCACGGCATGCATGGTTGGGTTGCCAGTGGGCGAATGGCCAATTCCAGGGCACTCTCCAATGGAGATTTCACAGGTCATCAAAGATCCTGTGAATGAATGGTGTGCGTGGACACATCTTTTACCTGTAGCTTCTACTGAACCGCAGGAATTGGAGATTTTTGGGTCCACAACAATGGAGCTATGCATGAAATTTGAAAATTCGAATGTGTCAAGGACAAACAATAGCATTGATGTCACACCAAATCATGAATATTATAGAAACGCATCAGCTTGGTGCAATCACACTGTGACGACAGCCAAAGGATCAATCCAGGTCCCAGTGCAATTGCCACGTGGGTTGTTTTTAATTTGTGGGGACAGAATTTGGCACGGCATTCCTGCAAATGCCAAGGGAGGTCCATGCAGCATTGGGAGGATTTCAATGTTGTCACCAGATTTAAAAGTGTTGAGAGAGCAAAAACACAAAGAGAAAAGGTCCTTGCAACATTACAGTGCAGACTGTGATGATGAAGTGTACACCTGGGACAAGGCAAGGAGAATTGCAGCAGCAATTTTCTCACCTCAGACAGCATCGGGGGTGGCCTTGACTCAACTGGACCACATGGGTTGTTGGTTGAGCAAGCATGCTCAATCAGTTTCTCTCGCTTTGAGTGACATGTTAAAAGATGTAAGCAGTGTGAGAGAGGCAACTCTTCAAAATAGAGCAGCAATCGATTATCTATTGCTCACTCATGGACATGGATGTGAAGAGTTTGAGGGGATGTGCTGCATGAATCTCTCAGATCATTCGAGATCAATTCATGAAAGCATTCAAAATATAAAAGACAGTATAAAGAAATTAGGCGAGATCACTGGGTCATGGATTGATGATGTGGCGGGATTTTTTGATCTTTCTCCCTTATGGAGAGGGTTTTTAAAAATGGGATTTTATATTTTAATAATACTCTTAGTCCTCATGCTCATCGTCCCATGCATCTTTATGTGTGTGAGACGTGTCATGAGTCAAGTTGCCAAAGAAGTCTTCTTGGTGCAAACAGAAGGGGGAGATGTGGGATCTCAGCACATCGTTCCCGATGTCCAGAGATGCCAGGAGAACCCTTGGGGGTCTCGAAAACCCTGGAATGTTGCCAAGAGTGCTTGGTGGCTTGATTTTGATCCATCCACAGAAGTAACAAGAGTCTGAGGACAAGAGAATCACTTTAGAGTAAAAGGTGTAAAAGAGACACATTTAGAGGGTGAGATATAGACTTTAAGGTTTTTGGTACAGGGGGGTTATGGAGACAAGATGGAGGGATCAGGGCGTGTCTTGTCCTTCTTCTTTCTTCTTCTTGTCCTCCATCTCCTGTGATGATGTTGGCACTTGGGGATTGGTTTCTGGTGAAGGTGCACTTGCCAACATGGGTGAAAAGCATTGGGAAATAAAGGTAAATATTGTATACGTAGGTTTTAGTATAAAAGGACATGACCGCCCCGTGGGTGGTCAGAGAGTGCCTGTGACTGCCTGCAGATCAGACCTCTGTTGGGCAGACAGAAAAATTTTGTAGATAAGAAATAATAAACAACCTGAAGACCGAAAGCTGAAGAGTCCAGACTCGTCCTTTGCATCGCGCCCACCAAAGAACCACTCTACCCGTGTCGGGGCAGAGACAGACAGCCGGACCCGACACTCTCACTCCAGAGATCCAGATAGGTTCTGTATCCCTGTACCCTCATGGCATTACTGTGCACTGTGCACCAGTATCTGCTAAAGCCTTATACTTCTGTGGATCTGGCATGCCAGGCCATGGCATCCATACAGTCCAGTATATCCTGGCATCCATTTCTTCCTCCTGGCTGTAATGCCAAAAAGGTTAATTCAATTTCTATCGTGACTGTGAGCTGTTAGCAGAGACACTGTGACTATGAACTTTTAGCAGAGAAAACACTGTGTCTGGGGACCTTTAGCAGAGAAACAAGGCATGCAGAAATTGGTATCCAGGCAAGGACATTGGAAGACAAAGAGAAGACATCTGGCTCAGAAATGCAAGTACAGACAAAACAAGGACTGAGTTCAGGAACTTAGGGATCATGGGGAGGGTTTTATGGTAATGGGCAAATGATAGTATGGATGTAGTGCCTGTATATATGCAACACAGTTGTAGAAATCAGGGGGCATATTAGGAGGAGTTATTCCCCCATGCCACTCCAGGCACCTGAATAAATTATTACCTCTTTAATACTAAATTGGTGTTAAGGAGTTTTATTTTACCCAGTTTTGGTAATTTGGTGACAGTTGAAGGCAGGGACCCTCCATTTATGTTCCTCACTGGAGTGTTCACTGTCTGACCTTTGCAATGCCAGACAAGACATCCCCTCACCAGGATCAAAGGAGGTGATCTCAGTTCCTCTATGTGGAAAACAGCTGATTGCCTTCTTGTGTCTCTGAGGCAAGTACATTGACAGTCATTTTGGATGACCCTTTCTTAACAGCCCCCTTCTGTTGCTGTTGAGACAGACACGACATGACACTCGAGGTTCATGCGACAATAGCAAATTTTACTAAATGCAGCTTTTTTTAAATAGGGTTGTCAAAAACCTGCACGGGTGATCTCAATTGGCTGAATTTGGTTACTACCCAGCTCACTGACCAATGGCTGCCTGCATCTGTGCTTGTCAGGGATTGGCTGGCATCTGCTGTTTGAATTTGAATCCCCCGGCTTCTCAGTGCCTTCCTTCTAGGGATGTTTACCTCTTTTTCCCTAACATCATAGATTTGTTCAGTTATAATTAGGGTTATTTATGACTGTGAGGCCTCCAAGCCAGCCGTTAGCCACCACATTTCCCCCTTTTTGTTTTTAAATACAAATACAGTGTTTGTCATCCTCTGCAGGCGCTTTGCAGACAGAATGACAAACATGGCACAATGTGCAAAATTATTATGATGATACAAATTATAAGCTTAGGTCAAATGAAGCTCTTCACTTAACTTGACAAGTCTAGTCTTACCAGCCATTGGTCTATCTCACATACCAACAAGAGATTTTACCAAGCATGTCCAGGAGCTATAAAAGTGAGCACAGTTTTGCGGGGTGGTACACCACACACTATTCACATCTATGGTTGAACTGTTCAAACTTAAGAAATTTACAAACAAGTTAACTCAAAAAACTATCAAAGGTAACATTCAAAATTGCAAGAGGTAACATTCAAAATTGCAAGAGATAACATTGAAAAAAACTGTCAGAGATAACACTTTGTTGTCTTGTCTCAATTTGGTCTTACAGGACATGTCCAGGTGTATAATTAAAATTTATACATCCTTGTCCTGGTTTAGGGCAAATTTGGGAGAAAACCTCTAAAAGGGCCCCCCCCCCAGAAAGCCAACCCACATGGCCCCTCTCCCCACCTGGTTTGCAAAGAATTTCTTTGGAGAGAAGGGGAAAAAACCCTGTTTATTTTACAGGCAAAGCACTCCCCAGCACAAAAAATGAACAATACCAGATGACAAAACTCATTTGTCACTCTGAAGAGACGACAAATTCAGAAAATCTCTCCGGTGGGTGGTTGCTCTGTTATCAGTCCCTCCGGCACTGGGAAAGGCTGCTGCCCAGAGTAGGCCCTGGTGGGCTACAAAGTGCAAGCTCTCAGTGTTTCCCTGGGTCCCAGTCCAGAGCAGATTCGAACAGTTCCAAAAAAAAAAAAAAAAAAAAGGAAAGAAAAACAGTCCAGGGAATTTCTTCTCTGCCTCAGCTAGCTAAACTAACTAAAAAAATAACGGAGTGCCATATTCTGCCCATACGTGCCCAGACACCACAGTGGAGGAGTGAGAGCAGGCTGATAACAAAACTCTGTGCTTCTTCTCCCCACCTTCGCTCTCAGAGCCAGTCTTGAAGGCACAGAATATAATATCCAGCATAAACAGAACACACGATTGGGGACACAAGCATTATAACGTCACCCTAGGACAATCCTTTTGCTAGTAATGTCTTCAAACTGTTTGACTCTTCAGGTCTAAGTAAAGCAATGGGCAAACTGTCCCCCAATTGCTGACATCTTGCATCCAATAACTGTCGGCTTGTTAAGTCATGTTGAATGTGATTGAGAATTTTAAGACTATTCAAGGCTTTTGTGGGGGGTATATACCTTCCCCGCACTCCCCCTTCTTTGTTTTAGCAGCTATGACTTGAACATATTTCAACTTACTAAATTCAGAAGAGTGTCTAACACAACATGCATCTTCATTATGGTCAACAAAACAATACATCTAATAAAACAATAAGCACCACTGAACAAAATCAACAAGATATTTTACAAATTTCTATTAATATCTGCTGAGAAAGTTTCTTAACATAACTTACAAATAACCAAAGGAATACATATAAGGCATTTAAGAAACAAGGTGAAATATAGATTTTAGATTTCAATTTTGTCAGTTGTTACTAAATTTTTGCAAGTGCATCATCAGTATACTTAACATTATTGCTCAGTGGCAGTGGTGCAAATAATGAACTTTTTGTTAAGAATTTTGAAATTGAGTCAGAGTTAGCAACATCCCTCTCTGGATGCGCTGATAATCTTTTCAAAGGTAAGATGCACTGCTTTTGTGTGCTCAAATCTTTTTAGAAGAGCAGATTTTGAAGGAGGTGGGCTATGAATAACTATATGTGCCTGTACCATTGTGTGCAAAATAACAGGTCAGTCAGCAAAATAAAAAATGAAAGTGTTAATTTACAGTGCACATGGGCTAAATCAGTAATTCTAATTATTTTTAAAATTGTTTTTTGAGTTGATGACACATCTTCAATCAATATATTTTTTCAGAAAAAGTACAAGGACATGACTTCAATGCTGCAGGACAAACTATTTTTGTTAATTAGAAGCTTCTGTTATTACTTTCCCATGCATAGTTTTTAACTTTTCTGTATTTTCAAATTACCTCAGTTCTGTGATTATTGCATTTGCACACTTAGTTGCAAAAACTCAACATTCAAAGCCAAAGTAATATTTTAGTTTAAAAATAATAAAACGTGCAAATCAGTATTTCAGTGACAGCAGTAACATACCTTTTAAGTTTAATCCTATTCTTGTTATATTCAGAAACTTGCTATTGACCTCAAAAGGAGTTGGCATGAGTGCTTAGCTGTGAATAAATATGAAAGGTAGTTTTCAGTGATTTTCAGCATGAAAATGATTTTGTAGACATTATAAACAGAAGTGTCAGGTGGCAAATATCTAGTCAGAAAACTGCAACTGAAATCTGTTAATGAAATACTTTTCTTTCTGCAGACCTAGTTTTCAGACACTTTTCTAAAATCTGTGGAGTTCATGAAAACTTTCAGTACTTTTATTTGTAAAACTTGTTGTTCATTATAATTTAAAGTTGTGAACACAAAGGGAATATTTAACTATATGCACTGTCTTTAGACACTACAATCAATGTTTTATATTGTCTTATCATGCTCTAGTAAATTTTTTTGAAAATAATATTTATTCAAACCTGTGTGTCCATTGTAGTTAATTACAGTGGTATCATATGGATGGATATATGTTCAAAGCTTTGAGATAAAAAATGTAAGTTCAGACTTTGTTAATTATTACTAGTGGATGAGGAGTGCTTCTGTTGATCTGATTTTGTGGGGCTGCAGTATCTCTTATTTTTAAGGCAGTCTGTAAGATACAAAACTTTCTACCTCACACATAACATATTCTGTTAAACAAAGCAAAACACCTTGAAGACAATTCTAAGTTTTGGAGAGTCACAGACCATACTTTGTTTATGTATAGTGATTATTTATTGAATTACTACTCGCAAAAGGCAGATGTGGATACTAGGAAAATTCATTAGATATTTGCTAGGTTTGGTATGACTAATAGTGACTATATTGACTATTTGGTATGACTAATTGGTTTGCTGTCCTGGTATTTTATAGTATTTTATGCTGATTTAATGGCATCACTTGAGATTCTTTAAACACAAAAATACTTTAGAACTGTGGTCTGTGATAAATGTTCTGAAAGTGCTCTTTAAATTCCTATAGTAAGAAGCTTTGTTTAAAATGTTCTTATGTTTAGGCTGTTGTTCTAGATAATGTACTAACAATTGTTATATAAATTTTAGAGCTATAAGAAAGTTTGAGGGAAGAGATCATGTTTATTGTAAACCTGAAAAGAAATCATTGTGAAGGTTCTGCAAGCTATTCATTGTTTTTGTATTTTAGATAATTTATTTCAGTTTTACTGTTTGCAATATATCAGTAAGCTGTTAATAACTCTGAAAGCTATGTTCTACTAAGAAGCTAGCTTGTTATATATAGAGCAATGACATAAACTCTTTGAAGCCCAAACAAAGTGTAGATATAAACAGCACTAAGTAATACTGAATTGGAAGAATTTTACACAGAATGCTGAAAATAACTTCCTGATAAATATTCATTTTTTCAAATATGTTAATTGTCCTCACAGATTCAGTTTTATTGTTATATACTAAACCATGTAAACCTTGCTGCATGGAAGCAGCCTGAATCATCTGTTTGTAGTAGGAACAATAAAGTCCACACTCAGTTCTGAATGAAATTTCTTTTGATATTGGAAAACCACAGGTCATTCTCATGCAGTGTAGCTACATAAAAAGAAGTAAAAAGTCCAAGAGAGATAGCAACAATTCCACAAAGCAGACTTTCATTACCGTTGTGTAAGTCATAATCAAATTTGGGTAGTTGTCTGTTAATTCCAGGTTTACAGTAATATCAACAGTGTTTAGCAGCTCTGCGCGGCCGTAGTTGGCTCAGAGTGCTGTGTAGGGCTCCGGCTGCAGATGGTGGTTGCTATGCAATGCGGTTCAGCGCCTGCCCCACGGAGGCTTTCGCTGGCAGGTGGCCCGGCTCCACTCCGCTGCTCTCCGCGGCTGCCCGTGGCCGGCAGGGCCCTCCAGCCCCTCGGGCATGACAGCAGCGCTGGTTGCCGCCACATCCTTCAGGCTTTTTAAGCCCTGTCTGTTATGATGCGGTCTTTTGCAGTTCCACGTGCCGGCATCTCTGAACCAGCACTTTCAGCTTCGAGGGCCGCTTGTCTTTCGACTGCCGCCTGTGCACTGAAGCTGTAGGTGGGCGTGCCAAGCAGTGGCTGGGCTGTCCAATCAGCCACAGGAAGGGGCGTGCTGAGCGTGTTAACGGCGATACAGGGCATAGAACAAAACGATGGCTCCGGCAGCCGCAGTGCGGGCCATCCGGGGCACCGTGCAGATGCACCCGATGCCTGCGGCGGCAGAGGAGCTCCGGCGACACAGCGGGATGGTACCACAGGGATAGGAGCTCAGATAATAGCCACTTCCCTCTCAGCTTCTCGCCCCTCCTTTCCGCCCGCGCGCCCAAGGTGGCATTCACTCCACCCACCGCTCCGCCCCACCCTCTGTCCTTTTTGGACTTTCCGGTGGGCAGTGCCTGCGGAGCCTCAGCTGCGGCTTTTGCACTCCACTCAGCTTTTGTCTGTTTTAAAGTGTTCAGCACCAAACAACAGGTTGTCAAAATGTCTTTATTGGTTTCATTGCCTCAGGGGGGCCAACTCAATTATTAATCCACTAGCCTGCTCCCTTTTTCACACATTAAAATCAGCTTCTGTGGTGGTGTCTAGTCCATGGCTCTTGCACCATGACAGCAAGGCTTGCAGAGCCTGTTCTTCATACTTTATCCCTTGTTTGCATAAAAAGAGGGTCCACACCTGCTTCACGGCTTCTTCTGTCAGGACTCGGGTCTCCATGTACCAAGCGAATACTTTTCTAGATACAGTGGTCCAGACTCTCGCAGCTCCACCCACTGCTAGCAGCTCTCCGGGCTGCCTCTCCACTGCTATGCCCGCAGCCTGGCGTACCAATCACATTGAAATCACCACTTGTCGCTGTTGAAATGCACATGACATGACACTCGAGGTTCATGCGACAATAGCAAATTTTACTAAATGCAGCTTTTTTTAAATAGGGTTGTCAAAAACCTGCACGGGTGATCTCAATTGGCTGAATTTGGTTACTACCCAGCTCACTGACCAATGGCTGCCTGCATCTGTGCTTTTCAGGGATTGGCTGGCATCTGCTGTTTGAATTTGAATCCCCTGGATTCTCAGTGCCTTCCTTCTAGGGATGTTTACCTCTTTTTCCTAATGACATAGACTTGTCCAGTTATAATTAGGGTTATTTATGACTGTGAGGCCTCCAGGACAGCTGTTAGCCCCCACACTCTTCCCTCTCAGGCACAAAAGGTAAAGATAAGAACAATTTACTGGAAACAGAAATAGGATTGTAGTGGGTTCATGCTGACTGGATGCCAGGCACCCACCAAAGCCACCCTCTGTCTCTACTCTGCAGCTGGACAGGGGAGAGAAAATATAACAAAGGGTTCATGAGTTGAGATAAGGATCAGAGGAGATCCCTCACCAAATACCATCATGGGCAAAACAGGCTCAAATTAGAGATATAAATTGAATTTATTGCCAACAAAATCAGAGCAGGATAATGAGAAGTAAAATAAAACCTTAAAAATACTCCTCCCTCCTTCCCAGCTCTACTTCTTCCCCCAGTTTTGCAGGGAGACAGGGAATGGGGGTTATGGTGAGTTCACTTGTTATTTCTCCTGCTGCTCAAGGAGAGGAGTTGTTCCCTTGCTGCACCATGGGGTGTCTCCCATGGGAAACAGTTCTCCACAAACTTCTCCAATGTGAGTCCACCTTACAAGCAACAGTTCTCTATGAACTGCTGCATTCCCCATGGGTCTCTCAAATTTTTGGAGGACGCAGACTCCTTTTTATCCTAATTTCCTGACCTCAGGTCCCTCTTTGTTTTCCCACTGGCTGACGTACTTGAGAAGTACAAACTTCCCAAAATGCCTAATACCTAAGACTCCCTTCTAATATACACCCCCCGCCCCCTCGCTTTGTCTTTTCCTTGCATCACTCACTGGAATTCCTTGTGGAATTTATGGTCCTTCCCATTGTAATAAGTAGCAATATGTTTCTTCATTAATTAAATCAAGAGCTAAATAATTACACAATATAAAAGCAATAACTAAATAGTTAAAACCACTTGATTCTTAAATGTGCAGCCACATATGTTTGCTTGGCTTGCAGGAATCATATAGTGCTTTGTTGTTGTTCTATTTCTCTAGAGTCCCATACTGCTGTTGTTCTCATAGCTGCAGATCTTCACAGCACAGACTCCTTCTTCTGCATGCTGTTCTCTCTCAGGTCAGGGCTCCTCCAAGGCTCTGCCTGACTGGCTATCCCACCCCCTTTTATCCTAATTATCTTCATTGGTTGCAGCTGCAGCCCATCAGGGGCAACCAGGACCTCTGGGGTAAAGCCTCTATACAGATATTCAAATACAATACATTTCCTCTACTATATTTCCCCCTTTTCTTTTACTCAAGTTAACAGTTGTACAGATGTTCAAGTACAATACTATATTTTCCCATGACTCACAGGCCATGTACAACCCACATATTCTCTCATGACTCACAGGCCACGTACAACCCACATAGCTCCTTGCTCAAAGGCCATACTCTTTCACAGCTCCTTAACCCAAGGCTATGTTCTGTCACAGCTCTCAGCTGCCACAGCTCTTGGCTGTCTTATCTTCTGTTAACTATCACGTCAGGGTCACCAATTGTAGTTGTTCTATTATTCTCTAGAGTCCCATAATGGTATTATCAGATTTCTAAAGTCCATACCTCTTTGGTGTGTTCTCATAGCTACAGATCTTCACAGCACAGACTCCTTCTTCTACATGCAGTTCTCTCTCAGATCAGAACTCCTCCAAGGCTCTCCCTGACTGGCTATCCCGCCCCCTTTTATCCCAGTGATCTTCATTGGTCACAGCTGCAGCCCAATTAAGGACATCACAGCTGAAGCCCATCAAGGGCAACCGGGACCTCTGGGGTAAAGCCTCTATGCAGATATTTAAATACAATACATTTCCTCTACTATAGTGCTTTGGGAATTCCATTGTAAAGATATACCTTATAAGGAAAAGTTCACCCAGCGGTCACAGAGGAAGGCTGTAACAACAATCCTTAAACTCGCAAGAATTGCTTAGGCTTGCAGGAAGCGTATAGTGTTCTGAAAATTCCACTGTATAGATATGCCTTATAAGGGAAAGTTCACTCAGCGGTCAAAGAGGAAGACTTGGAGCCTTCATCCCACGACCACCAGAAGGCAGAAAAAGACCCCCTAGCAACTGAACGAGCAAGCGCAAAAGACAGACCACATCATCCCTGAACCCAGGAGAAGAAGGCAATAAAAGGCGAACTTTGGGGATAGGAACGGTGCAAGCCTAGAGGAGCGGAGACTCCTGGCTGCCCAGCGCTGAACTTTGCTAAATCTCGCTTGCATAATAATAAAAATAATTATATGATCCTTACATCCAGTGAACTCGTTTATCACAATTTGGTGCCGCGACTCGGATCCAGAAAACAGGGTTGGTTCGAGAATCCTGGGGGGTTGCCCCACCACCTGGTGGCCCTGGCCTTCTCACCTGACCCCTCATCTGGACTGACGAACCTAAATTCCAGAATAAGCAAGGAAAATACCGGTAACGCTGTAAACTTTGTGCACGAAGATCCAAGCGACAACGCAGGACGCATGAGTATACGAGGTGAACTGCTCGGTTTGGGTTGGGATCCCAGGGAACGGTGAATGAGACGTCCACCTGCGGACGATGTGTGAGGGACCCTCTAGTAGTGCGGTTCTTGTAGCCCGTGAGGGAGCGAGCCATGACCGAGGGGTTTTGTGTGTGTGTGTGTGTGTAGGTACCTTGGAAGATGGGGCAGAAGAAAAGCAAGCCTTCTGATCCCATGGGGGAGGGTCCCCAGTTACCCCCAATACCTAAGGACAGTCCGTTAGGATTAATGATCAAGTATTGGGATGACTTTCCCTCCAGAAAGGGGAAGGATAAGGCAAAAATGATAAATTATTGCATGGTAGTATGGGGAGGTAAGAATCTGGATTTAGGAAGTATATACTGGCCCATTTTTGGATCCTTCAAGGATTGGGTCTGTCAAGCCCTGAACATTTATGTGAATTCTAAAGAGCCAGTGAACCCGGAGGAGAGTGCATATGCTAAATTATGGTTGGTAGGTAGTAATGAGCAAACGGCTAGGTTGTTCCCCCTTAAGGGAAGTCAAGGGGAGGAAGACAAAAAGAAAAAGTCTCGACCGGAGGAATATGTCCCTATTTATCCTCCCCTGTATATACCACCAGCTCCCCCTGAACCCCCCCCCCCCAAACACACCCCTGGTATCGGCCCCTAATAGACAGCAGGTCACGGACTCCCCGGATTGCAGGTGTACTTGGAGTCAGATGAGGACAGTAATTGAGGAAGGAGAGAGCAGTGGGTTGTTCCCTCTCAGGGAAATAGCATTAGGAGGACCTCAAGCTGGGATGGGGTTTGTCACTGTCCCCTTGAACTCGGGAGATGTCCGCGAGTTTAAGAAAGAGATGGGAAAATTATTAGAAGACCCTATAGGAGTAGCAGAAAGAGTGGATCAGTTCCTAGGGCCAAACATATATACTTGGGTAGAGATGCAATCCATTCTAGGCATCCTATTTACAACAGAGGAGAGAGGGATGATTAGAAGGGCAAGAATGAGGATTTGGGACACCCAACATGTTCAAGGTCCCGCGGCTGATGTGAAATGGCCCTTGCAAAATCCCAACTGGAACAATCAGGACCCCAACCATCGTGGTCATATGCAGGACTGAAGAACCATCATAATCCAGGGCATATGAGAGGCTGTGCCCCGGGGACAAAATATAAGCAAGGCATTCAAAGAGTGCCAAGGAAAAGATGAGACCCCCACTGAATGGTTGGAAAGATTAAGGAAGAGTTTTCAGTTATACTCAGGGGTGGAGCCAGAGACGTCAATGGGGCAAGCGCTCCTTAAAACACAGTTTGTAGCCAAATTGTGGGAGGATGTTCGAAAGAAATTAGAAAAGTTAGAGGATTGGCAGGACAGAGGACTTGATGAATTGCTCAGGGAAGCTCAGAAGGTATATGTTAGACGGGAGGACGAGGCACACAAAAGACAAGTTCGGATGATGGTGGCGGCAGTCAGGGAGGGACAGCGAAACAACCCTCCACCACGAGAAAGAAATGGCATGAGGAGAGGTCCCCGGGATTTAGGAGGACCTCCAACTGGAGGGAGAGAAGGAGCAGTGTGCTACTATTGTGGTGGAAAAGGACATGTGAAGAGGGAATGTCGAAAGAGGCTTAGGGATGAGAAAATGTTCAAAGAGGATTAGGGGGGGGTCAAGGGCTCTATCTATTGGGGACCCAAATGTCATTGGAGCCCTTGGTAAAACTTAAGGTGGGTCCCCAGCAAACCCCCATAACCTTCCTTGTAGATACAGGGGCCGAGAGATCAACAGTTCAATCTTTACCTCCGGGATGTAAGATTTCACCTTCCACAGTACAGGTTATTGAGGCAAAAGGAGAACCCTTCAAGGTTCCTGTAATTAAAGATGTCTTAATAGAATCAGAGAAGAAAATAGGGATAGGATCACTGCTACTGGTCCCCGAAGCTGATTACAATTTATTAGGAAGAGATTTAATGGTGGAATTAGGGGTAAATATAAATATTGAAGAAAAACAGCTGAAAGTCAGGTTGTGCCCCTTACGGGTCACTGACGAAGAGAAAATCAACCCAGAAGTCTGGTATACCCCTGATACAGCAGGAAGATTGAATATAGAGCCCTTCACAGTCAACATTCAAAACCCAGAAATCCCAGTAAGGATAAAACAATATCCCATGTCAGATGAGGGGCGAAGGGGACTAAAACCAGAGGTAGGACGGTTAATACAACAAGGGCTCTTGGAACCTTGCATGTCTCCCTTCAACACCCTCATCTTACCTGTAAAGAAACCAGATGGAAAATACTGATTAGTACATGATCTAAGGGAAATAAATAAGAGAACCATTGCCCGGTTCCCTGTAGTAGCAAACCCCCATACATTGCTCAGTCAATTGAAACCAGATGATCACTGGTATAGTGTTATAGATTTGAAAGACGCCTTTTGGGCGTGCCCCTTGAAAGAAGAATGTAGAGATTATTTTGCATTTGAATGGGAAGATCCCGATACCCACCGAAAGCAACAACTAAGGTGGACAGTGCTCCCACAGGGATTCACAGAATCCCTGAATTTGTTTGGGCAGGCACTAGAGCAAATAATGAAATCCTATACCCCGAACCAAGGAATAACCATTGTTCAATATGTAGATGACCTTTTAATTGCTGGAAAAAGTGAGGAATCAGTTAGAGAAGAAAGCATTACGCTTCTGAACTTTTTAAGCATCCAGGGGCTGAAGGTGTCCAAAAGTAAATTGCAATTCGTAGAAGAAGAAGTGAAGTACCTAGGACACTGACTTAGTAAAGGAACTAAAACACTAGACCCAGGGAGGGTTAAGGGAATCCTCTCCCTTCCTCCCCCAAGAAATAAGAGACAAATCAGGCAGCTATTGGGTCTTGTAGGATACTGCAGACAATGGATTGAAAACTTTAATGGTATTAATTAACTGCTGAAGGTTTGATGAAATGGACTGAGAAGGATGATGAATCATTAGAACAATTAAAAGAGGAATTGGCTAATGCCCCGGTGCTAAGCCTCCCGGATGTTAGGAGACCCTTTTATTTGTTTGTTAACACTGAGGCAGGAGTAGCATTTGGGGTACTGGCTCAGGACTGGGCCGGCAGTCAAAAACCAGTAGCACTTATTTCTAAAATACTAGACCCCGTAAGTAGAGGATGGCCAACATGTTTGCAGATTATAGTGGCAACAGCCCTCTTAGTGGAAGAAGCTCTCAAAATTACCTATGGAGAAGAACTGAAAGTCTTTACCCCCCATAACATACGGGCAGTATTGCAACAAAAGGCAGAAAAATGGATAACAGACTCAAGACTTTTGAAATACGAGGGCATTTTACTGTCATCCCCTCAGTTGATACTTGAAACCACCTCTCTGCAAAACCCCGCTGAATTCTTGTTTGGAGATCCACAGGAGAACTTAACTCATGACTGCTTACATAGCATAGAAAAACAAACAAAAATTAGGCCGAACCTTGAAGAGGAAGAACTGGAAGGGGGAGAAAGGTTATTTGTGGATGGGTCCTCTAGAGTTGTCGAGGGAAAGCGAATCTCTGGATATGTGATTGTGGGAGGTGAAAATTTGGAAATAATAGAATCTGGACCTTTGAGTCCTAGTTGGTCAGCCCAGGCCTGTGAGCTGTATGCAGTATTGCGGGCTCTAAAATTCTTGGAAGCTAAGGTTGGGACCATCTACATGGACTCAAAATACGCCTTTGAAGTGGTACATACTTTTGGGAAAATTTGGGAAGAAAGAGGGTTAATAAACTCCCGAGGAAGAGAATTAATACATCAGGAACTAATTACTCAGGTACTACAAGCTTTAAGAGGCCCAAAGAAAATAGCAATAGTACATGTTAAAGGACATCAAAAGGGTCTCTCCCATTTGATCAGAGGAAACAACACAGCAGACAGAGAGGCAAAGGAAGCTGCTCTCAGAAAATTCCAGGATCAGGGGATAAGGAGAATGCGAGATGATGAGAAAGTTCGAGTCCTGAGCTTCACAGCCCAGGAAAAGGAGAAATTAGACAAAATGGGAATAAGAGAGAATGGGGGTATTCGAAAATTGCCAGACGATAGGGAGGTACTGCCAAAATCTATGGCCCGAAGAATAGTGCAGCAGCTGCATGACCAGACTCATTGGGGAACCCAAGCCTTAGTAGATCAGTTTACTATTATGTATATGTGTATAGGAATTTACGATATAGCAAAACAAGTAGTTAGGGGATGTATAACATGCCAAAGAGTTAACAGACATCAGGCTCGAGAAAGGATTCCAGGAGGAAGGGAATTAGCACACCGACCTTTTTCACATGTACAAATAGATTTCACTGAGCTACCAAAAGTAGGGAGATACAAGTACTTATTGGTACTGGTAGATCATCTAACCCACTTTGTAGAAGCATATCCTACATCGCAGGCTACTGCAAATGTGGTGATTAAAACCCTGCTGGAAGAAATAATCCCTAGGTATGGACTAGTAGAAATATTAGACTCTGATAGAGGTCCCCATTTTGCAAACAAAGTACTGAGAGAGGTAACCATGGCCTTAGGCACTAAATGGCAATATCACACCCCTTGGCACCCTCAAAGCTCAGGGAGGGTGGAAAGGGCAAATGGAGAAATCAAGAAGCAACTCACCAAGCTCATGGTAGAAACTAAAATGTCTTGGGTCAGATGTTTACCCATGGCATTGCTAAACATTGGAACCCAACCTAGGACGGATGTGGGAATCTCTCCCTTTGAAATGCTTTATGGAATGCCTTACGACTTAGAACTCCCGGGGAACCATCCTTGCATCCAAGATAGTCAAATTCAGGGTTACATACAACAGTTAATGAAACGGAGGGAGGAATTAAAATGAAAAGGGCTATTGGTACAAAGACCCCCCCTTGGATATAATAATGCATAAGCTTAAACCCAGATATAGGGTCCTAATTAAGACTTGGAAAGAGACATCCCTAACACCCCAATGGGAAGGTCCCTATGTTGTCCTGTTTACCACAGAAACAGCCATCCGAACTGCTGAAAAAGGCTGGATACATGCCAGTCGAGTGAAAGGACCCATCACTGCAGACACCCCCTGGGAGGTGACCAGTCGCCCTGGAGATCTATGGCTAACCCTTCGGAAGGCACAGGAACCTGCGCCAGCTGGTAACGTGAATGACTGAATTAGGGGACAGAGAACTATACCAATTGAGACTCTTGGTAAGAAAACCCCTACAGGAACTGGAACAGGAGTTAAAGTGCCCTCTGCCGTGGAAAACCTGGAATGAACTGACACTTGTTCTTTCAGTAGTGGCTGAAGTGAGGCGAGAATTATTCAATTACACCGAGTGTCTTAAATGTCGGGAATCTTCTTGTCGAGCGTGGGTAAAAATCTTTTGCAGGGGCTGTAAAGACAAATGGTGGATTCTCCAGTCACATTTGGTGGGGAGTGCATGGTGTCTTACTTGTGATTGGGATTGGAGAAGAGCAAATCCATTAAGAGCCTTAAGAGAATTTATAAGGATCCCTGGAGAGCGGGAGATCCCCGACAGAGAAGCAGCGTCACTAGTTGAAAATCTAAAACAGAGAAGAGATTGGGCCCTGGCATGGGAATTCCAACACCAATTGCATAGGATCACACGCCAAAACCAGACAGTCATATTAACTACCTTGTGTAAGAAGGAAATCCACGTTCCTCTGGGGTGGCAAGTGAGGCCTGACGAGTGGAATAGCATGATTCGCCGCTATTCCTGAGTCTATAAACAACAAAAACGTAGAGAACGTAGGGAAGAACGATGTAACTCTAGGAAGACAGAAGAATGGGAATAAAAGGCAGAGGGTGGACCCTAGGTAGGTGTGGGACTCAGGCCCTGTAAAGCTCGCTAGGGACGGCAGAGAGTCCGTCATAAAATCAAAGAGATCCTTTGCAAGAGACCCTTTGCCTGGAGGCCTGACAGCCTGCCCTTAGGAGTGGGGGCAGGAGTTAAGGAGATAGCCCAAATAATGCACCCCCTGAAGATTACCCCTGCTGCCGAGAAGATAATGATCCCTGCAGACCGACGCACCCGGGCTGGCAGGCGAGGCAGAGAGGTAAGGAGTAGTGGGGGAGAGCAACAGACCACAGGAACAGGAACGGAGCACAGGAAAGCCCCAGGTAAAAGAGGTATGATTACGAAAGGAGAAAGAAATTTGTTGCTAGGACCCTGCCCTGCTTGGCGAGCTACCTTAATTATTATAACCCTGAGCCTCCCAGCTGCCTGGGGAAACCCTCATCAGCCTTACAAAGAGAACATGATCCCCCTAAATAAATGGACCCTGATCCCTGACTGGTCTCAGGCCTTTTTGCAATCTACCGGATCTATGGGGAATACCACAGGTTTAAGTTTACTAACATTAGTATTGCATGACGGTCTGCCGTACACTAGACACGAATGGAAGAAGCAGAAAACCTGGCAGCTTCAAGGAGTAGTGGGTGAACAAATTAATATTGGATGTCGAATGGTTAATGGGTCTGACTATACTAATGCAATTGCAATCAGTGTTTCCATGGGTCAGGAGGATAAACAAATAGCAGATTGTGCATACCCAATCGCACGAGACTGCTGGCAAAACTTCACATTAACTCACACTGCAGAGGTAGTCTGTCTCTGGTCGAAAGATACACAGGGCCTTTCTTTTAAATTTATAATAGATACTAAAACACACTCTACCACTGCTGAACCTCACAATATCACCACTCCACCTGCACCACCAGTCATACTCACCCCAAAAATTTTCAAAATTGGACCTTATATAATCAGGAAAACTAGTCAACAACAAATATTATTCAATCCAGCATGGTCTCTCAAACAGGTCGAACTGCTGATGCCGACCAATGTTTCAGACATCCAGCCAGCTTGTTCTCCGTTTTTGCGAACATCCTTTGAAGGCTGGACCATTTGGCTCCAGAAACGCAGCTCTTTTAAAACAAGGAAACCTAGAGATGTGACCAGTGTTCTAGGTACAGGATTGGGAATTCTGAATAGCATTGATTCGGAAGTACTAATGAAGAACTTGGCTGCTACGACTAGAGATCTGTCCAAATTACAGCAACCACTGAAGTCATCTCTGTTAGCCTTGGGGACACACCAGTGGATGCTGTCAAACATTTTGCCAAATTGGGAAAGAGTAAATGTGAACGATCACAAATTAGTGATTGATGCACTCAGTGCTGCACAAAATAATGTTTCCTTAGCCCTCAGCTGTATCCAGGCACAATTGTGGATGCAGTCAGTTTCTGCCTCGATTATAAGAGACGGCGAGGAAGGCACTTTCCCCAGAGAAATTCGGAAAATAATCTAGGACAATGCCACTGATTTTGAAAGAGAATTCCAATCCTGGTGGAAACTGGTGAATTTTACCTATAATGCTATTTCAAATACAGCTACTGCTTTTGTCTTGATCATATGCAATGCCTCTGTACATCTAGTTTTTCCTGTTATTGCATTAGGAATAAACCATGACGGAGCTGTTCTCTATCCTATAGAACATAGGGGATGGGCCCGTCAGTTTCATGACAAATGGCAAACTGTTGATTTGGAATCTTGTTTTATCCGAGAACAATTGGGGTTCATCTGTGAAGGCAATGTAATTATAGCTCAAGATATCTGTTTAGACACGGAGCAAAACATCTGTCATTTTGAGATTCATCCTAACGAGACTTCTAAAACAGTTCTTATATACATAGGCAATGGATGTGCGTGTTTTAGAATTATTTGTGATTCTGTGCTTGTAGATAATATTGTGGTGGATACAAAGAATCACTCAAACTTCTGTGCTTGTAACTTCAATAAGATTACAGGGTGTGATATCGCTTATGAAGCTAAAGTCACCTCTCACCACCTATTACAATCCAACTACACACTGCTTCACAAGCTAATGCCCACCATGATTGGGATGAACTTCACTCTAGTGAGACAACTGATGCTCCATCAAGACCTGATCAAAATCCTCGAGAAAATCAAGGAAAGCGGACAGAAAACCCTTGTCACCCTGAGTTTTTAAGATTTTCTAAGCCTTCTGATGTTGACATTCTTGTAGTGAATTTTCTCACACACTTTCTGTAAATAACTTATTCTTTTGCATTCCTTTATGGAGGAGGAGAGAGTTGATGGACTGTTGGTTTAACCAGTGGCATTGGAGAGGTGCCACTGTCACCCTCCAATCCACTGTCACTTTTGGAAAACTATAAATGTTGGAGTCAGAAAATAAACGGCCCTTTTTTCCTCTTTCACCTTGAGAACGGTGTGAGCGTGTGTTCCTTTGTGTCCTATAGCGACATTTGGTGACCCTGACGTGTGTATTGCAGCAGATTGCGGTGAGGTTTTCCCCCCCCCTCTCTTTGGTGCTTTGCCTGCGGTTCTTGGGGTAATGGCGAGCGCTGTGGGTTTTGAGGAGGATCTCCTCCTTTTGGATCTTTGGAGGGGGGTCCTGGAGTGGAAACAGATTTCTGTTTCCTGGGATGACTTTGAGAGGTTGTTTCTGTGGGCCCGGGAGCGAGGGTTTCTTTTGGGTCCTGAGAGGGTGTACTCAAGGGAGGAGTGGTCTCGTGTGGGGACCTGCCTCATGGAGGCCCTTTTTGACGATTGCACGCTAGATGCGGGACCACTGCTGGTGCAGTGGAAGAGATGTGTGGAGCTTTGGGAGGGGTCTGGCTCTTGTACCCCTTGGAGTTCCCAGGGAAGCTCTTCTGCCTCGGACGTGGAGGAGGGGGAGTTTGAATTTTTGTCCGATGTGGAGTCCCCCTCCCCGCCTCCGGACGGTGTGCTGGGGGGCGGAGCCCCGTGGGTTTCTGCGGGCTCTGTGAATTCGGCGGGCCGTCCTCGTCCTGCTTCGCCCGGCGTGGGCGGTGGGGTGGGGGACGGGTTGCCTTTTCTTTGTGCCTTTCCGGTTCTTGAGGGCCAGCCTCCGCCTCGGCTTGAGTCTGGTTCGGTGACGACCTGGTGTCCGAATTGTGGGGTGTTTCGCACAAGTTTGGGATCCCTCATTCCCCGACTGGTCAAGCTATTGTAGAACGTGCTCATGGTACTCTGAAGCGGGTTCTTCAAAAACAAAAACGGGGAATGCAGGGTGAAACCCCGCACAGTCGGTTGGCAAAAGCTTTGTACACAATCAATCATCTCACTGTGCCACAGAACTCAAATAACCCTGTCATTTTGAATCACCATCTCTCGTTGCAGGCTGCGGACGAGGCACATCAGCCTCGAGCGAAGGTTCGGGTGCGGAATTTAGTCACCAAACAGTGGGAAGGTCCCTACGACCTTATTGCTTCGGGGCGCGGGTATGCTTGTGTATCCACAGATACTGGGGTACGCTGGGTACCTTCGAAATGTGTTCGCCCTGACCTGCGACCGCAGAGGCAGAATCCAGCCGATGAGCAAGACGGAGACCGTGACCAACCTGAAAGGGATCAAGCGGGCGGATCATTGAGTGATGACTCAGATGCAGATGACAGGAGTGATCGCTCTGATGATTCATCCGCAAGTGGACACTGAGCATTGTTCATGTTTTCCTTTTTACATTGTTCATTTTCTTTTCTTTTTCTTTTTAAATGGGAAAAGGGTGAGATGTCACCCTGAGTTTTTAAGATTTTCTAAGCCTTCTGATGTTGACATTCTTGTAGTGAATTTTCTCACACACTTTCTGTAAATAACTTATTCTTTTGCATTCCTTTATGGAGGAGGAGAGAGTTGATGGACTGTTGGTTTAACCAGTGGCATTGGAGAGGTGCCACTGTCACCCTCCAATCCACTGTCACTTTTGGAAAACTATAAATGTTGGAGTCAGAAAATAAACGGCCCTTTTTTCCTCTTTCACCTTGAGAACGGTGTGAGCATGTGTTCCTTTGTGTCCTATAGCGACAACCCTAGTGACTGTTCATCATGACGTAGGAAAAATACACCGGGTTATAGAGAGGGTAAAGCAAGATGGAGAGCATAGGTGGTGGGATACCCTGTTCGGGTGGTCTCCTACTACCACAGGTGTCCTAAACAGTATATGCCATCCCATTGTTATTCTTTTGATTCTGATTGGGCTTGGTTTTATTTTGTCAGCAGTTCTATTCGTTATGAATTGGAATAAGATGAAAAAAGCTAAGGAAATTAGCATCTATAATTAGTGCACATAGCTTAAGTGATGAGGCAACTCATTTAACGCTTGCTAGGAAGGAACTAAAAAGATTTAATGAACAAAATTGGTAAAAAAAAAATGGGGGATTGTAATAAGTAGCAATACGTTTGTTCATTAATTAAACCAATAGCTAAGTAATTATAGCTAAAACCGCTTGATTCTTAAATGTGTAGCCACATATGGTTGCTTGGCTTGCAGGAATCGTATAGTGCTTTGGGAATTCCATTGTAAAGATATACCTTATAAGGAAAAGTTCACCCAGCAGTCACAGAGGAAGGCTGTAACAACAATCCTTAAACTCGCAAGAATTGCTTAGGCTTGCAGGAAGCGTATAGTGTTCTGAAAATTCCACTGTATAGATATGCCTTATAAGGGAAAGTTCACTCAGCGGTCAAAGAGGAAGACTTGGAGCCTTCATCCCACGACCACCAGAAGGCAGAAAAAGACCCCCTAGCAACTGAACGAGCAAGCGCAAAAGACAGACCACATCATCCCTGAACCCAGGAGAAGAAGGCAATAAAAGGCGAACCTAGGGGATAGGAACGGTGCGAGCCTAGAGGAGCGGAGACTCCCGGCCGCCCAGCGCTGAACTTTGCTAAATCTCACTTGCATAATAATAAAAATAATTATATGATCCTTACATCCAGTGAACTCGTTTATCACACTGGATCTTCTTCCTTTTGAGCAGGGATGTTTCCGATGTTCAAGGTCGAGCGGCATCCTCTCACTGATTTGGATGCCCCCTTTTATACTGTTTTTTGTTCCTTTAGATTGGTTTCTGTGGGGATCTGTTAAGGCACTGATTGGTTCTTACAGTTCCGTCCAGGCTGTCTCGTTTTTGCTTGGGGGGGGTGCACTTTACTTAGGTGTAATATAGTAAGTTGAGTATGGTATTTTTTATAACTATCCTTTTAACCCCTTTTACAATATAATAACCAAACCTTTTAACAGTATATGCTTAACAGTTATTAACTATTTTACAACAGTTTCTAATCTATTTTTGACAGTATTACACCATGTGCTGGTGACAGCATAATTGATTTGCATTGTTTTTGAACACTTATATTGCCGAACTTTAGGAACTCTCTGAACACAGACAAAGAGGTTCAGAAAGGAGAAATTTTTTATTCTGCGCAGGGTGTAAGGTGGAAATTTTCCACAGATCAAGCACACCAGTGTGGCAGTGAGAGTTTGATGTTTAGTCTCTCCCTGCCTGTGACTTTAGTGGTTTTAAGATGCTTAGTCTATGTCTGGGGTTGTTTGTTCCATGTCTCACCATGGCAGTTAGAATAATTCCAGATTCTTCCCTGTCCATCCCTAAAGATCCTGCCCTTTTGCCTGGAAGGTTCCCTGTCAAGTGTGATTTTTCCTTTTTGCAATTGGTCTAGCTATCCAAACAGCCCCTTCCAAGGTTTCCACTGCCCTCCTGCATAAAAGCTGCAGTTTTCCTCTTTTTCCAACTCTCTGCCACTGCCTCCCCCTTCGAGCCCCAGTGCCGCCGCCCTCCCGCGGCACCGGCGCCCTGTGGTGCCGATGCCGCCGCTCCTGCCTGCACCACCGTAGCCGCTGCCTCTTGCGTCCGCCCTCCCCGGCACTCCCCCCGCACTGCCTGGGCAGCTGCGGCTCCAGCCGAGAGACAGGGACCGCGCGACTGCTGCTGCCGCCCACGCGGTCCCTCTGCAGGGGCGAGAGACGGCCCTCTCCGCCGCTACCGCTGCCTCTACCCACGGGTGTTGCATCATCTGCCTCGCTCCAGCCCTGTTCCCGCCACGGGAAAGAATAACTCCTGTACCATGCTGCCGGTTCCAAGTGGTGCCGCTCCGGCACTGTTTCTGCTTGGGAAAGAAAGCGGCTCGGAGAAGCAAGCAGAGTCCTTCCTTTTTTCCCTTACCTCGATCGTTCGGCGTAAGGTCCACACTTAAAGGCTGCCTCTGGCCGTTTAGGGACCCCAGCCAGTGGCCGTACCGCAACCCTGCCTACCGGCAGCTAAGGCAGGGCACGGCGTCTCCTGGCAGGCATGCTGGTTGCCCCCCACAACCAGGGCGATGCATCGGCTTGGCGCTCAGCCATGGGACAGCGAGAGCACAGACCCACGGAAAGAACTTTCTCCAGGGTGCGTGGATGCCCCTGCAAAGTGAAGTTCGTGGACCATCAAGCGCTACTGGCAAATTCGCGCACTTTTTCATTGCTGCGGCTCCCTGCAGGCAGGAAAGTTAGCCCCTCCATTCCAGACACGAGAGGAGCTTTCCCCTGGATTAAGGACCACCTCCGAGATTTTAGTTTCCAAGAATCTTCGGTTTTGTGAGCATTCCAGTGGCCGGGACGGACCCAATTGGGGTACCCTGAGGTTGGGTGGGGGTGACTCCTGGGGATTAGGGAAGGCGTAGAGCACAACGTTCAACCCCCCCCCCCCCCCCCCACCCCACTGATGATTCTTGGGTGTTTTTCCTTTAGTTATCATTTTACCTTGGAGAGTGGGTGGAAAAAAACCCCTAGCAAATAGTCTCTGTTATAAATAAAAAATCTGCCAAATTATTTTGGGAAGAAAAAGAGTTGCAAAACCAGTTGGAGTAGTTGTTGCCAAGGTGGAGTTCTACCTGTTTGTTATTGTAATCACTGGTCGTTGTAGCTAATTGCTCCTTTTGTATCAGTAAGGCCCTGCCTGGGGCTAAGTTAATGGCTCTTCTCCCCAGACGTTTTGTGGAGGAGACATGGCGGGGGCATCAGAGAAGATGCAAAACAACTTCAAGACCAACATGCCATGGGAAGGAACATCATCAAACTTACCAAAAAGACCCCAAAAACAACAAGCCAATACAGAATTAAGAGATTAGAGTGATGTCTGGACGTGAGGAACGGAGTGCTGAGCCTGCAGAGATGCTGAGAACCTTTGTTGCCCCTCACCCTGAGCAAAGACCTCATCTGGAACCAAGACCCCGAGCCCGGAGCCACTCAAAAGTTGCGAAAGACGGGGTTATGCCCACCGTTCTCGTGAAGACGGGACCCCCAGCTCTGCCCCTAGTGGACAAAGCTGCACATTCCTCCTCCTCCGAGTCACCCTGGGAGAGACGACGGGGACTGCAGATCCGACAGGGACTGCAGATCCGTCGAGCTTCCCAGCCTTGAGCTGATCACTTAATAAAGACATTAAAAGGAGAAAAAGTCTCCTGCCCTGTTTATTTCAGTCTCTGTCACCATGGGTGCAAGACTGTCTGCTAGGGAAAAGGAAGTTTTTGACCAAGTTGTGGATTCCCTGGTGGGAGGAGGGTTTTGTTTATCTAAGGGTAAAGTTAAGAGATTTGTTAAGTAGATTTTCTTTCATTTTCCAGCTACTACCCTTGATGAGGTAAAAACATTAGGATTTTGGGATAGGATCAGAGTTAAACTTGGAGATGGTGAATCAAAAAGTGATTTTTATCCTCTCTTTGTAAAGTTGAAAACTATCACATTGAAAATCGAAAAGAAAGTGAAAGAAAATCGAAATAAATCTTCCTCAGTTCCTCCTGAGATCCCTGCTCCAGTCCCCCTTCTTCCTAACCCCCAGCATCCCGAACCAGGTGAGCTGAGGGGAGCAAACCACCTGCAGCAGGTGCACAGCCATCCCCACATTGTGTGTCTCCCTAGCTCCCCACATCTCCCCCGGTACCCCTCTGGCTCTGGCAGGACTAGCTACCCTGCCAGAGCTCCTTCCCTAGGCCCCATTACCTCTCCCCTTTTTCCTGTAGAAAAATCTGGGTTGTCCCCAGATTCCTCGCCTCACCCAGAGTCACAGAATGGGGGATGCCATATGGCTTTGCCTCCATTTTGTGGTTCTTCTTTCCATAATCCCTTTCTCCCTTGCTCCCTTCCCCCTTACCTAGAGTCACAAGATGGTGGACAGCACATGGCTTGGCCCCCATCTTCTGGTTCTCCTTCTACTTCCCATAATCCCTTTTTCCCTTGTTCTCTTCCCCTGTCCCTAAACTCTCATTTGTGCTCTGGCTTCTTCTCTTCCCATCCTCAAATTACCCTGGCTTTGCCCCCTGTATTTCCCTTTAATGATGTGTTTCTAGATTTTGTAGGCAAAGTCAGAGAGGTTGGGAAAAGGAAAACTCCTAGATCAAAAGCCCAAGATGACATCATGATTACCATTGTAACCGAAGGTACGAATGAAGACTGCCAGACAGTCATTCCCAGCCTTCCTTTATTGCCACCACCATTGTTAAATTTAAGTATAAAATAAAGTCCCAGAAAAGCAAGACTTCTCCAAGTAGAAGCACCAAACAAAGTTGCCACAGCAGTAGCAGACGCTCAACTACCTTCTACCTCACCGCGAGTGTCAAGACTACATTGCTGCTTTCACTGTAAGCAGAAGGGATATTTTGTAAGAGGCTGTCCCTATCTGGAGAAGCCCCCCCCCGGTTCCATCAAAAGGGGGAGAAGAAAGAGAACATGAAGATGAACAAGACCGACGGAACATCACCCCGTCACCATTGGAGGACCCAGCCGATGTGGCTGTAGCCTCCAGCCAAAAGAAGAAAAAGAAACTCCCATATTTCTTTTCTTTGTTTTCTGGTGAAAGTTATTGTTAAGTTTCCCTAATGTGTTTTCCTTCTTTTATGTTCAAGGTGACATCCGTACCGGACAACATGTGGAAACAGCTGGTCACGTTGCTCCTGGTGCTCCTCCAGTCCCAGATTTTTGAAGCGTGGATTGTCCCTCAACTGAAGCAGAATGTTTGGGTGACCCTTGCTCATTTGCTGCAGCGAGACCATCTATGTCTATCAATGGCCTCAGCTGATGACCCGATGTCGACCTGCCTAGTGGGGGTCCCACTTTCATTGGATCAGTATCCTTCACATCTCCGGTCCCTTGTGGACGGTGCAGGCCAGGGCCCTCCCCCGAATCTCAAGAAATACCTCCCTATTAACGGTCCTATAGTTTTGTGGAACAAGTGGTCCTCTGGTTTGCCCCAACTGGAAAAGGAGCCCATGGAGTTTAGGTTGTTGGGTTCGACAATGGCCCCTTTTTGTATTAATTTCCCTTGTGAGCCCCATTTTCACCCCAAAACTTATATTTCCGTTAAGGTTTATCATAAAGAATTCCAAGCAGCCTTGTGGTGTAACTCTATTATCCAGTTACCTCTCACCTATTCCAGTGGACGCCTCGCACTCCTGAGGCTCCCAAAAGGAATTTTCTTTGTTTGTGGGCAGGGACCCTGGGCGGGGATCCCCTCTCGTCTTATAGGAGGTCCTTGTACTCTTGGTCAGCTGTCCCTGGTTTCCCCAAACTAGATTCAAATTGTTAATTGGAAATCTAAATTTAATAATTCGACCCCTCAAAAGGTTAAACGCAGCACAATAAAATTTGATGAAAACTGTGATCCTAAAGTAGAAACCTGGTCCAAACTAACAAAAACAGCTGTGTCTATATTTCTGCTGTGAGTAGCAGCCGCAAAAGCACTCTGGGACTCGGTACATCTTGAGTGCTGGGTGGTTAAACAGGCCATCTTGACATCAACAGCGATCAGTGACCTCCTAGAAGAAGAGCAGGCGACTAGGAAGGTGACTTACAAAATCAGGCAGCCATTGATTTTTTATTGCTGGCACACAGGCATGGGTGCCAAGAGTTTGAGGGACTGTGTTGCTTCAACATCACCAACAAAAGCCAAAGCATCCACGCCTCAATCAATAAGATGAAAGACCTTGTGCAAGAGATAAAAGAGGACACCAGAGACTGGTTTTCTAACATCTTGAAAGAATAGGGTTTGTCCGGATGGATGTCATCTGTCATCAAAGACATTTGTTTAGTTGATTTAATTCTGTTTCTAATTTCCGTTGTTGTTAGCGTTTGTACAAAACTGTTTGTTAAAAGTGTTACCAGCTCCAACCAAAAACACTCTTCCCCTCAGCGGTGGTGGGAAGAATCTGGAGTTTAGTTAACTGCCACTGCCATCATCCCCACAACGCTCTCATAAAAATAAACAAAAAAGGGGAATTTGTCCCAGTGAGAGCTTGATGTTTAGTCTCTCCCTACCTGTGACTTTAGTGGCTTTAAGATGTTTGGTCTATGTCTGGGGTTGTTTGTTCCATGTCTCACCATGGCAGTTAGAATAATTCCAGATTCTTCCCTGTCCATCCCTAAAGATCCTGCCCTTTTGCCTAGAAGGTTCCCTGTCAAGTGTGATTTTTCCTTTTTGCAACTGATCTAGCTAGCCAGACAGCCCCTTCCAAGGTTTCCACTGCCCTCCTGCATAAAAGCTGCAGTTTTCCTCTTTTTCCAACTCTCTGCCACTGCCCCCCCCCCCCCCCCCCTTCAAGCCCCAGCGGGGCGCGGGTGCAGTGGCTCCCGTGCTCTGCAGCTCCTGCCGCGCCGCGGCACCGGTGCCCCGTGGCACTGGCGCCACCACTCCCCCCATGCCACCTGCGCAGCCGCGGCTTCAGCCGAGAGAGAGAGAGACCAAGCGGCGCTGCCTCGGCACAGTTTCTGCGGGGTAAAGAAATAAATCAGCTCAGAGAAACAAGCAGAGAATCCTTCCTTTTTTCCTTTACCACAATCCTTCAGCGTAAGGTCGACACTTAAGGGACGCCTCTGGCGGTTTAGGGACCCCAGCCAGTGGCCGTACCGCGACTCTGCCTGCTGGTGGCTAAGGTAGGGCGTGGCCTTTCCTGGCGGGCATGCTGGTCGCCTCCCGTGACCGGGACAATACGTCACACCAGGAAGTAAAAATCAAAATAATTTATACAAAAATATTTACATAAACCGGCCAATTAGATACATAGTCAACTAATGCAGTCATTGAGGTAGTGCAATCTTATGTAATACTTGTTGCTGCCCCTTTGTGGGCCTATTCGAGGGTCTCTGGTGGTGTCTTGGCCATTTGGGAATGTGTCCCTCAGTTTTAAGCAAAGTTCAGCTCAGGATGCACAGAACACACGATTGTGTGCCAAATAAAGATTTCATCTGCAGCTCCTGAGTCACATCTTAACTGCCAAGCAGGACCTAAAATACCAAAGCTTTCCATAAGAATTAAGCAACACCTGCTTAACACACCTGATAACATCTATTTGCTGACCCTGCACCTCGGTCGCGGGAGGAGGGGGTGACACTGGTCGCCGGCAAGCTCTGACCCCCTTTCCCCTCGGCGCTCATCATGAGTGGCCACTCCCCGCCTCAGCCACCAGCAGGCAGAGGGTAGCAGTTCGGCCACAAGCTGAGGTCCTGTACCGACAGAAGCAGCCGATAAGTGTGGACCCACGTCGACAGATTGAGGCAAAGGAAAGAAGGAAGGACCCCTTGCTTGCATCTCCGAACTGTCTTTATTCCTCCCCGTGAAGGGAGCAGTGCCACAGCGTAGCAGGTCAAAGGGGAAGCAGAGGCAAAAGGGCGCAAAACAGAGAAAAACAGCAACTTTAAAGAGGGGCTGTCCCCTGGGAGGAGACAGCCTCACAACAAATCAAGGGCTAGATAGGAGGAGTATGGAGCATATACGTAAACATAAAACCAATAGGGAAGGAGAAGGGAAGAGTGAATACGAATGAGTGAAGGGAAATATCATAACTGACAACGAAGCTTCTAGATAAATGGGTGTAGCAAATAATGACAGACAAGCTGCAGGGGCAGGGTTTGGAGGATGGACAGGGAAGGACCTGGAAATACCAGGACTGACATGGGGAAAGGCGGGAAAACCGGTGGTAAATAACTTTAGGGAGAGACTATTAGGAAAACTGAACAGAGGTGAATAGGAACAAACCATTACAACATTTTAAACAATTTCTTAAACAAATAAACTTCAAAACCCCACTGCCAAAATTTGTGTTTAAAAGAGGGGTTAAAGGTGAGAATGATGCCTTCAGCTTCCAAGTGCAACAGAGATCAAAAAAAAGGGACAGGGAATTCTGCTTAAAGACATCAATACTAGCTGAGTTGAGCATGCACATGGTGATTAAGTTCAGGAAATTCACATTTGTGCTTAAGTAGTTTTTCTTGATGCTAACAAAAAGTTTTGTAGCTGAGACTTCTTAGGCAATAATTTTTGAAGCCCTTGTGCTGTACTCATTTTTTCTTGATGAAGCTACTTAGTTTTGGTGCTCCTGCATCAAGGCTGCAGGATACCCCTTAAACAGATCAAAGATCAAATCTCCCATTGTTTCCTGAAGGCCAAAGTGTTTGTAAACTCACTCATTTTCTGCTCATTCATATACTACTCTTAACAGCCTCCAATGCCAATTCTGACATTGCTCATGGAGTGTTATGAGAACTTTGTACTTTATATGTGTTCATGTTCATCTATCAAACAGAGGAGCATTCTTGCTAAAATGTGTCTAAACATTCTGAAGCAATCATTTTACACATGCCAGGTCTATTAATAAACAAACAGAATGAGGTGGAATTGAGAAATTTAAGAATTATAAAGGAAACAGTGGGGAAATAACTTCTTTAAAATATTCCACTGCTCAGGAAAAATCCAACTTTTGATCATTCTTTGTCCAGTGAAATCTATTTCATAACAAGCTGGACAAACTTCTGTTTGCATGTTGTGGCTGTCTATTCCAAATGGCTTTCAGACATTAGTTTTACTGGGAGTGGGAGCCATCTAATATTTCAGTGGAGAGAAAGAGAGAAGAAGCATCAACAGAATCCAGGGAATCAGAGAATCAAATAGTATTCATAGTAGAGTCTATATTTTCTGTATGGTTTGATAGGCAACAAAAGCTGTACAAAAACATTATTCCGTTGGTAACCAGCTTTTGTCCAGTGAGCTCTTTTAAGTTCTAAACATGCAAAGCATGTGTTTATTGTTTACATCTTAATAAATAAGTGCTTGAACGGGTCCAATGAGAGATAAATTGTCCTGCAAGACAGGTAAAAGTGAAGGACCATAGAGTGATTTCTGATGAGGAATAACAACTTGCAGGACTTTGTGCTGTGCATTAGTCGCATGACTGCATTTTCCCTGGTATTATACTTCATCAAAATGCTCTCACAGTGCTTCTCATTGACAAACTCAGGTATACCTTCTGAGTTAATTTCTGAGTTCATTCATGCTGGTGAAAAGGACAGTAGAACAGAACAGCATTTTACTTACTTGATAAGGATGATAGAACACAACAGCACAGCTTTGGAGAAATAAAGCATGTAATTAGGCAAACAGAAGTCATGCAAAACACAAGTAGGATGCCCGCTCAGCTCTGTAAGGCGGACAAAGTAGAAGTTATACAAAACAACAGTATTGTGTGTACTCAAAAGCAGGGGTCTAGGAACTGCCACCTAAAAAGGACACTGGATGCTGAAGACAGACCCGAAAGAACCATATAAGGACTTCCAATAAGGGGTGTGACTATGTCAAATAAAGTCAAGGAAGTGGGGATAACTAATGAGTATGCAACCCGTGTGTATGATTGTGGAAGTTTGCAGGGGTCCCAGGATGAGGGAAGAGACGAGAATCTTGACTCCATGTTTCAGAAGACTGATTTATTATTTTATGATATATTTTATATTAAAATGATATATTAAAACTATACTAAAAGAATAAAAGAAAGGATTTCATCAGAAGGCTAGCAAGCAAGAGAATGGAATAACAAAAGCTCATGACTCTCAGAGAGTCCAAGCCAGCTGACTGTGATTGGCTATTAATTAGAAACAACCAACATGGACCAATCAAAGATGCACCTGTTGCATTCCACAGCAGCAGATCATTATCATTTACATTTTGTTTCTGAGGCCTCTCAGCTTCTCAGGAGAAAAAATCCTAACAAAAGGATTTTTCATAAAATGTGTCTGTGACATATGATAAAATCTCTATCCACCCAACACTCAAGGCTCTCAAATGGAGGAAGGTTCCCCGTAGTGCTCAGTGCTGCAATAAAGAATTCCTGATTTCTAATACTCAAAACTGTGTTACAAAGTTTCTATCTGGTTTATTTCAGTATCATCTGTATCTCAGCAATTGACAACCGGTGTCCTTTTGCTCAAGAGAGAGTATATAGAAGGTACACACCACAGGGTACCCTGTGGTTTTACCTGTAGGACCAGAGAGATTACATGAGGAAGTGGGATGGAAAACTGTCTTGGTTTGAAAGACAAGTGTCTGCTAAAGAAGGTGGGAACCTCCCTTGGAATGGAAAATAAGACCTCCTCTCTCTTATTATAACTTTGAAATTATGGGGCTTTCAGGCAAAGATATGGGAAAAGGAATAACAGTTCTTTACTAGTATGTATATATATAACAAGGTAAACAACAACAATGACAGCAACAACAAACAAAAAAACCCCAGAAACCTGATAACAGCCTCCTCTCAGCTGTCAAGCACTTTCCCCTTTGGTCTAGTTATGGTCACAACTGGCAGGGGTGGTGTTGGCTCCTGGCAGGGCAGGGCAGGTGCAATGATTCCCCTGCGACTGTAGGGGTGCGCTGTGGTGAGAGGTCAGCCACACCTCTCCACGTGGTAATGGCGGGAAAGCTGGCAAGAGAGATAGAAAAGGTGCTTCCATTACAAACCCACAGGGACAGCTGGTCTCAGTGCCCCTCTGGATAGTAAAATGGACTGTAGCAGGAACCTTGGAGCAGTGGTTGGAACAGCAGAGGTGGACATACCCAAGGTGACAAACACAATGTAGCAGAAACTCTGCAGCCATAGCTAAAGCCACGGGGTGTCCCGGCAGGCATGGGGTGTTATAGTGCAGCAAAAAAGCAGTGGCAAAAAACAGCACAGCTGTGTGCAGCAGCCAGGTTTCTGCAAGCAGCTGCTGCACACAGCTGTGAGATGTGTCCTCAGGGAAGGAGGAGGGGTTCAGGGTCCCAGGTTTTCCCCTGAGGCAGCTGAGTCAATGGTGTGAAAAACGCCAATCACTTGTTTTTAAATTTTTAAAAGTTTAATAGTAATAAAATGGTTGTAAAGATAGTAATATAATTAGAGTAATAAAAATTTGGACAATTACGGTTAGGACAATACGAGACACTAAAAACAAAGAGTTACGGGCAGTCCAGGTACCTTTTTCTGGGCAAAATAAGCCCAAAAAAGGACCCCCATTAACAGAGGATTAACCCTTAAAAGCAATAGCCTGTTGCATATTCATACATCTCATACATGATGCATAAACTCCATTCAAACAAAGGATTTTGTCTGGTCAGTGTCAACTTCTTCCTCTGAATCCTGACGGCATCTTCATAGCTGAGCGAGGCAGGAAGAAGTTCGTTTCTTCTGATAGAGGAGCAATAAATTCTTTTTCTCTGAAAGATTTAGGCTTCCTGTGGCTGCTATCTTGGTGCAAGTACCTTGTTCGTCTCTTTAAAAAAAAGTATCTTACATAGCATAGTTTCTATTTTAACATTATGTTATAACCTAAAACTATATTTAACACACTACTTAAGAAAATTAATACAGAATAACTTTCTAACATAACACGTATGATATTCATTTTAATATTTGCAAAAAGCCAGTCATAAAATACACGTTTTCACAATGATGAGGGTCCTTTCCACTACAATCACATGTTAATAAGGTCCCAGTTCAATGGCTGCCCTTACAAGCAAAGGCTCACTTACAGTAAGGAAGAAGTAGTACAGGGGCTGGACTCCATGGTGGCAGTGAATTCTCCCTGCAGTAGTAGCAACTCGACCATTCCCCTCTGATCCAAGAGCGAGAGAGGAGCTGAGCCCAGCCCCTCATTCCCCAGCCAAAATCTCATGGTATCCCTGCCCTTCCCAAGAGAAAACCCCCCAGCTAAGAGAGTAGCCAGCACCCTTTTCCCCACCTTGGCCACTTCTTTTGTCTCTTTGGTACAGGACTTTATCATCTCTTAGGCAACAAAGGAGACAAAATTTCCTGAGAGAAAGGAAAAAAAAAAGGAGAAATCCTAACCTCCAACAAAACCCTACCTTGATCCTAGAGACACGGGTGCAGAAATTGCAGGGTAAAAGTCATAAATGGGGCATCTTCCAGGAAAGTTTCTGCTCCAGTCTCCAGTGGACATCTTCCCAGGCAGAATGGAAGAGCCAATTATGCTACTGACTCCATCGAAAGAAGTTCTAGTCCATTTCTTCAGGAAGTAAGCGAGGAATCTTGTGATCAGTATTCACAGGGGGCCTGCCTCCAGCCAGGTGGAGGAGAGGGATAGCTAGGTTTACTGGACTGTGTGGATCCTATGGCCTGGCACAGCAGCCCCACAGGAGTACAAGGCTTTAGTAGACACTGGTGCATAGTGTACCCTAATGCCATCAAGCAATGCAAGGGCAGAATCCATCTGTATTTCTGGAGTGACAAGGGGATCCTATCAGTTGACTATACTGGAGGCTGATCTTAGCCTGACTCGTAATGAGTGGCAAAAGCACCCCACTGTGACTGGCCCAGAGGCTCTGTGCATCCTTGGCATAGACTATCTCAGGAGAGGGTATTTCAAGGATCCAAAAGGGCACCAGTGGACTTTTGGTATAGCTGCCCAGGAAATGGTGGAAATTAAGCAGCTGCCTACCTTGCTCGGTGTCTCAGTGGACCCTTCTGCTGTGGGATTGCTGAAGGTTGAAGAACAGCAGGTATGAAATGCTACTGATAGGAAAGATATGTGCTAATGTTTTTAAAATAATTTGGTGGGTGAAAGTATGGGTGTTAACATCTGTGAAATGTGTCTTAATGGCAGTGAGAAATTAAGCCTCCTCTTCAGTTGAATTTTTAAAAAAAATTCATAAAGGACAATAGGGGATAAAATCAATAAAGCAAAACTAACAGTGCTGAGTGCGTAGCCATAGCCAGATGCACACCGGCTAACCATAGCAACTCTTCTTACATACCCTTTCTATTGCAATGGTCAAATACATAAATGATTATACATATTCAAATATTTTTAAACTCATTTACATGTTCCAGGAACTTTTTAGAATGGTCCCTCCTCTGATCCACCTTCTTAGAGCATGTGCAGTAATCTTGTATGTTGTTTTGAAGGTCATGTGTCGCCTCCTCACAACGGCCCCCTGTTCCATGGTTTCAGCAGGTGACAGTTGTTGATAGTCAGTGTCAGCAGCAGGGGACCTCATCACGCCCGTTCCTCAAATGATCTGACCATGCAGATGGTTTAGTTATTTCAGTTTTTGCAAGTTAACCACAAGTACTCTAAATCAACATCAGCTACTGCACAAATATGTCTGAGTTATTTTAATTATTGCCAGTTAGCTACAAAAATAAAAGCATTAGTTATCATTTCACAACTCTAGCTACTTCTGCAAAAGTTAACATTATATTAAAATGCACAACACTTAGCATCCACTTTAATATTTGCGAATGCCAAAACTATAACATGCAGCTATCACAATGTTTCTACGTACTTTGGGCAGCAAGTTTGTTGCAGAGCCCAGACAGGTTGGCTCCTGAGATAGACAAAGGTCTCCACAAGCCTAAACTTCTGAACTTTGGGGTAAAATGACAGATTCAAGGGGGCATATGGAGTAGGCAGAAGGCTGTAATTTCCTAGTACCTCAGCCAATGGGGAAAGGAAGAAAGCAACATGCGGCCTGGAGTTCAGGATAAAAGGGAGGCTGCACTCTCTGAAAATCTGAGAGAGAAAAGCCCACAGGTGTGTGCCCCAGTGCCCTGGGGTGACTTCATGATGCAGGTATCCTGATCATCTACCTTTTTGCTCAGAAATGGGTCTTCTAGCTTTAAGCTAGACCCAGAGAGAGAGAGAGTAGGGGCTAATGGGGGAATTTTTTTGCTCTGTATTCAAAACACAGAGATGAGAGCTCAGCTATCTCCAAGCTGGTGGCAGTGCTCTCTGAGTTCTCAGCTTTTGCAGAGAGAGAGAGAGAGGGCGTTTTTCTTTGCTTTTTTCACTGTTTTTCCTGGTTAGCTATGGCAAGAAAGGTTTTCCCTGGATTGTGCCTTCTTTTTCTGGGACTGTTCAGCTTCTAGACGGTCCAGGACATCAGAAGAATCACCTGGGGACCCCCAGTCTGCATGCCAGGCCTGGCACGCTGGGTCTGAGCCACAGAGAGACTGAGACACTGAGCCACACCCACAGGACTCTTTCTGAATTTGCCATCTCTTCAGAACAGCAAGAGGATTTATTGTTTAATATTACTAATTTTTCCATGCTTGTGAGTACTTTGCTTGTTAAATAAACAGTTTTTTTCACTTTTTTGAATGAGATTTTATCCCGAACTGGTAGGGGGAGGGGCCACTGAAATCTGCTTTTCTAGAAAAGACCCCTTCAGAGGTTTCCTCCAAAATTTGCCCTAAACCAGGACACATGGTGACTTCTCTTCCTTTATTTGAATAAAGTTATAAGACTCCTCTGTCTCCTTTTTAGACATAAACCTCTGGTGTTTGTGGATTTTCCTGACAATTGGGGGCTCGGTCCCATGTCCTTCTACTGTCTAGGTCCGGCTTGCAGCAAGAGGAGCAAGAGGTGTGCCTCACCCAGATTTGGTGATCAGCTCCCTTCAGCGCTGGCTGGCACCAGACTACTGATTGGATACCCGAGACTGTCCAGGAGAGAGATGAGAGGTGGACCACAGACATCCATGAAGAGTCTATAGGAAAGAGTCCACTGGACATGGATGCCCAGAGGGGGCAGTAAGGGAAAGTCAGGAAGGGTCTTGGCAAATCTCACTGGTAAGTACAACTTCGGGGAGTAAAACATGGCAGGATGACCAGGGTGGGCAACAAAAGAAAGTCAAAAAAAGGGTCTCGACTATATGGATGACAGTCCCAAAATACCTCTGAAGAGTCCTTTAGGAGGATGTTGAGATGGTTTGCACATTCTCCCAGAGGTAGTTACAAGGACATGGACATCCAGAGTGGGCAATATGGTTGTGAAAAATGCCATTCACTTTTGTTAAAATTTTAGAAGTTTATTAGTAATGAATATAGTAATGAAATTAGTAATAAAAATTAGGACAATAAAAGACAATGAAAAGCAAAGAATTACGGACGTCCAGGTGCCTGGCACTGCCACAAAGCACACCTTGCTAACAAAGGATTACCCCTTAAAAGCAGTAGCATATTGCATATTCATATATCATATACATGATTCAAACATTCCTTTCACACTAGGGTGTTTCTGCTTAATTTTAGCTTCCCCCCTCATCTTGTAAATCAGTCTTCTTGGTTCCTCAAAGTCTGAGCTTTCCCAAAAAGGAAGCAATAATTCTTCTCTTAGGATCTTGTTGTCTGTTGCTGTTATCTCTATCCAGATAGGATAATGTGAAGAATTTCTTGATTATCTTTTCCATTCCTTGAGCTAGTTACAAAAAGTATCTTACATCACATTGTTTCTAATTTAATATTATGCTATAGTCTAAAAACTATATTTACCACACTACTTAAAAGAGATTAATACAGCATAACTTTCCAACATAACAGATATAGGATTCATTTTAATATTTGGAAAGAGCCAATCATATAATATGCATTTTTCACAATGGTGTATCCCCAGAGAGGGCAATATGGGGAACATGGACGCTCAGAGGGGGCAATAAGAGGCACTGAGAAAGGGTCTTGGCAACCCATTCCCAGAGAGGGCAATATGGTGTTGTTTGGGAAAGGATTGGTAGAAGGGGAGTGTGGAGAAATATGGTTAAAGGAAATAGCAGCAGGAGGCTATGTGATAAGGAAAGATTGGGAAGGTCTCTGCCTTATCTTCAAAATCTGAAGTCTAATACAGGGCCAGCAGCAAGTCTTTTGTATTCCTGGCTTCCAGGATAGGGAAAAACAGGGAAGTATTGTTCCTACACCCCTTATTTGGGGTTAAAATTAACATAACTCTTTCAGTCTCATTTTCTGCTGCATCTTTAGCTTCTTGATCTGCCAAATTATTTCCTCTTATTTCTGGGGTCTTTCCCTTTTGATGTCCCTTAATACGTACTATAGCTATCTCTTTCAGGTAATTTTAATGCCTCTAAAACCTCTAAAATGAGTTCTTCATGTACTAATGCCTTTCCTCTTAAAGTAAGTAATCCCCTTTCTTACCAAATTTTTTAAAGGTATGTACTACTCCAAAGGCACACCTTGAATCAGTATTTACATAGATCCTTTCTTGTGTGCTAAATATTCCAGTATTCTTTTTAGACCATATAATTCACAAGTTTGAGCTTACCAGTTTAAGGTTAATTTCCCTTTTTTTCAATAGTTTGCATGTTTTTCCCATCAACCACTGCATACCCTGTCTTTTTTCCTTGTACAAGGATTCGTATCCCTGTCAGCTAACATAACTCCCAAAGGGCTATGTTGGGGTATTTCTGCTGGTACCCTTTTATTCCCCTTTTTTCCTGTACCTAACTTACTGGTTTTCTGTTCCATTTTTCAAGATCTTATCTATTCGTCCCCTGCCTCCATTTCCAGCTGTCTCTAGCAATCTGAATACCACCTTCCGACTACGCACACAAAAAAAATTTTTTTCTCACAATACAATTCAATACAATACTCCTCCCTCCAAGTAGATATAGTGAAGCTTGAAGTAAACAATCTACATTACATACTTTCATTCATCTACATTTACTCACTTTTATTTCTCACTCATTCTCACATATTCATTCGCATCCTCCAGCCTGTTCATTCATACTTCTCGACTTCTGCTTAGCCGAGTTTTTGGTCCTTGGTGCCTCCCTCACACAGACTACGTAAGGTACTTTTTCTCGACACCCCAGAACTTTAAGTACTGACACCCCTATGTTTCCCTACTGACCTAGGTTAAGCAGTCCTGTTAATTTCCCTTTTCTTTTATTGGACAGAGGAAGGAAACGTTAGCAAACCTCTTAGACTCACAAGAAGAGGACTGCTGTTGCCAGAGAATCACTGGTTGGTGTGAGTCCCCCATCCTGACCCCTTCCACCTCCCTCGAGGTTTGGCTATCCCTCTTCCCTAGAGATAGCCTCAGAGTCAGGGGTTCGGACCTCTGCACCTTGCCTGAGCTGGACTTCTCACCCCCCATACCCTGAGGAATAGGCCACATGACTTCTCGCAGTCACAGTGCTAAAAAGGTTCTACGATACTGTAGCCCCCCCTCGCCTTGGGGTTGTCCACTAGTCTTCAGTATCGCTGGGCCTCCGGGAAGGGCCCTGAATCTGGTTGCCTCTGGTGCCAGTTCATCTGTGAAGCTGTCTGTGTGTCACTCACTCTCTCTCTCCACAGTCCCCACATGCCTGGGGAACAATGGCCTGTTTGCGGGTCACATACACCTTTTGCCACAGCCCCTCACCCGCCCAGGAAGCTGATTTTGTGTGTGACTCACTCTCACGCACTACAAGACAACAATAAGGTACCTTTTACTTTCAAATCACCTGTTACAATTTCAAATGTTACTGGCCAGCCCCGGATGTTCTTGGGATCCCTCAATCCAGCTGTGTTGTCCAACCCTGGATGTTCTTGGGCATTTTTATCCCTCAACCCAGCTGTGTTGTCCAACTCCAGATGCTCTTGGGCATATCCTCAATCCGGCAGAATTTTGCTTAACCCTGGATGCTCTTGGGCATTTTATCCCTCAACCCAGCAGAATTTTTAGGGGCCCCTCCCTTTTGTCCCATTTCCTAATGGATTGTGCTAGGAAACTCCTCTGCTCCTGTCCTCCGAGGGGTCCAACCCCTCCCTGGGACCCAGTCCTAGTTACCCCGGAAGATTCTCTCCTTTTATCTCTCGCTTTGTCTCTTTACTGGCCATTTTTCTCACCAAAAGATGGAAACCCAGCATGGGAGACTCCTCACTCACGTAGCAGGTCTGGGATAACCAGCTGCCTCTCATTCACACACACATTCATCCCCCCATACCTGCCCCCCCGAAAGTACTTACCAATACTTTTTTCCTTTCTGGGTCTTCATGCACACTGCTAGTCTTAGGGGGCCAATTACCGTGGTTTTAGGGAGCCTTTTCCCTTTTCTTTGTTTTATTGTCTGTTTTTGTCCACTGGTTGGAACCTGCATCTGCCAGCCATGCCAGAAGAAACAGAGCGAGGATGCCAAACTTGGCAAGGTGCTCCTCCCTCACTTGGAATCCTCTGAGGCCCCGGCAGTGAGGTGTTAATTCCCAGGTTTCAGCACCAAATTGTGAAAAACACCAATCACTTGTTTTAAAATTTTAGAAGTTTAATAGTTATAAAAATAGTAATAAAAATTAGAGGAATAAGAATTTGGATAATCAGAGTTAGGACAATAAAGGACAATAAAAGCAAAGAATTACAGACATCCGGGTGTTCTGCTCTGTCCCAGAACACGTTTTGCTAACAAAGGAAAAATGCCTAAAAGCAATGGCCTGTTGCATATTCATGTATCTCATACATGATACAAAGATTCCTTTCAAACTAGGGATTTTTCTGTTTATTGTCAAATTCCCCTCCTTCATCTTGTTGGCTCCTTGGAGTCTGGAAGGAGGTGGAAGTAGTCCAAGTTTTCCTGGTAAGGAGGCAATAATTCTTCTCTTGAGGATTTTGGTGTCCTGTTGCTGTTATCTCTGTGCAAAGAATTTCTTGATTATCTTATCTATTTCTTGAGCTAGTTAGAAAAAGTATCTTACATCACATGGTTTCTATTTTAATATTCTGTATAGCCTAAAACTATATTTAACACACTACTTAAAAAGGATTAATACAGTACTACAAAATAACTTTCCAACATAACACATATAGTATTCAATTTAATATTTGTGACGAACCAATCATATAATATTCATTTTTTGTGAAGGGGAATAATTGAATATTCCTTAGGTTTTGGATTTTATTTTTGCCAAAGTTAATGACAAAAGCCATATCCATGGCATCTTACTTTCTGTCACCAGCTTCAAAAGATGTTTCTTTATATTTCCATTCATCCTTTCTATTTGACCTGAATTCTTCGAGTGCCAGGGGATATGCAGGTCCCACTGAATTCTCAGAGAAGACATAATCCTTTGAAGGATCCCCTTGTAAAATGAGTTCCCCCTGTCCAAGTCCACTGCCTTCACAATCCCACTGTGAAAAATGTATATTATATCATTGGCTCTTTGCAAATATTAAAATGAAACCTATATGTTATGGTAGAAAGGTATGTAGTATTAATCTTTTTTAAGTAGTGTGGTAAATATAGATTTTAGGCTATAGCATAATATTAAAATAGAATGTAAGATAATTTTTGTGACTAGCTCAAGGAATGGATAAGATAATCAAGAAATTCTTCACACAGAGATAACAGCAACAAGACACCAAGAAATCAAGAGAATTATTGCCTCTTTATCGGGAAAACACAGATTCATGGGGACCGAGACGATTGATTTACAAGATGGGGGGGGGGGGGGGGGGAGCAGAAATTAAGCAGAAGACACCCTTTGTATGAAAAGAATATTTGCATCATGTATGAGATACATGAATATGCGACAGGCTATTACTTTTAAGGGTTAATCCTTTGTTAGTGAAGTGTGTTCTGTGGCAGAGCATAACACCCAGACATCCATAATTCTTTGCTTTTTATTGTCTTTTATTGTCCTAACTTTGATTGTCCAAATTCTTATTGTCCTAATTTTTATTACTATTTTTATTACTATTTCATTACTATTAAACTTCTAAAATTTTAACACTAGTGATTGGTGTTTTTCACACCACATCTTTTGTTAACTGATGAAATAGTTGCTGAAGCGACAAGAAACTCCTCTGGCCACCCTGCCAGCTGGCATACCACTACCAGAAGATATCTAAACCCTCTCACCCAGGGGATCTCAGCAAAATACACCCGATATCCCTGGAAAGGATGTGTAGCCCGAGGCCTTTTTCCTACCTTGCAATCTCCTTTGTAGACTGGCTATTAACTTTAGCCAGGCACCTCTCAATAGCTCCTTTTGCTAAAACAAAAAGACCCAAGGCAGTACATTGTTGCCTTCTTGTGAAGGCCGCGATGACCTGGTTTCAGGGGTCCAGCACTTCGATCTCCTTTTGTGGGATCCCTTGTGGCCAATAACGGACGCTGACACCAATGTGGTGGACGGTTAAAGGCCTTTATTGAGGGGTCTTAAGGGTATTTATGGACTAAGGGGTCTCTCTACGTCAGACAGGGGTTTGGCTATACTTTCTAGGGTTAGTATGGAGTGGAAAGTTACTGGCATGCATAGGTTAGGGGGGCTACACGTCTGGCTACATTCCAAGGGTGATCCTTATCTATGGGGAGGGGGGTAGAAGGATTCCTGTAACTTTCCGTTACAGCCCGAAATCTTCCGAGCGCCTGTCCCTGGCCTACCACACTTCCCCCCCCTCTTTCACAAATGAACGAGGTAGTCTTATACATAGGCACTGAAATGAGGTAGGAAGTTGAGATCTAACTAGGGAAAAGGGTCTTGGGAAACCTGAGTACGTTTCTGCCAGGCAAGTCTCTCGTGACTGGCAGTGTCTCCTGTTGAATTCACAGGAATTGTGGCTGTCCCAGGAACAGGATGTTAGCCCGTTCTATGCGGGCCTGAACGAATGAGACTAGCTTGTTCAGCAGGCATGGCCCGAAGGTAATAGTTAAAAGCAGTATTGCCAATGGACCTATTAGGGTAGAAATCAGGGTGGTTAGCCATGGTGATTGGTTGAACCAGGATTCGAACCAGTTCTGTTGGGCTTCCCTGTCTTTCTGTCTCTGAGCCAGTCTGTTTCGGAGTTCTGCCATGGAGTCTCTAACGACTCCTGTGTGGTCAGCATAGAAACAGCATTCTTCTTTCAAGGCGGCACACAGGCCCCCTTGCTGCATGAACAGGAGATCCAGTCCTCGCCTGTTCTGCAGGACCACTTCTGAGAGTGAAGAGACTGACTTTTCTAGGAAGGAAATGGATTTCTCGATCCTCTGCAGGTCCTCATCGATGGTCATCTGCAGCTGGGACAATCCTTGGTGTTGAGTCGCTAGGGCTGAGACACCTGTTGCCGTTCCAGCTGCTCCTAGGCCGAGCAGCATTGCGATAGTTATACCTGTTAATATTTCTCTCTTGTGGAGCCGGTTGTTATTTTCGGAAAGGTGGTACACCTCTTCGTCTGAGTGGTACAGGATCCTAGGGATGATCAGAACTTGAACACAAAAGTCGTTAGAGTTATCGAATTTGGCAAGAGACATGCAGGGACTCACTCCAGATCTCTGGCAAACCCACATCCCAGATGTGGATGGGACTACCCACTTATTATTTTTTCTGTCGGGCTCGACTACTTCGGTGCAGATGTCGCCTTTCCGCTTAGCTAGGGTTGCATTGCCGAAGCATCTGCCCTGACCTGTGACTTGACTCAGGGTAATTCCTTTGCGGGGTGTGTCCCATCTGCACTGGCGAGGGGCATCGGCTGTGGAATAGCTGAAAGGGGTATCTAAAGCGACTCCTTCGTAAAAGGGGGGTTTAACATCGTAACAAAGCCAGCAGGACTCAGTTAGGTTCGGGTTAGATTCATTTAGGGATAAAAAGGTAGCTTCTAACATGCGAAGGATTGGGTTCGAGCCTGAGCTGGCTGATTGGCCTATCTGGAAGGCTTCCTCATCGCCAGTCAGGACGTCGGTGACCCTTGTGGGTAAGGGTTTGGGGTAGGTCATATTTTTCCCTTTCTGTGTGCTTTTGATCACTTTGTTGGGCCCGACTGCTCTGGGTGCTGACGGTGGGAATCTGGTAATTCGCACATTCACCCACTTTTCTGACCCTTGAAGGACTACCGTCCATGCTTTGCCCACGGCCCAGCTAGGGTGATTCGGCTGCAGAACTGTCATGTTATAGTGAGTGCATTTCCGAAATTTGGGGACTTTATGTTGGTTTCGATAGAAACTTCCCTGGAGGAAGACGGGTGTTTTGCAACCTGCGGGCGCCCAGGTGAACTGTAGGAATTTGTCGGGCTCTTGTGGGTCCCACCCAGGTCCTGACGGCCTGGCGTCTGTAACTATTGTTTCGCAGCCCCAGTGTCCACAGTATCCCCACCCTGGGCGATTGCAATAACTTTTTCCTGGGTTTGAGGCTGGGCACCAGTAAGATAGGTACATGTGTGTGGCGTGTGAAGAATAGGGGTCTACCTTTGGTTGTTCTGGAAACAGGTCGGTGATGTGAAGCATGAAGGACGGGGCGTTCGGCGTGGTGATGACTCTGAGCACCTTGTCACCAGCAACGTGTTGCATGACCCACCTGAAGGGCTGATGAGGGTAGTAGTCTGGGCTGGCTTGTCCTCCGGTGACAAGCCCCAATAGCATGATCACGCAGAAACACCGCGCTTGCTTGGGTCTCGCCCGTGTGGGTCTCTCAGGTGCTGTCCGGTGGCTCGGTGGGCTGTCACTTTCCTCTGGGAGGGGAACGTACGCATCCCGGGGACGGCCGATAAGCATGTCCTGTAAATAGAAACTCACAGTTCTCATCAGTCTTGTCCCGCCCACTATGAAGGTCAGGCTTGATTGACCTAAGTGGACACCACCTAATTTCGCCGTCCTTTTTGACAGCTGCGTACCCTCGTCCCGTGAGCATCAACCTCCAGCCCTGTTCCCATTCACCTAGCTCATTTCTAATTGCAACCTGTGGGCCTTCCTCTAGAGCTCTGGTGGCCCAGTGTTTTTGGACAGGGCTGTTTGTCTCATCCCCCCTGGGAAACTGATTCAGTGCTAGCAAAGCAGTTGCTAGCATGCGTGCCTGTTCTCCCGGGGGAATAGAATTGGCAAAACCCTCTGCTTTTGCCAACACCTCCAGCCTGGTTTTCAGGGTCTGATTCGCCCGCTCTACTATGGCCTGCCCGGTACTGTTATAGGGGATACCCTGTACTAGTGTGATGCCCCATTTCGAGGCGAATTCTTGCACTGGTTTGGAGGTGAAATTGGAACCGTTGTCAGTTTTTATCTGCTTGGGGATGCCAAGCCACGCCATGACTGTCAGCCAGTGCTGAATTGTGGCTTTAGAGTTAGTTTTGGGGTGCTGTGTGGCCACGATCATCCCGCTGAAAGTGTCCACCGTCACGGCAAGCCACGCTCGGGGCTTCAGCAGTTGACACAAGGTGAAGTCCGACTGCCAGATTTGTGAAGGCTTGAGACCTCTCGGGTTGATCCCACTGGTCCACAGGGGTGACTTCTGGCAGTGGGGACAGGTAGCCACCACATGCCTTGCGTCTGCTGTTGAAATCCCACACCTCTTCGCCAGGGCCTTGGCCCCGATGTGGAGTGATTCATGCAGCTGGCGAGCTTCCTGCAACGTCCATACACCCTTTGCTGCGGCGTCCGCCTTGTCGTTGCCTGTCTGGAAGTAACCTTTGATTGGGTCGTGGCTGTTGGCGTGAATGATGGATACGGTGCCCTGTCGTGAAGAGAGCGCTTCTTCCAGCATTATGGCTGCTGTAGATGTTGACACACCTGGTCCTGCCATGGCTAGGCAAAGCCTTGCCACGAATATAGAGTCTGTTACTATATTGAGGTGTTCATCTTTGAAAAGTCCGCACGCCAAGACTACTGCTGTTGCTTCCAGTTGCTGCACTGACAGTGTGGGGTCACATGCTTTGATGCAATGCCATTGCTCTCCTGCCTGCCACACTGCCGTTGCCGTAGAAGTCGTGGAGGAAGCGTCTGTGAAGACTGTCGGTCCTGGCTGCGGTCGGTCCTTGACCTTTGGCGGTATGTCTATGTCGACGATGGTCAGCAGCCGAGTCCAGGGCGGTTTTGCTGAGTAGGAGATTTCTCCTCCGAAGCCGGTGAGAGCAAGGGCTAGGTGCTCTGAAATTGCGGGTGACTCTGCAGACGGTTGCTTGCGAAAGGGAAGGTGTATTCTTGTCGGCTCAGTTCCTAGGTGTCTCAGGGCGAGTTTCCTGCCTTTCCTGATGAGGTTAGCGATGCATTCGACTCCTGGGGAGAATGCACGGGCAGGTCTCCCGAGGACCACCCATTGGATCGGCCGGGCCTTTTCGGAAGGCCCTTGTGCCAGTGCCCCTACTCCGCCCTTTGGCGTGAAGTGTATGTATAAGTCCAGGGGCATGGCCGGGTTCCACCTGGCTAGTGTGCCAGTGGACATTTGCTGATCAATGAAATCGAGGGAGCTCGCCGCTTGTGGTGTCAGCTCCTTGGGTTCCCAGGGGTGTTGTCCCTTCAGGAGGTCATATAAAGGATCCATGACCTCGGGGGGGATCAGGATGACGTTGCGGACCCACTGCAGCGATCCCACCAGGCATTGCACATCGTGAAGTGTCCTGATGTCCCGGTTGATCCTTACCTTGGGAGGAGTCACGTAGGAGCTTGTGATCCCCACTCCCAGGAAGGTCACGCAGGGTCCTCTCTTGACCTTTGCGCTGGCGATCTCGAAGCCGTTGGCCCGGAGGGTTTCTGTGATCGCAGACACCAGGTGGTCCACCTGGCTCGTCGATGGTGCAGCGACTAGGATGTCGTCCATGTATTGGATGATGGTTGCGGCAGGGTAGGAATGTCGGACTGGCATCAGCGCTCTGTCCACGGTGATCTGGCAGATAACCGGACTGTCCACTAGGCCCTGGGGAAGTACCCTCCATTGGAAACGGAGGTTAGGCCGATTACCGTTTGGAAACGCGACGGAAAAGGCAAAGCGTTCTCTGTCGTCTGGATGCAGGGGTATCGAGAAGAAACAGTCTTTGATGTCCAGTACTGCGCATGGCTGTCCTTCAGGGATGGCTGAATTCATGGGTAGCAGTGTCTGGACCGGACCCATGGGTCGAATCGTCTTGTTCACTTCTCTCAGGTCGTGGACGAGACGATAACCCTCTCCGGACCTTTTGGGGATTACAAACACAGGGGTGTTCCATGGACTGGTGGAGGGTTCTATGTGACCCTTTTGCAGTTCACGGTTGACCAGTTCCAGCAAAGCTGCCACTCGAGGCTCTGACAAAGGCCACTGCTCCCTCCAAACAGGATCTGATGATTTCCAAGTCAATTTGATCGGCAGCTGAGGGTGTACAGCAGTGGCCCCTATGATAAATTTGTAATCTTGACTCCTAGCATAGCAAGGACATCCCTTCCTATTAGTGGCGGAGAGTTTTGCAAAATGTAGGGGTAAATTGCTACTGTCTGTTCTGGTCCCTTGTTTGTGTGAAGTGTTATAGCCACCAGCTGGGTGCTTTTCCACGCCCGGGTTTGTCCCCCCACCCCGTTCACTGGGGGGACTTCCTTAAACCGCCAATGTCTGGGCCAATGCCGCTGAGGGAGAATCGTGCAGTCTGATCCCGTGTCTACCCAAAACTGAAGTCCTACAATGTGGGGGTCCTGGCTGCCATAGAGGCGGCATGTCCCCCACACCCTCGGGGGTTCCTTCCCTATTCTCATGGCCAGGGCCACCCAGGGGTCCCGGTTTGGGGCGTCCCCTGCTGGCCCTGTAGCGCTTGCGTGGTTTGTGATGATGGGGGGTGCGAGGGTGCAGTTGGTGGTACTGCATAGCTCTGCCATTGTATCGCTGGCGAGGGTGTAATACTGACCGTCTCCTGTGGGAGCATAGGGTATGAGGATCCCCTGCCCCATTGTGGGTTGACATAGATGGGCCGTCTCGCATCCATAGTGGGAGGGGGCTGAATATGGCCCGCACGCCCCCCCCCCCTCCCGTTTCCCCGGGGCCGGGATCTACAGTCCCTAGCGAGGTGACCTCTCTTCCCACAGCTCCAGCAGGTCCCTCTGGGGCGCTGTTGGGGCGAGGGTGTTGCCTGGGGACGCTGTGCCGGCTGGGGGCAGTTAGCCGCAACATGACCTGACTGACCACATTTGAAGCAGGCCATCACACTGGTTAGGGTGTGCACGGTTGCTTGGAGTGGGGTCAGCTGCTCTTCCCTCACAACATGCTTAATCATGTCAGCCAGGCTGGCCCCGGCTGGTAGGGAACGCAATATATCTTTGGTTACGGTGTTACATTGTTGCCGAAGGCAGTCAGTTACCACCGGGCCTTTTGCGACAGCGGGTAGACTAGAAGAGTCCACGGCAGCCTGAAGGCGGTCAACAAATTGTGTAAAGCTTTCACTCTCCCCCTGTTTGATGGTCGACCATGGTGTCGGTCTGGCCACCACCCTGGATGCGGCGCGTATAGCTTCTCTGGCCGCCCGGGAAGTCGCCCTGACTTCCTCGATCCGGAGCTGGGCAGCTTGTTGCTGGGGTGTGGCCACTTCGTCGTGCTTCCCCAACAACCTAGATAAACTCGACCCGTGGAGTGGCTGCCCTTCCCCCGCCGTCTGAGCGAGCATGGTTGCACATTGGTCCGTCCATTCCTGCTTAAATATTATCAAACCCACCCCATCAAAAAGCATACGGCTTATTTGCACTATATCGAAAGGGAGTAAATCGTCATTGCTAAAAAGACCATCCACGAGAGTGGAAACCACCCCTGAGTTAATTCCTTTTTCTGAAATGGCTTTTACTATTGTTTGAACATCTTTGGAATTAACGGGAGTATACGTTCTTTGCTGGTTCCCCTGGGGTCCCGTAATTCTCACCGGGAAGGCATGCACCGATGCTGCGGATGCCCATTCCGCGCATTCGATTTTGATTTTACCCCAGTCGGTGAGTTCGTATTGGGGCTGGTTCCCGGTTGTGTTAAAAGTTTTAATTGGTTTCGTCCGAAACCGCATTGATTCTGTTTTCTCTGCTTCCGAGTCGCTGCTGGACTCGGTGGGCTCCGCAGAGCGATCTGGGGAGCTGTGGCTCCCTTCAGAGTCGGAAGTCGACTGCCAATATACTTCCGGCCTCTGCTGCCGTTTTGTCCGGCTACGGCCCCGCTCCTCCCCTCGGGGGCGGTGCTGATGTTGCTGGCGGTGCCGCCCCCTGGGCTCGCCCTGCCTCCCGCAGGGAGGGATCTCTCCCATATATGGTGGCATCAGTGGGCGCGGCTCCCGAGCGAGTGCCTGCCCTCTGTTGCACCCCCACGCATGCGCGTCTGCTGGGACCCACGGCTCTCGGCCGGGCATGGGCTCAGCGCTGGTTTCCCGCGCATGCGTGTTCGCGGCTGGCCGCGGTTCTGGGTTCTTCCCGCCGTGAGCCGGCGGGCTCCACCCCTCTCCCCGGCCACCCGCGCCATATTCAAACGGGTAGGGCGGCGGATCCTCTCCGCCGCTCGCCCGCGCACTTGCCCTCTCGATATTTCGAGCTTCTGCCGCCAGCCCCTCCCAAAAGGACCGTGCGAGTCCCTCCGCTTCTTGCGCTAAGTCGGCTATCGGCGGGGAAGGGTTGGGCGAGGGGTCCACGGGCACCCCGGGGGGCTCCGGAGGTGGTCTGGGCCCCGGCGGGTCCCCTGAAGGGGTCAGGGGGTCCCCCGGGGGCTCTGAGAGCTCCGGGGGCTTTGGGCTGAAGGAGGGATGGGATGCGCCCGGCCCCCCCGCTTCCCCGCTCTCAATCGGGTCGCCACCAGGGGGGTTTCGCGTTACCGCCCCCTCCCCCTGCTGTGGCGCAATTAACAAACAGGAGCGCGCAACGTTCCACGTCTCCTGTTCTTCTAATGCTTTGCGTAGGGCGGCTTCTGCCTTCCCCCACGCTTTCAGGCTTTTGCTGCTGCCTGTGGCTTTTGTGTCCTCTGCTAGCGCGACAGTACATTTCTGCCACACCCCAGGGTGTAATATATCTATGGGTCGAGAAATGACCCCAATCTCTAGGAGTCTCGTCAATGCGAGATTAAAATTCCTGAGTTCACATTTGATTCCCCATTGCATATGTATCAGACTTACGACCTTCGCTATCGCTTCCATACGAATCGCGGGTCTCTGGGGCGTCCCCCTTCTTCGTTATGGCCGTTCCGGCGTTGAGTGCTGTCCCCTGGCCAGGAGTACTCCCGTCGCCCGGACTCGTCCCTTCGTCCCGATCCCGGGTTTCGGCACCACTATGTTGCCTTCTTGTGAAGGCCGCGATGACCTGGTTTCAGGGGTCCAGCACTTCGATCTCCTTTTGTGGGATCCCTTGTGGCCAATAACGGACGCTGACACCAATGTGGTGGACGGTTAAAGGCCTTTATTGAGGGGTCTTAAGGGTATTTATGGACTAAGGGGTCTCTCTACGTCAGACAGGGGTTTGGCTATACTTTCTAGGGTTAGTATGGAGTGGAAAGTTACTGGCATGCATAGGTTAGGGGGGCTACACGTCTGGCTACATTCCAAGGGTGATCCTTATCTATGGGGAGGGGGGTAGAAGGATTCCTGTAACTTTCCGTTACAGCCCGAAATCTTCCGAGCGCCTGTCCCTGGCCTACCACAGTACATCTAGAAGAACATCTCTGCAAATCCTCAAGTGTCTCAATGACTCCCCCCATGGAGCTGTCCCAATATTTGCAGACTCAAAGCTCCTGGCATCCACTGTTTACTGTCCTTTGCAACTCAATTCTCACCTCTTTCTTCTGCCCCAGCACTTTTAATTATCTCCAGCTCCTCTGGTGAAAAACACAGCACCACCACCACCACTTCCGCCCTCCTCCTGGCAACAGCTGTCACAGAAAGCAAAGGGAGGATCCTAGACACCTCTGGCAGAAGTGCTGCTTTCTGAACATCTCCATTGGCCAGCTGATTACCTATTGTCTCTTCTGAGCATTCTGCCTGATGTCCCTTAACAGCTCTTATTTCTACCTCTTTTAGTAAATTCATCACCTCCAACAAGTGAGTAATTGAGCTCTATTGAGCAAACGTTTTTCCCTGCACTTTAACAAACCTCTCACCTCCCAGCTCTCAAAACTCACGTACCACCCCACATGCATACTTGGAATCTGTAAATATTCACTATCTTTCCTTGATACACTTTGCAGGCTTTTAAGGCATATGATTCTGTGGTTTGTTCTGACCATGTGCATGGTCGCCTCCCCCCTTCTTGCAATTCCCTTCCCTTTACAATTGATGCAAAGGAGTTAGGAGTTGAAGAATGATTGATTAGGGGCAGTTGGCTAAACAATGTATATCACTTGCTTAACATTTATTGTGCTTGCAAAAGCAGGATGACAGGATGTAAGGCTATTGTTCAAAGGAAGGAACCATGACCTGGTTCAGCTCTCTGGACCCCAAACTGGCTAAAACCAGCCTTAAGGCTTGGACTGAGACCAAGAGACCAGGGAGCAGGCGCAAGGAGGCAAGGTGAAAAGTTCAACCCTGAGGAAGACTTATTTACTTCATCTTGCACGACCACCACACGACCACCAGGGAGCACAGCACAAGCTCAAGGCATATGGAAATTACTTTTTGACTCATTAAAATACGAAGCGAGGCTAGGCGGGGCTAGGTAGCTAGGTAATGAATATGTATGAAACTTAATGAATATGTAATACTTTAGAGAATAAATAGAGGGATAAGTATTGTTGACAGTGCACATGATTTTGGAGAAGCTATCCCCTCATGTGTCTGAGGGCTGAAAAATACATACCTACTTTACAAGTTTTGTGAGTTGTGGAGTCTTTTTCCACACATCATTATAGTATATCTGATAACTCGTTTTCCTCCTGTGATAAACACATATTATAGTTTTGGCTTTCACAAATATTAAAGTGGATGCTATGTGCTGTGCATTACAATATAATGTTAACTTTTGCAGAAGTAGCTATAGTTGCAAAATAATGGCTAATGATTTTATTTTTGTGACTGACAATAATTTAAATAACTCAGACACATTTTTGAAGTAGCTGATGCTGATTTAGAGTACTTGTGGTTAACTTGCAATGAATGAAACAACTAAACTGTCTGCATGGTCGGATAACATTTGTGGAATGGCCATGATGGAGGGCCCCTGCTGCTGACACTATCAACAACTGTCACCTGCTGAAACTATGGAAAAGGGGGCCATTGTGAGGAGGTGACACATCACCCTCAAAACCACATCCAAGATTACTGCACATGCTCTAAAAAGGCAGATCAGAGGAGAGGCAATGCTAAAAAGTTCCTGGAACATGTAATTGAGTTCAAAGAAATATTTGAATATGTATAATCATTTATGTATTTGACCATTGCAATAGAAAGTGTATGTAAGAAGAGTTGCTATGGTTAACCAGTGTGCCTCTGGCTGCGTCTACACACCCAGCACTGCTCGTTTTGCTTTATTGTTTTTATCCCCTATTGTCCTTTATTAATTTTTTTAAATAATTCAACTGAGGAGTGGAGTTCATTCTCAAACTCCTACTATCCTTGAAGATCCATTAATGAACACTTTTTCTGCATTTGGCAGAGGGGTCCTGTAAATCTTCCCTTGCTTGAGTCTGGAGATCCATTACCTGGATACAGTCACGAGCCTCCTTTAAGGCTCTTTCTTTGGGACCAGTTAAACAGGAGGCTGGGTTCTCAATTCTAAATCCTCCTCTTCCATTTCACACTGTAACAACCTAGTGCTGGTAGTCTGTCACCCTGGTTTTTTAAGATTTTCTAAACCTTCTGATGTTGACATTCTTGTAGTGAACTTTCTCACACACTTTCTGTAAATAACTCATTGTTTTGCATTCCTTTATGGAGGAGGAGAGAGTTGATGGACTGTTGGTTTGACCAGTGTCATTGGAGAGGTGTCACTGTCACCCTCCAATCCGCTGTCACTTTTAGAAAACTATAAATGTTGGAGTCAGAAAATAAACTTCCCTTTTTTCTTCACCTTGAGAACGGTGGTGAGCTTGTGTTTTTTCGTGTCCTGTAGCGACATCTGGTGACCACTGAGTGTATTGCAGCCTAGGCTGAGACACAGACAGCGGACTGCAGTGAAGTCTTTTCCCCCCTTCCTTTTGGTGCTTTGCCTGCTGTTCTTGGGGTAATGGCAACGTCTGTGGTTTTCGAGGATGATTCCCTCATTTTGGATCTCTGGAGGGGGGTCCTGGAGTGGAAACAGGTTTCTGTTTCCTGGGATGATTTTGAAAGATTGATTCTGTGGGTCTGAGAGTGAGGGTTCTTTTCGGTCCCTGGGAAGGTGTTCTCCAGGGAGGAGTGGTCTCTCGTGGGGGTCCACTTCATGGAGGCCCTCTTTGATGATTGCACTGTAGACGTGGGATCGCTGCTGGTACAGTGGAAAAAATGTTAGGAGCTTTGGCGGGGGTCTGGTTCTGGTACCCCTCAGAATTCCCAGGGGAGCCCTTCTGTCTCGGATGTGGACGAGGGGGAGTTTGCGCTTCTGTGCGATGTGGAGTCCCCCTCCCCGCCCCAGGACGGTGTGCTGGGGGTGGCGATTGTTCCCCCGGGGTGGATTGGGCTCACAGCCAGCTGGTCCCGGGTCCGGGGAGGCGGAGCCCCGTGGGTTTCTGGGGTCTCTGTGGATTCGACGGGCCGTCCTCGCCCCGCCTTGCCTCGCGCGGGTGGCGGGGCGGGGGACAGGTTGCCCTCTCTTTGTGCCTTCCTGGCCTTTGAGGGTCAGCCTCCGCCTCGACTTGAGTCTGATTCGGTGACGACTTTTTGTCCAAATTGCGGTGTGTCCACCACGTTCCCCCTGAGCGCGGCGGGGGTGGGCTCGCCCGCACCTGAGTCGGGCTCCTCAGCGGGGGGGGCGACTTTGCCCGTCTCTGGGCCTGCGCAGCCTGCTGGGCATGCAAAGTCGGTGAAAGCAGCCGGGGACGGGGTGTCGATCCGCGCTCCGTCCAGCCCTGCTCCGGTGGGCGGGCAGCCTGCCCCTCTCCGCTCGGTGGGGGCGGTGCCCGCTGTGGAGTCTTGCGGCCTGGGACGGGCTCTCATAAGGGGCTTACCGGGCTCCCTTGTGCCGCCCCGCAGTGACGCGGCTCCGCAGGCCGCGCCTCTCTCGGCATCCCGTTCCTCCCCCGTGTCGGGGGCCAGGGGCCCCGTGCCGGTTTTGTCCCGGCCCGCGCCGGATTTGCAGGCTGTGCCGGCACCTGCATCCGCCAAGGCGTCCCCTGCCGGAGCTGCAGCGCGACAGGGCGCTGAGGTGTTTACCTTTAGCGCAACTGCAGGGTCGCAGAGTGGGCTCCTTTGGCTCTGCCGGTGCTGCAGGGGGCGCAGGGGCGAGTGGTATTGACCTGGCTCCCAGTCAATCATACTCTCTTGTCCCCGTGGGGCCCAAGGGCCAGGACACAGCAGGTGCGGTGGCTTTGCCAGGGGGTCCCCAGGCTTTTCCTGTGCTCAGGGGCGTTGCTCATAACACCCATGAACCCCTTTCATATAAGCTGGAGAAGGAACTCCGTGAAGCAGTTGCTCAGCATGGTTTGGTGTCTGCTGAGGCTCTGGAGGATTGCTACGGACGTGCTGACACCTCATGATCTCCGTCGTGTGGCACATTCTCTTTTTGACCCTGTGCAATTTGGTGTTTTTGAGACCAAGTGGGCTCATTTGGCGGCCCAAGCAGTGATGCAGAATGCTGTGCTGGCGCAGCAGGACCCCAGGCGGGGGGTTGTTGTTGACATGCTGATGGGGATAGGGCTTTATGAAAGTGTTCAGGGGCAGATTGGATACGATCCTCTTGTGCTTGACCAGTGCCACACGCTGGGCATGGCAGCGATTGTTCAGACCCTGGAAATGGCTGCTCCAAAGCAGCCGTTTGCGACCATTGTCCAGGGGGATGATGAGCCTTTCATGGCATTTGCGGCAAGGCTGATTGCGTCCATGGAGAAGCAGGTGCCTGATCCTCTGGCAAGGAGCGTTACGATTGCAAACCTTGTCAGGTGTAATTGCAATGCTGCTTGTAGGAAGGTCATAGTGGCTCTGCCTGATGTTCCTACTATCTCCGAGATGGCGGAGGCCTGTGCGGACATCGTTCCCCTGGGTCGGAAGTTGGCTGCTGTGGCTGCCACTGTGCAGCCAGTTTGGGTGGTGCCGCAGGGCAAGCGGCCACAGAAGGGGACTGTGCAGGCTGGCAGGAAGCTGGGGAAGAAAGCGCAGAAGGTCAAATTCCCCATGTTCTTGTGCGGTCGGTGTGGTAGGCCGAATCACATGTCCAGTGTTTGCAAGGCAACTGTTCATGTTAATGGCCAGGCTTTACCGGGCTCGGGAAACGTCAAGCGGAGCATGCAGGAGGGGCACGTGCACACACAAGCTTCTCTCCAGACCCCGGTGCCGATGGAGGTCTCCTTTGCCGGCTTGCAACCAGCACCCGCAGATCAGCAGGGGTGGATGTCTGCACTGCAGAAACAGTTGTCTTAGAATCTTCTGAGATATGCAAGGTTCCCCTGGATGCCTTTGGTCCCTTGGGTGGGGGCATGAGTGCTCTCCTGATGGGGAGGTCTAGTGCCACCCTTCAGGGCATCATTGATCACTTGGGGCTCATTGATGCAGATTTCACAGGGCAGATTTGTGCCATGGTCTCCACACCCACCCCCCCGTCACAATCCCAAAAGGGACGCGACTTGCTCAACTTGTGCCTTTTAAGTCCTCTGTTCGCAGGACAGCTGACCAGTCGCGTGGAGCTGGTGGAATTGGATCCACTGGGCCGCCTCAAGTTCACTGGACTGCTGTCCTGACCAAGGACCATCCCAAGATGCTGTGTACCCTGTCTGTTCCTGGTGTGACGCCATCGCCAATCCACCTCCGTGGGCTTCTCGACAGCGGTGCTGACGTCACGGTTCTCTCCCTTGCTGCCTGGCCCCCGGAGTGGCCCTTGGAGCCCGTGGGGACATCTGTCGCGGGCCTGGGAGGGACGGCGCAATGCTACGTGAGCCAGTGGCCTGTGCTGGTCACGAACCTGGAGGGACAGACGGCCTGGGTCAGGCCTCATGTTACTTCTACTCCTGCCAACCTCTGGGGGAGGGATATCTATCTGGGGAGTGCGCATCGGGACGGATTTTTGATGGGGGCCACTGCAGTGAAGGGCGCAGAGTGTCCTACGCCTCCTATACAGTGGCTGGTGGACAAACATGTCTGGGAGAAGCAGTGGCCCCTCCCTCAAAATAAATTGGACGCCCTTTGGAATCTGGTGCAGGAGCAGTTGGACCAGGCTCATCTGGAGCCTTCTGCCAGTGCCTGGAACACTCCTGTCTTCTGCATCAAAAAGAAATCTGGGAAATGAAAGTTGTTGCAAGACCTCCGAAAGGTTAATGCCATGATGGAAAGCATGGGAACATTGCAGGCGGGCATGCCATTGCCTACCATGCTTCCTGCAGACTGGCTGGTCCTCATTGTGGATCTGAAGGATTGTTTCTTTATGATTCCTTTGCATCCCGATGACAGACCGAAGTTTGCCTTCTCAGTGCCAGTGATTAACAACGCTGAGCCCGCACAGAGATATCAATGGAGGACATTGCCTCAGGGCATGCGCAATTCTCCTGCCATATGCCAGTGGTATGTGGCCCGTGCCTTGTCTGGAGTTCACAAGCAGTTTCCTGATGCACATCTGTATCATTATATGGACGACATTTTGGTGGCCGTGTCCACCCAGGATGAGCTGCTGAGGATTCAGCCTCGGTTGCTCGATGCTTTGCATACTCATGGACTGCAGGTGGCTCCAGAAAAGGTTCAACAACAACCACCTTGGACGTACTTGGGGGTCAAAATTCTGGAACGGATGATCCGTCACCAGGAGGTGCAATTTGTGCATTCTGTGAAGACAATGAATGATGCTCAGAAATTGGTAGGTGTCATCACTTGGTTATGTCCGTACTTGGGACTAACCAACGCACAGCTGTCTCCTCTGTATAATTTGTTGAAAGGAGACGCTGATCTAAAATCACCTCGCACACTGACCCCTGAGGCGTGTAAGGCGTTGGAGGTGGTTCAGCGAGCTGTTTCAGCTCGCCAAGTTTATCGTATTGATCCCTCTGTTGATGTCACTGTGTTCGTCACCACTCCAGATTCGTATCCCACGGGTATCATTGGCCAGTGGAGTGACAATTGGTCTGATTCCTTGCACGTGTTGGAATGGGTTTTCCTGCCCCATCAGCCGCAGAAGATGGCAACTGCATTGTTTGAATTGATTGCTCGCTTGATAATCAAATGCCGGCAACGGTGTTTGCAATTGATGGGTGCGGATCCTGCAAAGATCATACTCCCGGTGTGTGGGAACTCAGCATATCACTCCGGATGTCCAGAGTTACCGAGAGAACCCTTGGGGGTCTCGGAAATCCTGGAATGTTGCCAGGAGTGTTTGGTGGCTTGATTTTGATCCATCCACAGAAGTGACAGCAGTTTGAGGACATGAGAATCACTTTGGAGTGGAGGGTGTAAAAGGGACACATTTATAGGGTGAAATATAAACTTTAAGGTTTTTGGTACAGGGGGTTATGGAGACAAGATGGAGGGATCAGGGCATGTCTCGTCCTTCTTCTTTCTTCTTCTTGTCTTCCATCTCCTGTGGTGATGTTGGCACTTGGGGATTGGTTCATGGTGAAGGTGCACTTGCCAACATGGGTGAAAAGTATTGGAAAATAAAGGTAAATATCATGTACGTAGATTTTAGTATAAAAAGACATGACCGCCCCGTGGGTGGTCAGAGTGCCTTTGGCTGCCTTGCAGGTCAGACCTCTGTTGAGCAGACAGAAAATTTTGTAGATAAGAAACAATAAACAATCTGAAGATCGAAAAGCTGAAGAGTCCAGACTCGTCCTTTGAAGTGCGTGCCACCCAAGAACCACCCTACCCGTGTCCGGGCAGAGACAGACAGCCGAACCGGACACTGGTGCAATGGGAGGATTTTGACTGGAGCTTTGCAAACAGTGTGTCCCTGCAGAGTGCTCTGGAAAATTTTTCAGGGCAGATCATTTATCATCTGCCCAGCCATAGGCTACTGAATATGGCAAAATTCACACAAATCTCTTTGCGGCCCAAAAATAGCCAGGAACCCATGCAAGGACCCACTGTCTTCACTGACGGTTCAGGGAAAACAGGAAAGGCCATTGTTACCTGCAGGGACGGATCTGCATGGCAGGTTCTGGAAGGCCATGAGGATGGGTCAGCCAAATTGGTTGAACTGAGGGCTGCTGCCATGGCATTTGAGAAATTTTCCCAGGAACCTTTCAACTTGGTCACGGATTCCGCCTATGTGGCTGATATTGCACAGCGGTTGGGTCATTCGGTTTTGAAAGAGGTCAGTAATCCTGCCATGTTTCATTTACTGAAGACCTTGTGTGTCATTCAGGCCCGGGTTCATCCATTCTATGTTCTGCATGTGAGGAGTCGCACCAATTTGCCAGGCTTTATAGTGGAAGGTAACGTGAGGGCTGACAAGTTGGCTAACCCAGCGTGGGTAGCGCCTCAGCCTGATACACTCGCGCAGGCCAAGGCATCGCATGGGTTTTTCCACCAAAACGCACATACCCTGCAGAAGCAGTTTCAGCTGACGCCAACTGAGGCTCGTGACATTGTTGAGTCATGTGATGACTGCCATGCACTTGCTCCGCCTTTGCCGGCAGGGGTAAACCTCAGAGGCCTTAGGGCCTTGGAGCTTTGGCAGACCGATGTCACCCAGATTGCCGAGTTTGGCCGGCTCAAGTATGTGCATGTCACTGTGGACACGTTCTCCTCTGCAATGTGGGCTTCTGCTCACACTGGGGAGAAGGCCCGTGATGTCCTTGCCCACTGGAGGCAGGCCTTTGCCGTTCTGGGCATACCTTCTGCTGTGAAAACTGACAATAGTCCTGCTTACGCATCGCAAAAGGTGCGGCAGTTCCTGCAGTTGTGGGGTGTCTCGCACAAGTTTGGTATCCCTCATTCTCTGACTGGTCAAGCTATTGTAGAAAGTGCTCATGGTACTCTGAAGCGGGTTCTTCAAAAACAAAAACGGGGAATGCAGGGTGAAACCCCGCACAGTTGGTTGGCAAAAGCTTTGTGCACAATCATCTCACTGTGTCGCAGAACTCAAATAATCCTGTCATTTTGAATCACCATCTCTTGTTGCAGGCTGCGGACGAGGCACATCAGCGAAGGTTCGGGTGTGGAATATAGTCACCAAACAGTGGGAAGGTCCCTATGACCTTATTGCTTCGGGGCGCGGGTATGCTTGTGTATCCACAGATACTGGGGTACGCTGGGTACCTTCGAAATGTGTTCGCCCTGACCTGCGACCGCAGAGGCAGAATCCAGCTGACGAGCAAGATGGAAACCATGACCAACCTGAAAGGCATCGAGTGGGTGAATCATTGAGTGATGTCTCGGATGCAGATGATTATGGAATATTAATCCAAATATTACCGGGTGAGACGTGCCTGGGTTCGTCTGACCATTGCTGCTGGGCCAAAGGCGGCAGCTGTGGTGTTTCACCTCAGAGATACCTTTGGCCAGCTGGATGCTGCAGCTAGGCACTCGGAACAAATCCAGGCATAGTAGAAACTCAGTTTACCTCTGGTGGAAAAGGTTCAGGCGACAGTCAAGAGAAAAAGGAGAGGATTCTGCCATAGAGTTTTAATCCAGAGTTTTATTCCAGGATGACAGACCTCTGAATCTTGTAACAGCTCCCAACAGAATCAAAACCGCATGGTCCCATCTCCTTTTAAGCCCGGGGACAGGGGGAGGGGAAAGGAGAGGTTGGCACACCTGGGGGGTTGGGATAGGTGAAACAGGAAATGGCATCACACTGCAACATCTCCCCCTAGTTTTGTTTAAAAAGAAGAGGACTGGGTTTCTGGTGCAGAATGCTTGCCAAACCATGGTTGCTAAGTCGGTTCCTCCTCTACAGGAGGTTCAGTGCTTTCCACTGAGGCTTCCATGTCATTAATTGGAGCTCTAAGGGCTTCCAAATGGTAAACTTCAGGAGGGGGAGATGAGCTTGAAATCAACTTGAGAACCATGCATTTGACTAGTCCAAAAACAATGCTAACAACTACAACAACAATAACTAATATAAACAGTACTAAAAAACACAGTTTTCAGAATAGATCCCAGCCAGCCCGAGAGTCCCCAGCCTTTGAACAGTCTACTCAGCCAGTTGTCAGTTTCTCTCTTGATGTCCGAGGTCTTTTGCCAAGGTAGTCCATACATACTTTGGACTGAGGGACTATCCAGGAGATCGCTGGTGGGATGATCACGAGTAGGACGAGGAGCAGGCTTGGTCTCATGGCGTCTCGAGACTACACACGAACCATGGGATCTGAACTGGTACAAGGAACTTAAGACAATGCACTGTAGGGAGTGCATGTTGTTGGCAATTTGGGCATGTGTCCACAATCGCTTTGGCCTGTTCTCGAGTGATGTGAAACTGACGAACTAGGCCAGGTGCATTTTGGTGGAAAAGCTGGTGGCTGATTTTTGCCTGTTCAAAAACATTTGGATGAGTGGCCATCACTGCAGGTGCAGCAAGAGCATCTGCCCTTCTGTTGCCTTCAGCGATAAACCCTGGCAAGTCGGTGTGTGACCTGACGTGCATCACATAAAATGGTTGCTCCCAGCGAGTGACTAACTTTACAAGTTTTGAGAGCAATTCGAAAAGTGCGATGTTAGACACTTCTTGCAGTATTGCTTGATCTGCCCTGGATACTACTCCTGCCACATATGCAGAATCCGTAATCAGATTGAATGGTTCTGAGAACCTTTCAAAAGCCCTAACAACTGCAGCCAATTCAGCAACCTGAGGTGAACCTTCCACCTCAGCAATGTCCATCTCCCACTGCTGGGTTTGAGGATCCTTCCAAGTCATAACAGACTTGTGGGACCTCCCGGACGCATCTGTAAAGACAGTCAGAGCCTTTTTTAAAGGTCTCCTACTCTGAGCACTTCTCAATTTCAGAATAAATTGAAGATCTTGTTCGAACATTTTGTGGGCAGGCCAGTGGACAGAAATTTGTCCTGAGTAGGAATCCAGAGCAAACTGCAACACTTCATTTTCTCGAAACAATTGTTCCAATATTTGCATAGTATTTTGACCCAATTTTAACTCAATGGGAATGTGAATGCACTCAAAGTCACATCCTGCTAACTCCCTGATCCGGGTCCTTGCTTTCCGGATCAGTTCTGCTACCAGCTCCTGAGACTTTGTCATTCTCTTGGACCTTTTGTGACTGAGGAAAACCCATTCTATGATCAAGAGAGGGTCCCTCTGGTCCTGGCCCTTTTTAGGTGTGTCCTTTGCCTTAGGTGTTTGTTTTTCCTCCCACTGGAAAATGATTCCATGGAGGTGTGGCAACTTACCTAAGATGATAAATTTGAATGGCAGGTCAGGCCGACATCGATTGGCCTGTCTTGTAGACATTGCAATCTGAACCTTTTCTAGAGCTTTCCATGCCTCTGGGGTAATAGACCTAGGAGCACCTGAGTCCTCTCTCCCTTTCAATAAATTGAAAAGAGGGGCAAGGTCTTCGTTAGTCAGACCAAGCCATGGCCTTACCCAATTCAAAGACCCACACAACTTGTGGACATCCGCAAGGGTCTTGATCCTTGGATTGATTTCTAGTTTTTGAGGAACAATGGTCCTATTTCCAATTTCTGGACCTAAATATTACCAAGGTGGCATCTTTTGAATTTTCTTTTCCTGGAGCTTGAACCCTGCAACAATCAATGCATCGATCGTTAGGTCAAGCACATGTGTGAGTAAATCATCATTGGGGGCACACACAAGGATATCATCCATATAATGATAGATGATGGCTTTTTCTGCGGCTGCACGCACTGGGGAAAGCAGGGAAGAGACATACCACTGGCAGATCACTGGTGAGACCTTCAGGCCTTGAGGGAGAACTGTCCAATGGTACCTTTTCATAGGGGCTTCCATGTTGATGGTGGGGACCGAGAATGCGAAACGCGGTGCATCGTCAGGGTGTAGGAGAATATGGAAAAAACAACCTTTTATATCAATAACAGCTAATTTCCAATCCTGGGGAAGCATTGTTGGGGATGGCATACCAGGTTGGGGAGAGCCCATATCTTCAATGACATTATTAATTTGTCAGAGGTCGTGGAGGAGCCGCCATCTGTTTTTGTCAGCTTTCTGAATGACAAACACTGGAGAGTTCCATGGGGACGTGGTCTCCACAATGTGACCCTTTTTCAGCTGCTCTTCCACTAGCTCCTCAAGCGCCTTTATTTTTTGTTTACTGAGCGTCCACTGTTTCACCTCAACTGGTTTGTCTGTTTTCCACTTTAGTTTTTGGGTGGGGCGCTGTTGTTCAATGACCGCTGTACAAAAATCCTGTGGGGAGTCTGGAATATCAATTGTGACACCCCACTGGGCTATTAAATCTCTCGCTAACAAAGGTTCCAAATAATCTAACACAAATGGATGGATATTTGCCAATTGTCCGTTTGGTCCATCTATTTGGATGATGCTTTTGGATTGTCTTGCCAATTGCAGGCCTCCTACACCTTGAACATGACCGGCAACATTTTGCAAAGGCCAATGTGCAGGCCAGTCTTGTACTGGGATCACTGTGCAGTCTGCACCTGTGTCTACAAGCATCTCAATGCATTTTGACTCCCCACCCCCACTGACATTACACCATAATTTGGGTTTTTCTCTTCCAATAACTTGGACTTGGGCGACTGTGGGCCCTTGTTTTTCGGTGCCTTCAGGCAAAAACGGCACAGGGATAGCTTGGGCAACAATTTGTCCTTTGGGAAGAAACAGGGGTGGGTGGAAACAGTGCAGCCCAAGAACGAATTGCTCAGGATCTGATGCTGTCATTCCTGGAGCAATTTCAATCTCATGTGGTGTGTGTTTGGTGTCCCCAATGACGATGTACTTACAGCGAATACGGTGCCAAGTACCCTTCTGTTCTGGGTTGACAGAGACAAAATGCCAGTCAGTGTCCTTCAGGTGGAGTGATTCTGTCAGCTGCAACCTGAAAGGCTCATTGACAGAAGACGTGGTTAACATAGGTTCACCTAAATCATAACAAAGGTTATTTTTTTGCATTTTCAACAGTGGACCAGCAGACGTGGTCTTTGAAGCATCTGCTTCACTTACAGAAATAGTAACATTACCGCGCACTTGGTTTGTTTTGTTTCCCTTATTCCCTTGGCCTGCTCTTTTTGTGTCTGCACGCCTGGCAGGCCAGCGCTCCCCTTTCAGTTTTTTTGTTGTTGCTGACCCCCTGGGAGTGCTTGTAATTCTCCTCCTGTGCCATTTCTAAATTCATCAAATTGCTTTTTCAGGGGGCACTGGCTACTCCAATGCCCAAGGTTATTGCAAAGCAGGCATGGTTTTGTGGGGTCAACCATTGCTGGTCTTTGCTGCTTCCCAGGGCACTGCTGTGCTGAGGGAATGGGCGCAGGGCTGGCAACGGTGACACGCTGTGGTGGTCTTGGCAGCAGCCTTGGTCTGGTGTCTTCAGCAACACGCATCAGAGGCACTTTCCTGTTACAGACTAGAAGCATATCTTTTAGTGTAGGGGGAGGTTCTAGAGGGAGACTCAAAATTGATGCGCGACACTGTTCATTTGCATTTGTAAATGCCATTTCCTCTAAAACCTCTTCCCTTGCATTCTCTTTTTTAACTTGGATTTCAATGGCTCTAGTTAACCTTTCTACAAATTTCAGAAAAGGCTCTGATGGTAGCTGCTTAATCTTCCTGTAGGGCTCAAAAGGCCCCTCAGGTTGAAGGGAAAAGAATGCTTTTTCAGCAGCTTCCTTTACTTTCTCGAGTGTTTCTACAGGAATTGTGGTAGCTTGGATTGAGGGTGAAGACCATTGGCCTTCACCGGAGAGATGCTCAATGGTAATTGGCATGCCATTAGCATCTTTCGCTGTGTTTGGATGAGCATGCAAGCCTGGGAGAGCCTCTTTTAGCAGTTGTTTCCATGCTACTTCCCATAATTTGAATTCTGTAGAGGTCATGGGGCATGAGAAAAGCTGTTTTAAATCATGTTGGACTACTACAGTCCTACTCAATTCAGAATTTAAAAGGCCACGGAAGTATGGACTGTGTGGGCCATACTCCCAGTGAGATTTACAGACCTCTTTAATCAATTGTCGTCCAAAAGAGCTCCAATTAGCAGTTGGGGCCGCTCCTCCTTGTGCTGCAGGCTGATATGAAACAGGAGCGAATGACAAAGTGGGACCCTGTATTGGGTCTGCAGCTTCCTGCCCTGTATCCTTTGAATTGGAAGCAATGGGATCACAGATACAGCTGTGAGGAAGTGCAGTGGGCATGCCCCCACCGTGGGAACCCGGGGAGGGGGCGGGGACAAAATGGGAACAGGGGGCGGGCACAGGGGGAAGGCAGGGGGCGGGGATACCGTGGGAACGGGGGGCGGGGATGCCTGGTGACATCACATCGGCAGACGCCCCCTGGGAGGAGTAGAGGGGTGGAGCTGAGGGTACTGCAGGAAAGGGGGGAGGAGGGAAGGTGTCACGAGGAACAGAAGGGGAGGGGGTTGGGGAAGGAATTTTGGGATGCTTAAGGGGATCTTGGGAAGAAGACGACCAGGTTTGGATGGTGCCACGTGGCATCCTCCATCTTGTGTACCCCCTAGGGACTGGGGGCCATTTTGGGCATCACTGCTCTCTGAAAAGCTAACAGGTGCTCTGGGTTTCAGAGCAGGGGACACAGGGTTTTGGGAAAGTTTCCATGTAGTCTGGCCAGGTCCTTGTGAACAAGGGAACTCAGGCATTTAAACGTGCTCAGGGAGTCGACTTCCCAGCAGATGAGCAGAATTTGCTCTCTTTAAAATACCAAGTTTTGGGGTAAGAGGTTTAGGGCTGGAAGGGGGAGAAACAGGGAGAGCAGAGGTACATGGCTTGATATTTGGCTTTTTCTCCAATTCCCTTTGTTTGAGCAACGCTGTTCGAATTTGTAAGCTCCAGAACACAAATTTAGCTGAAGATGTATTCCCAGACTGTCCCAAGCTTATCAATTCATGCCCTACTTCATCCCAAAATTGAATATTGTGGACTTCCTCAGGAGAAGTTTGTGGGAAGTGTAGAAAAAGCCACCTTATAAACTGTTTCGATTTTCCTTTAGAGAACTTTTCATTTGCACTAAAATTGCAACAATATGATAATACACTCCTTTTTGTGCTGTGCTTAACTTCCAGCCCATTTTAGATGTAAATGGCACAGAACAAAGTCCCTCCGACCGAATGCAAAGCCAAAATCAGCTACCGATTTCTAAAAAGACCACGGTTAAAAAGCTATAATGTTTAGATGAAAGCTTTTACAGTGCAGCTGTGTATACTGCTTTTAAAACTGCCACTGGCAGCAGCAGCAGCAGGGAATCGGGACCCGCCCCGCCGCGTGGAGAGACAGACAAAGCCTCCCCTGCCCGAGAATGCAGCCCCCCCTCGCCATGTGTAGAGAGCAGCCCCCTGGCACCGCGCGGCAAGCCGAAACCAGGGCCGCCACGTGTAGAGAGCACCCCCCACTCCCGCACCGAGAGAGAGCAGCCCCCCCCCCGCCCCCGCACCGAGAGAGCTCCCCCCCCCGCACTGAGAGCCGAGCACGCTGCGCTGCCGAGCCGGGGGGAGGGGCAGGCAGAGCTGTCCCACTCCTCCGAGCCGGCACTGCCAATTCTAAAAACGGCAAAAACATGCCACAGTGGGTTAAAGCTTAACAAGCTATCGCTTTCGCTCTGCAGGGCTGCGCAGCCTAAAATGCAAGAGCAAAAAAGAACAAGTCTCACGGCAGAGACGGAATTTGAACTTCTACTCCCCCAAGGAGCAGAAATACTCACCGAAATCGAAGCTGTTGCTGGCAAAGTCAGGCAGGCTGGTCTCTTCACTTGAATAGGACCCCTCGGGCAGGAGGGGCTCCCCTATTCTCCCCTGGAAAATTCGCTCACCAGAAAGGAGCTGCACTTTCCAGAGGCACCGAGCATTCCAAGAAACTTCTTGTGGGATCAGTCCCAAAATTTCTCTGGAGAGCTATGCATCCACAGCTCTACCAGTGGACGGGAAGCTGCCTTAAAGCTTTTCCCAGGTTCTGAGATTCCTTCTGGGGCTGCAGGTTCGTGAAACCACACGTTTGGGTGCCAATATATGGAATATAATCCCAATATTACCGGGTGAGACGTGCCTGGGTTCGTCTGACCATTGCTGCTGGGCCAAAGGCGGCAGCTGTGGTGTTTCACCTCAGAGATACCTTTGGCCAGCTGGATGCTGCAGCTAGGCACTCGGAACAAATCCAGGCATAGTAGAAACTCAGTTTACCTCTGGTGGAAAAGGTTCAGGCGACAGTCAAGAGAAAAAGGAGAGGATTCTGCCATAGAGTTTTAATCCAGAGTTTTATTCCAGAATGACAGACCTCTGAATCTTGTAACAGCTCCCAACAGAATCAAAACCACATGGTCCCGTCTCCTTTTAAGCCCGGGGACAGGGGGAGGGGAAAGGAGAGGTTGGCACACCTGGGGGATTGGGATAGGTGAAACAGGAAATGGCATCACACTGCAACAGATGATGAGAGTGATCACTCCGATGATTCCTCCGCAAGTGGACACTGAACGTTATTAATGTTTTATTTTTCACATTGTTCATTTTCTTTTCTCTTTTTCTTTTTTAAACGGAAAAGGGTGAGATGTCACCCTGGTTTTTTAAGATTTTCTAAACCTTCTGATGTTGACATTCTTGTAGTGAACTTTCTCACACACTTTCTGTAAAAACTCATTGTTTTGCATTCCTTTATGGAGGAGGAGAGAGTTGATGGACTGTTGGTTTGACCAGTGTCATTGGAGAGGTGTCACTGTCACCCTCCAATCCGCTGTCACTTTTAGAAAACTATAAATGTTGGAGTCAGAAAATAAACTTCCCTTTTTTCTTCACCTTGAGAATGGTGGTGAGCTTGTGTTCTTTTGTGTCCTATAGCGACATCAGTCCACCTAAAACTTCATGCCAGACTAACAATCCTGCCATCAGTTATCATCAAAGTGAAAGAAATGACAGACTTGTCTTTACAAACAAACTGTGGGTCTGCTGATAAATAAAATTGGATACTGAGAAAAAAAAGAAACAATAAGAAGAACACTAAATTCCATAGGAATTCCACTGAGTGACACAAGGAAAAGACAAAGGGGGGGTTATACATTAGAAGGGTTCTCAGGTATTAGGCGTTTTGGGAATTCTGTACCTTTCACGTACCTCAGCCAATAGAGAAAGAGAGAGGGACACGTGGTTGGGAAATTAGGATAAAAAGGAGGCTCCATCCCCTAAAAATTTGAGAGACCCCAGGGCAAATGCCCCATGGCCTCTCCTTTTATTTGAATAAAGTTACAGGAGCCCATTGTCTCCTTTTTGGACATAAACCTCTGGTGTTTGTAGATTAATTTTCCTGACATCTAGGGGGCTCTTGTCTGGGATATTTCCACCGTCTGGGGGCGGTGGGCAGCAAGCGGAACTAAAGGCGTGCCGCATCCAGTTTGGGGGATCAGCTCCACTTGGTGGCAGCTGGCACCAGGCAATTGATTAGGTTCCCGAGACTGTCCAGGAGACAGACAAGGGGGCAGACCAGGGGGTCTGTGAAGACCCTGCAGGGAAAGACCACTGAAAATCTCACCGGTGAGTAACGTGGGATCTTCAGGGAGTAAACCTGGGAGGGTGCCCATGAAGAGTAGCACAGGTAAAACAGGGCATCCATGGAGGGTTGCAAAGGTAAAGCCCTGGCAAAAGGGATGACAATCCCAAAATATCTCCGAAGAATCCTGTGGAAGAATGTGGAGTTGGTTTACACATTCTCCTAGAGGTAATTAAGGACATAGGTGCCCAAAGAGGTCAATAAGGGAAAGTCAAGAAGGGGTCTCGACAATCCATGCCCGGGGGAGCAATAACTCTCGACAACAGGAGATGGACAAATAGTGGTGCTATGTTGAGAAAAGATTAGGTGAAGGGAAATGTAGAGAGATATGGTTGAGGCAAGGAGTGGCAGGACTGGGTGCAGAAGTGAGGGACCAGGAGCACGGGCTGGGGACCTATGGGGACTGTGGGGCAGCTGGGGCTCAGCGCCTGACCCTGCCACCCCCGGGCAGGGTCGGCAGCAGCAAGAATTAAGTGGCAAGAAGGTTGCTGGCCAATTGGAGTTAAACACGATGACTTTGAAAACTGTATAAAAGTGGGCTGTAACATTAAAGTGGGGCTTTTGCCACTGAAACTTTGAAGTGTTGTGCCTGTCTTTGCATGATCGTGTAGCGACAGGCTCTGGTATATGGTGTGTGATTAAGAGAGTGAGCACAAAGGAGAGGAACTATCTGGGAAATGCAGATTGTACATGGAAGGATTAGGATATTCTTTTAAGGATTTTTGCTTGGTTCACTGGAAAAATTAATGGTTTTGAGCTGTGAGAAAATGAGTCTCTACAGGCAGTAGCGGGGGTGGGAGCTAGAGGAAGAACAGAAGAAGCCCTTGGATGAACTGGTTAGAAAGATACAGCAAGTGTATGTAACAATGGATGAGGAAAAGGTGAAAGCAAAGGCAAAGAGTTTTTATGGCCCCAGAGGGATAAACCTCAGGACCCAAAGGGTCCCCCAGGATAGAAGGGACAGAATCGGCCACAAGGAAGTGGCAGAAGCATTCCCTCCTCAGCAGGGGAGTATTGTAAATCAAAGGTGACTCTGACATAGGGGAGAGAGAATGATGCATCTGACTCCATTGATATCAGAAGGCTAATTAATTACTTTATTATACTATACCATGTACATTTCATCTAAACTGAATCTGCCATGCACTCACTCTTGCTCACACGTGCTCACACTGCACTGAATCTCGTGACTGTCACCCGACGGTCCACACACACACACACACACTCTTGGCCCTGATAGGCCAAGGAAACAAAACATCCTCACTTTGGATAAACAATCTCCATATTTCATTCTGCTTTGGCACAACACAGGCACAGCAAGTGATAAGAATTGTGTTTTCCCTTTCTTTGAGGTTCAGAGAATGTAAATCTCAGAAATCCTTGGGAAGAATTGTGCCTTGCTTTTCTCTGTGAAGAGAAATGTGGCAACAGGGGAGAGCCAACCCAAACAGCAGTTGGGAAGGAATCAGTGTGCTATCTGCAAGGCAGAGGGACACTGGAAGCAGGACTGTCTGCATAGACAATTGGACCCTCAGGAGGAGGAAGTTCAGAGGATAATGGAGATGGACTCTTAGGGGTGTCAGGGGCTCCCATTATACCAGAGACCCACCACACCGGAGCCCTTGCTACCTTTTAAGGTGGGTCTGGATTGAGAGGAGGTGTGTTTCCTGATAGACACAGGAGTGTCTTGACCCACTTTGCATTTTATCTCTAGGGGGAGAAAATTGTCAAAAAGATCATTGATTATTCAAGGGGTGAGTGGAAAAGATGAGTGGGTGTGTTTTATTCAACTGCTGTTAGTAGATGTGGAGAATAGGTTTCAAATGCATGAATTCCTCTTTGTTCCTACTTGTGATCATAATTTGCTGGGGAGGGATTTGATGGCTGAAGTGGGAATGCAAATTAGTATTATGAAAAATTATACAGAAGCTAACACTGTGGCAACTTTGAGTAAAATGTCTGAGAAGGCTTATGCTGAAATAAACCCAGAAGTGTGGGCAGCTTCAGGGAAGATGGTAAAACAACAATTGACATGGACAGTCCTCCTGCAGGGATATACAGTCACTGGTTTTGTTTGGGCAAGCCTTGTAGAAAATATTGAGAGTTTACTCCACCCTCAGGAGTCAGGTTGTTGCAGTATGTGGATGATTTGCTTTTATCAGGGGAACAGGAAAAGGTGGTTGAAGAAGCTACTGTGAAGCTGCTTAATTTTCTTACTAAATAGGCACTTAGAGTGTCTGAAAAGAAGGTGCAGTTGGTAGAGAAAAAGGTTAAATATTTGGGAGACATTTCGACTGGAGGGTTACAGTGTATTGATCCAGAAAGAATACAAGGAATATTTCAATACCATTACCCCAAATAAAGAAGGAGTTTTAGGATTGATGGGATACTGCAGAGCATGAATTGAAGATTTTTCTGTTTTGACCAGACCTTTATATGACTTTTAAACCCAAGACTGTCCTAATGTTGTGATAGGGACACCAGAAAGAGAGCAAAAGCTTTAGAAATTTAAAAGAAAAATTGATTAATGACCCAGTCTTAGCTATCAGAAAAGGAATTTGAGTTATATGTGGATGTTAAAGAGGGCCATGCTAAAGGAATTTTGGTACAAGAACACAGGGGAACACAGCACCCTGTTGCTTATTTTTCTAAGCTGTTAGACCCAGTGGCCAGAGGCTGGCCTCACTGTCTGCAGAACTGTGCAGCCACAGCCTTGATGGTAACTGAGGCCCAAAAACTGAATGTAGGAAGATATCTGATTGTTAGTGTCAAATCAGGTTAAAGCTTTGTTAACCGAAAGAACCTCTAAGTTGATGATCAGCACTCGGTTATTACAGTATGAATCTTGCTTAATGGAACAGGAGGATTTAGAATTGAAAAGTGGTTTAACCTGGCCTCTGTAAACGGCCCTGAAGAGGGGGGTCGGGAAGAATCCCATGACTGCATTCAAGTGATAGATCTCCAGACCCGGGCTAGGGAAGATTTACCAGACACTCCCTGGCTTGAGGGAGAAAATGCGTTTATTGATGGGTCTTCAAGGGTGGTAGAAGGGAAGAGATTCACAGGATATGCTATTGCTAATGGAAGGAAGTTAAAGGAAGGGGGGAGGTTGCCGCCCACATGGCCAGCTCAGACAGCAGAGCTGTATGCGCTTGTAAGGGCCTGTGAGTTATATCGGGACAAGATAGTGTTATAGATGAGTAATGAGATGGTTTGCTCTCACAATTAAGGGGTGAATATTACGCATATGTGTCATGGTTTGACACTGGCACAATGCCAGTGCCCCCATGAAGATACCCTCTCCCTGGTAGCTGCTGTGAGATGTGACCAGGAATAAGCAAAGCAGGCTCCTACTTAGGGAAGAAAGAAAACAAAACTTTATTAACTACACTACAACTACAAATAAAAAGGAACACACACACAGGGAAAATGAAAACCTTACAAATACATTTCCTCCTCCCCCCACCAAATTTCCAACACAATACATCTATTCCCCAAATCACCAACTCTTAGTCCAGCACCACTCTTCAAACAATCAATCCTCAGTTCATCAAGAGGAGAGGAGTCCTTCTTGTACCATGGGCTTCCCCTGGAAACACAGCTGAAGCCTCGTGTGTTTCCATGTCACTCGTGGCACCGCCCGGAGTACATCTGCCGTCGTGACCTCTTCCTTTCATGTCCAGTGCTCTCACCACTGAACATGGACCAGAGCTGCTTCTAGGGTTGTCTTTTTAAGGATGCACTGTCCCGATCCAAAAAAAGGCACAGTCTCTCCTTTGGGACACCTGTCCCCACAATCTCTCCTTTGGGACACCTGTCCCCCCCATATTTTTTCACCCCCTGGGGCCGAGGGGCACCAACACTGAACCCTCTTGGCCCTGAGGCTTTGCCTCCCCCTAGAATGCAGTCTCTGTATCACAAGGAACATGGGTCTGTCCATGGCTGTACAAAAAGAGTCCAGCAAAAGCCACTCCATCATCTCTTCCCACTAGGATTCTTCTCTAGTTTTCTACTATCTCTCACTCACCCAGGCCTCTCTCACACTTGCACATTTCCTTCCTCATCTTCCACTCTATCTTCTAGGAGAGGTCAATGATCTGTAAAGCTCTCATTCTCCGAAAAGGGGTGAAAAGCTCCTACAAGCGGCCAGCTGAACCCCCCCATTCTTCTCCGTCCCAGCCGTGCTGCCGGCACAGGCCCATGTTTATCAAGTTTCAAGGTTACAGTCCCAGGCAGCGGCTCTCTCTCTCTCTCTCTGTGTCTCTCAGGGGGGGCTGCCCGATGGCTCCCGGTGTCTCTCTCTCTCTCTTCCACCCTTCCACCCCCGGGCTCAGGCCTACCTCTCCCGGCCACATGGCTTTTCCCCTCCCCCTGCCCAGCCAGCAGCTGGGCCAGGGGAGAGACCTGAACTCTTTCCTGCCAGAAACCCAAAAGGACCCTCCCAGGGGAGAGCTCTGCTTTTAACCCCGTGTTCTCAGAGGCGGATCCTTGTCCTAAATGGCCAGGTTAAATGCCAATATTAAAGCCTGAATATCCATTGGCCCAAAACACAGCATCCCAAAAAAACACATTTCCTGTCAAACCACCACAATATGTTAAGAGAGGTTTTGTAGATGTATAGTTATGTTACTGTAATATGTCCTCCCCTTTCATTGTTATCACGGGATGGTCTTGGTAGTTGGGGCATTTGGGGAGGGTTGGCTTGTTACTATGGTGTCCTGGTTTAGGGCAAATTTGGGAGAAAACCTCCAAAAGGGGCCCCTCCAGAAAGCCAACTCACGCACCCCCTCCCCCCACCTGGTTGAGGAAAAATTTCCTCATAGACAAGTGGAAAGAACCTGTTTATTTAACAGGCAAAGCACTCCCCAGCACAAAAAATGAACAATACCAGATGACAAAACTCATTCGCTGCCCTGAAGACATGACAAATTCAGAAAGTCTCTCCAGTGGGTGGTCGCTCTGTTATCAGTCCCTCTGGCACTGGGAAAGGCTGCAGAGTAGGCCCTGGCAGGCTACAAAGTACAAGGTCTCAGTGTTTTCCCGGGTCCCAGTCTGGAGCACATTCAAATGGTTCCAAGAAAAGGGAAAGAAAAACAGTCCAGGGAAAGCTTGGACTGCCTCAGCTAGCTAAACTAACTAACTAAAAAGCAAAAGGAGCACAGTGTTCTGCCCCGTCCATGCCCAGACAACAACAGTGTTCCAGCAGACTGTGGAGGAGTGAGTCTAGTTCTTGATAACAAAACTCTTTGCTTCTTCTCCCTGCCTTTGCTCTCAGCCAGTCTTGAAGGCACAGAATATAATATCCAGCATAAACAGAACACACAATTGGGGATACAAGCATCATAACATCACCCTAGGACATATGATAACCCCTGACCTCCAATCAAGATGCAAGAAAGTAATCTCCACCACTAGATGGCAAAGAAGGAGTTGACTGACAAGACTTTAGGAGGGGGCTAGAGGTATAAAAGGCGGAGCATCCATTTTGAAGAGAAGCACATGGCTAATAGTTACGGGGGCTCCCAGTGCTGTAATTTTTCCTTATTTAGTCCTTTTGTAGTATTTTTGTTAAGGTTTAATAAACCTTTGAAATTTTAAAAGTGAGCATAGTTTCTCACAATAGTGAATATTTTAACTGATTCTAAATATGCATATGGGGTGATGCATGCATTTGGAAAATTATAAGAAGAAAGAGGCTTATTAACGTGCAGGGGGAAAAGGTTAACTTATGAGAGCTTAATTTCTCTCCTATTGTAGGTGGTGAATTTTACAATTGGGTGCCAATAATACATGTTAGGGGAGACCAGGCAGGCTGCTCAGAAGCGGCAATAGGTAACCAACTGGCTGGTGAAGAAACTTGAAAAGCCGCATTGATGCCAAAAATCTCTAAGATCCTCCCCTTGCTCCCAGTAACCCCAACACTGCCAGAGAAACTGTCTTTTCCACCAGATGAGCTTGAGATAATTAAAAAGAGTGGGGCAGAAGAAAGAGGGGATAATTGGTTTACAAGAAATAGTAAGCAGTGGATACCAAAAGCTCTGGCCTTACTGATATTAAAATGACTTCATGAAAGGAGTCATTGGGGCTCTTGAGAACTGGCAGAAGCCTTCCTCAAAATGTATGTTAACTGTGAGTCTTTTTACTTTGGCAAAGCAAGCTGTTGAGAGTTGTTTGATTTATGCTAAAACAAATAACAGGGTTACAAAGAAAACTGCCAGGGGAGGGAGGTCTTGGTCTGTACATCCCTTCCAAAGATGCCAGATGGATTTTACCAAAATGCCCTGAGTGGCAAAGTTTAAATATCTTCTGGTAATAGTATGTCAGCTAACAGGGTGACCAGAACCATTTCCAACTGTTTCAGCAACTGTAGGATCAGTTATTAAAGTATTTTTAGAACAAATAATTCCAATATATGGCATTGTAGAAGCAATAGACTAAGGGGAACTCATTTTACAGGAAAAAATCCTTCAAGGGGTTATGACTGCTTTAGGGATACAATAGAATCTCCATACCCCCTGGCACCCACAGAGCTCAGGCCAGGTTGAAAGAATGAATGGATAAATAAAGAAACACCTTTTGAATAAGGGCCAAACCCAGAGGAGATATTAAATTATTTCCCTTTGATCTGATGTTTGGAATTCCTTACCCTTGTAATGCTCAACCTAGTGTGGGGGATGGAAATAAGTGATGTATATTAAAAACAATATGTGGCCAGAATACTGTCTCTTGTGAAATCTTTTCAACAGGAAGCTCAACTGGCACGGACCCTGCCTTTGGACTTTTCTGTTCGCAACATCTAACCAGGAGATTTGTAGCCATGATATTTTCTAAAAAATCCTTTCCTTAGGATTTTTCCTCCTGAGAAGCTGAGAGGCCTCAGGAACAAAATGTAAACAATTATTATCTGCTGCTGTGGAATGCAACAGGTGGATCTGTGATTGGTCTCATGTGGTTGTTTCTAATTAATGGCCAATCACAGTCAGCTGGCTTGGACTCTCTGTCCGAGACACAAGCCTTTGTTATTCATTCTTTCTTTTTCTATTCTTAGCTAGCCTTTTGATGAAATCCTTTCTTCTATTCTTTTACTATAGTTTTAATATAATATCTATCATAAAATAATAAATCAAGGCTTCTGAAACAGGGAGTTAGATCCTCGTCTTCCCTCATCCTCGGACCCCTGTGAACACTGTCACAGAGACTGGTTCCTAGTTAAGGAGTGGAAAGAAGCACCACTGGTGACAAAGTGGCATGGACCTTTCCAAGTGTTACTGACCACAGACAGAGACGTCAAGACAGCTGAATGCAGGTGTACCCTTCACACTTGGGTCAAGATCTCTGAAGCCCCAGAAATTTGGACATCTCAGCATGAGGATAGGGATGGAAGGCCACGACAGACACTCCGCAGGAGTGGACTGGAGCAGCAGCCAGGGCACCATCATCGGGGGAATCCTGATGTGCCTACCCATAGACTGTCTGCTGAAATAGTCTGTATAGGCATCCCTCCTGTAGAATCTCCAGTCACTGGGGGCTAATCTTCACTGTCATTGTTTTCTTTATGTTAAGCTGTTTCTGTGCCTTCACTCATCACAGATGGTGCGGAAGACAGTGTGAAAATTAGATGACACCATCAGAATGTTTTTCTTAATAATCTTACCTTTATATTGTCAGTTAGATTTAGGCAGACTTGGACGAATCATTTTTTTAGTCCTAGGAGAAGAAGTAGCAAAAACTTTTAACCTTAGCAATTGTTGGGTCTGCCGAGGGCCAGGAAGATCTGACCACTGGCCATCGGTGGCCAACATGCCTATCACAAGTTACCTCCAAACTGGTCAGGAATATGTTATGTATAGTAGATGAGAACGTTGTTCTTACTGCTACCACAGCTTCAGGGAAATCAGTTACGAATCAAGGTGTATGATGATCTAATTAGAGAAAAGTGGTCAATTAATGCATCCCTGGCTGGAGGAAGCACCCAAAATGGGGAAAAAAGATGAATGGCCACCTGAGCGAATCATACAACACTATGGACCAGCCACTTGGAATCCTAATGAATTAATATCAGGTGCCAGCAAACCGATTTATAATTTAAATGGGATAATTAAGTTACAAGCTGTCTTTGAAATTATTTATTAAAAATATGGATATTGATCTAGTACAGATATCCAACTGTGACGGACAAAAACGCTCTAACAGTTTAAAGTTAGAAAGTGTATGTTTATTGCGACGCTGGGCAGCGTGCGGGATAGCTCCCAAATACACACCGCAATTTACAGGTGATTACAGAGTCCTTTTATCTATACAAGTATTGAATACCCAAAATACAAATGCATATTCATAACTTTGGTACATCCCATTCCCCACTTCATATGGTAATTAGTTCAAAAGCTATTATGCATGTGTAGTTTGTTCCTTGAAATGGGTCAGTGGTCCCTTTCATGGAGAGGGGTCCCAAAATGAGGAAGTAAATGAAGTCTTCGTCATTCTGACCTTTCTACCTTTTCAATGCAAATATGACAAATGAACCCTTGGTAGAACTCCCATTCCCTGTCTTCAATTGGTTTCAGAACAGAGGAGGCCTACAATTGTCTTATGTTCCTAAAAACTATCAGTTTCTATATTCTTCATTATAAACCCAGCTAACCAAACGTTATGTTGACAAGCAATAAATTATTAGTTAACTACTAACTCTTAACTTCATCAAGGCCTACCCATTTATTTTAACTCCTATAAAGCTTATCTCTAACTAAAATCTTAGCTCCTCTAAAATCTCTAAATTCCTCAAAGTTTATGTCTCAGAAATAATAACCAAGCAGACAGCTACAGCTCTTAACCTTCTTGCTGATCAGTCCACTCAGATGAGGAATGTGATGCTTCAAGATCAGATGATATTAGATTATCTATTAGCAGAAGAAGGGGAGTGTGTGGAAAAATTAAATTACTCTAACTGCTGTTTGCAAATAGGTGACAATGGAAAAGTGGTAAAACCAAAAACAAAGGGAATAAGAAATTCAGCTCATGTACTGGTCCAAACGTGGAAAGTATGGGAAAGGGACATGTTTTCATGGTTACCTGGTGGACTATGGGTTAAACAAATGCTTTTTTCCCTCTTATGTGCTGTAGCAACTCTAATCTTTTTTACCAATGTCCTGGGTTAGCTATATGATGCTTGTATCATCATATCTGGATTACTACTAATCCAGAAATGTCTACAAAAAGACAGAAAATTATGTCACTGCAAATAATTGCAAAAACAAAAAGAACCCAAGAACAGAAAATTAAGTCAATGATAACTAAGATTTGTAAATACAATTATTGAGAAAATAAGAAGTGAGGGACTGCAAGGAATGAGAAGGAGGTGTCTTTATAAACAAACTGTGGGCCTGATGATAGATAAGGCCAGATATGGCAAGGTCAAAGAAGCAGTGAGGGAAATCATAAATTCCAGAGGAATTCCACTAATTGACACACTGTTACTCACTCAAGACTGTGCTAAGTCTCTGGATTTAGAGAAAAAGGACAGAGACACAAAGAAAAGGAAAAATGGGAAGTGAGGGGTATATATTAGAAGGGGTATTCGGTATTAGGCATTTCAGGAAGTCAGTACCTCTCAAGTACCTCAGCCAATGGGGAAAGAGAGAGGGAAATGTAGCCAGGAAATTAGGATAAAAAGGAGGCTGTGTCCCCTAAAAATTTGAGTGACCCAAGGGGAAATGCCCCATGGCGTCTCCTTTTATTATAATAAAGTTACAGGAGTCCTCTGTCTCCTTTTTGGACATAAACTTCTGGTGTTAGTGGATTAATTTTCCTGACACTAGCAAACCACAACCACAACTAGGAATAATCAGAAACTCATGCTTTTCAAACCCATCTGTCCTAGGGAGACTCATCTCACATATTCAGTAAACTCTCACTGGCATTCCCGTGTTACTTTTATTTGCCAGCAAAATTCAAATTAACACACACATCTTTTCCACTTATGAAAAGAACATTTAAACAATTGTTCCCCCTTTGGCATAGATAGAGAAGTTCCCATGTCTACTGATGCCTATATAACTTAGGTAAAAGTTACAAGTTGCTTATATAACTTGAGTTATAAGACATCAATATAACCTGATATATCTATATGATCTGATATCAATATAACTTAAATCATGACTTTTTATATGTCTATATAACCTGATACCTATATAACCAGAATCATAAGTTTTTATACCTTTATAATTTGATATAAATAACTTTCTGTACAATGTAATCACTAGTATATAGTTAACTTGTTGCTTAATGCTGAATAGACAAAAAAGAAGAAAAAACTCACCAGGTGGATAGCTTTAGAGATAGATAAGTACAGTACTAATGAGAAATTGGCAAATGTAAAGCAAATTAGCCACAAAATAAAGAATTTAGACTGGTTAGGGCCAGACAGACCAAGGAACACCAGAACTGCACATGCTTGGAAGAAAAAGTTGAAAAGTTCAGATATGAAGAAGACCTTGGAAGCCTTCATCAAAGACCCCAGACAACTCCCAAATGGGGGAGGCACAAGCACAGTGCAAAAGAACTATCTAATAACCATGAGATCATACTATGTAAATTAGTTCTGGCACGTATGTGATGATGTTATAGTGACATAGTAACACTAAGCAATACTTACTGTGAAAATATACCACAGCACTTGACAAAGGAGTTAGGTGGCGATATCCCCCTCATCTCCAGCACTGCAATAAACAAATACCTGCTCTATAGACATTGGTCTATGGGGATTTATTTCCAGCGTATCTTTCAGGCATCAGCTTTGGCGACCTAGTGCAGCAGGACCTATCTGCCTGGCTGCAAAATCCATTGGATTTGGGGACTCCCTTGGCAAGCCCTGAGATTTTTTCAGAGGGACTCTGGGCTTCACCAGCTCTCTGCCGGGGGCAGACAAGGACCGACCGACTGCAAAAATACAAGGTATTTGTAATTTGATTTAAAATGTTCTTGGTTTTTTGGTTAAGAAACTCCTGTGAGATGGGGGAGATGTCCCTCACAGGGCGCAGTATCACAGAAAAAATTCTGAAGTTGATACAAAGGGGTTAGAGTCCCCAAAGGAAGGGATTAAAGTCCCCAAAAGAAGTACAAGCAGTTAGTGTCCTTGAAAGAAGTCTGATGACTTTTACTATTGGTTTTGGTCTTGGAATTTTGAGCTTGATTATTGTGTGTATTTGTCCAAGTTTAGGGCAAATTTGGTAGAGAATCTCCAAAGGGGCCCCTCCAGAAAGCAAACCCACACGGCCCCTCCCCCCAACTGGTTTGGGAAGAATTCCTCAGAGAGAAGTGGAAAGAACCTGTTTATTTAACAGGCACAGCACCCCCCAGCACACAAAATGAACAATACTGGATGACACCACTCTGAAAAAAGATGACAAATTCAGAAAGTCTCTCTTGGGGGTGGTCGCTCTGTTCTCAGTCCCTCTGGCGCTGGGGCAGCTGCTGCAGCCACAAGGTGCAGACTCTCGGTGTTCCCAGGTCCCAGTCCGGAGCAGGTTCGAGTTGGTCGAAAAAAGGAAAGGAGAAACAGTCCAGGAAGAAATTTGGACTGTTTAGCTAAACTAACTAATGAGCAGAAGCAAAAGCAAGCAGAAGCAAAGCAGAAGCAAGAGCGAGAGAGAGCAAAGCGAAAAGCAAAATCAAAAAAAGCAAAAGCTGCACACTACTGCACAGACTCTGTGTCCTGCCAGGCTGATAAGAAAACCCAAACAAAACTTTCACTCTTCAGAGCCAGTCTTAAAGGCACAGAACATAATATCCAGCATAAACAGAACACATGAATGGGGATACAAGCATCATAACATCACCCTAGGACATTTGTTTAAAATTAGTGTTTCTTTTCCATGTGTGCTAACAGTTGTTACTGGCTGTTGTGTGTCTGCCAAAAATTTTTGCTGTCTGTGTTAGTGCTTTTACAGCTGTTACTGTTTGGGTGTTTGCCAGAAGTTTTTATGGTTTGCTTTGGTAACAGTTTTAATCCATGTCCCATCCTGCTCCAATACCCTGTTTCATTCCTTCCATTTATGAGATCCCAAATCCTTGTTTCATGTGTGGAATATTGTGTTGGTTCAGTGTCCCATGGCTGTGTGACCCTTGGGTATATATTGAATGCTTTAATTGTAAAAAAAAAAAGAAAAAAAAATTGGAGTCTGTCACACCTCTGATATCCGCTGTTTGTGCAGTGTCATGTGCAGGGGCTGAGAACTGATGAAAGTAGGATTTGCATTCTTTCTATAAAGTTCAGTCACATACAATTGAGGTTACATTGAAATGAGTACTTCCAGCAGTAAAGAAATAGTCAAAAAGACCCCTTTAGGGTGTGTTTTGGCCCATTGGAGGGAGTTAGGAGGCATTCCAGGAGGTAACCTAAAGAAGATTGATTTATTAAAATATTGCAACTAACGGTGGCCCCTTCATTGATTGGACAGTGGGAAAAATTGTCTGTGAATGGTACATGAAGTTACAATACTTTGTTTCAGTTAATGTTGTTTTAAGAAAAGAATCAAAGTAAGATGAGGCAATGTATGCAGACCTTTTTTTACTCTGAGAAATAAGCCCCAGTGGCGAAGGGAATGTGGCATAAATTTGGGTCTGTGTGATTCCTTTGTGTTAGCATTAGAAAAAGATAACAGACTGAAGATTAAGAGATGTTGTTCTGCATGTAGTATAGGGCAAACATGTTTGAAGTTAGTGGACAAGCATGAAGGAGACAGTGTTATAGACATTCAGGATTTACAGCTGAAATATCCAAGGCCAGCTGCACACTGTCCTCCAACTACTCTCCCCCCTGCCAAGCCCGAGCAGTAATGAGGGTGAAATGGATGATCTTGGCGAGGGAATGAGTTCAGGGACTCCAATAACAGCACAAATGCGAAGTAAAACAAAAGAGGCTTTACCTCTGATGGCCTCTCTGAGAGAAGTAATAGGTCCTGGGGGAGAAGCAATGTGGGTGAAAGTTCCCTTTTCCACTAGTGATCTGAATAGCTGGAGAGGAGTTAGAAATTACAAAGACAATCCTGGGAAAGTTGCAAAAAGGCTTGAATTAGTTGTAAAGAACCAGAACCCTGATTGGTGTGATATTGATTTAATGTTGTCAGAGTTTACAGAAACAGAAAATAAATTGGTAATTAAAACAGCCAGAGCACATGCAGAGGGACAAATTACTAGTGGACCCCGTCAGGGTACATTGGAACAAGTGTTTCCCACTTCCACCCCCCAATGGAATCCAAATGATGAAGGAGATTATGCGCTGCTGGTTAGATACTGAAATTTGATTAAAATCAGATTGGAAAATGCTATCTCAAAAGCAGTTAATTGGTCCATGATATTTCAGGTTAAACAAGGATGCCAGGAGTCTCCTACTGCTTTTGTGGACAGACTCTGTGAAGCCTTGAGGAAATATACGACCCTAAACCCCTCATCAGACATGGGAAAGCAGCAGTTAGTTTCTCTAATGTTAGGGCAATCATGCCCAAACATCAGATTTAAGCTTCAGAAAATGAGATAGCCTGCAACCAGGCACCTGGAAGTACTAATGGCAGAAGCTTGAAGAGTATATAATAACAGGGACAAGCAAGAACAGAAAAAGCTGACCATGGCTATAGTGGCTGCGCTGGATCAGCACCAGAGTGGTGAGTGTGGTCAAAGACAGAGCAGAGGCAAAGGTGGAAGCAGTGGGGGGGGGCTTGTCACCCTGTTCTTCTAAGTTCTTCTAAGCCTTCTGATGTTTACATTTTTTGCAACGGAGTTCTCACACACTTTTATGTAAATAATGATTGTTTTTGCATTCTTTTCTGGAGGAGAAATTTGATGGACTGTTGGTTTGACCAGTGTCATTGGAGAGGTGGCAATTTCATCCTCTAAGCCAGTCACTTTTGAAGGTCTATAAATATTGGAGTTCGAAAATAAACTTGCCTTCTTTTTTACCTTGAAGGTTTCAGAGTGCGTCGTTCATCTCGTGTGCTATTGCAACAGGGGCTCAAATCAATCACAACCCATACTGAAACTGAATCAATGCGTATTTTGTAAAAGAGAAGGTCACTGGAGGTGCCAGTGCCCTGACTTGGCAAATCAAGTGCAAGAAACTATCACTGCCGCTGTAGATAATAATGAGTGACGGAGACCGGTGGATGCTGCCCTAGCAGATCCGCTAGATTAAATGCAACTAGGGAATGATAAATAAATTGAATTTTTAATAGATACCAGAGCCACATTTTCAGTTTTGAATCAAGCTTTGGTACCTAAGAGTGAAAAATACATTAGAGTCAAGGGAGTCATGGGCCAACCAAAAAATGCATTCTTTTTAAAACCACTTGAATACAAAATTGAGAAAAGTATGGTAATACATAAATTCCTCTATTTACCTAATTCACCTAAATCTCTGTAAGGCAGGGATTTACTCAAAAATTTGAAAGCAACAATTGAATAAAATTTAAAGTGCCAGATGACAAATAAGTTTTAGCATTAGGATTAACAATTGAGTCAGAGACAGGAATAATGACATCTATTTGAAACAAATATTAAATCAGGTCTACCTGGGTGTATGGGATACTAATACTCCAGGAAGATCAAAATTAGCTGACCCTATTAAAATTGAATTACAAATAGGACCCAGACCAATAGCTAAGATCCATCCAGTAGTAGCTAATCCTTACATGCTGCTAACAAAATTACAAGAGGATTTAATCTGGTTTTCAGTCATAGATCTCAAAGATGCCTTCTGCTTACCTCTTGCAGAAGAGAATCAGATGATTTTTGCATTTAAATGGGAAAATCCTAGAACAGGAAGGAAAAGCCAGCTTACCTGGACAGTGTTACCTAAAGGATTCAAAAACAGTCCCATGCTTTTTAGAAACTAATTGGCTAAAGAATTAGAGCAATGGCAATCTCCGCCTGGGGAAGTGTCCTAGGGTGATGCTATGATGCTTGTATCCCCATTCATGTGTTCTGTTTATGCTGGATATCATGTTCTGTGCCTTCAAGACTGGGTCTGAAGAGTGAATGTTTTGTTTTGTTATCAGCCTGCTCCCCCACAGCTGGCGGGACACAGAGATGGGGCAGTACATAGTGCAGCTTTTGCTTTTTGCTTTGCTTTTTGCTTTGCTCTTGCTTTTTGCTTCCTGCTCGTTAGTTAGTTTAGCTAAGCAGTCCGAATTTTTCCCTGGACTGTTTTTCCTTTCCTTTTTTTGGAACCACTCGAATCTGCTCCAGACTGGGACCTGGGAAACACCGAGTTTGCATCTTGTGGCCTGCAGCAGCTATCCCCAGCGCTGGAGGGACCAATAACAGAGCGACCACTCCCAAGAGAGACTTTTTGAATTAGTAATCTTTTTTCTGAGTGGTGAAAGAGTGTTTTCATCTGGTATTGTTCATTTTGTGTGCTGGGGGGTGCTTTACCTGTTAAATAAACAGGTTCTTTCCTCTCCTCTCTGAGGAATCCTTCCCAAACCGGTTGGGGGAGGGGCCGTGTGGGTTTGCTTTCTGGAGGGGCCCCTTTGGAGGTTTTCTCCCAAATTTTCCCTAAACCAGGACAGGAAGGTACACTTCTACAATATGTAGATATCTTGTTGGTTGCTACAAAAACTTCTGAAGAGTGCCTTGTATGGACAATGAGTCTGTTGAATTTTCTTGGACTAAATGTTTATCCAGATTCTCAACAGAAAGCTCAGCTGGTACAACAACAGGCGACCTACTTCGGATATGAGTTTAGTGGAGGACAATGATCCCTGGGAACTGCATGGAAGGAAGCAATCTAACAAACACCTAAGCCACGAACTGTAAGAGAACTTTGCACTTTCCTTGGAATTACAGGTTGGTGTCGGTTGTGGATATATAATTATGGACTAATTGTAAGACCTTTATATGAAATGGTAAAGGTCTCTAAAAATACTGTGGTATGGACTCTTGAAGCTGACAAGGCCTTCAAATAATTGAAGCATGAAGTTATGAGAGCTCCAACCTTCGGACTTCCTGACATGAGTAACCCTTTTTTTCTGTTTTCACACAAGAGGCAGGAGATAGTTTTGGAAGTCTTAGCATAGCAATTGGGCCCCTATAAAAGAGCAGTAGCATATTTCTCCAAGCAACTACACACTGTGAGCTAGGGGTGGCCGGCCTGCCTTAGAACAGTTGCAGCAGTTATAATGAACACTAAGGAAGCAAGAAAATTCACAATAGGACAAAAGATGACAGGGTTTGCATTTTCCATTTCAAGACAGACTCCTGCTTTCCTTAGCAGACACCTTTCTTTTTAAACCAAGACACTCCTATACAAAATTTGAATGCATAAAAATTCCCCATTATGTTAACACATCCCTTCCCCACAAAACCAGGGGGACTGACAGCACAAGAGGTTTAACTGTGGTGATTCGCCCCTCAGGTCCTGTATTTGCACCAAATATTGGCTTTGCAGGCTTTGGCTATTCCCACCCACACCTGAGAGCACCTGAAGCACAGATGTTAATGGCTAATCACTGAGCCATTGGCTTTTTGAGATAACAGTCACGTCTGCACCAGTATTAATGAGCCCTGTTAAGACTATGTCTTTGCCTTTCAGAGTCACTTTGCATTGGCATGTGGGACACTGAGATGTGATACCTTGTGTCCAAAAAGTCTGAAGGATCCCCGTAGAATCGAACCTGCCTCGCCTCTGTTCAGTTATTGGGGGTGCAAATAGGGGTGCTGCCAGGAAAAGTAGGAGTTGGGCTATATGGCTCCTGGCCGGGACCACATAGGGCAGCTGGGGGGTCCAAGCCATGATCTGTATTTCCCCAACCGAGTCAGTCAAATAGCCCCAGGGAGAACAAACAACCCCATCAAAGAGGTGGATGATCGACCTAAAAGCAATGCATGCATATACTGTCCCAATGGTCCAAAAACTCCTGTGGGAAGCGAATGAACAGATGAATTAATTAATGTGTTATTGGTTGATATGTCCAGTCCTGCACTGCCTGGGGTGGCTGCATGTAGGTCAGTGATGGTTGTCCAGCAGTAGGGGAAGGGCCAGTTGAAAGCTGACAGTTCCTCTTGGTTACTGCATCAGCTGTGGGACTTGTGTCATTGCGCATCGCTGTCCCGTGCTGCAAGATGAGTTTCCCTGTAAAGGCTGGCCATTCTGGTAAAACTTAGAGTGGCATAGATTAGTGAAGTGAGGCCCTTTCCGACAGCAAGGGCATATACCCAGGGCTTTTGGTTTTTGCACTTTTTGGCAGTCTCTTTTAATGTGGCCAGATTCCCCACAGCCAAAACAAACCAGCTGCTTTTTGGGGATCAATTTCAGGGCAGCAAAAGCATCAGCTATGCCTTGCCTCATGGCTTGATAGGTGATTGCAGTAGTATGTTGTAATGCCCCCAAGCGGTTGCACGCTTGTATCATTTGGAATAAACTGGGCTCAGGTTCAGGGGGCAAGGATTTCAAAAGGTACATACAGTCCTCATTAGCATTTCCTATGTCAAATTTGAGGAGTACAACCTCCGTTGTTTGATCATTATGGATTTGTCTCTCCAGTGTTTGTTTTAATCTGCCCACAAACTGCATATAGGGCTCCTGCAGACCTTGTTTGATATTTATGAACTACTGTTGCAGGGTTTTAGCATCAGGAACCTTAAGAAATGCCAAACAAGCTGCCTCCATGATACCCTGTAGGGCTTCTCTTGGTAAGGTGGCTTGGCCAGTAGGATCGGTATGCGCCCCCTCCCCCACAAGGTGGTCAATAGTTAAGGCAGCCAGGGCTTGGTTTGCATGCCCTGCATATGTGGTCTTTTTTCCCATTGTGCCATAAATATTGCATATTGTGTCAGTGTGAGCAAAAGATTTGCCAAAAACTTAGTGTCATGAGAAGTCATGAGGTGAGTAGTAAAAGTTGCTCTTAATAAATTACTGAAGTAAGGGGACCCCAGACCATATTCCGCTGCAGTATAGTGCAGTTCCTTAATTTCTGAGTGACCTAAGGGCTCCCACTCTGGATTTCCCCCCCTCAGGCTGAGTCACACAGGGATCAAAAAGATTTCTGCTGCAGTGTCAAAGTCTCTGTCTTTAAGGGCTTTCTTTTTTATCTGTAACCAATTATTCCAAAGGGAATAAGTCTGAATTTTTTTCAGGGCCGGGGTCAAAAGGGTTCAGCTCCCCTTCACTGCTAGAGTCAGTGTCCACTGCATAAGCGATAAGCGTGAGCAGCTCTGAGATTGCTGGCGGTATAGTGGTGGGACTGGAGGTGGCAACCAGGCTCTATCCCGGGCACTCATTGGGGAGGGCATACAGATGGGGTATGGGGAGCAGGACCCAGGCAGGTTTTGGTCTGGCACAGTTGTCGGGGCTATCTTAGCAGTAGCCTCACAGTCTGCCTCACTCCCTCCCTCCTTTTTAATAGCATCCATGACCACCCTCCAAGCAGGAAGCATTTGTAGCTCTGGCTCGTGGCCAGGCAGCGTAGCCAGGTTGTAGAGCTTTACACCGACCTTGTCCCCGAGGCGGAGGGTAAATATAAGGAAGGGGTGGAATTTATTGTGGACTACATATGCTCATATACTACTCTAAGAAGGTGATTTGCAGAAAAACTCCACAACTTGTAAAAGTTATAAAGTAGGTATGTATTTACATTTCCTGAGAATATAGACCTTCTTTTGTCCTCTAAATTGTTGCATATGCATTAAGTTTTGCAATAGGCCCATGCATATTCATTTCCTAGCCCCCCCCCCCCCCCCCCCCCCTTGCTCGGCCCTGCTTCATATTAAAATTAGCTTATCAGTCCTTCTGAGCCTGCACAGAGCTCTCTAGTGGTCATCCTGTCCATCTACGCATGCTCCCCAGTCTCTTGGCTGTAGTGCAACCTCAGTTTTGGTCTGCTCTGATTACAAGGTCCAAGAGGCCCTTCTTATCTCCCTCCAGCTTGGAAGCTCACATTCCTTTTACCTTGTTTGGGGTAGAAGTAGAAAACTGTTCTTATCAGAGCCTTGCATTCTTTTGTCCATCTCTGCAGGCCTTTGCGAGCACAGCAAGTTACAGACTAAACAGGTTACAACAGCACACTTCATCTAAATCTGAAATTAATTTCTACTCTACATTAATTTCTAACCCCCCATGTCTCAGAAGGCTAGTAATTTTTTACTACAATGATTGGGTTAATCATCACATAAACAAACTTGTACATTTTGAAACATCTCTTGCTTGTGTTGATTCAATCTTCTTTTCCAGTCAGCCAGTCTTGATTCAATTGTCAAAGCTGTTTGTTCTTGCCAAGGCATCCTGATTATCAAATCTCTTATGCTAATCAGGTCCAAAGTACATCATCAGGTCACTTTGACTTGCCAATTTGAGCTTGTATGGACTTGAACACCTTTCGAGGAAAACTTGGAAACTTTTCCTGAGAATGGTTCTCCAACTCCTCCTTATGAAACAGGGCTTGCCAGCTATTACAGACTCTGGGTGATGGTACAGTATTTAGGGAATTGATGATGTATCATTCTTAATCACCATCTTGTCTCTCGTGTGCTACTAATTTAATATATTGACTTGCTTATTTCTGCTTGGTGAGAGTTTATTGCTTTACCACATGTATTATTTTACTTTTATGTTGACTTTATGTTCATAGCGAGAGATGTGCATGTTGTCGAAAAAACAAAGAAGGGGGAATATAGCTCCTCAAGAAGGTTTAGATAATGCAATATTTAAACTAGAAATTTTGAAAGCAGATCATCAAATTTCATCCCCAGCAGAGAGATACTGCTCTGAAAATTTGTGCGTGGGGAACCAATTTCTAAAAGTTTCTATGTAAGGATCCCAAATTCAGTGTGTAATGGCAAGGTCTAGCTGATTTACTAACGTAGGGGAGAAGGTATACATGTGTTTTATCACCAACAGGTCTAAAGTAGTTACCTGCCTGTCTGGACAAACATTGATCGCCTCCGAGAAGATGAGGCCCAGTGTGAGGAAAAATGACCTAATCACCATCCTGCCCTCAGCCCAGGCAGGAGCGGGGGTAGGACTACCAGGACATGGCTGCGTCTGGAGGCTTACACAGGCAGCCTGCCAACAGAGACCTTGTTTCCTACTGCCCCCACCATCATGTTATTGTGTTTCTGCTGACCTTCTTCAGTTATTCCTTGTTCCGTGATTCCAGAAAGACATTCAGTAATTTCAAAGTCAGCATTTCCAGCTAATGGACTTCATCCTGCCTAAACAGCATGGCCCCTGAGCTCCAGCAATATGAACTTTGAAACAGTAGCCATTTATTTCCACTTCTTGGGGACATTGGACACTATCTTTTTGTTTTCCTATGCTGCGAGTCTCTTTGTCAGTGTCTTGGTTGTTTTTGATGGGTTTTTATTGATTGTAATACGTATTCCATGTATCTTATCCTGTATCCAGCAGATGACCAGTAATGGTCTTAATAAGATAATGGCCTTACAGGTGAAGACCGTTTTAACATCGGGGTACACGAACTCTTTGCACAAAAAACAAAGAAAGAGGGAATTGTTGCATATAGGTAAAACCTTACAAAAGAAAGGGCTTGTTAAATTATAGCTCAGGCCTGCTACTTTGGCTAAGTACAGCTAACAACTGGCCTGACAAGTACCCGCGAGAATCAGTCTGCACATCAGCTTGTACCCAAGAGAATCATCTTGTACCCATGAGACAAGAATGTAAACATCTTTAGGGAAGAAAGTCTTTGGCGAACACGTACACTAGCAACTACTAACCAATAAACTGAGTAGCAACAAGTTACTAAGCAATTAAAATTAACCACAATGCTTGTGGGAACTCAACACATCACTCCGGATTGGAAAGATTTCAATGTTGTCACCAGATCTGAAAGTGTTGAGAGAGCAAAAACATAAAGAGAAAAGATCCTTGCAACATTATAGTGCAGATTGCGATGATGAAGTGTACACTTGGTACAAGGCAAGGAGGATTGCAGCAGCAATTTTCTCACCTCAGACAGCGTCGGGGGTGGCCTTGACTCAGCTGGACCACATGGGTTGTTGGCTGAGCAAGCATGCTCAGTCAGTCTGTCTCGCATTGAGTGACATGTTAAAAGACATAAATAATGTAAGACAGGCAACTCTTCAAAATAGAGCAGCGATCAATTATTTATTGCTCACTCATGGACACGGGTGTGAAGAGTTTGAGGGAATGTGCTGCATGAATCTCTCAGATTATTCAAGATCAATTCACGACAGTATTCAAAGGATGAAAGACAGTATAAAGAAACTTGGTGAAATCACTGGGTCATGGATTGATGACGTGGCGGGATTTTTTGATCTTTCTCCTTTATGGAGAGGGTTTTTAAAGATGGGGTTTTATATTCTAATAATACTCTTAGTCCTCATGCTCATTGTTCCATGCATCTTTTTATGTGTACGGCGTGTCATGAGTCAAGTTGCCAAGGAAGTGCTCTTGGTGCAAATAGAAGGGGGAGATGTGGGAACTCAGCACATCACTCTGGATGTCCAGAGTTACCGAGAGAACCCTTGGGGGTCTCAGAAATCCTGGAATGTTGCCAGGAGTGTCTGGTGGCTTGATTTCAATCCTTCTAAGGAAGTGACACCTGTTTGAGGACGTGAGAATCACTTGGGAGTGAAGGGTGCAAGAAAGACACATTTACAGGGTGAAATATAGATTTTAGGGTTTTTGGTACAGGGGGGTTATGGAGACAAGATGGAGGGATCAGGGCGTGTCTCGTCCTTCTTTCTTCTTCTTGTCATCCATTTTCTGTGGTGATGTTGGCACTTGGGGATTGGTTCATGGTGAAGGTGCACTTGCTAATATGGGTGAAAGGTATTGGGAAATAAAGGTAAATATCATGTATGTAGTTTTTAGTATAAAAAGACACGACCGCCCTGTGGGTGGTCAGAGTGCCCTTGGCTGCCCTGCAGGTCAGACCTCTGTTGGGCAGACAGAAAATTCTGTAGATAAGAAATAATAAACAATCTGAAGATCGAAAAACCGAAGAGTCCAGACTCATCCTTTGAAGCGCGGGCCGCCCAAGAACCACCCTACCCGTGTCCGGGCAGAGACAGCCGAACCGGACAAATGCTTTTAGAAAACCATATAAATATGAGCTGTGAACAATAAAACTTGTCTATTGCTGCATGCAAAAAGGTGTCTTGTCCATCTCTACAGCGACAGGTTGTGATCCAGAGCAGAGTGTAGAGCAGGGTACACACAGCCAGCGAATTCCGGCATCTGTAGAAATATAGGAATACCTGCACCCCTAAGTGACACCGTCCCAAGGACCTTCCCACTTGTTGGTAATGAGGTCCCATACCAATACCTTAGGCTTGGTCAACTGGATGTCACTAGAGGACTGCAATGACAAAAAATTATTTAAAAGAATAGAGTTTTGGGAGTTTGGCAATATTGTAAGGTGATTCAGCATATACAGAGCTTTGGCCACTTTACTTTGCAGGGTTTCACCAGACATTCCCTCTTTTTGTTTTTCAAGGATGTGCTTCAAAGTGCCATGGGCATGCTCAACAATGGCTTGGCCTATAGGGGAATGGGGAATGCCAGTGAGATGTGACACGCCCCATAACTGAAAGAATTGATTACTTTTATGTGAGATATAGGCAGGGCCATTACCAGTTTTAATGATGTGGGGAATGTCTAGGACAGCAAAGGCTAGCTGCCAATGTGCAATAGCACCGTGGCTTTTTTCTCCAGCATGAACTGAGGCCCATATAGTGCATAAAAAGGTGTCTACTGAAACATGTACATGCTTTAGACAACCAAATTCAGAAATGTGTGTAACATCTGTCTGCCAAACTTGTAAGGCTCACAGACCACAGGGGTCAAGACCCATCTGCAGTGGCGCAGCATGGCCTTTACAATCAACACAGGTATTAACAACATTGTGGGCCGCTGTATTTGTTAATAAAAATTGTTTTTGTAAGGTGCGAACACCTTGGTGTAAAAAGGCATGTGATGCTGTCGCTTGTGCCAGCATGTCTGGCTGGGGTGTTGTCCAGGCAGGGCTGGCTAACCAATCAGCTTGGGCATTACCTTCTGCTATAAAGCCAGGCAAATTTGTATGACTCCGAACATAATAGGGACAAGTTCTGGCTTGGATCGTATGCCACAAAGTTTTTAACAATTCAAATAGTGCAGCGTTATCAATTTCTTTTAACAATGCTCGGTTCAATCGTTGTGTGATGTCTGCAACATAAGAAGAATCAGTTACAATATTTAAGGGAACATGAGGGAAATGTTGAAAAGCCATGGCTACAGCACGTAATTCAAGTAGCTGAGGTAATCTGCTATCACGACCCTCTAGTGTTTGCTATCCATTGTCATCTTTTCAGGTTATGATGGCTTTTCTTGCTTTCCCAGACCCATCAGTAAAAACAGTGAGACCTTTCAAGAGTGTGCAATTGTTTAGTGGTTTCAAAGACAGTGCAGTAGTCCCGCTCAGTTGCAACAGTTTGTGACTGTGTAGGTGATAGGAAATTTGCCCTGTAAAGTTTTGTAAGGCACTTTGTAGCACTGTGCTATTTGCAAAGCACCATTCAAAGTATTCTTGTTGTACCGGAATGGTAATTTTAGAGAGATCCCTAGCATTCAGTTGCAAGCATCTCTGATGGCATTTAATAAGTTATTGTGCAATCAATTAAAAAATAGTGGGTGCTGTCTTTTTAGGTTGATGGGGCAAAAAGATCCATTCTAAAATGTTTAGTGGGTCAGACAACTGTGTACCATTGACCAATAATACGTGTCAGATGTAAATAAGCAATAATAATGAATATTGTAATAGAAACCTCAGGGCATAGTCGATAAACTTGTCTGCTTGTTATGGCCCACTCTGCTGTTTTGAGTGTGGTTTTCGCTTCTGGAGTCAATTTACTTGGAGAAGTTAACTCAGGGTCACTTTTAAGAATATTAAACAAGGGTGATAATTGTGGGGTGGTTAACCCTAAAAAGGGTTGTACCCAGTTGATGATACCCAAGCTTTTTGTGCATCATTTAATGTTTGGATCTTGGCTGAACATTGAATTGTTTGTGGCTGAACTGTTTGGTCTAATATTTTAACTCCTAATTATTTCCATGAGGATTGTTGTTGCACCTTTTCTGGTGTAATTTGGAGGCTGAACTCTTGCAGTGCTTGCATCAATTTTGGCTGAATCTGTAAAAGGCCTCCTTTGGTTGAAGTTACTATTAAAATGTCATCCATGTAATGATAACAATAAGCTCCCAGGAATTGTTCTCTTACTGTCGATAGTGCCTGTACAACATACCATTGGCAAATTGTTGGACTATTTTTCATACCCTGTGGCAACACTTTTTGTTGATATTGTTCGACTGGTGCTGCATGATTGATAGAGGGCACTGTAACTGCAAACTTTGGGATATCATCAGGATGGAAAGGAATGGTAAAGAAACAGTCTTTTAAATCGACAATCAAAATGTCCCAAGTAGCAGGTATCATAGTTGGGGATGGCATTCCAGGCTGTAAAGCACCCATACTTTCCATAACTGCATTAATTTTTCTTAAGTCATGGAGTAACCTCCCTTTACCTGATTTCCTTTTAATCACAAACATAGGAGTGTTCCATGGACTTATTAATGGCTCGTTATGGCCTTGATTTAGTTGTTCTTGAACCAACAATGTAAGGGCATGTCCTGGGTTGACAAGGAAGTGAGTTTTTCAGAAAGTTGTACTCAAACCAATCAGTGGTTGGATTTGAATATTAGCACTTAGTGTGGCCACTGAAGACATAGATGCATCTCTGAGAACACAAGGGGTTAAAAAACAGAGAACTCCCAGGGGAACTCTCTCTTGGTTTCGGTCGGTGAAAGAAGTCAGACCTCCCCCTGCCCAGCCACAGGCTGGGTGGGAGAGGAGAAGACATGCGGCGTCGGCTGAGGTAGGCTGGAGCCCCTGCAGGACGGAGGGGTGGAGGAACACTGAGAGGCATCAGGCAGCCCCCCCGGGAGAGAGAGAGCTCGTGCCAGTGTCACCTTGAAATTTGATATCCTGTGCAGGCAGCATGGCCGAGAAGGGGGAGGGTGCAGCGAAAAAGTGCCCGGCCGCCATGGGAGTTCTGGGCAGGCAGAGCCCGAGACTTTAACCCTTTTCTTAGATCAATGAAAACTTTACAAAACACTAGTCCTCCTTGATTTGAACAAGAAGAGAGACAGACATGAAATAGAAGGAACTGAGCAAGTGTGGTAAAAGTCTGAGCAAGTGAAAGATGTCAAAAAAAGATGAGAAAGAATCTTAGGTGGGAGTAGATGATGGAGTGGCCTTTGGCTGGACTTTTCTTGTATAGTCATAGATTGAACCGGTTTTTCTTGTAACACAAAGACTGCATTTAGGGGGATGCAATGGCTTGAGCCAAGAAACTGACCTGCTGCAGTGATGCCACGTGCAGGAGTGAAGAGAACAGAGAAAGATGAGGAGAGTGTGGCAGTGCCCTCTGGCTTCGGGGAAGAAGATCTCTGTTCTCAAGACCCTCGGCCCCAGGGGGAGTGAAAATGGGAGAAACCTTTGTCCTGAAAGTGAGAAACTGTTGCTTTTTTAGTACTTGGCAAAGCATCCTTAAAAAAGAACCCTATAAGCAGTTTTAGTCCATGAACAGTAGTGAGAGCACTGTGCATAAAACGAAAGAAGATGTCATGATGGCAAATTTTCTCCTGGCGGTGACATGTGCGACATAAAATCCCAAGAAGTTTCAACTATATTTCCTGAGAAAGACTACAGTACAAAAAAGCTCCTCTCTCCCTTGATGAACTGAGAATTCATTATCTGAGGGGTGGTGATGAACTGAAAATTAATTATCTAAGAAATAGTAACTTAATTAAAAATCCAAAGTTTTGTCTCACTGTGTTGTGTTAAAAATTAAGTGGGGGGAGGAGGAATGTTTTAGAAAGTTTTCATTTTGAATTCTGTGTGTTCCTTTTATTATAGTTGTAAGTTAATAAAGTGGGGTTTTTTCTTCATTTCTAAGCTTGAGCCTGCTTTGCTCTGTTTCTAGTCGCATCTCACAACACTCATTTGAAAAAAATATATTTTCATAGATGCACTGGCATTGAGCAAGCGTCAAACCATAACAGGGCATTTAGTTTTTCTTTTTCAAGGGGCCACTGGTCCACCCACACAGGATGATCTGTCATACAGGTGAGGGCCAGGACATGCTGCTCATGGGTGGCCCCTATGAAAAATTTGTTCCCAACACAAGACCCCATTGGCTAGGGCAGTCTTATCCCCACAAAGTAACATGGAGTAATAGTACATAAGGTTTCACAGTGGCACTGCGACCTTCAGGGCCCTCTATTGTGACAAAATTGACACTGCTTTGGAATAGAGAGGCCTCCAACCCCAGCTAGACCTTTACCAGCTTGAGTCAGGGGCCAATGGCCGGGCCATGATGAGAAAGCTGTAACAGTACAATCAGCATCACTATCAAGTATACCAGCAATTTGTACCTTCTCATTTTGATGCCAAAGAGCACATTTGAGAGTGGGTCTATGACTGGAAAGTGACTGTGCCCAGAAGATCTGCGACTGCCCAGTGAAATCAAAGCCACTGCTACCTCTAACTCATGGAAAACTACCAGGGGAGATTAACATGGAAAAAAATAAGTTGAGCAATTCATGACCCTTCAGAAATTGGACACAGGGATACAGGGGTCCAAACCATTATCTGAATCTCCCCAGTAAAATCCCCATCTATGAGTCTAGGGACAACAAAAAAACTTCTTTGTGGTCAACGATCAACCAATCCCAAGCGCACTGCACCCCCGGCCCAGCGGTCCCCAGACATCTGAAGGCAAACAGTGCACATTTGCTGTCCTGAAGAGTTACTGTGACAGCGGACGCCAGGTCCATTCTGGTGCTGCCTGCTGTACCGACTCACAAAGTGTTTGCGGGGATGAATACAGCAGGGCTTGATTTGCTATCCATGCTCGGCTCCCCCGAGGAAGGGGCCACCCGTCCACCTAGGTCTTCTCTCCAGCACAGTATCAGCTCATGAAGGCCCACAAGAGATGGGAGCCCTGGCTGCTGCAGGTCGGGATGCCATGCTGGGGCAGCTTGCTGGGCTCCACTGGCACACAAGTTGATGGCTGCGCCTACCCAGGAAAATCCTGCTGTGCGCAGGGAGCAAGAACGAGGCACTGCCCCTGCCAGAACTCTCAGCACCAAGCGCCGCTTGGGTCCTGGCTCTTATTTGCATGCTGAGACTGTGAATGAGCATATCAAGCAGCGGTGGAGCTGTCGTCATAAGTTCATCATCACTCCAGTCATCCGTAGGCAGAGGAGGATAAAATGGGTTTGTGGAAACCAGGGGTTGTCACAATCCGCTAGGGCAAGCAAGTCGTGATGGTTCGTTTATCGATCCCAAAAGTGCAAAAGACAAACAGCAGGGGACTATCAGTTTAATCACAACAAATGCACCTTTATTGAGGGCCAACAGCAAATGCGATAGAGGGATCAGAAAAGGAAATAAAGGATAGGAAGAAAAAAAGGGGAGGGGGAATATAGCTACCAACAAGGTGGAATCCTCATGGTCCAGCCACCTAGATTCACCGTCGTCTGTGGGGCTTCACTAAAGTCATCTCAGAAACTTACAGTTTATATAGTCTTAATCCAAAGTGAGAGGCATCTGGCCAAAAGGTGGGGAAGATTCATGGGCCATTGTGCTGAGACCCCTTGGTCTGTGAGGCAGGTGCAAGCGTGCACGGACAAGCCACCGCTTGTCAGAACCTGTTTGAAGCAGTGTTCTGTGAAAGCACAGCGAGCACACCTGCAAACAATCACTTGGCATAACATCCAAAAGCATCCACCTCAGCCAGGCCAAAGCTCCTGTCGGGAGTCTTCAGGGTCCCTGCAACGATCATGAGGCAAATGAAGGAAACTACGGACCATCTCTTACAGGGGTGTAGGACAAGGTGTGCGCAGCATGGGCTGTGTTTCAGGGATAGAAGGCTTGGATAACAGCCAGTCCCCTTCTAGTTTCTCACCCATCCTTTACACCTGCAAACTCAATGTGGCACCTACTCCCCCAACCGCTCCCTCATGCGCTCCACTATCACGGGGTGTTCTGGCAGGTGGTGCCTGCAGTGCCTCAGCTGCTGTTTTTGCATTTTGCTCAGCTTTCAGCAGTTTCAAGGTATCCAGCACCAGCCTCCAGTTAGTCATAATATCTTTAGCAGTCTTATTGCCTCGAGAGGCTGACTCAAAAATCAATTCACCAGCCCATTCCCAGTTTTTAATACTAAATGTGGCTTCTGTGGTGGTATCTACCCCTTGGCTCTTGCACCACAGCAATAAAATTTTCAGTGCCTGTTCATCGTATTTTATCCCTCGTTTGCCCAACATAAGGGTCCATGCATTCATTATAGCTTCTTCTTCAGTTGAGGCTTGAGCCCCTATTGTCCCCAGCAGCTCACCTTCTTATTTTTAGGTCTGGACCTTTGCAGCTCTCCACACTGTTACTCTTGGCTGGGCACTGTCTCCCCTGCTCTCCATGCGGCTGGCTCTTGTCGCATCATGTCGGGATCACCAGATGTCGCTGTAGAGATGGACACAACACTCCAAGGTTCAAGTGGCAGTAGCGATCTTCATTGTTCACAGCTCATATTTATATGGTTTTTAAAAACTGCATGTTTGTTCCCAATTGGCTAGTAACTTGTTGCCACCCAGTTCACTGTCCAATAGCTGCCTATGTACGTGCTCGTCAAAGATTGTCCAGCATCCATTCCCTGCAGTTAAGTGCTTCCGCTCCTCAGTGCTTTCTTCCTTAAAGATGTTTACTTCCTTTCCTCACAGGTACAGGCTGATCAAGTAAAGGTCAAGGTTACTTGTGTCTGTGAGGCCTTCAGGCCAGCTGTTAGCCATCACAACCGATGTCCTCAGACTCCTTGAAGCAGTGAAACTCCTATCACAGGTGGCAATTATGCATTGCTGGGGACACTCTGGAGGTAACACTATCCCTGAAGACAGTAACAGATTGGCAGATTATGAAGCTAGGCTGGCTGCTGAAAGAAAAGAGCCAATAGTGACTGCGTTGATGCCCACTGAAGTAGATACTGGGCAACCAGTAAGTTATCAGCCATCCGATTACAAATGTATGCAAGATAATAAACTTCTAGAAAATGGATGGGGACAGTTAGAAACAGGCCAATTAGTAATACCTGAAAGAGCTTTGAAACACTGTGTGAAATCTGAACATGATAAAACTCATCGGGGAGTAGATCCCCTCCACCAATTTCTCAGAGCATGAGTTGCAGGTCCACGTTTGTTAGAAGTCATTAAGGAAGTAACAACACAATGTGACATTTGCTTAAAGAACAATCCAAATACAACAGTTAGTCTAGAACAAGGAGTGATTGACAGAGGAACTTTTCCAGGGCAAGTATAGCAAATAGATTTTTCTGAACTACCAAGAAAGGGGGGTTTCAGATATCTATTGGTGTTAACCGACACCTTTTCTGGGTGGCCAGAGTCATTCCCTTGTAGAACAAACAAAGCTTGAGAAGTAGTAAAAGCATTGCTAAATGAAATCATCCCTAGGTTTGGAGTACCTAGAGAAATTTCCTCTGATAGGGGAACACAGTTTTGGGCACAAATTGTGCAAGCAATCAGCCAAGTGCTAGGAATTCAGTGGCAGCTTCATACCCCCTACAGGCCACAAGCTAGTGGTCAAGTAGAAATAATGAACCATATGATTAAACAGCAAATAGCAAAAAATTGCCAAGAAACCAATTTGTATTAGTACCAAGCTCTACCTATCGTCCTTGTGCAACTCAGGGTGAAACCTCAATCAAAAGAAAAGGTTAGTCCATTTGAAATTCTTTATGGTAGACTTTATGCGCTGAATGCTACTCATGATGAAAATTTGGCTCAAGTAGGCAATCAATATATCTGTGAATATTTGAAGGCAATAAACACAGTTGCATCAGAAATTTACTACAGTGTTTGAAAATCAACCTAAGCAGCCAAATCATAAATTGCATGCAATTGATCCTGGTGACTGGGTACATGATAAGAATTTTTTAGGTGATCCTCTACAGGAGAAGTGGAACGGACCTTTTCAAGTCCTTCTGACAACTTACACTGCGGTTCGCATAAAAGAGAGACCTACCTGGATTCTTTATACCTGAGTCAAGAAATCTCCTGGTAAATGATGGACTGCAAGAGCTGTTGATACTGACAGACTGAAACTGAAACTGAAAATCAGCCATAAACTATGAATACATTGTTATACTTTGTTAATTTGTGGCAAGTTACTATAACCTTCAATGCTAATAATTATGTAGCTTTGTTTGAATCCACAGCTAACTATACTAGAATAAGGGATTGTTGGTTGTTTGGAGAGGTACAACAGTTGCGCTCACCGTTGTTGGGGGTGCCCTCTAGTAATTGGACTGAGTTAAGCCCATATTCCCTGTATGAACAGAGACACCAATGTGAATGGCCAGGCTCCCCTATGGGAACGCCTCCTTTTCAGTTATTTTAACAACACGAGCAATTGGACCAAAATTGTTCCCCTACCATGGGTCTGGTTCAACATAACTTTGCTTGTCCCCTCACGAAAATGGCATAACTATTTGTGCACCAGACATACTAATGACCCCTTAATAAGAATTACAGTGAGTTGTGATTTGCCAGCTAGTTATTGGTGGTTGTGCAGAAATGGAATAGCCCGTAAACAATTGCCTTGAAATTGGACAGGACAATGTACCATGGGGTATCTTGTCCTGCACATACAGATGATAAATCACACCATTTCAATTAGAGAGATTGTGATGGGAATTTGGAGAAAAGTTTAGAAAAATCTATTAGGTCGAAGTGTACCATCCAACCTTCTAATTAGATATAACACAGGTTTTTATAGCTTTGTCATGGCCTCACTATTTCCTCTTGGAATAGCACAGTTAGAAATGGCAATAGTGAACATCTCAGCAGAAATGGAAGTAATTGGAAATACAACAGCAGATGCCATTGGATGGCTGCTAATAAAAGTCAGTTCCCTAAAATAAGTAGTATTTCAAAATCAAATGGTACTAGATATGATTACAGCACAGATGGGAAGAGTTTGTACCCTAGTAAATACCAGTTGTTGCACATATGTGGATCAATCAGGGCAAATAGCAACAGATATACATACAATCTGGCAACAAGCAAGGGTACTTCATGAAGTAACAAAAGATGACATTTCTTGGACAACCCTTTTATGGCAATCACTTATGTCTTGGCTCCCAAATTTCAATTGGCTAAAACAGTTATTCATGGGAATTTTGCTTTTGGGAATAATCATTCTCTGTACCTGTGTATTCAGTCAGTGTTTTCTGTAGTGTTGCAAACAGGCTACAACTTTTTATGATTACTGGAAAAGATACCAGTTGAGGCATAGAATAGAAAGAGAAACATATTTTCAGGAAATGCATGCAAAGAGCACAATATAACCTGTGAAAGAATTCACAAATGGGAAAAGAAAGGGGGAATTTGATGCCTATATAACTTAGGTCAAAGTTACAAGGTGCTCATATAGCTTGAGTTATAAGATATCAATATAACCTGGTATCTATATAACTTAAATCATGACTTTTTATATATCTATATAACCTGAACCATAGCTTTTTATACCTATATAATTTGATGTAAATAACTTTCTGTACAATGTAATTGCTAGTGTATAGTTAACTTGTTGCTTAATGCTGAATAGACAAAAAAGAAGAAAAAAACTCACCAGGTGGACAGCTTTAGAGATATATAAGTACAGTACTAATGAGAAATTGGCAAATGTAAAGCAAATTAGCCACAAAATAAAGAATTTAGACTGGTTAGGACCAGACAGACCAAGGAACACCAGAACTGCACATGCTTGGAAGACAAAGTTGAGAAGTTCAGATGCAAAGAAGACCTTGGAAGCTTTCATCAAAGATCCCCGATGACCCCTGATTTGGGGAGGCACAAGCACAGTGCAAAAGAACTATCTAATAACCATGAGATCATACTATGTAAATTAGTTCTGGCACGTATGTGATGATGTTATAGTGACATAGTAACACTAAGCAATACTTACTGTGTAAATATACCACAGCACTTGACAAAGGTGGGTGAGTTAGGTAGAGATATCCCCCTCACCTCCAGCACTGCAATAAACAAATACCTGCTCTATAGACATTGGTCTATGGGGATTTATTTCCAGCCTATCTTTTGGGCATCACTACTAAGAAACACACTTATCTGTTGAGCCCCCAGTATGATAGCAGATCCTGACACCCGGAACAACCCATTTCTAATGTTTCATTCTGTGAGAAAAAATGATCACTTTTAAAATTTAAAGGGTTTATTAAACCTTAACAAAAATATAGCAAAAGACTAAATAAGGAGAAAAAGCAGCACTGGGAGCACAAGACTAAACTGTCATGTGCTCGTCTACAAAATGTATGCTCAACCTTTTATACCCTTAGCCCCTTCCAAAGTTTTGTCAGTCAATTCCTTCTCTGCCATCCATTGTTGGAGATTACTTTCTTACATCTTGATTGGAGGTCAGGTGTCGTTATGGCGCACCTCCTAGTAACAAGCCTGCCCTCCCCTAATGCCCTGACTACCAAGGCTATTACAAGGGGGAGGGGAAAGAGGACTATGGGAGGACATATTACAATAACATCACTATACATCTAAAAAACTTCTCTTAACATACACATAATATTCATCTCTTAAATGTAAGACCCAACCATCACATTACCCATCTAAACCAGTTCCTTCCCAATTGCTGTCCTGGTGGCCGCAACCTTCCCTTTGGTCCTGGGCTCCCTGCGCTTTTTCCCATCGGGGATTTTAAAAACTGTCATTATTCTTCCCTGTACCTTTACCTTTTCCTCATCCCTTCTTTCATATCTTTCTAACTGTGATAGATGAGTAATGCGATGGTTGACTCTCACAATTAAAAGGCAAATATCATGTATATATTTTAAGAGAAGTTTTATAGACTTATGTTTTACCCCCCCTTGCATTGTTATCAGGGGATGGCCTGGGTTTGGGACATTTGGGAGGGTTGGCTTGTTACTATGGCAACATCTGATCTCCAATCAAGATTTAAGAAGGTAAACACCCCCACTGGACAGTGAAGAAGGAGTCGATGGACAGAACTTTGGGAGGGGCTAAAGGGTTAAAAGGTGAAACCTCCATTGTGCGGATGAGCACATGGTGGGAAAAATCCTCTGCTCCTGGTGCCATAATAGTTTCTCTATTCAGTCTTCTGTTGTATTTTTGATAAGGTTTTAATAAACCTTTTAGATTCTTGGAAGTGAGCATAATTTTTCTCACAAATGCGGGCTTTGCCGAGATTTACACCTCATCCCAGTGGTACTAGGGGTTTTCAAAAGGGATGCCTCCAGCCACAATTTGGCCTAGTCTATTGGACTCTCCCAGGGCCACCGCTGGTCGCAGGTTGGAAGCCCTGAGACAACAGGAGGCTGGATAAAGAAAAGAGAAGAAGGGATGTGAGTAACATCCTCATAACTCTTTGGCACGATAGTTACTCCATAATTCCGGTATAAGAAAGCAAGCTTCACACTATTACTATACTGGATCCATCCTGGTCCGTTGAAGTGTCAGGATATTGGATGGTAGGAGGGAACGGCTGGACATGTGGTGGGGAGGAAAGTGGGGATCCTGCAGAAGGGGACCCCGTGGCCAGTGGGACGCATGAGATTGAAGGGTTTGTGAGGGGTTTGCAGCACCGGGGAGTCAGCCAAGCGGCGGGAGCTGGTGGCAGCACTGGGGAGCCCGAGCGGCGGGCTTGTGCCAAGACGGGGACCCGCAGCAGGGTTCCCAGCCAGCACACACAAAGGGAGTCAGTGAGCCCACGTGGGCCAGCAGCTGACTCTGGTGCGCAGCTAGCGCTGTGGTTTCCCAAGCCAGCCAAGCGTCGGGAGCAGGCGATGGCATCGTGGGCGGCACAGGGGATCCCGAGCAGCAAGGCTGAGTGGCGGTGGCGCCTGGGACGGCCTGAGCGGTGGAGGCCCAAGGGCGGCAGGGCCGAGCAGGGGTGGCTTGTGGTGCGCAGCCAGTGCTGTGATTTCTGGAGCCAGCCAGGAACGGGCTGGAAGCAGGGCGACTGACGAGGTTTTGTGGCAGGGGCTTGCCCAAGAGTGGTTATAACACTCAGCGTGGTCCGGTGGTTTGTGCACCCCCGAACCATGGCGGGGCGGAGCTGGCTGCAGGGCCAAATCCTGGTGGGCAGACCCACCAGGCCAGGGGGCAGGCAGACTGGACCTGAGCCGAACCACGGTGGAGCAGAGTCAGCCGCAGAGTCGAATCACAGTGGGTGAAGCCACTGGTCAAGGGGGCAGGCAGACTGCAGCCGAGCTGAACCACGGCAGGGCGGGGCACCTGAGCCAAAGGGGGTTGGGGCAGACTGCAGCTGCTGAGCCAAGTCGCAGAGGGCAGAGCTGCCGAAGTTGAGTCAGGCTCTGTCAAAAGGGGGGCTTGTGATGGCCTGGTCAGGATGGGACTCTGGGCAAGTAGGGAATCCCCAAAGGGAGAAGTAGAAATCAAGGAGATACCCATAGGTATACCTCCAGATAGCCCACTGGGAAGGAAACTAGCCTGGTGGAAATATGACCCCAATACCAGAGATAAGGACAAACTCAAAAGGATTCAGTACTGCATGGTAGAAAGGACCAGAGGGGAAATTAGGAGCAATCATATACACTGGAAAAGATATGGATCAGACGAAGGATGGATATGTCGGGCATTAAACATGTATGTAAGAGCTAAGAAACCATTCTATCAGAAAGAGAGTGACTGCGCTGCATGCTGTGGGGGGGGGGACAGCACACCCTCGAAGGTGAGCATGTTCAAGGTATCAGAAAATAAAGATTGGAACCCGTTAGAGCATTTACCCCTTTCACCTCCAGTAGCTCCAACTGCACCTCCTCTACCCTCTGATGGGCCTAGCCAAAACACCAGAAACAGGGTGGCACAACGGGAGGAAAGCAGATCAGGGGATGGGAACCAAGATGCAGGATTATATCCCCTGAGGGAAGTACCCCTGGGGGTGTGCAGGGAGGTATTGAATTTGCAACCGTACCTCTCAGTTCCTCTGACATGATAATGTTCAAGAAAGAATTAAAAGCATTACTAGAGGACCCAATTGGATTAGCAGAACAGTTAGACCAGTTTCTGGGGCCCAAAATATAGACATGGGAAGAGATGCAATCAATAATGACCATGCTATTCACACCAGAAGAAAGACAGATGATCCAGGCGACTTGGATACGGATATGGGAGAGGGAGCACGTCCAAGGACCTCCAGGGGACCTGAAAATGCCCACAGTGTGCCTCAATTGGGACCACTACAGCACGGGGGGGAGGCAAGACATGGAGAAGTATAGAGCATGAATTATAAGAGGTATCAAAGAGGCAGCTCCACATAATCAAAATGCCCATAAGACTTTCAATGAGCAGCAAGAGGAAAGAAATCCCAACAGAGTGGCTAGAAAGATTGAGGAGGAATATGAGGCAATATTCAGGGGTTGACCCTGATAGAGTGTCCAGACGGATCTTACTAAAGATAAATTTTGTCACTCACGCTTGGCCAGATATATGGAGAAAGTTAGAAAAGTTAGATGGTTGGCAAGAAAGGAGGTTATAGGATCTTTTAAGGGAGGCACAGAAGGTGACTCTGTCAGCAGTATTTTTGTTTGTTTGTTTGTACTATTGCATTTGTATTTTAATTTTCCTAGTAAAGAGCTGGTATTCCTATTCCCATATCTTTGCCTGAGAGCCTCAGTTTCAAAATCATCATAATTCAGAGGCAGGGGGTTTGCATTTTCCATTTCAAGGAAGGCTCTTGCCTTCCTTAGCAGACATCTGTCATTTTCAAACCAAGACGGGATATTACTCAGTAGTGTATAGGGGTTAGGCACTACCTGGTATCGATTCACTGTTCTTTTGTTCATTTTTCTCAAGTCTTGGACAAGCCTGTAAGTCCCATCTGACTTCTTTACTGGCAATATAAGTGTATTATGGGGGGACATACATGGTTCTATGGTCCCTTCTTCGAGTACGTCTTGGATCACCGGCTGCTGTCCTCATCTCCCTTCCAAGGAGAGTGAATATTGTCGTACTCAGACTGGACGGTTCTCATTAACTATTTTTATTACTATAGGTTTCATGTTCAATTTACCTTGATTTTTTGGTTTTGCCCACACCATTTTATGAATTTTCTCCTCATCTTCTTCCCTTAATTGGAGAAGCTTAACCACCATTTTCCCTTCCTCTGGGAGTACTCCAATGTTCGACTGCACCTGTAAATCCCATCCTAATAAATTGCACCCTGCTTCTAGAACTAATAGGACATCCCCAATTTCTATTTTATTTGCCCTTTCAAACTTTACTTCCTTTATAACTGAGACTTTGAACCCTTCCCTTTTTGCACCGACTACTTGCATGGTATCTTGACCCTTTTTGCACTCCTTTGGGATTCAACAAATACAAGTTCTTTCAGCCCACGGGGTCTACTAGGAATTCAAATTCTTCCTCCTGGGGACCTATTTTTAAAGTTATCAAGGGCTCCTGATGGTATTCTGTCCCCAGGAGGTAGAGGCCCTAACACACCTAGTTTTCTGCTTCCCCTTTTTGCTCAGTTCCATAGACCCTCAGGTCCTTTTCCCTCTGGGAGCAATTCTTTCTGATATGCCCATTCTCTTTACAGTAAAAGCAAACTCATCTTAGGTTTCCCCACCTCCCAAAATCTCCTTTGTGTTTCCAGTCCCAAGGAGCGGCATCCCCCCTGCATCTATCTTCCCGCATTCGGAGATCTGCTCCCTTACCTGGGTAGTTCTTTGTGGTATTTTCATGGACCCTTGACAAAGGAAGGAATGATGCATCTGCCTCCATTGATATGAGAAGGCTAATTTATTATTTTATGATGCTATATTATATTAAAAAATACTATATTAAAGAATACAGAAAAGATACAGACAGAAGGCTAGAAGATACCAATGAGAAACTCGTGACTCTCATCAGAGTCCGACACAGCTTGGCCCCTGATTGGCCAATAAGTAAAAACAATTCACATGAAACCAATGAAACAACCACCTGTTGGATAAACAATCTCCAAACCACATTCCAAAGCAGCAAAACACAGAAGAAGCAAATGAGACAACATTGCTTTCCTTTTTCTCTGAGGATTCTCAGCTTCCCAGGAGAGAAATCCTGGCGAAGGGATTTTTCCAGAAAATATGACGGTGACAGTTCTTTGCGTGCTGGTTTCCTTCCCGAATAGCAGTTACCATTACCTTGGCTTTCGCCTTCACCTTCTCTTTGTCCCTCTTTACATACACCTTCTGTGCCTCCCTTAAAAGATCCACTAACCTCCTTTCTTGCCAACCATCTAACTTTTCTAACTTTCTCTGTATATCTGGATAAGCGTGAGTGACAAAATTTATCTTTAGTAAGATCCGTCCGGCCACTGTGTCAGGGTCAACCCCTGAATATTGCCTCACATTTTTCCTCACTCTTTCCAACCGCTATGTTGGGGTTTCTTCCCACTTTTCACAGAATCACAGAATGACTAGGTTGGAAGAGACCTTCAAGATCATCAAGTCAAACCCGTTCCCTGACACCTCAACTAAACCATGGCACCGAGTGCCACATCCAGTCTTTTTTTAAACACATGCAGGGATGGTGACTCCACCACCTCCCCAGGCAGACCATTCCAGAACTTTATCATCTTTTGCATGAAAATCTTTTTCCTAATATCCAACCTATATTTCCCTTGATGCAGCTTGAGACTGTCTTCTGGTTCCGTCAGTTGCTGCCTGGAGAAAGAGACCAACCCCCACCTGGCTACAACTACCCTTCCAGAAGTTGTAGAGAGTGATAAGGTCACCTCTGAGTCTCCTTTTCTCCAGGCTAAACAACCCCAGCTCCCTCAGCCATTCCTCATAAGGCTTGTGTTCCAGGCCCTTCACCAGCCTTGTTGCCCTCCTCTGGACATGCTCAAGCGTCTCAACGTCCTTCCTATACTGAGGGGCCCAGAACTGGACACAGTACTCAAGGTGCGGCCTCACCAGTGCCGAGTACAGGGGAAGGATGACCTCCCTGCTCCTGCTGGCCACACTATTCCTGATACAGGCCAGGATGCCATTGGCCTTCTTGGCCACCAGAGCACAATGCTGGCTCATGTTCAGCCAGCTGTCGACCAGTACCCCCAGGTCCCTTTCTGCCTGAGCACTGTCCAGCCACACCGTCACCAGCCTATAACGTTGTAGGGGGTTATTGGGGCCAAAATGCAGCACTCGGCACTTGGATTTATTAAACTTCATCCTATTAGACCCTGCCCATCCATTCAACCACTCCAAGTCTCTCTGCAGAGCCCTCCTACCCTCCAACAGATCGACAGCCGCTCCTAGCTTAGTGTCGTCTGCAAACTTACTAATGAAGGACTCAATCCCCTCATCCATGTAGTCAATAAAGATATTAAATAGAACTTGTCCCAGCACAGACCCCTGAGGGACACCACTGGTGACTGGCCGACAGCTGGATACTGCACCATTCACCACTGCTCTCCGGGCCCGGCCATCCAGCCAGTTCTTAACCCAGCAAAGAGTGCCCCTGTCCAAGCTGTGGGCTGCCAGATTTTCCAGGAGTATGCTGTGGGAGACGGTGTCAAAGGCCTTGAAGGCCTTGCTGAAGTCCAGGTACACAACATCAACAGCCTTTCCTGCATCCACCAGGCGGGTCACCTGGTCATAAAAGGAGATCAGGTTGGTCAAACACGACCTACCCCTCCTAAACCAATGCTGGCTGGGTCTAATACCCTGCCCATCCTGTAAGTTCTGTGTGATGACACTCAATATAAACTGTTCCATAATCTTACCTGGTACTGAGGTCATGCTAACCAGCCTATAATTGCCAGGATCCTCTTTCCCACCCTTTTTATGAATGGGCGTCACATTGGCCAGCTTCCAGTCATCTGGAACCTCACCAGTGAGCCAGGACTGCTGATAAATGATGGAGAGCGGCTTTGCAAGCTCATCTGCCAGCTCCCTCATCACCCTGGGATGGATCCTATCTTGTCCCATGCATTTATGAATATCCAAGCAGCTCAGCAGTTCTCTGACTGCCTCCTCTTGGATAATGGGGAGACCATTCTGCTCCCTGATATCATTGAGCAACCCAAGAGGACAGTTATCCTGGGGACAAGCCGTCTTCCCACTAAAGACTGAGGCAAAGAAGGCGTTAAGCACTTCTGCCTTCTCCTCATCTACAGTTACCAAGTTCCCTTCTGCATCTAATAAAGAAAAAAGGTTAGTCTTACCCTTCCTTTTGCCATTAATAGATTTATAAAAACATTTTTCATTATCCTTTACAAAAGTCATCATGTTAAGTTCAAACAGCTTTAGCCTCCCTAATTTTTTTCCTACATACTCTATCAACCCTCTTAAATACTATCTGAGAAACCTGACCCTCCTTCCAAAGATAATACATCCTTTTTTTATTCCCCAGTTCCTCCAAAATCTCCTTGCCCAGCCAGGATGGACATTTGCCTCATGGACTTGTCTGTTGGTACACAGGGACAGTCTATTCCTCTGCCCTCAAGATCTCCATTTTGAGGCATGCCCACCCTTCCTGAATGCCTTTATTTTTAAGGATTACTTCCCAAGGATCTTTCTGAATAACTCTCCTGAATAAGCCAAAGTCTGCCCTCCGAAAGTCCAATGTAAAAGTCTTATTAATGTTCCTCTTGACTTCACCAAATATTGAGAATTTTATAATTTCATGATCACTATGCCCCAAGCAGCCTGCAACCACCACATCTCCCACCAACCCATCTCTATTTGCAAATAACAGATCTAACAGAGTCCCTCCCCTGGTGGGCTCACCCACCAGCTTCAACAAAAAGTTGTCCTCTACAAACTCTAAAAATTTCCTGGACTGCCTCTTTTCAGCCGTATTGAGTTCCCAACAATGTCTGGCAAGTTGAAGTCACCTACAAGAACAAGGGCTGATAATCCAGAAACATTCTCTATCTGCTTATAGAATGAACTGTCCACCTCTTCTTCCTGGTTGGGTTCACGATAACAAACTCCCAGTAGGATGTCAGCCTTATTGGCCTTCCCCCTAATTCTTACCCATAGGCATGGAACTTCATCATCATTAGTTTCAATACCCATGGCATCCAAAGCCTCCCTAATATAAAGGGCCACCCCTCCACCTCTTCTCCCTTTCCTGTCTCTTCTGAAGAGCTTGTAGCCATCCAGTGCAGCACTCCAGCCATGTGAGTCATCCCACCACGATTCTGTGATGGTAATTACATCATAGCTCTGCTGCTGCACCATGGGCTCCAGCTCTTCTTGTTTGTTGTCCATGCTGCACACATTGGTATACATGCACCTCAGCTGGGCTGCTGATTTCACTCCTATCTGAGGCTTACCACCCTTGGGCCTGCTTCCAGACAGCCCAGATGCATCTCCTTCCCTCTTCAAACCTAGTTTAAAGCTCTCTCAATGAGTTCTGCCAGTTCACAAGTTAAAAACCTTCTGCCCTTAACAGAGAGATGGAGCCCATCTGGTTCCAGTAGAGCAGGTGCCGTAAAAGTTGCCCCATGATCAAAGAATCCAAAATTCTGCCGATGGCACCAACCCTTGAGCCACTTATTGATAATGTGAGCTCTCCTATTCTTTTCACCATTTTTCTCAGCCACCAAAGGGACTGAGGAAAAAACTACCTGTACCCCTGTCCTATCAACTACTTGTCCCAGTTCCCTAAAGTCCCTTTTAATTGTCCTGACACTCCTCTTTTCAGTCTCATCACTGCCAGCCTGGAGTATCAGCAGTGGGCAGTAATGAGAGGGCTGAATCAGCCCAGGAAGTCTCTCAGTAATATCCCATACCCAGCCCCCAGGGAGGCAGCAGACTTCTCTGTGGGGTGGGTCTGGTCGACATATGGGGCTCTCTGTTCCCCTCAGAAGGGAATCACCCACCACGATTACCCTTCTTTCCTTTTTGATGTTACAAGTTGTAATCCTTCTCACAAATGAGTCATAATTGGGAGGCTCACTGTGCAGATAATTTTCTTCTAATTTTCATCTGGCTGACTCTCCAAATCCAGGGATTCATACCTATTCTGAAGTGGCACCTGGCTTATGAGTGGTGGTAGGGAGGAGTTTTTATTATTACCTCCTCTAGTAGGTACCCATTTCCACTCCCCTTCATCTACCAGGTGTCCTTCTATTGTCTGACAGTGAGAGGAATGGGAGTCCTCTAACTCTTGGTGGGCTTCCCTCAAGGATGGAAGGGCTGAACTCCACCAACCTATTTCCCTTTCACTTTCCCTGATACTCCATAGTCTTTCAACTTCCTCTCTAAGCTCGGCCACCAGTGAAAGGAGATTGTTCACCTGTTCACACCGCAGGCAGGCTTCCTCCGCAGTGCCCCCTGAAACCACTGATAGGCTCAAACACTCCACACGGGAATAGGTCTGGACAGACGCATCCTTTTTGGACAGTTCCATCTGACTACATACACTTGTACTTAACTACAGTTTTTGATTGCGTACAAACCATTACTACCAGAAATGCTAAAACCTACCAACCAACAGAAACACCGCGTACAACACACAGTAAACCTTACTAGCAAAACACCCTACAAACCTGCCTGCTTGCCCTGCCTGCGCAAACTGCCTTGCAAACTGCTGTGTCACGCTTGCAGAGCCATGCCATGCCCTTGTTTGTCCGCTCCTGTTCACCGCATTCCCTAGAGGCCTCTTTTAATCCACTCGCTACTCAGAGAGGGAGGAAGCCCTGCCTCAAGCACAAGGAACACACCTGCTCAGCATTCTCACAAACAGCCACTCAGCGACAAAGGAAGCCCCACTCTGGTACTGTGTGGCCCTCAAGTACAAGCTGCTCATGGAAAGCCTTACGGGCATTTTGATTACGTGGAGCTGCCTCTTTGATACATCTCATAATCAATGTTTATATTCCTCCATGTCTTGCCTCCCCCCCGTGCTGTAGTGGTCCCAATTGGGGTGCACTATGGGCATTTTCAGATCCCCAGGAGGTCTTTGCACATGCTCCCCTTACCATATCCGTACCCCAGCTGCCCAGATCATCTGTCTTTCCTCTGGTGTGAATAACATGGTCATCATTGATTGCATTTCTTCCCATGTCTATATTTTGGGCCCCAGAAACTGGTCTAACTGTTCTGCTAATCCAATGGGGTCCTCTAATAGTCCTTTTAATTCCTTTTTGAACATTCTCCCATCAGAGGAACTGAGAGGTACAGTTACAAATCCAATTCCTCCCTGCACCCCACCCAGTGGTACTTCCTCAGGGAGTATAATCCCGATGCTTGGCTCCCATCCTCTCATATGCTTTCCTATCATTGTGGTACCCTGTTTCTGGTGTTTTGGCTAGGCCCATCAGGGGGTAGGGGAGGTGCAGTTGGAGCTACTGGAGGTGGAGGGGGAGGGGGTAAGTGGTCTAATGGGTCCCATTCTTTATGTTCTGTTACCTTAATCATGCTTACCTACGAGGGTGCAGTCTCCCCTTCCCAGCAAACAGCGCGTTCACTCTCTTCCTGATTGAGTGGTTTCTTAGCTCTTACATACATGTTTAATGCCCAGCATATCCATCCCTCGTCTGATCCATATCTCGGCCAGTATACGTGATCACCCCTGATTTCCCTTCTAGTCCATTCTACCCTGCAATACTGAATCCTTTTGAGCTCATCCTTATTTCTGGTGTTGGGTTCATATTTCCACTGGGCTAGTTTCCTTCTTATTTGTGGAAACAAAGAAAACTCTACAACTTTTGTGAAAGTTGTAAAGATGGTATGTTTATTATAGTGCTGGACGCATGTGGGAATCATTCTCCTAAAATGACATGCGTACTTCTGGGAACTCTAGATCTTCTTTTATCTCTTTCTCAAATACATATGCATCTAATTTCAAAATAGGTTCATACATATTCATTCTACTGATTTAGCGTGGCACTTGCCTCTAATTCTTCTTTATCAGAAAGAACTCTTGGGTCAGGTTGCTCTGCTCCGTCTGCCTTTTTGCTCTTCCCTTATCTCTTGTCTTTTGACTGAAGCAGTCTCTCAAAGCACAGGCTCTTTGCGAGAACAGGCAATCAGACTAAACAGCAAGCTACAGACTTAACTCATAGATGTACATTTCACTTAAATCAAAATGGAATTCTACTGTGGAAAATTTCCACTCAGCCTTACTTCTCAGTGGGCTGTTAGGGGTTATGCCCATTGGTACCTCCTCAATCTCTGCTTCTTCCCTTGGGGATTCGCTACTCACCCATAATCCCATCCTGACCAGCAGATCACAAGACTTGCCCCGACAGAGCCCGCCATTCCAACCACAGGCCCTCCTGACAGAGTCCACCTCCCCCAATCAGCCAACTACACACTCTCCCAGAAGGCCCGCCTCCCTAGGAAGGGAGAGGGAAAAGAGGAGAAGAAAGAAACCAGGAAAGGAGGAAGGAGAAGGAGAGGGAAGAAGAAAAAGAAAAGAAAAGAAAAGAAAAGAAAAGAAAAGAAAAGAAAAGAAAAGAAAAGAAAAGAAAAGAAAAGAAAAGAAAAGAAAAGAAAAGAAAAGAAAAGAAAAGAAAAGAAAAGAAAAGAAAAGAAAAGAAAAGAAAAGAAAAGCTTTATCTCTTCCAAAAAACACCTTCGATCCAGGGGGCTTCCGTCCCACAATCACACACTGCTCAGCTCAGCTTTGGTGGCTCCGCCCACCCTGATTTGACTCTGCAGCTGCAGACCCGCCCCCCCATCCCAATCCCCCTTGGCTCAGGGACTCCACCCCACTGCAGCTCGGCTCAGGCGGCCGGCCCGCCCCAATCCCCTTCAGCTCGGGGGTGCATGAGCCGCCGCACCACGTGGAGCGGTATACCTACTCCTGGGCAAACCCTTCGCCGCAACCCCTCGGCGGTCTCCCCGTTCTCCAGCCCGGTCTCAGCTGGCTCTGGAAATTATAGTGCTGGCTGTGCACAGAAGCCGCCCCTGCTCCAAGTGGCGCAGAAGCTGACCGGGTCCTCTGTGCGAACCCCCCACGCACCGTGGAATGGTACACCTACTCCTGGGTAGCCCCTCCCCCTCAACCCCTCGGTGGTCGTCCCGCTCCCCAGCCTGGTCTCGACTGGCTCTGGAAATGATAGTGCTGGCTGCTCCCAGAAGCCATCCCCGCTGTCCAGTCCCCACAAATCCTTCAATCTCATGCGTCCCGCCAGCCAGGGGGTCTTCATCACGGGCTCCCCCGCCTTTCTCACCCACGTGTCCCGCCCTGCTTCCAACCGTCCATTATCCTGAAGCTTCAGCTGACCAGGACAGATCTGTATATAATCCTGATGTGAAGCTCACATTCAGATAGTGAAATTACAGAAATATGATCTGGCCACAAAACAGTTATGAGGATGTTACTCACTCCCCTTCCCCTCTTTTCTTTATCCAGTCTCCTGGTGTCTTCGGACTCTCAACCTGCAACTGCCAGTAGTCCTGGGAGAGTCTGATAGAATCCACCAAATACATGGAGGGGCACGCCTCTTTTGAAAACTCCTAGTACCACTGGGGTGAGGTGTAAATCCCAGGGAGAGCCCCATTGTGAGAAATGATACTCACTTTGAAAGATTTTTAAAGGTTTATGAAAACCTAATCAAAATTACAGCAGAAGACTAAATAGAGAAAATGTTACAGCACCTGGAGCAAAGGATTTGTCCCACCATGTGCTCCTCCACACTGTCAAAAATAGGTTAGAAACTGTTGCAAAATAGTTAATAATTGTTAAGCATGTACTGTTAAAAAGTTTGGTTATTATATTGTAAAATAAAAGGCTAGTAAAAGGCTAGTTATAAGAAATACGGTACTCAAAGTACCATATTACACCCAAGTAAAGTGCCCCCCCCCCCCCCCCAGGCCTGGATGGAACTGTAAGGGCCAATCAAGCACCTTAATCTTCATGCAAATGAAGGATCCCAACAGAAACCAATCCAAAGGAACAAAAAACAGTATAAAAAGGGGGCATCCGAGTCAGTGAACCCATGCTGCTCCACCTGGAACATCGGGAACATCCCTGATCAAGAAAAGAAGAAGATCCAGCGCCAGCTCTGCAGCATCCTTGCTCATCGGGAATGCTCCTGCTCAACCCGCAGGGCCCCCTAAGCTTTAGGCCTTATAATTAAAGCTGAAATCACTTTAGCTCCGGGAGTGCATTCCCATTTATAACACACACAATGGAGGTTTCGCCCTCCCAAAGTTCTGTCCATCGACTCCTTTTTCACTCTCCAGTGGTGGAGTTTACTTTCTTAAATCTTGGAGGTCAGATGTTGCCATAGTAACAAGCCGACCCTCCCAAATGTCCCAAACCCAGGCCACCCCCTGATAACAACACAAGGTGAGGTAAAACATAAGTCTATAAAACTTCTCCCAACATATATACATGATATTTATATTTGCCTTTTAATTGTGAGAGTCAACCATCACATTACTCATCTATCACATCTCTTACACCAGATACCAAAGCTGGTCACTGTACCTTACAGTGCATTTCAAAGCCGTTCCCCGTCCAGTTGCAGTTTCCAGACACCCCCCAGCACTCCTGTCTGGGCCCCTGGGCCACTCTTGCAGCACCACAAGCACTGTAAAGCACCAGGTCCTGACAGGCTGGCACAACCGATGGTGCTATAGGGATGTGCAGGTGGCCAGGGTGTCGCAGACATCTTTCATGAAAAATCCTTTCTTAGGATTTTTCCTTGTGAGAAGCTGCAGTTTCAGCAACCAAAAGTAAACAATGGTTATCTGCTGCTGTGGAATGCAACAGGTAGACCTGTGATTGGTCTCCTGTGGATGTTTGGATTTCCTGACCACTCATGGCAGAGCTGGCTCTTGCTCTCTGTCTGAGACACAGATCTTTGTTATTCATTCTTGTCTATTCTTAGCTTAGCTAGCTTCTGAAGAAACCTTTTCCTTTCTATTTCTTTTTAGTATAGTCTTAATGTAACATATATCATAAAATAATAAATCAAGCCTTCTGATCATGGAGTCAACATTCTCGTCTCTTCTTTATCCTGAAAACCCTTGTGACCATGGTCACAGCCAGGGCATCCCGCAACTTCATGGGGCTGAGGGGCCACTGCAGCCCCTGCCCGCAGGGGTGGCAGCACTGGGCACCACCCAGCACCGAGCTCCCAGCTATCCCAGAACCTCGGCTTGGTCCTGCACCTCCCCCACAGGCCCCCAGCCCGTTCTGCCGGGAGCACATGGCTTCGGACACAAACCCCTTTTAAGTCCTGAATGGCAAGTGGACAAACCCAAATCCTCCACCCTGGCTAATGACCCGAGGACAGGTGGAGGTGTAGGAGCAATACTTCCCTGTTTTCCCTATCCTGGAAGCTGGGAATACAAAAGATTTGCAGCTGGCCCTGCACTGGACTGCAGATTTTGAAGATAAGGCATAGAACTTCCCAATCTTTCTTTCTCACTTAGCCTTCTGATGCTATCTGCCTTCACCATATTTCTCCACAATTCCTTTTGTCAGGAAAATCCACAAACACCAGAGGTTTATGTCCAAAAAGGAGACAAAGGAGTCCTTCAACTTTATTCAAATAAAGAGAGAGAGACCACTGGGGCACACATCCACGGGGGTTTTCTCTCTTGTGAAAAATGCATATTATATGATTGGCTCGTCGCAAATATTAAAAGGAATGCTATATGTGTTATGTTGGAAAGTTATGTTGTATTAATTTTTTGCAGTGCTGTATGAATCCTTTTAAGTAGTGTGGTAAATATAGTTTTAGGCTATAACATAATATTAAAATAGAAACTGCAATGTAAGACACTTTTTCTAACTAGCTCAAGGAATGGATAAGATAATCAAGAGATTCTTCGCATAGAGATAACAGCAAAAAAGACACCAAATTTCCAAGAGAAGAATTATTGCCTCCTTATCGGGAAAAAACAGACTTTTCCAGACTTTGAGAAGCCACAGGACTTGATTTACAAGATGAGGGGGGAAGTTGACAATAACCAGAAAACACCCTTTGTTCCAAAAACAATTTTTGAATCATGTATGAGATATATGAATATGCAACAGGCTATTGCTTTTAAGGGTTAATCCTTTGTTAGCATGTATGCTTTGGTGGCTTAGTGCCCAAGAGCATCCGGACATAATTCTTTGGTTTTTATTGTCTTTTATTGTCCTAACTTTGATTGTTCAAATTCTTATTGCCCTAATTTTTATTACTATTTTATTACTATTAAACTTCTAAAATTTTAACGCAAGTGATTGGCGTTTTTTACATCTGTCCTGGGTTGACTATATGATGCTTTTATCCCAAATCGTCTGCTCTGTTTATGCTGAATAATATTTTGCACCTTTAAGATTTGTTCCAGAGAGTGAAGGGGGGAGAGAAGAAGCACACAGCTTGTTTTCAGGCACTGCACTCACTCCTCCACATTCCTGCTCCTGGACTGTTGTTGTCTGTGGATGGACAGACAGCAGGACAGAGGTCTCCTTTGTTTTGGTTAGTTTTAGCTAGGTGAGGCAAAGAAGTTCCCTGGACTGTGGTTTTTTTTCCCTTTTCTTTGGACCTGTTTAAACCTGCTCTAGACTGAACATCCAGAAGAGCACCGTCAGCTCGCACCTGTGGCCCACCGGGCCGGGCCTGGGCTGTGACATTTCCAGCACCGGAGGGACTGATAAAAGACTGAGTGAGCCAAGCTGCAACCCAGGGACAGGACTTTTCTGAGTTTGTCATCTCTTTTGAAGCAGCAGGAGGTTTTACTGTTTAATATTGTTTAGATTTTATTGTTTAATAAACAATTTTTTTCAACTTTTCTCCAAGGAGGTATTTTCTCTCAAAGCGGTTGAGGGAGGGGCCAATTGAATCTGCTTTTCTAGAGGAACCCCTTTGGGGGTTCTCTCCCAAATTTGCCCTGAACCAGGACAACATCTCTTGAGGTTTCAGGGGGATGCAACCTCCCTGTTATCCTAATTTCCCAGCTGCATGTTGTCCTCTTCCGTTCCCCATTGGCTGAGGTACTAGTGTCCTAGGGTGACGTTATGATGATTGTATCCCCAGTCGTCTGTTCTGTTTATGCTGGATATTATGTTCTGCGCCTTCAAGACTGGCTCTGAAAAGTGAAGTTTTGTTTTGTTATCAGCCTGCTCACTCCCCCGCAGTCGGCGGGACACAGTCTGCCGAGTACATAGTGCTGCTTTTGCTTTTTGCTCTTGCTTTCGCTTTTGCTTTTGCTCTTGCTTTTGCTTTTGCTTTTGCTTGTTAGTTTAGCTAGGCGATCCAAATTTTCTCTGGACTCTTTCTTTCTCTTTTCTTGGAACAATTCGAACCTGTCCGGGACTGGGACCTGGGAAACACCGAGAGTTAGCACTTTGTGGCCTGCAGCAGCAATCCCCAGCGCCGGAGGGACTGATAACAGAGCGATAACTCCCAAGAGAGACTTTCTGGATTTGTAATCTTTTCAGAGCCGTGATAAGAGTTTTGTCATCTAGTATTGTTCATTTTGTGTGCTGGGGAGTGCTTTGCCTGTTAAATAAACAGGTTCTTTCCACTTCTCTCTGAGGAATCCTTCCTGAACCAGTTGCGGGGAGGGGCCATGTGGGTTTGCTTTCTGGAAGGGCCCCCTTTGGAGGTTTTCTCCCAAATTTGCTCTAAACCAGGACAACTAGGAAGGCACAGCCTTCCCGAGCCCCCTTCTCCATATTTCCCCCACTGAACCTACTGTTTTACCCCAAAGTTAAGAAGTTCAGGCTTGTGCAGACCCTTATCTGTTTCAGGAGCCAAGCTGTCTGGCCTCTGTAAGGAACCTGCTGCCCAAAGTCAGTAGAGACATTAAGAGCCATTTCAAAGACAATAACACCCATACCTTTACCCATCAAAATATTTGTAAAGACATTAGCACACATCTTTTCTCTCATGTGGGAACAAGAGGGAGAAGGGATTATTGGGGCAAGAAGTTAATTTATTCGGTCCCTAGTCATTAGATTAATGCAGAGTGTGAAGGACTTGCTCCTATGGAGAGAATGGGAGGAGGTGGTAAGGGAAGCCACTGTGAAATTGTTCAGTTTTCTGGCTGGAGGGGAGCCTTGGAGTGTCTGAAGGGAAAGCACAGATGATGTAGAGAGAGTGTGAAAAATGGAGGTCAAAATAAAGAATTTTTGTAAAGTTTAATAAAAGACAAAAATCCAGCTCTGGGATGCTCCTGGTGGACAGCCAAAGAACATGCTGGTATATACAGACTGTTATCTTCATACGGGTACTTCGGGTACTTCACTGAGGTACATGCATGTTATGAGTAGAAAAGTTGCCAATTTTTTAAAAGGTTGCAGAGTTCACAGGTTGGACTAGTTGCTGCCAGGGTGGAGTTCTAATTGTTTGTTGTTTTAATCACCTGTCGTTTTCGTTAACTACCTGTTGTTGATGGTTAAGAATTCCACCTTTTGTCGAGTGGCACCCTGCTGCTTCCTGGAAGATGGCACCCGGGATGGTGAAGAGGAGGGGACATCCAGGCTGGCATGCAAATGAAGAAGCCCCTCACCAAACCTAGCAAAAACCCCTAAAAACAACGAGCCAACACAGAATTGAGGGGTCGAAGTGATGTGTAGACGTGAAGAACAGAATCCAGTGTCCGCTAAGACCCTTTTTACCCCTCACTCTAACCTAAAAAGATGTCAGCTAGAAAGAAGACCTCAAATGTCAAACCGGAAAATCGGGAATCTCCTGGTGCTCTCATGGGGATGGAAGCCCCAGCTCTGCCTGCAGACCAGCGGACAAAGCTGCACTTCTCCTCCTCCGTGCCACTCCTGGAGGCAGCGGTGGCGTGAACGCGACCCGTCAGTTCTTCCCACTTGAGCTGATTTTTAGTAAAAGCATTAAAAAGCAGAAAGATCTCCTGCCCTATTTATTTCAATGCATATTCATGTGTTTCATACATTATTCAAATACTCTTTCGAACTTTGTGATGTTTTGGGAACTCCTTTGTTTGACTTCTTCACACTCCGGCTTATCTTTGTGGCATCCTGTGTGTCAGGTCAATATATTTTATTTCTTCTTGTGTCTCCATCCTGCTGTTTCACATCCTCTGATAAGGATTTAATGTGTTTGATATAAAATTTCAATAGCCAAACAGAATTTTATTTTTATATCTTTTATTTTAAAGAAAGCAATTGTGAAATAGACCAACCACTTGTTTTAAAATTTTAAACATAATACAAATTAGAGCAATAGAATTTGGACAATCAAAGTTAGGACAATAAAGAACAACAAAAGGAAAGAATACGAACATTCAGATCCTTTCCTAAAAAAAGCATGTCTCGCTAACAAAGGATTAAATCTTAAAAGCAATAGCCTGTTGCATATTCATATATCTCATACATGATGCATAAATTCTTTTCAAACAAAAGGGTGTTCTCTGGTTATTGTCAACTTCTCCTCCTTAATCCTGTTGGCGCCTCAAAGACGAAAAGGAGGTGGAAGAAAGTTTGTCTTTTCTGATAATGAGGCTGTGGAAAAGGCCAATCACTTGTTTTTAAAATTTTAAAAGTTTAATAGTGTGAATAATGTGCATTTTATGATTGGCTTTTCATAAATATTAAAATGAATATTATATGTGCTGTGTTAGAAAGTAATGCTGCATTAATTCTCTTAAGTAGTGTGTTAAGTATAGTTTGAGGTTATAAAAAATGTTAAAATAGAAACTATGCTATGTAGGATACTTTTTTTGTAAAGAAAGGACTTGCAGAGAGATAACAGCCACAGGACACCTAAATCTTTCAGAGAAAAAGAATTTATTGCCCTCTTATCAGAAGAAACTAACTTCTTCCCCCCTCAAAGGCACTGTTAGGATTAATTGGAAGAAGTTGACAATGACCAGACAGAATCCTGTATTTGAATGGAATTTATGCATCATGTATGAGATGTATGAATATGTAACAGGCTATTGTTTTTAAGGGTTAATGCTTTGTTAACGCGTGTCCTTTTTTGGGCTTATTTTGCCCAGAAAAAGGTACCCGGACATCCGTAACTCTTTGTCTCTATTGTCTCATATTGTCCTAATTCAAATTGCCCAAAATTTTTGTTACTCTAATTACATTGCTGTTTTTATAACCATTTTATTACTATTAAACTTTTAAAATTTTAAAACACAAGTGATTGGCATTTTTCACCATTGGCTGAGGTACTTGAGAGGTACAGACTTCCTGAATCAACTAATTCCTAAGACCTCTTCTAATGTAATACCCCCCCCCCCGCTTTTCTTTTTCTTTGTGTCTCTGTCCTTTTTCTCTAAATCCAGAAATTTAGCACAGTCTTGAGTGAGTAACAGTCTGTGTCAATTAATGGATTTCCTATCTGTGAGAAACACGGCTCACTACTTAAATTTTTTATAAAGGTTTATTAAAGTATAAAAGGGATAAAATCCAGCACTGGGGTGCTTGGCTATTTGCCAAAAGCACATGGTTAACTTAACTTAAACCATGTTCTCTCTATGCTGTTACATTACAAGGGGTACATGCATATTCATAAGAGTTTATATATATTCAAACATTCCTTTGAGTTTAGATGTTCTTTTGCTTGGTTTTAACCTCGGACTTGTGTTCATGCCATCTTGTAGATTAAACCAATATATTTTATTTCTTCTTGTGGTTCCATCCTGTTTTATTTTCACTCCCTGATAATGAGGGTCAATAAATTCTTTTTTTTTTTTGGTGCTCTGGTTTCTGTTTCCATTATCTTGTCTTTCAGGTAAGATAGTCCCCAAATGTGGGAAACCACCTAATTATTTTACACCATTTTCTGAGTTAGTTACATGAAAAAGCATTTCAACATTTCACAGTCTCTATTATGCTACAGTCTAAGATAGTATACATTACACTACTATTTATAAAAGTTATACAGTGAATTCATAAACAGACAGATTATACTATATTGTGAGAAACGATGCTCATGTTTAAAATTTCAAAGGTTTATTAAACCTTAACAAAAATACAACAAAGGACTAAATAAGGTAAAATTACAGCTCTGGGAGTCTCCGTGACCAGCAGCCACATGCTCGTCTACAAAATGGATTCTCTGCCTTTTATACCCTTAGCCCCTCTTAAAATTTTTTTGTCAGTCAACTCCTTCTCTGCTGTCTATTGGTGGAGATTACTTTCTTACATCTTGATTGGAGGTCAAGTGTTGTTACGCTGCACCTCTTAGTAATAAGCCGACCCTCCCCTAATGCCCTGACTACCAAGGCTATTACAAGGGGGAGGGGAAAGAGGACTATGGGAGGACATATTACAATAACATCACTATACATCTACAAAACTTCTCTTAACTTACACATAATATTCATCTCTTAATTGTGAGACCAAACCATCACGTTACTATTAATCTATAACATATATCAAAAGCAGTAATTACAAATTGTACTATATCAGAATTTTTGTGATCAATAATAACTTGCAAAACAAAAGTTAATACATAAATGTAAAAGCCAATAACTATATTTGTTATTTATAACACTATGGAATTTATGGTTTCCCCCAATGCTTCATTCACCTTGCCATATCTGGCCTTATCTACCATCATGCCCAGAGTTTGTTTGTAAGGACACCTCCTTCTCATTCCTTTCACCAGGATCCACTCACCTTTTATTAGCACCATATGGGGCAGTGCAAAAGTCTAACAGAGAATGAAGACTAACAGTAGATAATCGTGGCTTGAATGAAGTTACAACATCACTGAGTGCTGCCATACAGGACATGCTGGAACTTCAGTATGAATTGGAGAAAAAGGCAGCCAAGTAGTGCCACAATTACAGAATCACAGAATCAACTATATTGGAAAAGATCTTTGAGATCAGAGATTCCGACCTGTGACCTAACATCACCTTGTCAACTAGACCACGACACTAAGTGCCACATCCAGTCTTTTCTTAAACACCTCTAAGTACGGTGACTCCTCCATCTCCCTAGGCAGCCCATTCCAATGCCCAATCACTCTTTCTGTGAAGAATTTCTTCCTGCTGTCCAGCCTAAACCTCCCCTGGTGCAGCTTAAGACTTTGTCCTCTTGTCCTGTTGCTGGTTGCCTGGGAGAAAAGACTGACCCCCACCTGGCTACAATCGCCTTTCAGGGAGCTGTAGAGAGTGATCTGGTCACCCCTGGGCCTCCTCTTCTCCAAGCTAAACAACCCCAGCTTCCCCCAGCCACTCCTCACAGGACTTGTGTTCTAGACCTTTTATCAGCTTTGTTGCCATTCCTTGAACACGCTCCAGCACCTCAACATCCTTCCTAAATTGGAACTGGAATTGGCCCAGAACTGGACACAGTACTCAGGGTGTGGCCTCTCCAGTGCCAAGTACAGGGGAAGGATCAGTTCCCTGGTATTGCAATAATGCAGCTGGGACTCAGTATGTTCATGCAGGAAAAGCCAATTCTTTATTCACATAACTCATTTTATACAGTTTTTACAGACCTTGTGTGCAACTTTAAGTGGTTAATATCTTTCTTGCCAATTACTCTATTGGTTAGTAAAAGCTATTTTACTTGTCTATCAAATCTCTCTATTCTTTAATTGTTTACATATTTTCTTCACTGATTCTCATGGGACAGATTTAATGTTTATGCAGGTGCTAGTTGTTTTTCACCCAGGAATAGATTGTTGTGTTAATGAATCTTTCATACCAAGATTTTTTTCGCATGTGTGAGAAATGACTGCTCACTTTAAGAATTCAAAAGGTTTATTAAATGTTAACAAAAATACAAAAAAGGGACTACATAAGGAAAACCAGGCCTGGGAGCTTCCCTTGTGGCTGCCTACCACATGGCTGGCTCATCTTCAAGATGGATGCTTAGTCTTTTATACCCCTGGGAGTTGCATCAGCCAACCCTGGCCCCTTCCAAAGTCTGTCAGACAACTCTTCTTTGCCGTTTATTGGTGGAGACTGCTTTCTTGTAACTTGATTGGAGGGTCAGGGGTTGTCATGCCCCTCCCCCCCGCCCCCAGCAACAAGCTTTTTCATTCCTATTTGCCCCATGTAAGGGGCACATGTGCACACCTCCTCTCTACCTGTCCTAGACAACCCAGGCTGTCTGATGGCAACAATACAGAAGGGGGGGGGGAAGGGAACTATGTGGAGAATAGAGGACATCTAAACTACAATAACATAACTAAACATCACTAAAGCTTTTCTTAATATTCACACAATAGTCATCCCTTAATTGCGAGAGCAAATCATCTCATTATCTACCTAAAACAATGAGAAGGGCTTTCATGTTTCTCCTGTTCTAATGACATAGCCTTAGCTATGTTGTTAGTTCTGGGAGTGGCTAATTTAATTGCCCTAATCAAATAAGCATGGTAATTGTGGAGGTGAGCCAGACTGGTCTGGTTATTTGGGTCCCACTGAGGGTCAACCTGGGGGATGGCATCATCTACTGTAGGTACATTATGTCCAGCACCCCCCGCTGCTTGTGGATGTTCATCCTCCGACAGCTGCTGAGCTTTCTGCAAAATCATTCCTTTCTCTGATGACCCCAACAAAATCCCCCAAAAAAAATCCCAGTCATTCCATGTATAATCCTCATTTCCCACATATTCCTCTATCTTTTACCCACCCCTATGGGATCATCCCAATATGGGGGTAATTCTTTTTTCAACCCTCTTATATCCTGGGTAGTAAGTGGTAAAATTACAAACCCAAACCCTCCCCCTTGACCCCCCAAAGGAACTTGGCAGAGTGGCATCTGGTGTACTCCTGTCTCTTTGGTCCAGGGGGCTTCTGATCTCCTAAACTGAGTTCCTCTTCTAGTTCTAGGGGGAGATATGATATGCTGCTCCCCTCTCCCCACACCATCATTATTTTTAAGTGGGGCCATAGGAACAGCATTTCCCTGATCCCCTTGCTCCAGGAGTTGAGGATACAGGGGACCTGCAGCTGGCCCTGGGTCAGTTGGCAACACTATAGTGTAGCAGACTCTATGGAGCTGGCTAGAGCTCCATGGAGGGCTGAGAACTGCTGAGTCATGATGAGACAGCAAAATAAACTCCTGTCTTCTACCCCTCGCCCCCACAGCTTATCTCTGTAACCTCATAGGCCACTTTCCCTGACCCTTACTATTGGACAAGTTTGGATCCCCCTGTACAAAGGGGCTGTTTTAGCCCATTCGACAGAAGAAGAGCTGTCGCTGGAACCCTTCACAGACTCCCCAATAAACCATCACTGTGGAACCGCCAGGACTTCTCCTCTCTCGCGTCTGCTTTTGCCTCAGCCAAAGGCACCCTAGCGAGCAAGCAAAGAGCTGAAATGCTAAGAGAGCTGATAATCACTGAAGAGCTGACAATCACCAAGCTTGCTAAGGGTAGCCTGTGGCAACGGCTAGGAGCTGACTGGGTATTCAGGCACTCTGTCCCCCAGAAGGATTGAGCTATCCGGACTATCTTGCATTGCTCAATGATAAGGCCAAGATCGGGGCTTTATTATACTGCAGGACAAGATGGGGGAAGGTGCTGAAAAACATCTCAATCCTCATCATTTTCCTCTTCTCCCATTTTTCTTAATACATAGATTTCTCCTGTTGCTTGTCTAATCCATATCAATCCACATTCCCTTTCAAACCATCCTTTCCAATTTTTCTCTAAATACCTCCACAAAATTCGACACAAATGAATTCTATCTGTTCCATAAGGTGGCCATATAAGCCCTTTTGGCAACTCATACTCTGGCCACACAAAATAACAATATTTTACCATGATCTTCATAGTTACCTCTGGGTGAATGTATAATCTGTTCCAAGACCTCAGCATTCTCCCCAAGGGACTCTCCAGGAGTATTATGGGATCATCATCCCTTTTGCCGGGGCCCCTTCCCAGCTTTACCCTTGCAACCCTCCATGGGTATTAAATATTGGTCCCCGAATGTTTCCGGGTGTGTCCTGCCTGGCTTCGTCTGGCCTCGCAGCTGGACCAAAGGCTGCAGCTGTGGTGTTTTCACCTCAGAGATACCTTTGGCCGTCTGGGTGCTGCAGCTGGGCACCCAGAACAAATCCAGGCAGAATAGGAACTCAGTTTACCTTTGGTGGAAAAGGTTCAGACGACAGTGAAGAGAAAAGGAGCGGGTTCTGCTGTAGAGCTTAAATCCAGAGTTTTATTTCAGCATGGTAGACTTCTGAACGTGGTAAAAGCTCCAGACAGACACCCGGCTGCATGGTCTCGTGTCCTTTTAAGCCCCGGGGACAGGGGGAGGGGAGGGACAGGTGAGGGCCAACCAGGTGTGAGCAAGGGAAGGGGTCAAGGGATGTGGACGCTAGGACAAACCAATGAGCCCAGGCCTGGGGGGCATCTGCCAATCACACGAGCCCTTGCTGGAAGGTTAAGATTGATGGGCAGCTCTTAGGCAGGAGGGCAAAAGGGGGAGGGGGAAAGGTTGGCGCACCTGAGGGGGATGGGATAGTTGAAACAGGAAATGACGACACACTGCAACACATGGGTACCCTCCCAGGTTTACCTGTGCTACCCTCCATGGGTGCCCTCCCAGGTTTGCTCCCCAAAGATCCCATTTTACTCACCAGTGAGATTTTTGGTGTTCCTTCCCTGTGGACTGTTAATGGACCCCCAGTCCACCACTCGTTTATCTCCTGGACAGTCTCGGGAACCCAATCAATTGCCCAGAGCCGGCCACCACCAAGGGGAGCTGATCACCCAAACTGGGTGAGGCGCGCCTTCAGCTACGCTCACTGCCTGCTGCCCTGGACAGTGGAAAGATCCCAGACGAGCCTGCAGTTTTAGGAAAATTAATCCACCAACATCAGAGGTTTATGTCCAAAAAGGAAACAGAGGAGTCCTTTTACTTTATTTGAATAAAGGGAGAGGCCATGGGTCATTCCCCTGGGGTCTCTTGAATTTTTGGAGGATGCGGCCTCCTTTTTATCCTAATTTCCCAGCCACATTTCTCTTCTCTCTTTCCCCATTGGCTGAGGTACTTGAGAGGTACAGACTTCCTGATATGCCTGATACCAAAGATTTCCCTCTAATGTATAACCTTCCCTTTTAATTTTTACTTCTTGTGGAATTTAGGGTTTTTCCCAATTGTTTCTTTCATCTTTCAATGTTCAATTTCCTTTATCAGCCAACCTACAGTTTATTAAGGCAAATATCTTTTTCCATTTATCAATCAGTGGAATCTTTCCCATTGTTTCTTTCATCTCTCAGTGCTAGTTTTATCTACCAGCAGACGTATAGTTTGTTTGTAAAGACAAATCTATCGTTCTTCTCATGCCCATACAGAGCAACATCATATCACTTCAGAAAGCTTCAAACATCTGCCCTTCTTATTCTTTAGCCCAACCTTTTATACTCTTCATGCATTGCACCTGTGTGTGTCTTCTGTTCCCTTTCGTGATTGGTCAGTACACCTCGGCACTCCATGTCTCATTACTATCAATACTGTTCACCTGCTTTTCACAGTTGTAGCCCATTAGGGATGAGGCTTGGCTGCAGCACCACTCCCAATTACCACAAACTGTGTACCTACAGGCCTCTGTTCCCTGATGCAGGAAATCACCCACTATCACTCACTGCTTCCTCCTGGTGCTCCTGCAGGATTCAGGCTCACATGCTACTGACTCTTCAGACAGGGCTTTCTGCCCCTCACCTGCTACCAGGGTACTGAGCCTAGTCTGCAATTCCAGATCTGCTACCAGAATGGGAGTCATCCTCCTGTTACTAGAAGTCAACTGCTTCCAGCCCTCTCTATGTCTCTATTTGTCCCACAGTTGAACAGTCTCTGGCTATCTCTGGTTTTGTGCAGTTGGGGGTTCAGGCTTTGGTCTCTGCAGAGATTCTGTGAAAATCTTGTCTTTATTATTATCTCCCCTGATGCTGTGCAGTCTGTTCCCTTATCTCCTTAATTTGCTAATGCAAGTCCTTGGCCAGCACAACCTCCCTGCAGATGAAGACATCACTTCTACCTGCACCAGGCACTGCCTGCAGCCCCAGACCTAGGGAGCTCATTCCTCCCTCTAAAGCTTTGCCTGAATTGAGGCATTTGAGTTATATTACCCTCTATATCTCAAATAAACTGTCAAAATATCAAAGTAGGAGACAGTTCCAAAACCAAAAGTATTTTACAAAACATCAGCTGCTTCTTCGTGAATCAAATGTGTCGAAGTTAAAGGTCATTTTGCATCTGATCTTCCTAGTCGTGGTATTACAGACTTTTTTCTATTAATGCAGTGTCCAGTGTGAAAAACATGTTCACTCTCCTGTGAAAATTTAAAAAGTTTAATAAAGGACAATAGGTGACAAGGACCATAGAGCAAAGGTTATTACAGCTGGCTGCATCTTGGCACTCAGCCAAGACCACACAGTTACCTTCAGGGGATGCTTCTTAAATACCTTTTAATTACATCAGCCTTTTGCATATTCATAGACCCTTATGTATATCCATAAACTAGATTACATATTCCAGGAACGATTTTACATGGCCCTTCCTCAGGTCTGCCTTTTTAGAGCATGCATGTTTCTTGGCTGTGGTTTTGGCTCCTCTTTATCACTTCCAGTTTGGGCCTTGGTCCATACTGTCTTCAGATGGTGAGTGCTGATAGTTGGCATATCTGTAGCAGGTGTCCTCATCCTATGTTCACCGGATGTTATCCAATCCAAGCAGGCATTTTAACACAAGCATACTTATATCAGCTCTTTCACTACTATGTCTAAGCTTAATTAACAGCAGAAATAAAAACTAGATCTTTATAATCAAAGTTAGTTTAACATGACACATATAAAATCCATTTTAATATTTGTGAAAAGCCAAGAATATAATATGTATCTATAACACAAATATTTCCAATATTATCTGCCACCAGGTGGCTTGAGCATAGTAGACTTTTTCTGTAAGGCATCACATTGCTAGCTGTGAAAAATGCATATTATATGATTGGCTCTTCGCAAATATTAAAAAGGAATACTATATGTGTTATGTTGGAAAGTTATGCTGCATAAATTTGTAGTACTGTATTAATCCTTTTAAAGTAGTGTGGTAAATATAGTTTTAGGCTATAACATAAGATTAAAATAGAAACTATGTGTGGGAACTCAGCACATCACTCTGGATGTCCAGAGTTACTGAGAGAACCCTTGGGGGTCTCAGAAATCCTGGAATGTTGCCAGGAGTGTCTGGTGGCTTAATTTCGATCCATCTACGGAAGTGACAGCAGTTTGAGGATGTGAGAATCACTTGGGAGTGAAAGGTGCAAAAAAGACACATTTACAGGGTGAAATATAGATTTTAGGGTTTTTGGTACAGGGGGGTTATGGAGACAAGATGGAGGGATCAGGGTGTGTCTCGTCCTTCTTTCTTCTTCTTGTCATCCATTTTCTGTGGTGATGTTGGCACTTGGGGATTGGTTCATGGTGAAGGTGCACTTGCTAATATGGGTGAAAGGTATTGGGAAATAAAGGTAAATATCATGTACTTAGATTTTAGTATAAAAAGACGCGACCACCCCGTGGGTGGTCAGAGTGCCTTTGGCTGCCTTGCAGGTCAGACCTCTGTTGGGCAGACAGAAAATTTTGTAGATTAGAAATAATAAAAAATCTGAAGATTGAAAAGCTGAAGAGTCCAGACTCGTCCTTTGAAGTGCGTGCCACCCAAGAACCACCCTACCCATGTCCGGGCAGAGACAGACAGCCGAACCGGACAACTATTCAATGTAAGATACTAATTAGCTCAATAAATGGAGAAGATAATAAAAAAATTCTTCGCACAGAGATAACAGCAAAAAAGACACCAAATTTCCAAGAGAAGAATTATTGCCTCCTTATCAGGAAAAAACAGACTTCTTCCAGACTCCCAGGAGCGAAAAGGAAGTGATTTACAAGATGGGGGGGAAGTTGACGATAAACAGAAAAATCCCTAGTTTGAAAGTGTAAAAAACACCAATCACTTGTTTCTAAAATTTTAAAAGTTTAATAGTAATAAAATGGTTATAAAAACAGCAATGTAATTAGAGTAACAAAAATTTTGGACAATTTGAATTAGGACAGTATGAGACAATAGAGACAAAGAGTTATAGACATCCGGGTACCTTTTTCTGGGCAAAATAAGCCCAAAAAAGGACACGCATTAACAAAGCATTAACCCTTAAAAACAATAGCCTGTTACATATTCATACATCTCATACATGATGCATAAATTCCATTCAAATACAGGATTCTGTCTGGTCATTGTCAACTTCTTCCAATTAATCCTAACGGCATCTTTAGGGCTGAGCAAGGCAGGAAGAAGTTAGTTTCTTCTGATAAGAGGGCAATAAATTCTCTTTCTCTGAAAGATTTAGGTGTCCTGTGGCTGCTATCTCACTGCAAGTCCTTTCTTTACAAAAAAAGTATCCTACATAGCATAGTTTCTATTTTAACATTTTTTATAACCTAAAACTATATTTAACACACTACTTAAGAGAATTAATGCAGCATTACTTTCTAACACAGCACATATAATATTCATTTTAATATTTGTGAAAAGCCAATCATAAAATATGCATTTTTCACAATCCCCACTCTTAGTCTTTGTAAATCATTTGGCTTGAGCAATATTTCTTGTCTACTTGCATCTTCTGGACTATGCTGGCAAAATAAAACAGGGGATTACACAAGGAAGAAATATAAAAACAGTTGTAACACATAAAATGAAAAATCTTAATTTCTTCTAATACATTACCCCACCAGCTAGGTTTTAACATTGTTTTCTAATTTTTGGACCGGTACCTGGGTTATTATATGCATATATTTTTTATTCTTCTTTGATTTCTTTTGCTTTTTCTAGAATGACTTTTCTGTGGTCATCAATTTTCAACAATCTGATATATTAAACTTTCCTCAAACACCCCCTTCTTTGACCAATAAATAGTCCAAAGCCAACCTATTCTGATACACTACAGGTTTTGTTTGGCTTAGCTGACTTGATATTAACTCTAATGCCTGGGCGGTTTTATTTGCTATCATTTCTATAACTGCTTGGAGTCTTGTAATACGACTCAACAGATAATTTGGGGTCAATACAGAGTTAGATTGCTGTGCTGGCTTTACCTTTTTGTTTACTATTTGGTTTTTTACTGAATCTTGAACTGTATCTTTAAGATTAAATGTAAAACAAATCCATCTCTCTCCTTTTGGACATTCAATTCCAAATCTATTACCACTTTTTCCTAAGTTTCTTGCAATCCAATAATTTTCCCCATTTTGCCTGCCGGTACTTAATTTGGATGGTTTATAACAGTGACTGTTGACATGGGTATGTGTAATAAAAAAGGAACTTTGGTTTCTTTCCATGTGATGCTTTCTGTAGCATTTGTGATATGATCTTGCTGGTATCCCGAAAGGGAAAAGACAACAAATAAGTTACAGAAATAGGAATAATAGAGGTCTGGCATGGTTTATACTCCCACCTTCCCTGCCTATGGGGTTGCAACCCATAGCAGGTGTATTTGATTTTCTCGGTGGTGAGTACAGTGGTCAATGCATGCTTGCCCTCTTTTCCCTTGTCACTTCCTTTTTATTAATTTCTAGGCCAATCATTTTTGACACTTTAACTGTGGTTTCCCACTGTTCCTCAGGTATCTCTCATTCAACAGGCACTAATAATTCCCATCCACAAAACAAAGTTCTTACTTCGACACTTCTTGGAACAAAAGCATAGATTTTGTGAACTACATTACTAATTATTCCCACAATTCAAACATTTACTTGTAACCCAGCTAGCATGTCCAGTATTGGGATGAATCAAATAAAGTTTACAGTATGGTATGGATGGAAATGGTAATTCCCCTTCTTCCTTTTACAATTCACAGGCTAAGGTCAGAATATAAGAACTCTTTGACCAAAACAGTCCTGATCCTTCTGTCTGAAGTATTCCTCCCCAAGAAGATGTCGGAGGTGTCTCAGGGTTTATTCAGGCAGTGCTTGAAACCAGTGATGTATGCTTTGCCTTATTTCTTAATTAGGTGTTATTCTTTGTACATTCCTTGGATCATTTGGGTTTTCCCAAACCATTACCACCGAGTCCCCGTTTGAAAGTCAATTTGGTATCACCTGGTTTAGATGTGATAGTCCATTGTTGCAGTGTGATGTCATGGTTTGCCTCAGATACCCCGGGTTTCTCCCTGAAGATTCCTTCCCCAGGTGTGTCAGTCACCTCTCCTTCCCCCTCCCTTGCCCCCTGCCGAGTACTGTCTGTCAATCCTGGCATTCCAGAAGGGTGTCAAGTGATTGGCAGAATTCAAAAGATGCCCCCTACCCCTGGGGGGACATTGGGCCATCCAGGTGTCCTTTGTTCCCTGAGACCTCCTCTCCTGTACCTGGTTGGTGGCCCCCGTATTCCTTCCCTCCCCCTCTCCCCCAGGTAAAGGGGCGAGCAAACCACACGGTCGAGAGTTCTGTTGGAGCTATTGCTGTATTCAGAGGCCTATGGGCCAGGAATAAAGCTCTGGATCTAAACCCTCCATCAGAACCGACTCCTTTCCTTCACCATCACCTTAAAGCTTCTCCGCCAGAGGTAAACCTGAGCTCCTGCATGCCTGGACTTGCCTCCAAGTGCCCAGCTTCAGCATCCAGCTAGCCAAAAGTGTCTCTGGGGTGAAAACACCACAGTGCCGCTATTTGGTTCAGCACCAAGGGCCAGACAAGCTCAGGCATGTCCCGTCCGGCTATATTAGTACTTATTCTAATAGTCCATTCTTCAGTTTCCTTCTCAAGTCCTTTGATTCTGCTGGCATGAATTCACCCTCTTTCCGTGGTTCGGATTGCTGCTTCAGTAGTACCTGGAAAGGACTTCTTAATAGCATAGTGATAAAAGGAAGACAATACTGCATTAACTTTTACCAGTAGCTTTTTTTTTTTCAAAACTTTCTGGGTTTAGCTAAAATCTTTCTCCACAGCTGCCTCTTCTTGTATCCAGCTGTGCTAATAGCTGCAGAGGCAAATTCTTCTTTCTGTGAGCTACAATTAGTTAAACAAGAAAGGCCAGGACAATTTTAACACGAGATGAATCACATCTATTGCTTTTTACTTTTTGGGCAACATTTAACTGTATTAGCCTTACAGACCCATTCCTCAGAACAAAAGCCTCCTCTTTTTAACAGAAAAAAAAAAAACAAAAAAAAACAGAAAGAAAAAAACCCATTTTACTTTAAAAAAATAAACCACTTTATGAGGTTTGGAGAGTCATCAATCTCTGCCTTGCAGATCAGATCCTGCCCTAGCGAGAGCGGGGGGGGGGGCGGGCACAGGCATAGGGACCCTGGGTGCTCGGCTCCGGTCGTTTTTGCCCCCTCTATCTCTCTCTCTTTCCCTCTCTCTCTTCTCTCTCGACCCACTTGCTGGGGCCGAGGCTGCTATCTTGGACTCAGGACCCCGGAAGGTTGGGGGCCACCCCCAGCAGCTCTGCTACTGAGCCAGCCCGCTCCTGAGACCCCGCTGCTCATAGGAGAGTGGCTAAACACTTTTTAGCTTTGATAACTCCAAACCTGGTGTCCCCAGGTGCTCTTGATATTCTTTTTCTTTATTTAACATATCTTCTTTTACTCTTCAAGGAGGGTCCGTTCCCTTAAACCTTCTCCGGAGCCCAGTTCTGCATTGAACAACCTCCTAAACAACCATGTGTTAAGACACTTCCCTGCCCTTCATGTAGAAGCTTCATTCAAACTCTTGTCCTCCTCCAGCACCAAGACATCATCACTCCACATTCCAACATCCCAGAGTCTGCTAACTATTCCTCCCCCAGCACCAAGACATCATCACTTCACATTCCAACATCCCAGAGTCTGCTAACTATTCCTCCCCCTTCTTCAACTTCTCTCTTTCTCCTCTTCTTACTTTCTTTTCTTTTCCCTATCTTTTTCTCTTTTCTTTGTTTCAACGCACCTCAGACTGTATGAGATGTGCACACAACTAGTTTACTTCCAAAAGAAAGCTTACAACTTTCTTTTACTAGGATTGCAGTAGCTGTTATAGCTTGAATACATACTGGCCAGCTGAGGCTTACTGGGTCCAACATCTTTGATACATAAGCTACTGGTCTCTTTACTTCTCCTCACTCCTGAATTAAAATTTTATGAGCTACTCCATTTTCTACATTTATGTACAAATAAAAAGGGTTTTTCTAACAAGGGTAAGCTTAAAGCTGGTACTTAGGCCAGTTTTAACTTTAGCTCTTCTAATTAAACATCATTTTCTTTCATTAATTTTCTATATAAAAATTTTATTGCTTGTGTGTACCTGTCAATCCATAATCTGCAATATCCCAATAATCCAAGTAGTTTTTTTATTTCCCTCTTTGATACCCTTAATCCATTTTTTTCCCAAGAAAATTCAAAAGTTATATAATAGCCTTTTATCCTCAACTTCAGTTTCTCTGGATAATAAAAGATAGTTTCTATTGACCTTCTTTACTGGGAGAATAGAGGTATTATGAGAAGACATATAAAGTTCTAATGTCTCATCTTTTACAAGTCCTTTTATTACTGGCTTCAAACCTTCCCATCCTTCTAAAGATATGGGGTACTGACGTACACGTATAGGACAATCCTCTCTCACTTTTGAGAAAAACTCCAATCACTTGTTGGTTTTTTGGTTTTTTTTTTAAGTTTAATAGTAATAAAATGGTTATAAAAATAGTAATACAATTAGAGTAATAATAATTTGGACAATTTGAATTAGGACAATATAAGACAAGAGAACCAAAGAGTTACGGATGTCCGGATGTCTGGGTACCTTTTTCTGGGCAGCACGAGCCTGAAAAAGGACACCCATTAACAGAGGATTAACCCTTAAAAACAATAGCCTGTTGCATATTCATACACTTCATACATGATGCATAAATTCCATTCAAATACAGGATTCCATCTAGTCATTGCCAGCTTCTTCATCTGAATCCTAACAGTGCCTTTGAGGCCGGAAGAAGTTAGTTTCTTCTGATAAGAGGGCAATAAATTCTTTTTCTCTGAAAGATTTAGGTGTCCTGTGGCTGCTATCTTGCTGCAAGTCCTTTCTTTTAAAAAAGTATCCTACATAGCATAGTTTCTATTTAAACATTTTTTATAACCTAAAACTATATTTAACACACTACTGTTATAAATGATCAAATCGTGAGCCAAAATTATCAAAAAATTTAGCAAAGATTTATTAATTTGTCTGCGAGACCAAAGTTTGGTCTTTGAAACCACCACAGCCAAAGATACGGTGTCGAGCCCAGGGTCGACACCAGGTGAACCTGGATCTGACCTCCAGAGTGTCAGAGTCTCCCCCTCGGTTCACAAATGCTGCCTCTTGCAGCGGGGTTTTATACAGTTTATTTTGCCCGAGGCATAGATGACCAAATTTCCTCTGTATCTCTTCACATGCATAGCTGGACAAAGGCCGAGTCCAGGTGTGCCATCGACGTCAATTGGCTTCTGGGAAGCCGTGTATTCAGATGTATCAGTTTGGCGCTGCTGACTATCTTGATAGATGCATTCGGCAAGGCGATATTCATACGTTAAGGCATCGATCGTTATCTTAACATGCATCTGGGAACTAGTTGAATCTGAATAGGACAGATGCTCCTGGCCGGGGTGGTCAAAAGACATGGTTTGGATTTCACAATATTTTATACCATACATTAATAGCATGAATTATCACTATCATATACTACAATCCCTCCCCATTTATATCACTAATTTAATTCATGCTTCTTTTATAATCCAAATTGCTAAATTTCTTTCATTTCTACTCCTACCCACCACCATTAAGGGTCTTTCACAAAGAGAGTAACCTTTATTACACGATCCTGTACTCTCCTTGTGGAACACCCTGATATTCCGTATTATTTCCGTTAGTTTTCACTCGTTTCTCAACTTTTGCCAATACTTTGGCAGCGTTGCTGGCATACTTCCTTTCTCCCAATCTCATGATCTTAGATGTGTTGCCTCTGGAAGCCACCTCCGGGTCCACAGGTAGTATTGCTATCTGCATCCCCTGGGCCACGGAATGGATCAGTCTAATAAAACAAGGAATTAGACAGGACAGGAATAGGATTCTGGCTACTGAACAGAGCACAAAAAACATCACTTTGTTCCACCAGGCCCCATCGAACAATCTGTCCCACCATGAAGATTGCAAAATCGAATTCCGTTTTTGAACGGGGACGTGGGCCACCTTTTTGATTTCGGCTGCCAAACCTCTTATGGTTTCCCCATAATCATCAATTTCAATACAACATTCTGATTCATTGAACTTCCCACACGCTCCCCCTTCTTCGGCCAGCAAATAGTCTAAAGCTATTCAATTCTGGTACACAAATGCCCATACCTGAGTGTGCTGCCGACTAAGTAAATCCAGGGCCTCAGAGGTGTGATTCGATACAATTTCTACCACTGCCTGCAGCCAAATCAAATCAGTCTGTTCAGTAGATAAATTGGAGTCCTATACCTGTGGTTTCCATCCTGGGCCCATGTGGCCGGTCCATAATAATCAATTATTCTTGCCGCCAGCCACTCTTCCTCCCCCCAAGTTTGTTTACCACGTATCACTGGTATCATCTTTTCAGGCTTCTCCTCGCCCTTCTCAGGGTCTCGTACAGTGAAGCCCCTAATAGGTTGCTCTTTGTTCGAGGGAGAGTAAAGAACACCGGCCAGATCATGCCTAAAGTGTATGATCCTTTCCACCTTGGGGGTAACTCACTGGATGCCTTCTTCCCACAAATCCAATAAATTCCATCTGATGTTTATTCTCCCTGGGTCTCCCTAGTATTCTCTCAGGCCCTCCAAGGATTGAAAAGGGTTGGATTTTTGACCCTACACAGTCCTATTCTTTTGTTCCATTCACAATTTGTCTCATTCTTCCGGCTCCAGTACCCCGAAGGGGGTTCTGGATGCCAGACCTTGCTTTTTGTGTTTGAGTTCACCGTCAGGGTAGACACACACGGAGTGTATCCCACCATTTCGGTGTACTCCTTTCCTTCTTGACTGATGCAGATGGTTCCAATCACCCTCTGGTCCAAAATCCATCCCTCAGGTCTCTGTGCCAATTTTGAGACCCTCAGATTGTCCCATTTCAAAAGCTGTTCTGGAGCCAAACCTTCCCCTTTCCAAGGCCATTTTTCTGCTGACTTCAGCCCCCACAAATCCAACAATTTGACAATCCTAATTCAGTTGCAATCTCTTGCATCAGGTCAATGAACATGTTCCTATCCAGGGAAGGTAGTTCCCCATCAGCATATTATTTCTCCAGCAATTCATACTGTTCTCCCAGTGTTTTCAGTCTTTCCTGTTCAACTTGTTTTCTCCTCATTTCTGACTCCCTTTGCTTCAGTTCCTGAGTTATTTCTCTCATTCTCCCCTCAGGATCCTCACCATCTTTATTTCTTGTGAAGCAGACAACCCAGTCATATTGCAGGCACACCCTATCATCATTCGCCTGTGCCAAATCCAATATGATTGGTTCTCTGTTCAAGGTAAATTTGCTATCAAATTTAACATTTCTCCCCATCCAATACATTTTCCCGTTCATCATGCATATCCCCAGCCTCGCATTGTCATAACACAATGGATTCACCTGGTGATACACGACAAAGATCGATTCCGTCTTCCCCCCAACCCACATGGTTCGGTTGCATTGGTTACAAATGGGGATTGACATTATTTCTGCATTTCGTTTCCATATCTGGTGTTTGTGCTCATCTGACTGCCCATTCCTTGGCCCTGACTCAGGATTGATACACCAAATCCCTTTTCCAATTCACACAATTTGACCCTCGTGCCGTTTTCCAACAGTACCTGCCAGGCTCCTTGAGACATTCTTCCGGAGCTTGGTATACTGAGGGTTTCCCGTCCCCTTGCACAATGGGGACCACCTGAGTGCAATTCCCACACTCATCTGCGGAGCTCTCATTTCTGCCTCTCATCGGGATCTCAATGTGCAGACTCTGCGTCCTGCACACAGCTAGGCTCAGGCTAATCAAGATTCCCACCAGATGTACTCCTCTGCCTTTGCCTCTACCCCCTGGGGTGCCACCAGCGGCGAGGAAGACCATCTTCGTGGCAGGAGGAGTATTCTTCAGGGAACACGTTCTCTGACCTAGCTGCATACCTCCTTTTAAAGGCACCCCACCATGAAACCCTGATGGCATCGGAGCTGCCCAGTACTTTGATTGACTTCCGGCACTCCACATCCAGAATCTCTGCCTTTGATCTAAGCTTCCCACGCACCCCGTTCTGAAAAATCTGAAACCTCTCCTGTGAATCTAATTCAATGATTCCCAAATTTGTGGCTAAGGTTAGGATTTGGTCAGTCAGCTCGAGCTCTTCCTCCAGACACTGAGTGCATAGCCCCTTTGGCCACTGTCCCCTTCTACAGTGAACAACAAACACCCCCTGACAATATTCACACTTGAAGTGTACAAACGGATAGCATACACAATCAGACAGTATACAACCCATCCGCTCGCCGTCGGTCATTTACAAGGACGTTGGAGTCTGAGTTTCAGGTTGCCTGGGGAAAAAGTGACCCTCCACTCGGGTGCTTCCTCCTGACGTTCGACTTTCTTCACGCTAGATGTGTGTATCCAGCCTTTCTCCGCCCTCCGAACGGCCGTGTCTATTGTCAGGAGCACAAGAAAGGGACCTTCCCAGTGAGGAGAGAGGGGTACATCTTTCCACACTTTCACAAGCACTCTGTCACCCGGTTGGATTTTGTGGATAGCGAATCCCAGAGGAGCACTTTGAGCCACTATCCCTTGTTTTCTGAGTTCTAGCAAATTTTTGTTGATTGCAACCAGATACGGTTGAATCTTACAGTCCTCAAACCTGGGGTGTCCCACCGGCACTCCATGTCTATATGAAAACCCAGATAACATTTCAAACGGTGAGAACCCCGTCTCTGAATGAGGCATCGTTCTGATATTAAGCAATGCAAAAGGCAGGCATTTCAACCAAGACATCTGAGTTTCTAAAATCAATTTAGATAACTGCGCCTTCAAGGTCTGATTCATCCTTTCAACCTGTCCCGAGCTCTGGGGATGCCACGGAGTGTGCTATTCCCACCGAATGTCTAGCGCATCAGCCATCTGCTTAATAATCTTCAATGTAAAATGTGTCCCTTGGTCCGAATCAATACAATTCACCACCCCATATGGGGGTACAATTTCTTCCAACAATTTTCTGGACACTGTTTGAGCCACTGCCCTTGGGCTAGGAAAAGCCTCCACCCAATGGGTCAATTTGTCCACAATCACAAGCACAAATTTGAATCTTCCCACTTTTGGCAACTCTGTGAAATCAACCTGAATTCTTTCAAATGGTCGGTACACAACGGGGCAGCTCCCCAGGGTGGCCTGTTTTGCCCTTGTCTTGTTAATTCTCTGACAAATCAGGAACCCTTGTACCTCTTGTTTGGCCAATTCTTAAATTCCCTTGCACCCGAAAAATTTCAAAAATTGTTCTGCCAGGGCTTGTGCCCCCCAATGTGTTTGCTGGTGCAGTTTCTGCAAAATCCTCCTGGTAAAACCTTTAGAAACTAGTTCTCTCCTGTCAGGTAATCTCCACTTAGCTTCTTTCAATTCTCCTCCAATCTTTTCATAACATTCGATCTCCTTTTGGGAGGGCTGTTTTGCAGAGACAGCCAAAAAATCCACAACTTTGTGAAAGTTGTAAAGCTGGTATGTTTATTATTACAGCGCCGGATGCATGCGGAGATTACTCTCCTTAAAAGGCATGTGTACCTCTGGGAACTTCAGGTCCCTTTTTATCCTTCTCTCAGATACATATACATACAATTTCACAATAGGTTCATACATATTCATTTTTACGAATTTCGCGTGACATTTGCCGCTAGTTCTTCTTTATCAGAAAAAATTCTTAGGTCAGGTTGACCTGCTCTTACAGCAGTGTCTCTGTTTCTCTCTATCACCCTCTGTCTCCCCCCCCTTATCTGTCTTTCACTGAATCCTTGAGCTTTCTTGGGTTTTTCTTCAAGATCTCTAGTAGGTCTTGGTGCTTAATTAATTGTTTTACTAATGTAAGGTCCATTCTAATAGGAGTAGGTGATAGTCTGTGATTCATTGTGCAATGGGTTTTAATCAACTGGTGGGATGTCACTCGGGCTAAGTACAAAAAACTACACTCGATAATCTTAACAAATTACAAATACAAAAATTAAAATGATTTCTGCTAGACGAAATAACATAGTTGTTATCAATCTTTACAGCAGCACAAGCAGTTCTTAGGCATACACAACTTTTACCAGTATATACGAGCACAGTTTTCTGGTCAGTGACTGGATGAATTTCGAAGTGGCAAATACTCTGTTCAGTGTCTAGGTACACATCTTGGGCATTAATAGTATTGCTTTCACAAATTAATCTCAGCTGTTCTCTAGTAATGCAGGATTCTAAGTTTACTGTTTTCCACTTTTCATTCACCTTTTGTGCTTACACTTTTTGTTCTGAAGGGTAGAGCACTGTTTTTTCATGATTTAATCTTAGTGCAATGATGGGATGGATTACGTAAACAATGGCATTACATATGGTAAGCACAAAGGCAGTAGCTACATTAGAAGCAGGATCATAGGTAAAATTTACTATAGTTTACCAGGATTGAAACTTCTTTTCAAAATCAATCGCATTATCTCAGGCAATTTTATGAATTTCATCTGGAAAATTACTTTCACCCCCTTCCCGTATGATCAGAGCTGCTGTTGCCTGCATCTATAACTGTGTTTGTATACAACTGAAAGTTAAAGACATGTTATCTTGAACTGTGCAAAGTGCTTCTACTATTAACTTGTGGTCTTGGTCCCAGGCCTTTTCTCACTTTGGCAGTGCTTCTGAAATCTGCTACTGGCTAGTTCCTAATGCCAATAGAGATGACTGTAAAGGCTGTTTCAATTTTGTTAGGCCACCTGCTGCAGTGGCCAGTTTATTCATCAGTATTTCTGAATCAATTCCATTTAAAACTCCCAATCCTGTCCCTAATATCCCAGTTAGATCCTTTCTTATTCTGCTCCTGAGGTATACCTGTCTTTGTACCCACATTGTCCAGCCCTCAAAGGATGTTCTTAGGAAAGAGGAGCAGGCTGGTTGGGTTTTTGAAAGGTTCTTGTTCTTGCCATTCTTGCTCTTCATATACCTGATTCCTGTGGATTACTACAGTGGATAGGTTTAAATCTTTTATCTCAGAAAGTTCTCCCATGGATCTAGTATACTGATTAAAAGCCTGGGACTAAGGCTATTCAGCATCACTTTGGATAGAGGTACTCTCTAGTTCTAAAACTTCAGTTATAATTACATACAAAACAATTCTATAAATCAAAGTATGAACTACCCTCCACTGCAATATACTCATTTTGTCTGAGTAAGTTTTAATCTCAGTTCATTGTCTTCTGGTGTCACTCTCTAAGGGGCTCTTGGGGCCTTCTTCACTGGAGAGTGATGGATCTAGGCATTCTGGTCCTTGATCTTGATTGCGGTGAAGGTGGTGAGAAGTACTTGCAGTGGTCCCTCTCACTGGTTCTAAAGTCTTTTCTGCAAGAGGCTTAACATATACATAATCTCCAGACTGTATGTTATGTACTGGCTCATCTAACTCCTTGCTCCGAGTTCCAGCCATGTGTTTTCAATTTCTTTGAGCTGTTTGCTTAAAGCTACCATGTAGGGGGCCAGTGTTACTTCTCTAATGTGGGTGGACATTCTCTTTTGTATTCTATATGGTCTTCTATAAAGCATTTCAAGAGGACTCAGCTTTCTTTTAGCCTGAGGTTTAGTTCGAATTTGTGATAGTGTCAGTGGAAGAGCTTGGGGCTAGGGTAGATTAACTTCCTGCCCCAGTCTTACAATCTGCTGCTTAATCAAATGATTCATTTTCTCTACCTGGCTGCTTGATTGGGGGCGGTATGGAGTGTGAAGTTCCCAATCTATTCTCAGGTGGCTACTAATCTGTTGCACTATTTTGGAAATGAAATGTGATCCTCTATTTGTGGATATTGTGGCTGGAACTCTGAAGCGTGGTATTATTACTTGTAATAATACCCTGGTTACTTCTCGAGCTTTGACAGTTCTGGTGGGGAATGCTTCTGGCCACGCTGAAAATGTATCTGTCAATATCAATAAATACCGATACCCCCCTTTCCTTGGGAGTTCTGAAAAGTCAATTTGCCACTGCTGTCCAGGCTCATGGCCTCTCCCAATCCAACCAAGTTTCGGCCTGGGGGTATTTTTGGGGTTAGTCTGGAGGCAAAGATCACACTGTCGGTTTACCTGAGTAATAGTGGCATATAAATTCCTGACAATGATTCTTTCAATCAGATGTGTGTTCTAGAAAGCTTGTGGAAACTACTACTTCAAAGTCAACACTTCATTTCGATGCACTCTGTAACACTGGCAGCCTTGGTCATTTTGGGAAAGGAGCCACGCTTTATAAAAGCTTTTAAGTAGTTAGGCCTTAGAGTGTTTTCTAGTGCTCCTCCGTCACTAGTGACCACGAAAATGGGAAGGGATTACCATCTCTCTTTCAATGGTAGCCCACCCCTTGTGGTTGCATGTCTCTTTTGATTAGTATTATTATATTCTGGCTTACCTTCAAGGAAATCTGTCTCTAATTACTTCACCTTTTGCTGCTTTCTTTGCCTCTCCATCTGCCAGCTCATTTCCTTCTTCCAATTCTAAGCTCACTCTCTGGTATGCCTTAATATGCACGGTTGCTACCTTTTCAGGCAGCTGAACTGTTTCCAGCAGCCAGATTATCTCCTCTTTCCTTGTGAGGTTAGCAGTCTCCTCTCCTTCTAGATGGCTCCATGTGCATGCACGACTCTGAATGCATACTTCGAGTCTGTATAGATATTTATTTTCTTTTCTTTTTGCTGTTTCTAAGGCATGGGTCAGTGCATTTATCTCGGTCTTCTGTGCAGAGGTACCTGTTGGTAAGGGTCTAGACTCTATTACCTCTCTGCAGGTAATTACTGTGTACTTAGCATGTCGCTTTCCACTGGCAATGTAGCTGCTCCTGTCAGTGAACTAGGTCTCTGCATCGTCCAGAGGAGTGTCTTTCAAGTCTGGGCATCTGGAGTAGGTGGCTTCAATGGTCTCCAGGCAATCATGGCGTACTGCTTCTCCTTGATTCCACTGAGAAAAGAAGCTGGGTTGACAATATTAGTCACTACTATCTCTACATCATCTTGCTCTACCATGCTGGCCTGGTATTTCAGGAACTTCTGTGGTGAGACCCAGTGGCTGCCCTTTACTGCTAGTACTGCAGACACTGCGGGACACTAGCACAGTCATTTTTGTCCCAGGGTAAACTTGCGTGCTTTTTGAATATTCAGCACAACTGCTGCTACAGCTCTGAGGCAACTTGGCCATCCTTTGACTGTTGCATCTAGTTGCTTGGAGAAGTAAGCAACTGCCCTCTGGTATGGACCCAAGTCCTGAGCCAGTATTCCCAGGGCAATTCTTTGTCTTTCATGGGAAAATAGAAAGAATGGTTTACTTACATCTGGAGGTCTCAAAGCTGGAGCTGACATGAGGGCACTCTTTAGCTGGTGAAAGGCCCATGTGGCTTCTTTGTCTACTGGAGATCTCTGTTTCTATTGGTAATAAGAGCATAGAGGGGTCTGACGAGCAGTCCATAATTATAAACTTACAGCCGGCACCACCCTGCCATGCTTAAGAAGGTTCGGAGTGTCGTAACGGCGGGAGAGATGCAACACATCATATGCGATGAATAGCAAATCTCGAAGTTTATTGAAACTCCACACATATTTATATCAGTGTTAATGAAGCTTATACATATTGCAAAAGCCGAGCTCATTATTGGTTAAAGCACACTTAGATCAAACACACCTACTTCTATCTCTTAACAATTATTTTGCTTCTATGTGTACATTCTTCTAATTTCTCTACCTTGGGATAGCTACATTTTCTGGCAAGCAATTTTCTCCCCCGTCTTCCCGTTTTAGAGAAGGTCACTGTGACCTTCGTCAGTAATTAGGCACCGGTTGCTCAGTTCCCAGCTTGTTTCTCTTACCCTTATCCATCGGTATCACATCGGAATGTCCTTTCTCAGCTAACCAATTATCCAAAAAGCTCTCTACATCTCCCCTGTTTTTCTGTTGAACAAGCATGGTTTGATTAAATGCAGTAGTTATCATCTTTCGCACCATATTCTGTAAGCATATACAAAAACAAGGCAAGACTAATACTAACAGCAAAGCTACAATAGCTACTACAATGCTAACCTTAACAATAGAACATAACCATGATCCTAAGTTTAAAGATTTGAGCCATTCATCAATACCAAGGCCTGATTCCACCTGTAAGTTCCTAGTTAACCTCCGTAACTCAGAGAGCTGTGAGTGTACAGATTGTGCATGATCAGAGAGATTGATGCAACACATGCCCTCAAATTCATCACAACCATGGCCTTGTGCAAGTAAGAGAAAATCAATTGCAGCTCTATTTTAAAGTGTCGCATAGCAAATAAAATCTACATCAAGCAAAAGACTGGAAATTGCTAAAGAAGTTGCATTTGTTTGTTTAACAAGCTAACACCTTAACTTATTTAAAATAGCATAAGCACCTGCTCCTGATACCCCTGGAGTTAAGAAAGATGCTGCAACTATGGCCGCTGGGGACCAAAACTTTACATCATCCCGGCAATCGGCTGCAAATGCATGAGCCATTCGTCTGCCTCTACGATGGCGACAGCTCATGTTAAGTATCATGGACATGTTAGGTGTAAGTAGAGACAGCCGTCCAAGTGTACATGGTCCCCTGCGCAGCATTGATGGGATACCAGCCCAAGCACGGTCCCCACATATCAGGAAATATCCTGCTGGCAACTGAATAGGGTCATTTGATGAGACTGACACTCTCTTTGTTGTATAACTGCACCAGGCCGATGCATTACAGTAGACAGCCATGCTGGAAGTTACAACATTAGAATGGTTCTTGACTGACAGCAGGCTTCTATGGTTAAAGTGAATGCATGCATCTGCCATCACTGACCCTAACAACTCTAACTCTTGGGGCTCCTGTGGTGCTAGAGGAAAGTGGGAAATCCATTGATCCCAATTGTCCACACTCACCCTAGCATTGCTGACCTTACAAGTTGGCACATGTAAAGGGCACGGCCAGGGATCTGCTGGTAATCCAACCAAACAAGTTGTGAAAGGATTGCCAGGAGAAGACAACGACAGGCAAATAGTCTCCTGTTTAGTTAGGTTTGCCAGGGTGACCCATATGTTAGTTTTGGGCTGAGGTGGGGCCCATGCCTGATGGTCTACACTGTCCCCAAAAGAAGCAAAAATTAATAAAGCGACAACATAAAGTTTCCATCCCATCTTGATTTCCTCAGGCACCCTTTTGGGCCACTCGGCCATCAAGCCTGTCACAAACTCTTAAGAACGTCTCTTTCTCCTTAGCTTCAGCCCCTTTAAGCTTTTCAGACAATCCTCCCACACTTGATTGGGATCCTGACCCACCAAAATAGGACCTATCACGTTTGCTTGTGCCAGAGGAATATTTCTACCACACTTAGTCTGCAAGATACAGGACCGAGATATCCCCAGAATACGTCTGACTAAATGTTGTATTTCCCACCTAAATCATGCGAGGATCTTCTGTTCTGGGGACTCATACAATTGTAACCCCTGGAAACCGGGCAGCCCTGTGAACGATGTAAGATCCCTCTGCCAAGAGTTAAACCGCCAATAGAACTTACACCTTTCACACCACAACTCAGGTAATCGAGTTTGGTGTACCCACTTAGTCTCCTGACAACCTCCACAAAAAAGCAGTACCCATGCAGTACAGCGTCTATCTTGACACTTAATACAAGCTAAATTTCTAGGCCCCTCAAATTCCAACTCAGAAAGCATCGAATACAAGCTTAATATGTTATCAAGAGATTTGCACCGATCAATTGCTCGATCGATGGCAGCATCACAGTGTCCTTTCAGTTTGAGAAGTATCGGTCGAAGGATGATCAGCAGCTTCGTCCCCACCCGCTGACGATCCCCTTCGCTCAGCCGGTCGAGATGTTCCATCAAGCACAGCTGCTCGGGTCCATTTAGCAGGTACCCACAAAGGTCCTGTAGGAGTAGAAACACAAAGATATCCGCGGCCCCAATATAACACCTTAGCAGGACTTTGCCATTGTCCTGACTTGGGATCCCTGTATCTCACCCACACATCTTTCTTTACACCATCTGCTTCACGTACATAGTGACGAATCACAGCAGGAACCTTGTTTTCCCCAAAAACACACAGGTGGTTCAAAACAAACAAGCACTTTAACAATCTCTCCTGTGGCTCTCTGGTATCCTTATATTTACTCAGATATCTTTTTAAGGTACCATTTGCTCTCTCAACAATCGCTTGTCCTGTAGGAGAATTGGGGATGCTGGTTATGTGCTCTATTCCCCACATTTGCAGAAATTGCTTTATTCTTTTGCTACTGTAAGCAGGCCCATTGTCTGTCTTGATACGCTGTGGTACTCCCATTACTGCAAAACAACTGCTGAGATGTCTCTCTACCTGCCCTGCTTTCTCACCAGTCTGCGCTGTGGCCCATATAAAATGACTGTAAGTGTCTATGGTAACATGTACATACTTCAACCTCCCAAACTCTGCCACATGTGTGACATCCATTTGCCAGGTCTCATTTGTGCTCAGCCCTCTTGGGTTAACTCCCAGACCTAAACCACAGCCTCCATTATGATGACTGCATATAGGACAGGCTTTGACTATTGCCCGTGCCTCCTCCATAGATATTTGAAATTCTCTATGAAGGCCTTTTGCATTCTGGTGGAACATGGAGTGTGCCTCTCTGGCTATGGTCTGTTTGGGAATCGGAGTTGCTTGTGTGACTGAGACTAACTTATCTGCTCGCATGTTACCTTCTCCCAGACCAATATCCCATTTGTGACTTCTGATATGGATAACACAAAAGGAATGCTTTCTTAGCCTAATTGCTCTCTGCAGTTGCATAAACAGCTCGTGTAACCTCCTGTTTTGAACCTCTTTTATGGAGGCATCCTCTATTCTCTCACACACTCCTGCAACATACAAAGAATCTGTTACAATGTTAAGAGGTCCAGAGAAATGCATCATGGCCCATACAACAGCCAAAAGCTCCATCGTTTGTAAAGTGTCCACCTCAGTAGCTCGGAGTATGTGATGATGCCATTGTCCCTTTTCTCGCCAGGTCACTGCAGCAGTTTTAGATTTTCTTCCTGCATCAGTGTAGGCAGTTGTAGCATCCGATAAGGGCTTCAGTGATCTTTTTGGGCATTGAATCCAACCCCATTGTCCTACCCAATTCAATGGTACATTGGGAATATCATCAGTGGCAGTCACGCTACCGGCTCCCAACAGGGCCTCTTGTAACTCCATACTGTTTGCCAGATACCAGGTCAATGTATCCTTTTTCATCGGTATCTGTATCTGATCAGGTTTCTTTCCCATAATCTGTATTGTCCGTTCACGACCCTTTTTAAGCAGATCAGCTAGACTTTCAATTTTCTGAAGAAGGGTTTTCTGTTGTTGAAGTGGAGGAGATATCCATTCCAAGGCCCATGTCTCCCCCGTTTTTCTGTTATGCTGAGTAAGTGCACCCAGTAAAAATTTTGGCCCGCACCAAACCGTCAACTGTATAGGAAGGTCGAGATCACGTCTCCGAACACTGCCTTGTGTAACACAGTCCAATATCTGCTGCAGTGTCTCAGCCTGTTCAGGGGCTATACGAACAGGCTGTGCCGGATCCGTCCCCTTCAGTAAAGGTCGAAGCTCGTCCAAGAGGTCATTAGGGATACCAACAATGGGGCGTAGCCACTGTAGATCCCCCAGTAATTTCTGAACATCATGCAATGTATGTAATTTGATGTTTAATTGCAATTTTTGAGGGGTAACAATTTGATCAGTAAGTGTCCACCCCAAATATTTCCACGGTGCAGACAACTGAATTTTTTCAGGAGCTACAGTCAGTCCATGGAGCTTCAGAGCATCATGTATTGCCTGAATTTGTTGACACGCAAAAGGTTCTGGTTGTGCAAATAGAATGTCATCCATATAATGATAAATAATTGTGTCAGGCCAGGCATGTCGCAAGGGCTGTAGAGCTGCAGCGACATAAAGTTGACACAAGGTGGCGCTGTTCCGCATTCCCTGGGGAAGAGAAACCCATTCGAATCTCTTGTCCGGCTCTGCTCTGTTTAAAGACGGCAAAGTGAATGCAAACCTCCGAGTATCTCGAGGATGCAGAGCAATAGTAAAAAAGCAGTCCTTCAGATCAATAATCAGAAGTGGCCAGTCCCTTGGTAGCATAGCCGGGTTAGGTAAACCAGGTTGTAGGGCTCCCATTGGCTCCATCTGTTCATTCACAGCCCGCAGATCATGTATTAAGCGATACTTTCCCGACTTCTTTTTAATCACAAAGATGGGCGTGTTCCATGGACTTGTTGACAGCTGTAAATGTCCTTGTTTATATTGTTCGTATACCAGCATGTGAACCTGCTCGAGACTTTCCCTTTTTAAAGGCCACTGCTTAACCCATACCGGAGTGTTCGTGGTCCAGGTCAATGGGATTGGGAAAGTCCATGCAATGGCCCTTAGCCTAAAAGGTGCTCATTTGTCAAAACCACACCCATCTGAGCCAGAATGTCCCGACCGATAAGGCACTGCACAGTAGGAGGCAAAGGTACAACTGACAAAACACCCCGTACAGCTTTATCCTCAATAGTCACAGTTAACATGGGTGTCTTCCTTGCAAGTGTCAGGCCTCCAACTCCGGTCACTGGCATAGTAGTTGACTGCAATGGCCAATTGTGGGGCCAAAAATCCGGACTCACAATGCTGGAGTCTGCGCCAGTGTCTAGCAGTCCTTCCAAGGTTCGCCTTTCGCCCTGATAGTCCAAAATGATAGTGCGCTTTGGCCGTTCATTTAAGTTCATTGTCAAAAGGGCAAGGCCCCCCGTGGATCCGAATCCATGCTCTCCTCTGGACTGTGCCTGGCGAGGGGGTACAGTCTTAGCCAACTGCTGCAAAGGAATCAATTGAGCTATCCTTTGTCCCTTTTCGATCCTCATCGGTGGAAAAAGAGTATGCACCATAATAGAAATCTCTCCTGTGTAATCAGCATCTATTACTCCAGATAAAACAAATAAACCCATCATCGTAGCCGAGGAACGCCCTAAAAGCAGAGCCCCCATAGGTAAGCCGTCAATAATGAGTGGCCCTTTTACCCCAGTTGGAACCTTTTCCGGGCGAGTAGTCATCAAAGTCACAGCTGCTGCTGCTTCGAGGTCTAGTCCAAGGCTCCCGGCAGTTGCGGGCTGGGGGCAGGTTGAGTCGAAGTTGTGACAGCTGCTATTTGTGTCTGGGCGCGGCGGCTGGCGGGCGCGCTGGCTCTGCCGTTTCCCGAGCGGCGTCTGCAGATTCCAGTATTGTGGGTGTCCAGGCGGCAACGGCTACACCAAACACTGACGGCGGGACAGTCCCGTCGCGCATGTCCCGTTCCTCCACATCGGTAGCACCTGCATCGGCTAGTGGATGGAGCTCGTGGAGCATTTATTGCAGCTGCTTGGAGCGGGGCGAGGGCTGCCAGTACTTGGTTTTGAGAGGACTCTGCCTGCTTCTGCAACCCGGCCCCGAGCTCTTTAATAGCATCTACTAACATTGCCTGTGATCCCAGCGGGACATTAGCTAATCGCTCTAAAGCTTCCTCTATAGACCAATTAGCCCCCAGGGTATTTATCACATTCTTGGTAAGCTGATTGCCGTTTTGAAGTGCGCATTGTTTGAGCATGGACCCTTTCATGAATTCAGGGACTCCTGCTCGTTCAATAGTGCTGGCTACCCTGTCTATAAAAGCTCCGAAAGACTCTTCCGTACCTTGCTTCATTCCCATGTAAGAAGGAATTCCTCCCGGGTCCTTAATTCTGTCGATAGCTAAACGTGCTAACCGCATAGCCTCCCTGCACTTTTCGGGCCTAATCAATGCTTGTGCCTCCGTTCTAAGGAACGGCCCGAACCCCATTAACTCCTCCAGGGTCACCCCATATAACGGGTCTCCTGGTTGCCGTACCACTGCGACACATTGCTGACAAATCGCCTGCCAATGGGCATTAAATAAAAGCTGTTGGTGTTGAGTAAAAATGAGCCATGTTACCGTCCTGCAATCTGCTGGCAGCAAAACCTGAGTGCTCCAGATGTAATCCAGCATTTGTTTTGTGGGTTCACTAGTTACTCCAAATTGACTAACTGTGGGTCGTAACTGCGATAACAGTTTCCAGTCCAGGGCAGTTATTGTGGCTTGAAACCCTCCCCCCGGCTGGGGAGAATAGACCACCAGGCAGGCCATTTCCATAGCAGCCGATCTTGCCTCCTCATCCCCCGTGTCCATAAATTCTTTAGCTACCGCCGCCCATGCCTCCCTTCGCTGCTGAGCAACGGCCCTTGCAAGGTCACCGTCCGACCCGGGGACAGTCGAACCGCTAAGCGGAGGAGGTGTAGGGCTTAACACCGGGACAGGCAGCGCGGACGGCACGGCTGGAGGACACGCGGGGGGGGGCTGCTCCCCGAAAGAGGAACTGGTAGCGGCGGGGAGCCGTTGTCTGGAGCGGGGGCTGGGGTTGGCGGGGAGCCGCCGCTTATTGCAGATGCCGGTGCCGGCGGCAGACCGCCACCTGAGGCAGGAACCGAAATCGGTGAGGGGGTGCCCGTCAAAATAGGCGCCGAAGCTGGCGGGGCCGTGCTGCTTAAAGCAGGCACCGATGGGGGTGGGGAACTGCCGTTTAAGGTAGAAGGCGATGCCGGCGGCAGATTGACTGTGGATGTAACAGGAGGCAGCGGGGAACCAAACCAGTCCCCATAACTCCTGTTCCTTTCATGAGCTGCACTGGCCTGCCGGGCAGCTCTTTCCTCTGCCTGGTATTTTAGCAATTCATCATGAACGACTCGCCATAACTTCCCCCACTTTTTCGCGGTCTTATCGTCATCTATGACTGCGTGCCACAGCTTATCCCCGAATATACGCCACTCTGACAATTCATGCACTGTATGTGGATTACGAAAAAGCCCCTGTGCACACCCATAAGCTAACAACCCAGGAAGTTCTTTCTGTAAATCTATTCCTCTAATCTGACGCCCTCGTAAAAAGTCAGTAAATAAATCATATGCTGCTTGCCTGTCTTTATCCATCTTAACGACGGTAGCGCGCTTCTTGCGGCTCTATTCAGGTCCGGCAGCACGTAGCAGCCGGGCACTCCTCTGAGCTCACCCGGGGCACTTGACACCTTCCTTTTTCAGCGGTGTTTTTTGCCGTCCCCAGACGCGAAAGGACCTGCACTTGACTTTTACGCCTCCGACCGTGGCTAGTCCCGAAGGAACGCGTCCGGGGTCACCATTTGTCGTAACGGCGAGAGAGATGCAACACACCATATGCGATGAATAGCAAATCTCGAAGTTTATTGAAACTCCACACATATTTATATCAGTGTTAATGAAGCTTATACATATTGCAAAAGCCGAGCTCATTATTGGTTAAAGCACACTTAGATCAAACACACCTACTTCTATCTCTTAACAATTATTTTGCTTCTATGTGTACATTCTTCTAATTTCTCTACCTTGGGATAGCTACATTTTCTGGCAAGCAATTTTCTCCCCCGTCTTCCCGTTTTAGAGAAGGTCACTGTGACCTTCGTCAGTAATTAGGCACCGGTTGCTCAGTTCCCAGCTTGTTTCTCTTACCCTTATCCATCGGTATCACATCGGAATGTCCTTTCTCAGCTAACCAATTATCCAAAAAGCTCTCTACACGGAGTTCTTTTATTGTCTGAGGTTTCAGGGTTTGGCATATGGCTTCCCTGCCCTAAAGTCTGTTGCCCAGCACTCACTTCGTACTCCAGGTAGATAACTTTCTGTTTCACTACCTGTGCCTTTTTCTTTGATACTCTGTATCTTTGGAGTCTTAGGAAATTTGAAAGGCTTACTGTCTAGGCCACACATGCTTCTTTTGTCTGAGTGGCTACTAGAAGATCATCTATGTACTGCAACAGCTTCCCTTCTTCTTGTGGAGCTTCTGAGGACTCTGGATCTTTGCAAGTTGTTCTCCAATCAGAGTGGGGGAATTTTTAAGCCTTCAGGCACATGGACCATGTGAGCTGTGTTTTGCACTGCTTCTAGGGCTTTCTCATTTGAATGCAAAAATTTTCTGGCTGGCTTCGTGGATAGGGAGGCAAAAGAAGGCATCTCTCAGGTCTAAAACAGTAAACTAGGTTAGCTCAGGTGTTAAACAAGTTAGTAAAGTATATGGATTTGCTACTACAGGGTATAAATTCTTTGTTATCTTATTGACAGCCCTCAATCCAGTACTATCAATTATTGGGCTGATTTCTTCTCTATCTTCTTTTTGAGGGGGTACTGCTCAATTCTCACTGGTTGTGTTCCTTCCTTAAGCTTGATTACTATGGGGGGGGGGGGGGGGGGGCATTTTTCACTCTCTTTGGTACAGCAGAGGCCCATACTTCCGAAAATACTTATTTACTTATTCTAATATCTCTTTACTAATGTCTTTCTTAATTTGAATGGCTGTTAGTGTTAAGCCCAACATCTTTATATCATTTGCCTCCAGAGTAACTTCTTCATTTGAGAATGTTTAGCAAATTGAGCATATACAAAAGCTTTTAAGTACACATGTTACTTTAAAGGTTTGCAAAAGTATGCCTTCTCAGACTGGCTAGTTGTTCTCCACACTACAACATAAACATTCTCCACAGGTACTAAAGCTTTATTTAAAACTGAATATATGGCTCCTGTATCAACTAAAATTCTACTCCTTTCTTCTGATCTCACTGCGTCTTGCAGAGGGGTCTGTTACCTCTTAGTTCTGGATGAAATTGGACTGCCAGGAGGGGGACGGGTGCGAATGGGTATACCTTTGGAGCCTGAGTCCTCTTCCCTTTTGGGGAGGTCATCTTCATCTTTCTTCCTTTACTTTAGGAGGAGCCTTTAACAAATCATATGTACTCATTTTGCGAACTGAAATCGCTTTGCGTTTCAGCATGATAATCTTTGTCTGACTTCATACATTGCTATCTTATGCTGCATGCTGAACAACACGTTTGATTTCCCTTCTCTTTGCCTTGTTTTCCTTTTCAAGGGCTAAGACCAGTGGATCTGAGGGCGGTCTGATCTCACAGTCCTTTTGCCAGTCTTGGTGATTTCTTAAAACAAAAAACATATCAGCATATGAAACCTCATCTCATTTACCTTCTCATCTTAAAAACAGCATTAACTGCAATGAGGTATTATAAATCTTTTTATTTTCCAAGCTGCCCTTACTGGCAGCTTTGTCTCAATGAGCCCCTCCCAAAAGGGGCTAGTTCAGGAACTTCTTTGCTCTGGTTAGTTCTCATTATCTTCTCCTCCTTATACTATCTTGTTTCTACTCAAGCCTCACAGTGTCTTTTTTCAGTTTTTCTTCATACACAGACTTCCAGGTGGCAGGTATCAGATGTGATTCTCCACACACAAGATTTAAGATCTCAGGTTCTGAATTGGCTTGATCAGCAACCTTTAATTTACACTTAAGACACAGAACAGCAATACCGGCGCCTCTCGCAAACTCTGCATTGCATATAAGGTGCCAGCTTCTCAAGGCACTAAAAACTCTCAGGAATTGCTTGCAGGCTATCTTGTTTATCACTTTGGCGTTTATCACTTAACCTCTACAGCAGGTTGTTCTCAGTCTAAGCTTACTATAATATCCACTCAAGTCCCATAAACTCATTCATCTCTTCTATCTAAACTCTGTTTTACAAAATGTCAGTCTTTTCTAGTTCTCTTCTTGCACAATCTAATTAAAGCATTGTTTCTACTGACACTCACTTTACTGCCTTGCAAAAGGCTGTGCTTGTTACAGCAAAAACTCTGATATGCTCACAAACACAGACAGACACACACCTCTTATCTCAAATTCACTAGAGCCAGGGCTTGAATTGCTGTGGGGGGAAATTCTTGGAATTCCTTTGATTCACTTTACCACAGTTAAACATAAATCATCATACCATAGTTCTTCTGTGTAAAATGCTACACTTGTTGCAAACAAAATCTTAAAATCTCCACAAACACCACTATACAATCTGTGAATCAAATTACTACAATGCGGGGGAAGAAAATCACCACACAAAATCACTGGGAAAGGGCATATCTCTCAAAGTGCCCACTTTTCTCAACACAACACAGCATACAATAATTCAGCATTTACTCACATCAGCTTTCTCTGGACACAATCAAAATAACAGCACACAGTAAAATTCTAGAGATCAAGTCTAAACTACTAGGGCAAAGGAACTCCCTGAGCTTGTACTCAGGGTTAAAATGTGCCAAATCTACACAAATCACATTTAAACACAATAAATACCCTCACTGACGTTTCTCCACTTGTTCCACTTCTCTGCAGGGCACTCTTTGCTCTTACAGCCTGCTTCAGCTGGCACCTTAAGCCTCACCTGGACGCTTCAAACACGTGTAGAACTCACTTCTCCGCACCATGGGTGAACTCACTTGTTTGCTCTCTCTTTCATACACTACACACTTGCACGATTACAAACACATTAACATTAACTACACAATGCATTATCTATACAATGATACAGTGTCTGGACACTATACACACACACAGGTTCACTCGACCTACTTTCAGGGTCGCTAGCGGTCCACCCTATCAGACAGTGAACTCTCTAGTCTAGCTGCTCTATCAGCTGCATTTACAGGCTGAGCACTTAGACGTCTCTGAGTGACTTATTCAGCTGTCCTATCTCTCTTTATCCCCGGGGGTCCCTCAATACATACCGTATCTTCCGCACGCCAGCAGGTCCTTGTCTGTCCTCGCAGGAGGCAAGCCGAGATGAGCGGAGCTCCTCCGGGAAAATCCCGGGGCGCGCCTTGGAGGTCCATCTATCCCCTCTGCCCCTGCAGGGACAGAGATGGTCCCATCTGGGGTGCCAAAATGTTTTGCAGAGACAGACAAAAACTCCACAACTTTGTGAAAATTGTAAAGCCGGTATGTTTATTATTACAGCACTGGACGCATGTGGAGATTACTCTCCTTAAAAGGCATGCGTACCTCTGGGAACTTCAGGTCCCTTTTTATCCTTCTCTCAGATACATATACATACAATTTCACAATAGGTTCATACATATTCATTTTTACGAATTTCGCGTGACATTTGCCGCTAGTTCTTCTTTATCAGAAAAAATTCTTAGGTCAGGTTGACCTGCTCTTACAGCAGTGTCTCTGTTTCTCTCTATCACCCTCTGTCTCCCCCCCCCTTATCTCTGTCCTTCACTGAATCCCTGACCCTAGGCCTTGCAGTCAGGCTACATAGCTATGTTTCAAACTACAGACTTAACTCAAAGATGTACATTTCACCTAAATCAAAATGGATTTCTACCCTGGAAAATTTCCACTTTGCCTCAGGGCTGAGGAGGATCATCGGGGACCTCAGTCCCTTCGATCTCCGGGGTACTCACCGTCATCAACGCCGCGGTTTTGGCTTCCTGGTCCGCCAAATTGTTTCCCCTGGTCCGGAACTGAATTCCTGCCTGGTGTCCTTTCACATGGACCACCGCAATTTCCTCCAGCCCATTTAGAGCTTCTAAGATTTGCCAGATTAATCCTCTGTGCATCAGTCCCTTTCCCCTCGTGTTGATCAGTCCCCTTTGTTCCCAAATTTTCCCAAACGTGTAAACCACCCCAAAGGCGTACCTGGAATCTGTAAAAATTGTTCCCTTTTTCCCTTTCAGTCCCTTCAGAGCCCTCAGAACTGCGTACAGTTCGCATGGCTGTAGCGACCAACTCGCACTCAGGGGACCTGCTTCAACCACCTTTCCCGTTCTTCCATCCACCACTGCGTATCCTGACTTCCTTTTTCCCTCGACTACTCTGCTTGATCCATCCACAAACCACTTTTCTCCCTCATCCAATTCTTCCTCTTCTAAATCCTCCCTGATTTTTGCTTGCAATTCCACCACCTCCATGCAATCATGAATCAGTTCCTCTGAAGCTTCCCCAAACAAAAATTGCGCAGGGTTCTGCACGGTTGTTGTTCTTAACTCCAAGTCCTGCAAGTGAATCAAAATGGCCTCATACTTTAACAACCTTGCATCAGTGAGCCATTTGTCTGCCTTCTGCTGTAGTATTCCCCACACGTTGTGCGGTGCAAATACTACCAATGGTGCACCGAAGGTTACCTTCTTGGTTTCCTCCACCAGCAATGCTACAGCGACAATCGCCTGCAAGCAGGTGGGCCAGCCTCTGCTGACTGGGTCCAAAAGCCGGGACAAGTAACCCACCGGTTTCCTGACCCCCGCCCAGACCTGCGTCAGCACTCCATGTGCTGTGTGACTGCTCACATCCACAAACAACAGAAAGGGTTTTCTCACATCAGGGAGGCTCAGCACTGGTGCCGCTGCGAGTGCTTCCTTGACTCCCCTGAATTCCTCTTCGTCCTCCTTTGTCCTTTGATCCGGTCCGTGGTGAGTTTCTCATATAGAAACTTCACCTTCTCACTGTACCCTACAATCCACTGCCGGCAATATCCCAACAACCCCAAAAGCTGTCTGACCTCCCTTTTTGTTTGCGGGGGTGGTAAGGCAATAATCCCTGCCACCCTCTCTGGATCCAATTTCTTTTTGCCCTTGGTTAACCAATGTCCCAAGTACCTGACCTCAGGCTCTGTGAATTGCAACTTCGACTTTGACACTTTCAACCCTTTTTCCCCCAGAAAGTTCAAGAGCTCCATTGTGCTTGTCCTTACGACCTCCTCCCTTGGACCTGCAACCAACAAATTGTCTACATATTGTAGCAATTTTATTCCTTCTGTTGGTACAAAATGACTTAAAACCTGCTCAAGTGCCTGCCCAAATAAATTCGGAGAGTCCATGAAGCCCTAAGGCAATGAAGTCCACCTAAGCTGCTGCTTTCTGTTTGTCTCCGGATCTTCCCACTAAAATGCAAAGTAATCTCTGCTGTCCTCGGCTAGAAGACAAGTCCAGAAAGCGTCCTTCAAGTCAATCACACTGTACCACGTGTCCTCGAGAGAAATGTTCTTTAGCAAAGTGTAAGGTTTCGAGACCGTGGGGAACAAAGTTCTCTGATTCACAGCCTGTAAATCTAGCACCAGCCTAAAGCTGCCATCTGTTTTTCTCACAGCCAGAATTGGGGTGTTGTGCCAAGACATGCACGGCTCCAATGTTCCTTTCTTTATCAACTCGTCAATCACCAGCTTCAATCCCCTCCTCCCTTCCATGGAGATGGGATATTGTTTGACCCGTATTGGGTCTTCTGGTCTCTCAATTTCAACACGAATTGGCTCTATGTCCAGCCTCCCAGCCTCCCCCTGAACATACCACACCCTCGGGTCTATTTTCTCTTCGTCTTGTACAGTGAGTTTGTACATCCTCACCTTGAGCCAGGATTTTTCCACTGCCAACCCAATCTCTAGAGCAACCATCATGTCCCGCCCCAGCAAATTGAAATCAGCATCCTGTATCAGTAATATATTTCCTTTGCGCTTTTTATTTTCTATTTCTATTTCTACATCTTTTATGATTGGAACCTCGAAAGGTTCCCCCTTTGCCCCGATTACCATCATGGAATCGTCACTCAGAGAGCACCCCTTCGGCAGCTGTTGCACCGCTGTCCATTCTGCCCCCGAGTCTACCATAAACCACATCTCCTCCCTGTGGGGTCCCACTTTTAATTTTATCAAGGGCTCCCTCGCTGTTCCGGACCCCAAACTGAAAAGCCCCTGACACCCCTAATCTTCCTGAAACATCCCCTGGTCCTTGGCTTTGTTGGGACAATTCCTTCGGATGTGTCCCTTCTGTTTGCAGTAATAGCACTCAAAATCTCGCCTTTGATCGTTCGATTCTTTTCCCTGTGAAGAACCTTGTTTCTTCGCCAGTGTCTTTTTTGCTGCGTCCTTGCCTTGCTCTTGCTTTTGTGCTCCCCTTACTGCAGCCACCAATACCTTGGCTTGAATCTTTTGTTTCTCCTCATCCCGTCTCATGTAGACTTTCTGGGCTTCCTGGAGCAGCTCCTGCAGGCCCTGTTCCTGCCACCCATCTATCTTTTCTAACTTCTTCCGAATGTCCTCCCAAGATTTTGCCACAAATTGCGTTTTCAACAAAACCATCCCCACCAGAGAATCGGGATCCGTTCCCGAATACATTCTCAGACCCTTGCGGAGTCTCTCCAGCCATTCCATGGGGGTCTCATCTTTCCCTTGTCACTCTCAGAGTACCTTGCTCATTTTCTGTCCCTTCGGTACCACCTCCCTGATACCCTGAATTATCATATTTCTCAGATTTATCATTTTCTGCCTCCCTTCCTCCAGCTGGGCATTCCGAGATGGTTTCTGGTTTGGCCATCTCTCGTCCCCGCTCCCCCCCCCATTAGGGTTCCCCCTTGTTTGCCGCCTCACCCAATGGAGGAGGGCAGCCTCCAGGGACGGTCACCGAGACCTGACCCAGCAGGATCGCCTCCCCGAGAGGCAGCGTGGGCACTGGCCGTGCCTGAGCCGGTCCGGGCTGTGGCGGAGGAACAAGGTAAGGAGGTGGGAGACTGCCCAAAGGCTCCCATTCCCCTCCCCCGTCTGCCGCGCGTCAGAGGGCTCACACTGGGCACAAACTTGCACAAGCAGACCTCCACACCTCGGCACACTCAACCTCCTCCAAATCCTGCGGGCGGCGATCAAACACGTGATCGCACAAGGACTCGCAAGTCCCCAAAAGCACTGAAAATCGGCCACACCACACATCCTCCGATCTCCTTCCCTCCCCATTTTTCCATATCTGCCCACTCCTCGGGCTTTCGTCCCAATGTTCTAGCATCCGCCCCAACGGCTTGGGATTTCTGGCAGAACTTTCCCAGGAATTTTCTCTGAAATCTGCTCTTTCCCAACCCCATTTTTCCAAAGATTCCTGCGATTTTTCTTACCTTGTCTCCTCCGGCCGGGACGTTCGTCGCGAGTCCGGATTCTTTGTCCAATGCCGATTTCTTGGGCTTGCGAAAAGCCGCCAGTCTCAGTCAAGCAGAGAACCATTCTGCTGACTTTTTGACTGATCTCCGGTTTTCTTACCTGTTTTCCCCGGATCAGAAGGCAGACGGGCTCCTAGAATTTTCTAGGACCGTCTCTTCCCCCTCCTGACCCAACCATGACTGATCTTCCCCCTGAACTCCCTCCGAGCCTTGGGTCCCGCGTGTGTTAAGCAAAAAGCATCCACTTCCCCCTTGACTGACCACGTCCCTCGCGGGATGGTGGAACTGCAGTCATGGGGTCCACACTCGCTCCGTGACAGAGTCACATCTCACACACACGTTTGGTCACACCCCACTCAACCACGCGATACTCACGGTTCCTTTTCCCGCATGGATTTCTTTGTGCATGTCGATTTTCCTAGTGGAAAAAACCTCGGCCTCAGAGATCCCCTGGATCTTTCCGAGTTTCCAAGAACTGGGCCCGTTTTTATCCCTCTTTGGCTGTGGCTTTGGTTTCAGTTCGGTGATTTTTGATTTGGTCTCGCAGACTCAAATCCCGCTCAGACCGCTGAAATCAGCGGGGCACCTTCCAGGCGGGAAGGGGGTCCCAAACCCAAAATTCAAATCACGTTGGGTTATCACCAGATTGTTATAAATGATCAAATTGTGAGCCAAAATTATCAAAAAATTTAGCAAAGATTTATTAATTTGTCTGCGAGACCAAAGTTTGGTCTTCGAAACCACCACAGCCAAAGATACAGTGTTGAGCCCGGGGTTGACACCAGGTGAACCTGGATCTGACCTCCAGAGTGTCAGAGTCTCCCCCTCGGTTCACAAATGCTGCCTCTTGCAGCGGGGTTTTATACAGTTTATTTTGCCCGAGGCATAGATGACCAAATTTCCTCTGTATCTCTTCACATGCATAGCTGGACAAAGGCCGAGTCCAGGTGTGCCATCAACGTCAATTGGCTTCTGGGAAGCCGTGTATTCAGATGTATCAGTTTGGCGCTGCTGACTATCTTGATAGATGCATTCGGCAAGGCGATATTCATACGTTAAGGCATCGATCGTTATCTTAACATGCGTCTGGGAACTAGTTGAATCTGAATAGGACAGCTGCTCCCGGCCGGGGTGGTCAAAAGACATGGTTTGGATTTCACAATATTTTATACCATACATTAATAGCATGAATTATCACTATCATATACTACACTACTTAAGAGAATTAATACAGTATTACTTTCTAACACAACACATATAATATTCATTTTAATATCTACTAAAAGCCAATCATAAAATATGCATTTTTCACACTTGTGACCCTTATGGGGTCAATATTTAATCCTCCCCTATTTCCTTTCTTAGCCTAAACTTCCTTGTTAATTCTTTCCTCATCCTCTTGGCCAAGTTTTAAAACTCTAGCTGTCATTTTCCCTTTTTCTGGTATAACTCCTATTCCTAGTTTTACTTGTTTCTTCCTAATAAGTTGCTACCTGCCCAAGGGACTAATAATACATCCCCTATCTAAATTCTAGTTTCTCCCTTAATTATTACATCTTTTATGTCAGGAACTGTGAAACTCTCTCCTTTTGCTCCTGGTACTTTTACAGCGTCTTTGCTTACACTATAACCTTTTGGAATATTTAACAGGCAGGTTCTTTGTCTACCACAAATTCTAATTTTTCTTCTGGGGGACTTACTTTTTAAATTATCACAGACTCTAGATGGTGTCTGTCATCTAAAATATGGAATTTTAGACTTCTCTATTCCTCTTCTGTGCCCATCTCTCAGAAATTCTTTAGATCTTTTACCTGATTAATGCAATTTCTTTTATAATGTCCTAAGTCTGTTTAACTATTCAGTTGGAGTTTCTTCTTTCTCTCTTAAAAGCTGTCCCTTAAAAGTCTTTTTTGCATTTCACCTTTGAGATGCCGTCTCTTTTATTCTCTTGATTATCAAATTACGATAATTATTTATGTGTTTCCTCCCCTCCTCATCATTTTGACCTCAATCAGTAGGTACTATTGGCATTTTCTGATCTCTGGGGGGGCCCTGCTGGTTTTCCCTTAGTGTCAGAGGAAGGGGGATTGAGGGGAGGGATCCGCATCAAGGCTTAGTCCTCTAAGATGCAGGCGGGGTCCGCTGCCGGAACCGCCAGAGGGGGATCATCCGGTGGAGACTGAGCCGGACCGTGGATAGCCCGCACATGGCTAATGGTGGCTGATCCGGCAGCTCCCGGCAGAGACTAAGCAGGCGGGAGGCCCCAGCAGCAGCGGCGGCGCCCAGCGCGGCCGGCAAGGGTAGGGCAGCTGGGGATGGGACGGCCGAGACAGACGGGATCCCCCCTTGGTGCGGTCGGCGCGGTGACCACGGACCACGCGGCAGGAGACCCTCCCTCCCCGCCCCCCGGCATGGCCAGCAGAGCGGCCGCGGGCCAGGCGGCTGGGACCGGGGCAGACAAACTCACCGGCGGGGCTGGAGCTGGCACAGGGGCTGGATCGAGTGGTGTAGCCTGGACCAGCAAGACCGGAGCCGGGGATGGGGGCTGGGGGGGGTGGTGCAGCAGCAAATAGGTGGTGGAATAAGCGGGAACGGAGAAGGTAATCTCTTGTTCCCAGCCTTTTTCTTTCACCCTTTTTTCTTTCATTGCTTTGTCTCGGGGGTTTTTGATATTTTAAAGATTTTATTTTCTTAAAATCTCACAGCCAGCATGCAGCATATTCTTTTTCTTCTGGATTAAACTTTATTTTACAAATAAATCCAGAGCCTGACAAATCCAAACTTCTACTTGGATACTTTGAAATGGTCAACGAGCTAACTCACAACCTCCTAATGTTTTTCTCATCACCTTTTTTTATTTATCCTTTGGCAAGTTATACATCTTTCAGTGACTTGTTTTGCTAATCTAAGAATCCCAATACCCATAGTTCCTTAAACAAATGATCACACAAAGCCTGAGTACCTCAGTGGGTTTTCTGATGCATGTCTTCTAATATTTTCCTAGTATGCATTTTATTAAGTGTGAAAAGTGCCTATTATATGGCTCTACGCAGATATTTACCATCTGTATTTCGATGTATTGATTAGTAGTGATGAATATGTATTTTGATGTATTGATTAGTAGTGCTGTATTAACATTTTAATAATAAATGTAGTTTTTCAACTAGAAGGTAACTTTGGTAGTTAAAATAAGAACTATGTTAGTGTTTTTTTTAAGAAAGGAATGAGGCACTCGCACCAGACAACAGCCACAGGACACCTAAATCTTTCAAGGAAAAGAATTTATTGCCTTCTTATCAGAAGAAACTAACTTCTTCCCGCCTTGAAGGCGCTGTTGGGATTAGAAAGAAGAAGTTGAAGATGACCAGACAGAATCCTGTATTTGAATGGAATTTATGCATCATGTATGAAGTGTATGAATATGCAACGGGCTATTGTTCTTAAGGGTTAATCCTTTGTTAGCAGGGGTCCTTTTTTGGGCTCGTGCTGCCTGGAAAAAGGTACCCAGACATCCGTAACTCTTTGTCTTTATTGTCTCATATTGTCCTAATTCAGTTTGTCCAAGTTATTATTACTCTAATTGTATTACTATTTTTATAACCATTTTATCACTATTAAACTTTTAAAAATTTCAAAAAACAAGTGATTGGCGTTTTTAACAATTTGGTAGCAGAGGATGGTTAACACCTCGCTGTTGGTGCTTTAGCAGAGTCAGAGTGGGGAAGGCACGCCCTGCCCTATTTGGCAGCCTCGCTCTGTCTCCTCTGAAGTGACTGACAGACGCAGGTTATGATCTGTGGACAAAAGGAGGCAATAAAACAAAGAGAAGGGAAAAGGGCTCCCTACAACCGTGGTAATTGGCCCCCTAAGACTAGTAGTGGGCACGAAGAACCCGGGAAGGAAAAGGGATTGGTAAGTATTTCTCGGGGGGGGGGGCAGGTACAGGGGGATGAATGTGTGTGAATGAGAGGCGGGCTGGTTGTCCCAGACCTGCCAAGTGAGTGCTGGAGTCTCCCATGCTGCGTTTCCAACTTTCCGTGAGGGAAGCGGCCAGTAAAGAGACGAAGCGAGTGGTAAGAGGAGTGAAAGAATCCCCCGGGGTTACTGGGACTGGGTCTCAGGGAGGGGTTGGACCCCTTGGAGGTAGGGAGCAAGGTTTCCTAGCCCAATCCACTAGGAAACAGGACAGGAGGGGCCCCTAAAACCTGCTGGGTTGAGGGATTTATATTCCAAGAGTATCCAAGAGCAGGGTTGAGCAGAATTCTGTCGGAGTGAGGATATGCCCGAGAACACTCAGGGTGGGACAACACAGCTGGGTTGAGGGATATCCAATAGCACCGGGACTGGCCAGTAACACCTAAACTTGTAATAGGTGATGTGAAAGTAAAAGGTACCTTATTGTTGTTTTGTTGTGTGTGTGAGAGTGAGTCACACACAAAGTCAGCCTCAACTTCCCGGGCGGGTGGGAAGGGGGAGGCAGTGGAAAGAAGAGTGAGTGACCCACGCACCAGGCGCACCAGGCTATTGTTCCCGGGTAGGTGGGAACTTTTGGGCTGAAGGGAGTGAGTGACCTACACACCCGGCTATTGTTCCCGAGTAGGTGGGAGCTTTTGGGCCGAAGAGAGTGTGTGACCTGCAAACCAAGCTAGTGTTCCCCAGCCGAGTGAGGGGGCCATAGCTGAAGAGCGTGAGTGACACGCAGGCAGCCTCAAAGGTGAACGGGCACCGGAGGCAACCAGAGTCAGGGTCTTTCCAGGATGTCTGGAGATACTGAGACCTAGAGGCCACCCCAAGGCGAGGAGGGGGCCCACAGGGACCTGTGGTTTTCTGGCGACAGGGATCCACTTTGTGTTTTGAAAGTGTGAAGGAATGTGTGAAAGTGAATGAGAAATAAAAGTGAGTGAATGTAGACGAATGAAAGTATAGGTAACGTGGATTGGGCATTTCAAGCCTTACCATATCTCCTTGGAGAGAGGTGTATTGTATTGAAAAGCAGTGTAAGAAAGAAGATTTTTTGGTGTAAGTAGTTGAGAGAAAGTGGTATTTAAGTTGTTGGTAAAAAAAAAAAAAAAAAAAAAGGTGAAAAACAGCAGCAGGGAACAAATAGAGAGAATATTGAGAAATGGGGCAGAAATCCAGTAAGGTGGATATGGGAAAGAAAACCGGGAGAAAAAAATCACCAACAGAAATACCCCCAGAGAGCCCTCTGGGAATTATGTTAGCTAACTGGGAAAAAAAACCCTGTACAAGGAAAAAGGACAAAGTAAAGATGATACAATTCTGTATGCTCGAATGGCCAACAAAGGAAATAAGACCTGACCACGTTTATTGGCCTAGATACGGCTCTTTTGAAAAATGGATCTGTCAGGCTTTAAATGAATTTATAAATTCAAAGGAACCGTGTAATTTAGAAGAAAGAGAATATGGCATGTGTTGGACAGGGGATTTTAGGAAAATAAAAATCTTTAAAGTATCAGAAACTCCCGACGTAAGACAAGAGAAGGAAAAGGGAAAAGAAAAGGGAGGGGAACAAGAAAGGAAAACAGAAAAAGCGTGGGACCCTTTGCAAGCCTTGCCCCCTCCGTTCACGACCGAGGAGCCGGATCCGCCTCCTGGCACGCCGCCTGTTTCAGCTCCGCCGGTCCAGGTTCCGGGTCCCAGTTCGCTGCCGGCTGTAATTCCGTACCCCTCGGGTCCCGTCCCAAGTGCGAGCGCGCTGCCTGCGGCAGCCCCGCCTGCCCCTGCCTACACTTCAGCCTCAGAGGTGACTTTGCCTGCCCCGGTTCCGGCCGCCTGGTCCGCGGCTGCCCTAATGGCCAGACCAGGGGTCCCTTCTGCCCCATGGTCTATGAGCACTGCCCCGATTGTACCAGGGGTCACATCGTTCTCAGCCATCCCATCCTCGACTGTCCCTCCCCCAGCTCCCTCTGCGGCTGCCTTGCCCGTGCCGACTACACTGGGTGCCGCCGCCGCCGCCGCTGTTTTACCTCTGCCGGGAGCTGCTGACCCAGCTGCCATTAACCACGTGCAGGCTGTCCGCGCTCCCACCTGGTATCCCCCAGAAACGCTCCCACCTCTGGCGGTTCCGGCCGCGGACCACGCCTATGTCCCGCCCTTGGAGTGCCAAGCTTCGGTGGGACACCCCCCCCTCAGTCCTCCTCCTGCCCTGAGCTCCGTTCCCTTGGTAACCACAGCTCCGGCTGATCAGAGACTCTCTCTTCCTAGAGGAAGCACCATATCGAAACACTAGGAGCTCAGTTAAAAGGCAGCCCTCTCCAGACTCTTCCTCCAACCGCAGGGAGAAGACTATAGAGAAAAAAAAGGGAAAGATTTAGATGAAGGGATTGGTCTATTTCCGCTAAGAGAGGTTCCCATGGGAGGGGGCGGAACGGGGTTTGTGAATGCTCCCCTGACTTCCTCTGAGGTCAGAAACTTTAAGAGATTAAAGGGATTTTGGAGGATCCCATAGGTACAGCTGAACAATTAGACCAATTCTTAGGACCAAATATTTATACCTGGGAAGAAATGCAATCCATAATGAGAATATTATTTTCTCAGGAAGAGAGACAATCAGGGCAGCTGGAATAAACGCTTGGGAAAAGGATAATCCGCAGGGGCCTCCTGGAGAAGACAAAATGCCAACTGCACCTCCTGAGTGGGGTCAAAATAATGAGGAGGGGAGAAAACACATGAATGAATATCGTAATTTAATAATCAGGGGAATAAAAGGGGCAGCACCCCGAGGGCAAAATGCTAAAAAGGCTTTTGAGGCACAACAGGAGAAGGAAGAGACTCCAACCGAATGGTTAGACAGACTTAGGAGAAACATGAAACAATATTCTGGGATAGACTCTGAAGACGATATGGGAAAAGCATTGTTAAGAATCAACTTTGTTGCTAAGACTTGGCCAGATATTAGAAAGAAACTAGAAAAAATTGAGGATTGGCAAAGTAAGTCATTAGATGATTTTTAAAGGAAGCTCAGAAAGTTTATGTCCAGAGAGATGAAGAAAAGGCTAAACTGAAAGCAAAATTTATGGTAGCCACCATGCGAGAAAACAATTCCCAGAAAAAGCCAAACCGTACAGGAATTAATCCAAGACATGAAGGTGGTGGAGACAGGGGAAGGGAAAGGAATAGAATCCCAACACAAACCAGGTTTCAGGAGCATCCCGGAATTGTCTGTCATTACTGTAGGGGAAAAGGGCATTATAAGAAACATTGTATTAAGCAGGCGCAAGATCTGAAAATCTTTAAAGAAATAGACCCAGAGGAGGAATAGGGATGTCATAGGCTCCATTTTTTAGGGGACAAATACCATCTGGAGCCTGTGATAACTTCAAAAGTAGGTCCCCAAGAAGAAGAGTTGGAATTTGTTGTAGACACAGGGGCAGAAAGAACCTGCCTGTTAGATATTCCAAGAGGATATAGTGTGAGTAAACAAACAGTGAAAGTAACAGGGGCAAAAGGTAAAAGTTTTATAGTTCCAGTCATTAAGGATGTGGTAATTGAAGGGGAAACTAAAATTTGGATGGGTGATGTCTTACTGATCCCAGCAGCAGGTAGCAACTTATTGGGGAGGGACTTACAAGTGCAATTAGGAATAGGGGTTATCCCAGAAGATGGGAAAATGACAGCTAGAGTTTTAAAATTAGACCAAGAGGATGAAGAAAAAATCAATGAGGAAGTTTGGGCCGAGGAAGGAAATAGGGGAGGATTGAATATCAACCCCATAAGGGTTACGATTGAGAGAGAAGATTGTGCCATACGTGTACATCAGTATCCTATATCTTTAGAAGGGCGGGAAAGTTTGAAGCCAGTAATAGAAGGACTAATAAAAGATGGGACATTAGAACCTTGTATGTCTCCTCACAATACTCCTATCCTCCCACTAAAGAAGTCTGACGGGAGTTATAGACTAGTACAAGATCTAAGAGAGGTTAATAAAAGGACCCGGACTCGCTATCCAGTGGTACCAAATCCGTATACTCTTTTAAGTAAAGTCCCACCCCAGCATCAGTGGTTTAGTGTGGTAGATCTTAAAGATGCATTTTGGGCTTGCCCCTTGGCTGAGGAGAGCTGAGATATTTTTGCCTTTGAGTGGGACGATCCAAAAACTGGGAGGAAACAACAATTACGATGGACAAAATTACCACAGGGATTTACGGAATCCTCAAACTTATTTGGGCAAGCTTTAGAAACAGTATTACAAGATTTCCCTACTCCTCCTGGAATACAAATTATCCAATATGTGGATGATCTTTTACTATCTGGGGAAGTTGAAGTTGAAGTGAGAGAAGCTACTATATGACTTTTAAATTTTCTTGGGGAAAAAGGATTAAGGGTATCGAAAGGGAAGTTGCAATTTGTGGAACCAGAGGTAAAATATATTGGACATTTGATCAGTAAGGGCAGTCGGAAACTCAACCCAGAAAGAATAGTAGGGATTTTATCCCTTCCCCCTCCCTCTACAAAGAGGGAAATCAGAAAGCTATTAGGATTACTGGGATACTGTAGATTATGGATTGAGGGATACACACAGGCTGTCAAATTTTTGTATGAGAAATTGACAGAGGGGGATGATATTAAATAGACTAAGGAAGATGATGTTAAATTAGGAGAGCTGAAGTCAAATCTGGCTTCAATCCCAGCTTTACGTTTACCCTCACTAGAAAAACCCTTTCATCTATACGTGAATGTAGAAAAGGGGGTAGCTCATGGAGTTCTGGCTCAGGAGTGGGGAGGAGTAAAGAGACCAGTAGCCTATTTGTCAAAAATCTTGGACCCAGTGAGTCACGGCTGGCCAGTATGTCTTCAGGCTGTAGCAGCTACTGCAATCCTGGTAGAAGAAAGTCGTAAGCTTACTTTTGGGGGTAAACTAATTGTGTGCACACCTCATGCAGTTAGGAATGTGTTAAATCAGAAAGCTGGTTGACAGACTCCAGGATGTTAAAATATGAAGCAATCCTAATAGACAGCAATGACCTGACATTAGAAATAAACAGAAGTCTAAATCCAGCTCAATTCCTATATGGGGAACCAACAGACGACCTAATACACAATTGTCTAGAAATTACTAGAAATTATTGAATACCAAACAAAGGTTAGGGAAGATCTTGAAGAGCAAGCGCTTTTAGAAGGGGGAATAATTTATGTAGATGGGTCTTCCAGATGCCTACAAGGGAAGAGAATGTCAGGGTACGCAGTAATTGATGGGAAGAACATGCAAACTATTGAAAAGGGAAAATTACCTTCAAACTGGTCAGCTCAAACTTGTGAATTATATGTTCTAAAAAGAGCACTGTAATCTTTAGCACACAAAAAAGGAACCATATATACGGATTCAAGGTATGCCTTTGGAGTAGTACATACCTTTGGGAAAATTTGGGAAGAAAGAGGATTACTTAATTCAAGAGGAAAAGGATTGGTACATGAAGGGCTCATTTTAGAGGTTCTAGAGGCACTAAAATTACCTGAAGAGATAGCTATAGTACACATCAAGGGACACCAAAAGGGAGTGACCCCAGAAATAAGAGGGAATAATTTGGCAGATCAAGAAGCTAGGGATGCAGCAGAGAATGGAACTGAAAGAGTTATGTTAATATTAACTCCAAATGAGGAAAAATTGGACGTTCCAAAGTTTAGTGAAGCAGAGGAAAGAGATTTTAAAAAAATCGGAGGTGAACAAGATGAATCAGGGAAATGGAAACTCCCTGACGGAAGACAATTACTTAATAAAATGATTACCAGGAAGATATTAGAGGATATGCATCAGAAAACCCATTGGGGTACCCAGGCCTTGTGTGATCATTTTTTAAGGAATTATGGGTGCATTGGGATTTTTGGAGTAGCAAAACAAGTAACTGAAAGATGTATAATTTGCCAAAAGATCAATAAAAAGGTAATGAGAAAAACTACATTAGGAGGTCGTGAGTTATCTCTTCGACCCTTTCAAGGTATCCAGGTAGATTTCACTGAACTCCCTCAGGTACGAAGATGGAAGTATTTGTTAATAATGACAGACCATTTAACTCATTGGGTGGAGGCAGTTCCCACTGCCAAAGCTACAGCCAATGTGGTAAGTAAAACCCTCCTGGAACAGATAATCCCCAGATATGGAATGGTTAATAGGATAGATTCAGACAGAGGAACACATTTTACGTCAAAGGTGTTACAAACAATAATTCATGCCTTGGGGATAAAATGGGAGTTACATACCCCATGGCATCCACAGAGTTCTGGCCGTGTAGAAAGGATGAACCAGACTTTAAAGAGAACTTTAACCAAATTGATGACTGAGACCCGAATGTCATGGGTACAATGCTTACCTTTAGCCTTATTAAGGATCCGAACACAACCCAGGTCAGATCTGGGAGTGTCGCCTTATGAAATGATGTTTGGGTTACCTTTTCTAACCACCCAACATGAAAATGCTACCTATGAGGTGGGAGAGATGAGAGTCAGGGGATATGTTAACACAATTGCTAAAACTCTCGAAAATTTATGGCTAAATGGAATAATCCCTCAAACCACACCGTTAGATTTTAAGATCCATAATGTCCATCCAGGGGAGTGGGTGTTAGTAAAAACATGGAAGAAATCTTTAACTCCACAATGGGAAGGTCCTTTTCAGGTATTGCTGACAACTGAGGCTATGATCCAGACCAAGGAACGAGGGTGGATCCACGCCAGCAGAATCAAAGGACCTGTGGAAGGACCTAAGGAATGGACCATAACATCTGAACCGGGTGATACAAAACTGACTTTTAAACGGGGAATGGGTGGCAATGAACCAGGAAGACCCAAATGATCTAAGAAATATACACAGGATCACATCTAATGGGGAAATAAGACAGAGCTTATACCAGTGGTTTCAAGTACTGTCAGGACAAACTTTGAGACATCTCCGGTACTCTCCTTGGGGAGGAATACTTCCAGTCCAAACAGGAGGATCAGGACTATATCAAACCGAGAACTCTTGTGTTCAGGCCTTAGCCTGTGATTTATACAAAGAGGAGGAGGAGTTGCAACTCCCACTAGTGTCATCCCAAATACCCTGTTTGATTCACCCACATACCGGGCATGCTAGCTGGGTTAAATATAAATGTTTAAGTTGTGGGAAGAATTGGTATTGTAGTTCACATAATCGACGTTCTCATTGCAGAAAGTGTCAAGTGCCATGTCGATCTCCTGTCCAGGGAGAACTTGAAGGAACTGAGATAGTAGGTTTGTTGTGTGGATGGGAATTATTAGTGCCTGTTACGTGGGAGATACCTGAGGAACAGTGGGGAACCACAGTGAAGGAGTGTCAAAAGCAATTTGCCTGGAAATTAGCTAAGAGAAAGTGACAAGGAGATAGAGGGCAAGACCAGATTGGCCTCTGTATTCGCCACCAAGAAGATCCAGTACACCTGCTGTGGGTTGCAACCCCATAGGCATGGGAGGTGGGAGTATAAGCCATACTGGACCTCTGTTACTCCTTTTAATGTCACTCATTTTTTGTTGTTTCCCTTTCGGGATATCGACAAGACCATGCTATAGGTGTTACCGTAAGCTATATATGGAAAGACACCAAGGTTTCTTTTTTATTTCTCACACTCATGTCGACAGTCACTGTTATAACCCATCCAAGTTAGGCAAGTGCATGCACAATGGGAAGAAGTACTGGATTGTAGAGAACTTAGGAATGAGTGGTAACAGAATGGGAAGTCAATGTCCAAAAGGGGAGAAATGGGTTTGCTTCACCTACATGATTGGAAACAAAGCACAAGATTTGGTAAAAGAGCAATTGGTAAGCATGAATGCTAAGCCAGTAAAACCACATAAACCTGTGCCAATCTCAATTGATGATTTGTATACGAAACTTGAGCAGCAATTAGAAAAAGAAATAGATATTTCAAGAGTGGGTAAAAATCAGTTTGTGGAATTGGGGGAAAGAATAAGCAGAGAACTGAATATAACCAATTGTTGGGTCTGTGGAGGGGCTTTAATGTCAGAAGAATGGCCATGGAAAGGCAGCAGCTTAGGCCCAATTGAGCTCCTTAAGTGGAACCAAACAAGTATAAGTGGGAAGGATCGACTGGAGGGGTGGATTTTTAGTTCAATAGTCATAGGCGAGGAATGTCTCTGGCGCACTGGGAAAAGGTTCATTCATGAAGTAGGAAAAACTCCCTGCAAAAGATACAAGGTTAGTAACGGAACTTCTGTATGGTGGGTCCCAGAAGAACCAACTATGTACTGCAGAAAGAAAGAAAAGAAAAGAAAAGAAAAGAAAAGAAAAGAAAAGAAAAGAAAAGAAAAGAAAAGAAAAGAAAAGAAAAGAAAAGAAAAGAAAAGAAAAGAAAGAAAGAAAGAAAGAAAGAAAGAAAGAAAGAAAGAAAGAAAGAAAGAAAGAAAGAAAGAAAGAAAGAAAGAAAGAAAGAAAGAAAGAAAGAAAGAAAGAAAGAAAGAAAGAAAGAAAGAAAGAAAGAAAGAAAGAAAGAAAGAAAGAAAGAAAGAAAGAAAGAAAGAAAGAAAGAAAGAAAGAAAGAAAGAAAGAAAGAAAGAAAGAAAGAAAGGGAGTTGTAAGTATGATAATAAAATTGGGCTTTTTCAATGCAATGATACAGGAAAAAATCCGTACTCTGGCATCCCAGAAATTTCCAAGTTCTGGGAGGATATAGATCAGCAAAGATTTGATTATTGGAAAGCTCCAGATGGCTTATTTTGGATATGCGGAAAAAGGGCATATCCAAAACTCCCCTCTCAGTGGAAAGGGAGCTGCACTCTGGGGATCATACAGACAGGATTTTTTCTTTTGCCAGGACCTGATGGGGATCAATTAGGGATACCAGTGTATGAGGATCTAAAGAGGGATAAAAGAGATTTGATTGGAGGATTCCAAAAATGGGGAGATGAGGAATGGCCCCCTGAACGCATATTAGAGACATATGGGCCAGCCACCTGGGCACAGGATGGAAGCTGGGGATATTGGACCCCAATTTCTATGTTAAATCTTATTATAAGACTCCAAGCCGCTGTAGAAATAATAACGAACAAAACTGGTCGGGCAGTAGAACTAATATCAAGACAACAAACCCAAACGAGAGCGGCCGTGTATCAGAATAGGTTGGCTTTAGACTATCTATTGGCTGAAGAAGGGGGTGTTTGTGGGAAATTTAATACATCAGATTGTTGCTTAAAAATAGATGACAATGGAAATGCTGTGTTGGATATAGTCAACGATATCAGAAAAATCGCCCATGTGCCAGTTCAAAAATGGGAATCAATGTTAAACACTAGCTGGTGGGATAATGTGCTAGGAATAGAATGGTGGAAAAAATTAGGCTTCTTCCTGCTGTGCGCTACAGCTGGTCTGATATTTCTTCCTTGTTTGATCCCCTGTTTCATTCGGCTCATCACCAGTGTGGTCCAAGGCATGCAATTAGTGACCATGCCCATGGACCAAAAGCTGACTACAACAAAACCAGCACAACGGATTATGGTCTTAAAGAAACAAAACAATTTGGAAGACCCCTTCAGAAAAGTGAGACAGATTTGTGAGGAAAATGAGTGGCTGATGAAGGCTCGAAAGCCGTAAATACTGCTCGAGCCAAATTAATTACCAAAAGAAAGAGGGAGGATTGTGAAAAGTGCCTATTATATGGCTCTACGCAGATATTTACCATCTGTATTTCGATGTATTGATTAGTAGTGATGAATATGTATTTTGATGTATTGATTAGTAGTGCTGTATTAACATTTTAATAATAAATGTAGTTTTTCAACTAGAAGGTAACTTTGGTAGTTAAAATAAGAACTATGTTAGTGGTTTTTTTAAGAAAGGAATGAGGCACTCGCACCAGACAACAGCCACAGGACACCTAAATCTTTCAAGGAAAAGAATTTATTGCCTTCTTATCAGAAGAAACGAACTTCTTCCCGCCTTGAAGGCGCTGTTGGGATTAGAAAGAAGAAGTTGAAGATGACCAGACAGAATCCTGTATTTGAATGGAATTTATGCATCATGTATGAAGTGTATGAATATGCAACGGGCTATTGTTCTTAAGGGTTAATCCTTTGTTAGCAGGGGTCCTTTTTTGGGCTCGTGCTGCCTGGAAAAAGGTACCCAGACATCCGTAACTCTTTGTCTTTATTGTCTCATATTGTCCTAATTCAGTTTGTCCAAGTTATTATTACTCTAATTGTATTACTATTTTTATAACCATTTTATTACTATTAAACTTTTAAAATTTTGAAAACAAGTGATTGGTGTTTTTAACATTAAGTAATTGTCTTCCATCAGGAAGTTTCCATTTCATAAATTCATCTTGCTCTCTTCCTATCTTGCTTAATTCCAATTTTTCCTCATTTGAAGTTAATTTTAACATAACTCTTTTGGCCCTATTTTCTGCTACATCTTTAGCTTCTTGATCTGCCAAAAAAATTGCTCTTATTTCTGTGGTCTTTCCCTTTTTTATGTCCCTTAATATGTACTATAGCTATCTCTTTCAGGTAATTTTAATGCCTCTAAAACCTCTAAAACAAGTTTCTCATGTACTAATCCTTTTCCTCTTGAATTAAGTAACCTCCCTTTTTAAATTTTTCCAAAGGTATGTACTACTCTAAAGGCATACCTTGAATCAGTATATATAGCTCCTTTCTTTTGTGCTAAATATTCTAGTGTTCTTTTTAAAGTATATAATTCACAAGTTTGAGCTTTCTAGTTTAATTTCCCTTTTTCCATAGTTTGCATGTTTTTCCCATCGACTACTGCATACCCTTTATTTTCTCCTTTTGCAAGGAGTTGTATCTCTGTTAGCTAACATAACTCCCAAAGGGCTATTTTGGGGTATCTCTGCTAGTATGCTTTTATTCCCCCTTTTTTCTTTCCTGTATCCAATTTACTGGTTTTCTGTCCCATTTTTCAAGATCTTATCTATTCATCCCATGCCTCTGTTTCTCACTTTCATTAGCAACCTAAGTACCACTTTCTTTCGACTACACACACAAAAAAAATTAAAAAAACTTTTTTCTCACACTACTTTTCAATACAGTACACCTCCCTCCAAGGAGATATAATGAAGCTTAAAATACACAATCTACATTACATATACTTTCATTCATCTACTTTCACTCACTTTTATTTCTCATTCACTTCTACACATTTTTTCACACCCTCAGGACCCGAAGCGGATCCCTGTCACCAGAGAATCGAAGGTCCCTGTGGCCTCCCCTTGCCTTGGGGTTGGCCTCCGGGTTTCAGTATCACCAGGCCTCCGGGAAGGGCCTGACTCTGGTTGCCTCTGGTGCCAGTTCACATGTGTCACTCACACTCTTTAGCCACAGCCCCCTCCACACGCCCAGGGGAACAATGGCCTGTTTGCAGGTCACCTACACCTTATGCCACAGCCCCCCTTCCCACCCACCCGGGAAATTGAGGCTGATTTTGTGTGTGACTCACTCTCACGCACAACAAGACAACAATAAGGTACCTTTTATTTTCAAATCATGTTACAGTTTCAGATGTCACTGGCCAGCCGTGGTACTCTGGGATAACCCTCAATCCAGCTGTGTTGTCCAACCCCAGATGCTCTTGGGCATTTTTATCCCTCAATCCAGCTGTGTTGTCCAGCTCCGGATGCTCTTGGTGTCATGGTTTGACACTGGCACAATGCCAGTGCCCCCATGAGGATACCTTCTCCCTGGTTTCTGCTGTGAGATGTGACCAGGAATAAGCAAAGCAGGCTCCTACTTAGGGAAGAAAGAAGACAAAACTTTATTAACTACACTACAACTACAAATAAAAAGGAACACACACACAGGGAAAATGAAAACCTTACAAATACATTTCCTCCTCCCCCCACCAAATTTCCAACACAATACATCTATTCCTCAAATCACCAACTCTTAGTCCAGCACCACTCTTCAAACAATCAATCCTCAGTTCATCAAGAGGAGAGGAGTCCTTCTTGTACCATGGGCTTCCCCTGGAAACACAGTTGAAGCCTCGTGTGTTTCCGTGTCACTCGTGGCACCGCCCGGAGTACATCTGCCATCGTGACCTCTTCCTTTCATGTCCAGTGCTCTCACCACTGAACACGGACCAGAGCTGCTTCTAGGGTTGTCTTTTTAAGGATGCACTGTCCCGATCCAAAAAAGGCACAGTCTCTCCTTTGGGACACCTGTCCCCACAATCTCTCCTTTGGGACACCTGTCCCCCCCATATTTTTTCACCCCCTGGGGCCGAGGGGCACTAACACTGAACCCTCTTGGTTCTGAGGCATTGCCTCCCCCTAGAATGCAGTCTCTGTGTCACAAGGAACATGGGTCTGTCCATGGCTGTACAAAAAGAGTCCAGCAAAAGCCACTCCATCATCTCTTCCCACTAGGATTCTTCTCTATTCTTCTACTATCTCTCACTCGCCCAGACCTCTCTCACACTTGCACATTTCCTTCCTCATCTTCCACTCTATCTCTCTTCAAGGAAAGGTCAATGTTTTGTAAAGTTCTCATTCTCCGAAAAGGGGTTAAAAGCTCCTACAAGCGGCCGGCTGCATCCCCCCCCTTCTCCTTCCCAGCCGTGCTGCTGGCACAGGCACATGTTTATCAAGTTTCAAGGTTACAGTCTCAGGCAGCGGCTCTCTTTCTCTCTCTCTCTCTGTCTCTCGGGGGGGCTGCCGGATGGCTCCCGGTGTCTCTCTCTCTCTCTTTCTCTCTTCCACCCTTCCACCCCCGGGGTCAGACCTACCTCTCCCGGCCACATGGTTTTCCCCTCTCCCTGCCCAGCCAGCAGCTGGGCCGGGGGAGAGACCTGAACTCTTTCCCGCTGAAACCTAAGAGGACCCTCCCAGGGGAGAGCTCTGCTTTTAACCCCATGTTCTCAGAGGCATGTCCAATGTCCTAATGGCCAGGTTAAATGCCAATATTAAAGTCTGAATATCCATTGGCCAAAAACACAGCATCCCAAAAAACACATTTCCTGTCAAACCACCACACTTGGGCATATCCTCAATCTGGCAGAATTTTTGTCAACCCTGGATGTTCTTGGAATATTAATCCCTCAACCCAGCAGGTTTTAATTCTGGATGCTCTCAGGCATTCTCATCCCTCAACCCAGCAGAATTTTTAGGGGCCCCTCCCTTTTGTCCCGTTTCCTAGGGGATTGGGCTAGGAAACTCCTCTGCTCCCTTCCTCCAAGGAGTCCAACCCCTCCCTGAGACCCAGTCTCAGTTACTCCGGGGGATTCTCTCACTCCTTTTATCTCTTGCTTCATCTTTTTACTGGCCGCTTTTCTCGCGAAAAGACGGAAACGCAGCATGGAAAACTCCTCACTCACGTAGCAGGTCTGGGATAACCAGCCCACCTCTCATCACACACACATTCATCCTTCCATACCTGTGCCCCCAAAAAGTACTTACCAATCCTTTTTTCCTTTTCGGGTTCTTTCTGTGCACTACTAGTCTTAGGGGGCCAATTACTGCGGTTTTAGGGAGCCTATTTCCCTTTTCTTTGTTTTATTGTCTCTTTTTGTCCACTGGTTGCAACCCGCGTCTGTCGGCCACCCAGGAGAAACAGAGCAGGGGCTGCCAAATGGGCAGGGCGCACCTTCCCTACTTGGAATCCCTTAGGGCGCCGGCAGCGAGATGTTAAATACGAGTCACAGCACCAAATTGTGAAATATGCCAATCATTTTTTTTTAAATTTTAAAAGTTTAATGGTAATAAAATGGTTATAAAAATAGTAATACAAATTAGAGCAATAAGAATTTGGACAATCAGAGTTAGGACAATAAAGGACAACAAAAGCAAAGAATACGAACATTCAGATGCTTTCCTAAAAAAGCATGGCTTGCTAACAAAGGATTAACCCTTAAAAGCAATAGCCTGTTGCATATTCATATAGCTCATACATGATGCATACATTCCTTTCAAGCTAGGGATTTCTCTGTTTATTGTCAACTTCCCCCCCTTCATCTTGTAAATCATGGTCAGACTCCATGGAGTCTGCAAGGAGACTAGTTCTTCATGATAAGGAGGCAATAATTCTTTCTCTTTGGGATTTTAGTGTCTTCTTGCTGTTATCTCTGTGCAAAGAATTTCTTGATTATCCCATCTCTTTCTTGAGCTAGTTAAAAAGTATCCTACATAGCATAGTTTCTATTTTAACATTATGTTATAACCTAAAACTATATTTAACACACTACTTAAGAAAATTAATACAGCATAACTTTATAACATAACATATATAATATTCATTTTAATATTTGCGAAAAGCCAATCATAAAATACGGATTTTTCACAATACAGTACTACAAATTAATACAACATAACTTTCCAACATAACACATATAGTATTCCTTTTAATATTTGAGAAGAGCCGATCATATAATATGCATTTTTCACAAGGGAGTTTTCTATATATACAGATGTACACACTTCTATAGCTTTGTGTTTGTACATATATAAAACAGCATTTATGTGGTGGCAACTAAGCTTAATCTACATCTGTATCTAACATGAACACCAACTGTCACAGTTTGACGCTGGCGCAATGCCAGTGCCCCCATGAAAATATATGCTCCCTGGTGTCTGCTGTGAGATGTGACGAGGAATAGAGCAAAGCAGGCTCCAGCTTAGGAATAAAGAAGAAAAACTTTATTAACCTACAACTATATATAAAGAGAAACACACAGAACTCGGAATGAAAACCTTCCAAAAAACATTCCTCCTCCCCCCACCAAATTTCCAATACATCCACCCCCTCAGATCACCAACTCTGAGTTCATCACCACCCTTTAGATAATCAATTCTCAGTTCATCAAGGAGAGAGGAGTCCTTCTTGTACCATGGGCTTTCCCAGGAAACCCAGTTGAGACCTCTTGTATTTCTATGTCACACGTGGCACCGCCCAGAGATCATTCGCCATCGTGACATCTTCCTTCCATGTACAGCGCTCTCACCACTGCGCATGGACCAGAGCTGCTTCTAGGGCTCCCCTTTTAAGGATGCTTTGCCCAGATCCAAAAAAAGCACAATCTCTCGCTTTCGGGACACCTGTCCCCCACAAATTCACCCCCTGGGGTCAAGGGGTCTCGAGAACAGAGATCTTCTTCTTCACTGAAGACGGAGGGCACTACCACCACCCTCCTCACCCGTCGTCTCTGTTCATGCACTCCTTCACATAACATCACTTCACTCTCTTGGCTCCAAGCCATTGCCTCCCCTCTAAATGCAGTCTCTGTGTCACAGGAAAAATGGTTCTGTCCATGGCTATACAAGAAAAGTCCAGCCAAAGGCCACTCCATCACCTCCGCCCACCCTAGATTCTTCTCAACTTCTCTCATCTGTGTCTTCTCATTCAACTCCAGGAGGATCAGCATTTGTAAGGTTTCCATCATCCAAGAAAAGGGTTAAAAATCTCAGGCTCTGCCTTTCCAGAACTCCCATGGCTGCCCTGCCAGGCACCTTCTCGCCTCACCCTCCCCCCCCTCCTTCTTCATCTCAGCCAGCCGTGCTATCAAATTTCAAGGTGGCACAGGCACCAGCTCTCTCTCTCTCTCTCCCCTGGGGTAGGGGGGGTGGCTGCCCGATGCCTCTTGTGCTCCTCCACCCTTCCATCCTGCAAAGGCCTTCACCTCCCTTCTCTGTCCAAGGCTCCGACCTATCTCACCTGGCCGCATGGTTCCCCCTCCCCCGCCCAGCTCGCAGCAGCTGAGCAGGGGAGGTCTGACCTCCTTCACGAACCAGACCGGAACCCAAGAGAGCTTCCCCCTGGGAGTTCCCTGCTTTTAACCCCCTGTGTTCTCAGAGGCGTATCCATGTCCTCAGTGGCCACACCAGGTGCCAATATTCAAATCTGAGCACCTATTGGTTTGACCACAGCATCCCAAAAAACTCACTTCCTTTTCAAACCAGGACACCAACACATCTAGTAATATTTTTTAAAAGCTGCCATTATATTGGTACTTAATCCTGTTTTCGCCTACTTATGTACTTCCTCTCCTTGAAATAGCTTAGAATAAACAGGTGTAATATAGATCTGTAGTCTTCCTCCCTGTTATCAGTAACCCTAATACTGCCCTATTCCCTTACATTACAAATTCTCTTTCAGCTCCAGCCAACTCCTTATCTGCAGTGATCATAACTATCCTTTTCCAAATGTTTCTGAAAAATCCCTTCTCAGAGTCATAGGCAATATATTATTCTATTTGGAGCTGCAGGTGCACTCTTTAAAGGACAAAAATATTTCTTACATGATGTCTATGTTCCAAATTTGGAGGCTGTGATAAAATCAACAAGTATACTGAGGGGTTTTTTAAACCACAATTGAATACTCAGGCCACAATTATAGCTACTAGGTATTTACTAATGCAGAAGTATACATGATATTGCTGAATAGCTACATAGTTGGGGAAGATACTTTGAAAAATGAAGAGCAGATAAATGCATCGTTTAAAAAGCATCAGGGGAAAACTCATCATTGAGCAGAATCCTTCTTGTCCCCTATAGCTATTATTCACAGTTGCAAAAAATGCTACACAGCATGGTCATCTATCTTGTAATGACTGCTTATATAGAACCAGTTTGTTCTTTACACAAGCAAGTTACAGAAATTAGGATACATGTATGTAAAAAGGAAGGTATGCTCCTAACAGAAATGGGGGAACTACTACAATTAGGGCTGTACTCACCAAGTTGAATTTAGTGCTGTGGGAAAAATTGGGTTCTAATTATGCTGAGACACACCATGTTGTGAAAAACAGAGTTCACTCTTTAAAATTTTAAAAGTTTAATAAAGGATAAAAGAAAGACAATATTTCCAGCTCTGGGGTGCTTTTGGCAAATGGCCAAAGAGCACCAAAATAGCTTAAAATCATGTTCTCTTTATAAGGCTACATTGCTGGGGTTACATGCATATTCATTAGCTTATATATTATTCAAACATTCCTGTGAGCTTTTGATGTTGCAGGGACTCCTCCTGTTTAGGTTTTCCATCCTGACTTATCTGCATGACATCCTGAGATCAAGTCAATAAATTTTATTCCGTCCCATGGTTTCATCCCTGTTGCTTCACACTTTTCTGATAAGAGGAGTTAACGAGCTCTTCCCAGTCTCCTCCGGTGCTTTGTCTTGTGTCACTGTTATCACTTGGAGAGGTCAGTCCTCGGATGGCTTTACACTGCTTTCTTAGTTACACAAAAGCCTTTTAGCATCTCATGTTTCTGCTAAGGTCTATAATATAATATGTTCATCACACCACTATTTCTATAAGCGATACATAGGCATCATATTCATTACACTACTATTTCTATGAGCTATACAGTACATACTTAAACTGATAGATTATGTTATATTAACAAGCAGCTAAAAGGAGTTATAATTTGTACCATGTCTAAATACTTATGATCAATAACAGCATGCAAAAGCTAATACATAAATGCGAAAGCCAATATTATATGGTCATTTTTAACAATGTGTTCTTTTACTGGGGAAAAAAATTATAAATTAAGTTACCACCACCACTCAAGAAAATTTAAAAAATATGGTAGTATCTTGTTACAACTCAAATATAAACATTATTATTATTATTATTATTATTATTATTATTATTATTATTATTATTATTATTATTCAGACATTATTTGTGCACTCATCCACAGAAGTGCAGTTCATATTTTAAGCCCACAGAGGAGCAGGTTTTCTGGCAGAACCTTTGACCCTGTAGAGGACTCACGCTGGAGCAGTCTGTTTCTGAAGGACTGCATCCTGCAGAAAGGATCTGTGCTAGACCAGCTTGTGAAGAACTGCAACTCGTAGGAAGGACCTACATTGAAGAAGTTCATGGACTGTATCCTGAGGTAGGGACCCCACACTGGAGCAGGGGAAAAGCATGAGGAAGGAAGGAGTGGCAGATGCAACATGTAATGAACTGACCGCAGTTCCCATTCCTCATCCCCCAGTGCCTCTCAGGGGAGGGAAGCAGAAGAGTCGGGAGTGAAGTTGAGCTTGGGAAGAAGGTGGGGGTGGGAGGAAGTTGGTGAGGTAGCAGCAACGGCAGTAACTGATGTAAGTCCGGGGGCGAGGGTTAGATCAAGCTGTACAGGGACCTTCCCAAGCTCAGGGACACCCGAGCAGCAGCCTTGAGCCCTGTCAGGACCTGAAAGTCCTCAAGAGCCAATCAGGTGAGGAAGGGGCATTGCCAGGAGCAGGGCGGGAGATTTAAACGGCTCCAGGGAGTATTAATGACTAAGGCCAGCAACTGGGATGTGGCATGGCAGGGCAGGGCAGTTTGTGTGGGCAGGAAGGGCTCCTTGCAGAGCAGTCAATAGATGCAGCAAAGACTCGTGCTTGAGGCTGGGCCTGCTAGTCATTCCTTTTGCATGTGGTATGCTGTTGTCAATGATCTGTGTTGCCAGGTGAAGGAACTATGGGAGGAAGTGAATGTGCTACGTGTTATTAAAGAAATTGACGGATTGATAGGTTATTCTCAGAGATGCTATAGTCTCAGGAGTCTTGAAACTCCATTGTAGTGGAGATGCAGGGGGACTTGGAACCCTGTCAAGTAGTTAGTCAAGGGTCTGTTAAAGATGAAGGCTGGAAGCCCATTTTAGGAGGAAGGTTCCTCCTCCTGAAAACTTGATGATGACAAGTAGGACTGGTACCTTCTACAACAGGTAAGATGCTCTGGAACTAGAAGGCCAGACAACTGATGAGGTGGACAAAGGTCCTTTTGGGATAGAGGGACTACCTAAGGCAGCACAATCAACCCCCTGTATCACAACCTCCTCTGTTAAGAGGAAAAGAAGGGTAGTTGGAGAAGAAGACTTCCTTCTAAGGGGAATGGATGGCCTAATATGCAGAGCAGACCCAACTCACAGGGAAGTCTGCTGTCTCACATGTGCTGGGGTAAGGGACATGACTGGAAAACTTTCCAGTCTAGTAAGATTCTCTGATTATTATCTATTATTGGTTCTTCAGGTTTGTAGTGATGAAATAACAAAGAGAAGTCTGAGGGCAATAAAAAGGGATTTCAGGGCCTTGGGACAATTGGTTGAATGATCAGGAGCACGGGCAGTGTTTTACTCAATTCTTCCAGTATCAAGGAATAATATTACAAGGAGACAGCAGATCCATCAGATCAACACGTGGCTTTGAGGTTGGTGTCATTAGAAAAATTTGATGTTTTTTGACCATGGGATGATCTACTAAACACCTGTTTTACTTACACCTGATGGGATGCCCCTTTCTCAGAGGGGAAAAGGGATTCTAGCACAGGAGCTAGTGGAGCTCTTTGACAGAACTTTAAACTAGCTTGGAAGGGGGAGAGGAGAAAATACCAGGCTTGGCAGTGCTAAGGGATGGGAGAGTGTGTCAAAACTTGAGGAAACAAGCACTAATGGGCTCCCTCAATCTGCTTCACAAGGTGTTGGCTACAACAACCCACACCTGAAATGTTTCTACACTATTGCATACAGCATGAGGAACCAATTCAGTGAGCTCAAAGCTTTGTCTCAGTCCTAGAGATTTTACATCATTGGCATAAGTGAAACCTGGTGGGTTGAGTCCTGTGATTGGAGTGCCATGGCAGATGGTTACAGGCTTCTCAGGGGAGATACGCAGGGCAGAAAAGGCAGGTGGAATGGCATTATATGCAAACTGTATGAAGTTTAAGAAAGACAAGTGCTGGATTCTTCACCTGGGATGGGACAACCCCGGATGTGTGAACAGACTGGGGAACAAGTGGCTGGAAAGCAGCACTGTGGAAAGGGACCTGGGGGTTCAGGTGGACAGAAAGTTAAATATGAGTCAGCAGTGCCCTGGCAGCCAGGAGGGCCAACTGTGTCCTGGGGGACATCAGGCACAGCATCACCAGCCAGTCAGGTGAGGTGACTGTCCCACTCTTGCACTAGTGTGGTCTCACCTTGAGTCCTGGGGGCAGTTTTGGTTACCCCACTATAAAACAGATATATCTAGCGCTCTAATAGCTTTATATGAGGAAAAGATTCTTCCCCCAGAGGGTGGTTGGGCACTCGAACAGGCTCCCCAGGAAAGTGGTCACAGCACCAAGCCTGACAGACTTCAAGGAGTGTTTGGACAATGCTCTCAGGCATGTAGTGGGATTCTTGGAGATGGTCCTGTGCAGGGCCAGGTGTTGAACTCAATGATCCTTGTGGGTCCCTTCCCTTCCAATGCAGGATATTTTATGATTCTATGAAGGTGTTTTAAGATTTGTTTTTATTTCTCATTGTCCTACTCTGTTATTAATTAGCAATAAATTAAATTAATTTCCCCAAGTTGAGTCTGTTTTCTCCATGATGGTAATTGGTGAGTGATCACACTGTCCTTATTTCAACTTATGAGCTTTTCTATTGTATTTTCTGTATGTTTTGTTGATAGAGGAGGAATGATAGAACAGCTTGGTGGGCACCTATTGGCCAGTAAAGGTCACTGTACCACACCAATATAAATATATCAATATGATTTTCTTTTTTAAGCATCTTTTGCAGCTGTATCAGGCTTTCTATAAACACTTGTTTTCCACTGTCCCAAACAGTTTAGAATTTCCCTTTTTTTCCCTCCTCCCTTGTTTATTATTCCTTACTATTTTTGACAAAGCCATTGCTTCCTTCATGGAAGAAAAAAAGAGAATACAGTAAGCTTTTTTTCATTGTTATATTCAAATGCTGAACAACTTAGCTTCCTTGTCTTGTGTTCTTTACTTGGTTTCTTCCTATGTTTTCATCTGACCTTCCTTCAGCTGGTTCCAAAGAGACCTGTTGCTGACCATCAGCAGAATTGTGTCTATGGCTGAAGTTTCATATGCTTTAAACAAGCATATATACCCCTCCATGACACCCCACTGCCCACATCCCCACTTCTTTCTATCCCTGCACCATTTCCTCTTTTGTACCTCAAGGAACTGATCCAGGCTAAAAGACAAACCACCAGCAGCAACTGAAAGTTTTAAACCTAGCAGCATTATGGTGTTTTATGGATTTTTAGCCCAGTACAAAGAAGATGGTGTGCAAGCGTGAAAACAGGGCAAGAGAAATCTAATGGCTTCATTCAATGGCAATGCTGACTTATATGGATGTTTGGCTATTGCATGAAATGTGGGATTAATGCAGGAAATGATCAGGTCTTTCTTTTTTTCCAGTCAACCAAATTCCACCTAAATCTTAAGGCAATGGAGAATCAGATCAGACAGGATGCCAGTGCACACTGACCTGTTGATCAGGGACTCCACCAAATCCTCTCCAGAGTTGGGGCGGTAAGAGGATCCAAGGTGCAACACTTCAGATATATTTGAGCAAGGGTAAAAGGGGGGTGAGTTCTTGGACTGGTATCATATTTCATTTCTTCCAAAGAGGGGGAAAAAAAATCAAAAGATATAAGTTTATAGGTGTCAGTTTATAAGCCACATGAGAACACAGCAGTGGGCCTTAATCTATCAGTGGGATCAGAGTGGTGTAACAATTGGAGGTCTGGACCTAAGGGTAAAGGAAATGGGTAACTTAAATATTATTAAATGTGGTATTGAGCCAGTCCACAATTCCCCCTGTAGCCCTCTGGGTTGTATTTTGAAAAATTGGAATAAGCTTGGGGAGATTCAATGACGAAATTTTATAAATTATGAGATACTGTTATCAGCAATGGCCACCTTATAAATTGGAGGATAGGGAAAATGTGTTGATGCAGTTTAATATTAATCTTACGGTTGATGTTGTTTAGTCACTGACCTCGTAAATGGGATGAGGCTTTTTATGTTGATGCTTCTATGAAATTGCAGAGATTCAAATAGTCAGAAAAAGTGCAAATTGGGAGGAGATATGTTAATGCTATGTATCAAGAAGGAGAAAAGGGATTGTATGTTGTGGGGAGGATGGGGAAGAAGAAGATATGCAATTTTTGGTACCGACAGCTCCTCTGAATGGCCCCTAGAGTGTGCCACCTCCTTACTAAGGGAACAAAAGAGGGCAGAAAGGGGAAGTGAGGATTTTAGCCCTATATCTGGTATATAAAGAGGGGAGTGTCCAATTATACAGGCCCCTTAAGACAGGTTGTAGGAATAGAAAGGCAACCTGTCTATGTACATGTTCCTTTTACTACTGAGGATTTATTGAATTGGAAAGGATCTGTTGTTTCATACCAAAAGAATCTTGAAGGAATGTATCAGCTTTTGCAAACTGTTGTGCTGACTCATAACCCTAACTGGGGGGATATGAAGGTGTCCTGGTTTCAGCTGGGATGGAATTAATTTCTTCTCAGTAGCTGTTACAGTGTTGTGCTTTGGATTCAGAATGAGAATGGTGTTGATAACACACCAATGTTTTAGTTTTATGCTAAGTTGTATTTATTCTAAGTCAAGGACTTTTTTCTTGTCTCAGGCTCTGCCATTGAGGAGGTTTGCAAAAGAATAATGTTAGGTGGTGAATCCACAAAGCCAGCACACCCTAAGTATGCCAGCTACCCACTTTTATACACTACAAACAGTGAAAAATTAACATTTCCCCTATACCCACAATCTAAAGCTATAGCCATTGACTTTGTCTCCATTTAAAGATACAGTACAGAAGTATTTTACTGCCTGTGCTCTATGGGGAAGGGGCTTCTGTGAGTAAGGGGCTTCTATAGCCAATGGACAGATATTTTACTATGTCAATGATTAAAGGTTATCACAAAGTTCAAGTAAAATTCTTCTTTGGCTGTGGAGGCCCTGGAGGGGCTTCTCCTAAGTTACACCCCATTGGCTCCTTCCCCTGTTCCTATGCCTGAACATAGGTGCTCCTGAGCCACTCCCTCCCTTTTCCCTGATTGGGCCTCACCTTTGTACTGCCCGGAGACCAAGGTCAGCCCCGGGGGCACCTGGGGAGAGTGTGTGCCTGAGAGGAGAACTTCTTACCACGCGGCTGAATTAAACATCTATGGATATTATGCAAAAGCCTTTTTTGCTTCTTTACCTTGGACTTTACTAGCAGCAATTCAGGCTGCAACAAATGGTGCCCTGAACGTGGGGCCTCCGGATTAGTCTGAGACCTCTTCTCCTGAAAAACATATGCACTAGACCACCCCGAGAATTTTCTTACCCCAGTGCGGTGAGTTTGAAATTTTAGTTCCTTCCTCCTTGTACTCTCGGGTGTTGGGAAGAGACTGGGCTAAGATGGAGACAACACTCACCCACGCATAACAAGAAGTTTACCTCTACCTTAAAAAGTCTTTTCTTCAAGAAAAGTTTTGCTTTTCAGAGGAGGAGTTGAAGTATTTTGTACAGTGGTTATTTAAGCATTTTCCTTATATATCCCGGAACTTACTCCTAACCGATTGTTATAAATGATCACTCGAAAAGCCAAATTATAAAAAAATGCTAAAAGATTTATTTATCTTTTTGCGCGACCAAAATACGGTCCTCAAAACCACTACAGCCAAAGAGACAGTGTCGAGCCCGGGATCGGCGCTGGGTGAACTTGGATCCGACCTCTTTTACATCGAATCCCCACAAGTTCATGAGAGTCGCTTCTAGCAACAAGGTTTTATACAGTTTATTGTGCCCGAGGCGAAGGAGTCCCAATTTCTTTTGTAACTCTTCACATTCATAGTTGGTTCTTTCACTGTGCAGAGCTGGACAAAGGCCGTCTCCCGGGAAGTCATGTATTCACGTGTATCTTCCTGGCGACTTTGGCTATCTTGATTGATGTTATCCACAGGGCAATGATTGCTCTTAGGCGGTTTCCAATGACTCGAGATACTGGTGATCATCGCATTGGGTGTGTCTATTCTTGGGCTAAAATGACGATTGTTATCTAGCCGACTCCAGGAATTTTGGAGTTTGAATAGACATCCGCCTCTCGGGCTGCTTGTGGTCAGAGACTTGTTTGGGTTTCACAATCTTTATAAAATACATTCTTTGATAGCATTAATTATTTCTAACATATATTACACCGATGAATTCTTGGAAGTATTTTGGAAAAGGTCAAAAACTAACACAGAATTCCGTCTTTTATTTAGTATGATGATGAAATGCGTTCTCAGTCTTGAAGATGAACACCAGCTGAAAACCCCTCCTCTGTGTTCCCCTCTTCGTGCCCGTGCACCCCCTCCTCTGTTGCAAGGAAAGACTCTCCCAAGTTCTCCTGTCTGTACTCCTGCTGCCCAAGATGGTGGAGACCGCATGGCAAGGGCTGCAGGGTCTCCCCTTCCGCCCTCTGCTCCCCACGCCTTCTCTGACGGATGTGTTTACCTCGGTTGCCATAGCACTGCAAGACGTGGTGGAGGTGGCAAGAGCCGTATCCCCTCACACAGGGCTGCTGCCGCCGCTCCGTGCCCCGCTGCGCCCCCCCCCCCCGCCCTCGCGGAAAACCCGCAGCCACCACGCTGGCGGTCAGCAAGGCCAGAGCGAGCCAGCCGATACGCGCTGTCCAGCCCGCCCCGCGGCAACCTGCTGCATGAGGGCCGAGGGCAGGCGAGCGAAACTGGTGGACCTGGGGCGCCGCTGTCGCGGGGCAGGCAGACAGCCCCGCCGAGGGATGGCTCAGAACCGCAGTCCTGGCAGCAAAACTGCTGCCCCCTGCCCACCGTTGCTGCTCTGAGAGCCCCGCACTGGCAGTGCCCGCAGGCACCAGCTGAGACAGACCCCCGGGAGGGGGCCGAGCCTGAGCGTGGCGGCCAGCGCCGGGAGCGGAACCAACTTCGCACGGCAGCGCACCAGCAATGCATCCAGAAACACCAACACAAACCCACTGGCAAAGGTAAAAAAATCCTTGCCATGAACGTTTTAGGGACAGTAAAATGGTTCAATGTAAAAAACAAATACGGTTTCATAACCCGGAATGATAACAAAGAAGATGTGTTTGTTCATCAGACTGCTATAAAAAAGAATAACCCCAGGAAATACCTCCACAGTCTAGGAGATGGAGAAATTGTGGAATTTAATATAATACAAGGAAGAAAAGACTCCCAAGCAGCCGATGTGACAGGACCTGGTGAAGTTCCAGTGCAAGGTAGCAAACATGCACCAGACTACAAACCTGCAAAATATTATCTATATCATAGAAGTCCTCCACACTCCTACCAAAGAAATAGAACCCAAAACCAACAGCCATCAAGCCCCAGCAACAGCCTAAAAGCAAGAAGAGCACAGAACACAGGTGAGCTGTCCTGCATCCAAAAGCCCATGTCGATAATGAAAGAACCTTCCAGTCCGAGAAGTCTCACTTCTTCTAATACCCTTTCCCAATTCCTGTGGCCTTCCTGCCCCCCTCCCACTTTCCCCTTTTCCTTTCCATTGTCCTATTACCCTTTTTTTATGTTCCCACAAATTCCTACCACCCTTTCCCCTCTCCCATGGTCTCCCTCCACTAATCCCTTTCCCCAGAGTTCCTTTATAATACCAGAGGGAGCATGATTAGGAGGGAAAGAAAGGAAAGTTTCCCTAAAGTAAACATCTTTTTCTTAAAGTAATGATTTCTATTTGGAGTTTCCAACAGGCACACCACCACCTACACTACCTTGTGCAGAGTCTATCACAGCTGACCACTTTACCACAGGAGACAGAGAAACAGCCCCTGCTGAAGAAACCTTATCCTGACTCAGTTTCCTGAAAAACTGTGCTAAGAAAACCCTGCATCCCTCCTGCCAGCTCTAAGACACTCCAGAAAATCTGTTTGGACATTGGAGACTCAGAATTGTTTGCATTTTGAAAATTGTCTTATAGACGCTTTTGATTGTTTTTGTCATTTTGTGTTAATTGAGTTGATCCTTCAGAAAAGCTTTCTTAATAATATAAAAAATGGGGAGTTGTGGAGGCCCTGGAGGGGCTTCTCCTAAGTTATACCCCATTGGCTCCTTCCCCTGTTCCTATGCCTGAACATAGGTGTTCCTGAGGCTCTCCCTCCCTTTTCCCTGATTGGGCCTCACCTTTATACTGCCCGGAGACCAGGGTCAGCCAGGAGGCCCCTGGGGGAGAGAGGGGGACCATGGGAGGAGTGTGTGTCTGAGAGGAGAACATCTCACCACGCGGCTGAATTAAACATCTATGGATATTATGCAAAAGCCTTTTTTGCTTCTTTACTTTGGACTTTACTAGCAGCAATTCAGGCTGCAATATTTGGCTTTATTAGCAGCTTGTTACTGTGTTATCTCCTTGTTTGGTCAGATTTATGGTGTCATTCTATTCTTGCTTTTTGGGTTGTGGCTCCTGGTTTCTACTAACTAGCTACAGAGATAAAGTGTATTATGTATATAACACTGTCAGAAAACATGACATGAACAGGGAAACATTCCTTGTGGACAAAAGATTAAAAAGTGATACACTGGTACAAAAATCTGCTACACATACATTTATATGAAAAGCAGAACTGTAGTAAATTTCTACCCCTCTATGTTGCATTAAAAGAGTTGTGATGTCAGGCTGCCCTGTCCTGGGGTGACTTTATGATGCTTGTATCCCCATTCATCTGTTTAGCCCAGAAATAAGTTTTGCACCTTTAAGAATGGTTCCAAGAGCGAAGGGGGGGAGAGAAGAAGCGCTGAGTTTGTTATCAGAAACTGTGCTTGCTTCCCTGCATCCTTCCCCTGGACTGTGTTGACTGCAGCATGGACAGCGAGAGAGAGCTCTCCTTTGCTTTTTAGTTAGTTTTTAGCTAGCTGAGGCAGAGAAATTCCCTGGACTGTGTTTTTTCTTTTTCTTGGAACTGTTTAAACCTGCTCTGGACTGAAAATGCAGATGAGCACTGGGAGCTCACACCTGTGGCCCACTGGGCCGGGCCTGGTCCATGGCATTTGCAGCCCCAGAGGGACTGATAACAGACTGGGTGAGCTGAGCTGCAACCCACGAGAAGGACTTTCTGAGTTTATCATCTCTTCAGATTGGTAAGAGATTTTATTGTTTAATAGTGTTCCTTTATTTTTTTTTTGTGCTGGTGAATGCTTTGCCTGTTAAATGAACAGTTTTTTTCCACTTTTCTCCAAGGAAATCTTTTCCCAAACCAGTTGGGGGAGGGGCCGCTTGAATCTGCTTTCTAGAGGAACCCCTTCAGAGGTTTTCTTCCAAATGTGCCCTAAACCAGGACACTGCCCTTAATCTTCAGTTTGCTGACATTATTTCTAGCACTCTGTTCCTTCTAGGATGATATTGAATAGAATTGGGTTAGAAATAAGAAGTAGTATTTACTTAATAAAGTCCTTTTTGCCCTTTCCTCACAGGTAAACACATTTAAGTTTTCTTGACATCAGTTAACTCAAACCCACTGTACTGTAAATCACTCTACCTACAAAGAAAAGCTTTAAGTTACTTGTTACCGTGATGGACAGGGGTCTTGCCCAATCAAATATCTCCCAAGGCTGCAGGCATCTCACTGGCCAGTACCTGAAGGAACATGGAGTTCAAACCAATGAGAGCATCCAGACCGAGTCTTTCAAATGCACTATATAAGGGAGGGCTTGGGAAATAAAATCCCTGTAGCCACATGAACACCGGGGTGAGTGGTCATGGTCTCTTGTGCCCCTCCCCCCGCCCCTCCCCCCCAACCCCCGTGACTTAACACTTGGTGACCCATGAAGTGATCAGGATTTAGCCATAGCCAGGCACAGAGCAAAGGAGACAGCGTAATAGCCGGAACGGCGTAAAAGCCAGAAATCGGTTCAGAACCAGGATATAGACAGCATAAATACTGGGAAGCGGCATGATAGCCATAATGGCGGGAGAGCCAGCACGATGTACATCTGGGACTTTGCTGGGTAGACAGCGGAATTGTGAATCTACCACAGGCAGTGGAAAACTGCAGCAAAAAATCCCCTCGGAAGACAGAGGAAAGTGCTATGTGGCTTCAAACTCTGTTTTTGTGGACTAGAATCATTATCGAGACCATGGGATCCTGGACTACAACACTAGAAAACTCCACCTTAAAGGTATGGATTTGCTTAATTAAAAAAAGAGAGATTAATTATAGTAAACTAGCTCTGCAAACTTTGCTCACATGGTGTGAGAGCCATGAACTAAATGTGTCCGAAGAGACTGCTTTAAATTTATCCTTTTGGGAGGAGGTTGAACAATATATACTTGCTGCAGCCTCTAATGGTGAGGACACAGCCATCGGTGCTATAAAGCCTTGTCAGTAGTTATGGACTTGCTAAAACAGTTGGAATATGAGAGGCAAAAGGGCAAGGGCAGCAGCGTAGCCGCTTCTTTGTACAACCCCGCGTGGGAGCCGGAACTGACCAGGGAGCCGGCGGGACCTGGCCGCTGCGAAAACGTGCCCTGCAGCAGTAGGACTCTGGCTGACTGCTGCGGAGCGACTGTGGGGAGCGGCACAGCTCCGGGGAGTGGGGGAATCTCAGAAAAATGAGACAATCCGAGGGCTGCCCGTGTCGCGAATGCCGGCACTGCCCCCGGGAGGCGGAGGGGCCGATTGCGCAATCCGGTCACGTGGAGAGATGGCGGCCGCCGCAGCCCCGACAGCTCCGAGATGCCCCGTATCCACTCTGGACTGCTGTGATCACAATGCAGCCAACTTGGGCCACTATATTGCCAATCAAGGCGCGCACACCATGCCGCCCTGTTGTGGAGGACCAGACCACGTGGCGGCCGCTCGTGCCCCCCTCGGGACACCGTGCCACGCGGCCGCTGAGACCACCTCCCCACCATTTGCAACGGGGCCGCCCACACTTCCCATCACCATGGAAACGCCAAGACTGCCCCCTCCGGAGACCGAGTGGGCTGGCTCTAAAGCCACGCCTTCATGGAGCCTGGCTGCGCCCATATCGGGGGATGTGCCTACTCCCCCGATCCCGCCTGCGTCAGGGGGTAGGGCCCCGCACCCAAGCCAGCCTCCGTGGAACACAGCCGTGCCTCTAGTGGGAGTGGCCTCATTTCCGACCCTGCCCCCAAGGCCGAGTCTGGGAACGTCACCACCTGGAGCTCCTGCACACGTCAAACCCAGAAGTAGAGCGTGGGAAAAGCCCTTGCGAGGAGCCTGTCCGGCTAAAGGCAGAGGAAAAAAGCATGCAAAGATTTGGTGCCGTAAGAGCAGAAACAATCAAGTCTGCCCGAAGAGATGGGGCCGGATACATGGGATAACTGCATCACAACAGCTGAAATCAAACCACCCTTTCACCCAGTCCAGCGAGAATCCAGCTTTTCCCTGCAAATGGATGGTGAGGAGAAAAACAAACATTGGGTTTCCGCCTCTCAGGAGCCTCACAACCACTTTGCCTCCTGATATATCAAGGTTTTCATATTTCAAAGACTCTAATAAACTAATAACATATGCCAAGAGTAAAAATATCGAAGGGTTATCACACAAGAGTTACAAAAATGTACAACTGTTTGTAAAATCTGCCTTAGAGTTCATAGTACAATATTTATTATTCTTGTTTGCATTTGCTAAAACCAAAATTGATAAGCCTGTGATTGCTAGTTCTGCTAAAGTTATTTGGAAAATATTATATTTCTATCTCAGGCAGGTACTACTGTGTCTTAAAGAAACCCTAGTATGTGTATTAAAATGTCTTTTCTTAGTACTCCTAGTAATTATTCTTGCATTGCTTCAAGACAAATGGGTAAGATTCAAAGAATATCCACTGAGGTACACATAGAACATCAGTTTATCATAAGCAAATATCAGTTGCAAAGTTTTTTAACTGAAATTCTGCCACTTGTCATAATTTTAAAAGTTAAAAGTCATCTATTAAATAACAAAATTTCTAATTTCTAACAAAGGGAAAAAAGTATATCGCTTGCACTGTTATTCATGTTAAAAATTCTTCTTGCACTAGGTATTAATAAAAGCTTGTTTTTAAAATATAAATACAGAAAACCTCTCCCAACCAAGTTCATGGCCCTGATCAAACCATGAACCTGGCTGGTAAAGAAAAATATTTTAGTAAACCCAGATGAAACTTTGCATAAGTTAAACCCTTTTCCCATTGGGATAAATGAAAAAGCCTCGTCCGGAAGAGGTTTTTTCAAGTCCTCATAGGGAAAAAGAGACTCCCTCAGTAACCCCCTAAGTAATAGTATTCAAATTCCATGTTTTGTTCCTATTTTTATTTATTATACAAAGAAAAAAGGTTGAAGGTACATCCCCCTCTTTTGAGTCTTAAGTAGTAGGATGTTCTCATGTTTTACAATAAATCATATAACAGTACAATAACCCTATGAGATCACAAATGATCACCTACCTCATGGACAGTTCATATAAGGACTTGATTTGTTTACAAATTATTTCTCATGTTTACAAACTCTTTTCCTGTTTACAGATTGTTTTCTGGGAGTTGGATTTTTCTCCAAGGGATAAATGGGTTATAGGCTGTTTTTTAATATTTGGGTTTTTCTCTAAGTGTGAAATGGGTTAAGGGTTAAATAGCTTTCTGCTTTTAGAGATAAGTTGTAATTTGTAACCAATAAGCATAATGCCTGTGGCCTGAATTCTCCCCTAAGAGGTCAAGGAAGTGAATGCTGCAGCTCCAGTGCAAATTAGACCCATGCTGTCCTCTGTCACCCTGTTTGCAAAGGGCCCTTGCAGATGGGTGACAGAGAGCAATTCACAAAATTTTATAGACAAGAAGGGTGAGATATTACCGTGATTGACAGGGGTCTTGGGTCTTGTCCAATCAAATATCTCCCAAGGCTGCAGGCATCTCACTGGCCAGTACCTGAAGGGGTGTGGAGTTCAAACCAATTAGAGAATCCAGACTGTGTCATTCAAATCATTCAAATGCACTATATAAGGGAGGGCTTGGGAAATAAAATCTCTGTAGCCACATGAACACCGGGGTGAGTGGTCATTGTCTCTTGTGCTGCCTTCCCCCCCCCCCCCCCCCCCCCCCGTGACTTAACAGTTACTAAGATTTTATTCTAAACATAAATGTTTGAGATTATTATAGCAAGTGAAGGGGAAAGTGAAATTGTAAAATTGTAACTGCTTGGCAGTGATAATCTGTGATCAAGAAAAGATCTGCCATGGAGGGCAAGAAGGCCCTAATGCAGAAGGGGTTGAACTGTCTGGAAGCAGGAATGCCAGAGACAGGACTCCCTGTAAGGGAGTGTTCCCCTGGTGATGAGATAAACAGCTACAGCATTGTCTTGTAGCCATCCTGGAATGCAAGTGCTCAGAGGCCACCTTTGGGCAGCAGAGCTGGGCGGAGGGGTGGTTCCAAGGCAGGGCTGAGACACCTCATACAACCGCTCATGGGATTGGTGCTGGTGCAGGGTGTATAACAAATCAGCTTGTGATGCATCCTACACAAAAGATATTAAGAAATGGGGTTATATTTCTTTATAAATGTTATATTTATGTTCTATCTGAAAGTGCTCCATACTCAACTTCTGTGAAGATTCTCCTTCTGATATGACCTAAAATATTATATTTTTTGAAGTGTGAAATCACAGTAATGGTCCTAGACTGGAAACCCTTTATCCTTTAATATTCCTAACTGGTGCTTTAAGATGATATTATTACAACTAACTGTTACTTTCTTAGGATGTTACCTTCATTCAACAAGAAACAAGTTACTGGGTTATAAACACATGTATCACTGTGGCCAAATTGGTATCTGGAAGGATTAGGCTAATCCTCAAGCTGGTTGGGCCAGCCTAATTTATTTGGAATCTTACCACATCTTTGGTCTAGTCACTGCCTTATTTTACAATTTGAGAGTGAATATATTTAATGATAGGTCTTTAATAATATTCATAGATCTTGGGCTGCCCAGTCCTCTGAGTTGGAGGACCACAACTGCAGGAACAGTGACTTTCCATTTGTGCACACTGAAAATGTACCAGCTGTATCAGTTGAGTGTTCATAAGTCCATAGGGCCAGATAGGATTCATCCCAGAGTACTGAAAGAGCTAGTGGATGTTACAGCAAGACCCCTCTTGATCAGCAGGACCCTGACCAAAGGTCTTTGGAGTCTGGGGAGGTCTCTGCTGACTAGAAGCTAGCCAGCATTATTCCAATTTACAAAAAGGGCTTGAGGGAAGACCCAGGAAACTACAGACCTATTAAGCTAACCCCAGTACCTGGAAAAATGATGGAAAATATCATACTGGGTGCTATTGAAAGACATGTAAAGGACAATGCAGTCATCAGGCACAGTTAACATGGGTTCACAAAAGGAAAAGCCTGTCTATCTAATCTAATATCCTTCTACAATAAAGTCACCTGCCTAGTAGAATGAAGGGAAGGTGGTAGATGCAGTTTTTCTGATTTTTGGAAGGATTTAGATACTGACCCTTGCAGCATCTTTCTGGAGAAGTTGTCCAACTGTGGTATGAGCAGGTACACACAGCATTGAGTGAAGAACTGACTGAAGGGCAGGGCTCAAATGGCTGTAAAGAATGGGGCTACATATGGCTGGTGATTGGCCACCAGCAGCGTTCCTCAGAGCTCAATTCTAAGCTCAGTTCTGTTCAATATATTTATCAATTATTTGGATGCAGGAGTTGAATGCACCATTAGCAAGTGTGCTAGTGCCTCTTACCAGGGACCAGAGGCCTTGCAGGGGGATCTAGATAGACTGGAGCATTGGGCAATCATCAGTGGCATGAAATTTAACGAGAACAAATGCCGGCTTCTGCACCTGGGACAGAGTAACACCAGGCACAAGTATAGATTGGGAGATGAATGGCTTGAGAGCAGCCCTGCAGAAAGGGATCTGGGGGTGCTGATTGACAGCAGGCCCAATTGGAGTCAGCAGTGAGCCCTGGTAGCCAAGTGGGTAAACCATGTTCTGTGGTGCATTAAATGCAGTATAACCAGCTGGTCAAATGAGGTGATTATTGCCTCTGTATCTAGCAGTGCTTTGGCCTCCCCTTGAGTACTGTGTGCAGTTCTGGGCTGTATAATTTTAAAAGGATGTGAAGGTGCTCAAATACATCCAGAGAAGGGCAACAAAGCTGGTGAAAGGGCTGAAAGGAATGTCCTATGAGGAGCTGCTGAGGGCTCTGGGTTTGTCTAGTTTGGAGAAAAGGAGGCTGAGGGGTGACCTCATGGCTCTCTGCAGCTTCCTGAAGAGAAGCAGAGGAAGCAGAGACAGGTGCTGAGTTCTGCTGTCTGGTATCCAGTGACAAGATGTGTGGGAATGGTTCAAACTGTACCTGGTTCAAACTTGACATTAAAAAGACTTTATTTGCCAAGAGGGTTGTCAAGCACCAGAACAGGCTTCCCAGAGAGGTGGTCAATGCCCCATGTGTGTCAGTGTTTAAGAGGCATTTGGACAAAGTCCTTAAGAACATGCTTTAACTTTTTGACAGTCCTGAAGTGGTCAGGCAGTTGGACTAGAGGACTGTTGTAGGTTCCTTCCAACTGAACTATTCTACTCTATACCTAATAACTGAAGAATAATAAACCTTGCTGGATGTCCAGCCAAATGAAAGCAAGTCTAAAGAAATCAAACCTCTCACCAGACAAAAGCTTTTTCTTTTACAGTTCTAAATCATGCACAGACTAACACCCTCTGTGGTGGGTTGGCCTTCACTGACAGCCAGGTGCTCACCAAGCTACTCTCTCACTTTCCTTCCTCTGCTGGATGGGGAGAAAATAAGATGGTGAAACCTCTGGGTTGAGATAAAGGCAGTTTAATGAATATAAGCAAAGGCTGCATGCCAAAGTAAAGGAAACAAAAGGATTTATTCTCTACTTCCCATGGGCAGGTGATGTCCAGCCACTTCCTTGGAAGTAGGGTTTTACTATGCATAGCAGTTACTTCAGAAGACAAACACCTTAAAAATGCCCCTCTCCCTTCCTTTTCACTTTTAATTCTGGTCATTACATCATCTGGTATGGAAGATCCCTTTGGTCTTTTTGGGTCAGCTGGCCTGGCTCTGTCCCCTCCTAATCCCTTCCCCAGCCTATCAGCCTTTGGGGGCAGGGCAAGGTTGGAGAGACAGCCTTGATGGTGTTCAAGCACTGCTTAGCAGTAGCCAAAACATGCCTAAGTCATGGATACCATTCTCCCTACAAACAGAAAGCACAGCACCCTGAGGAAAGTTAACTCCATCCCAGCCAGACCCAATACAGCCTCTCAGAAAATAACCCAAAGATGCCTTGCACAGTCATGGCTTGCTTGGGTTTTCTTTTGAGAAAGAAAAGGGAGGACAAGGTAAAAGACCAAGGAATTAATAATTTATTACCTGTATGAAATAAAGCCTTTAAAGACTCATGCTTTACAAAGTTTTCTCCTCTTCTACTTCCCTCCATTTTTCCCATGGTCTAACATATATTGTTTGGATGATGAAAAGGCTTCCAAAGAAGATACGGTCCAATAAAAAAAAATTAAAAAAACCCCAAACCACCTCCTCTTCTAACTACCAATTTTACATTCTTTGAAAGAAAAATCAAGGAAAGGAAAAAAGGAAAGAACAAAACCCAAGCAAACAATTTCTGATACTCTGTGGTAGTCTGTTATTTTACAGTTTGTTCTTCTGTAGTAGGTTTTAAATATTCCTTGTTATAAGTTTGTAATGGTTCATTCCATGTACCCCATTTGGCTTCCCTAATGGTTCAGTCCTGAGTTGTTTACCCCAAGATTTTCCTGCCAAGTGTATGTCAATCCCCCTGTCTATCAAAGATAGCACAGCCTTTTGTTCTGGAGTGTTCCCTGTCCTTCATCCCTTCCTTGAAGCAAGATTGGATTGCAAGGTTTGCTCCTTCTCCTTGTTGGCTTCTATTGGATAGCCCTTACCCTGCACTCCTTCCCTAATGCCTTCCTATTGGTGAAAAGTTGTATCCTCCCCTTATTCCCTCCCCTCCTTAAAAAGCAGTTTTTTGCCCTCAGTTATTATCACTTATCCCTGACTCCTCTGGGGAAATAAACCTTCCTTAGAACTCAAACAAGTGATTCCTCTTGATTCCTTCAACTCGGTCCCTCGTATTGGGTTGTTGCTGTGTCACCCGCGCCACAGCCGTCTGCTGCAGGGAGCTGCGAGCCCCTGTAAGCACCGCCACCCGGAAAGGTCTCCGTAGAGATCTGGGGGCAGCCTCTCTTGTGACTGTCCATCGGTCTCAGGGAGTGAGCTGGCCGGAGAACATATTCCCTGTGACCGCAGCCCACAGTTACAATACTCTATACACAGTAAGGTGTAGATTATCCTTTGAAAGTGACTAAAGAGCTTCCACCAAAATGTTTTCATTTATACTTTGTTAAGCTTGTTGTTTTTAAATACAATCTAAAAGCAGAAATTAAAAAAAAATCAAAATTAAAGCCAATGTAATTATACATGTACATCATCCTTGCAACTATTTGACTACATTGTGAAAAGGTTAGACTAGTAAACATGAAGAGCTAATGAATAAGGATAGCTGTGGGTTCAAAATTATTAGTAATACTTAACATGCCAAAAAGTAGATCCCCTGTATGATACAATCATTCTTTTCTGATATTAAGTGATGTTAGAAACAGTTGGAGGGGTTAGGTTTGTTTTTTTAAATAAGTACATCGCTTTTAATTCCATTTATATATACACTTATTTCCTCACATGAATATTTAGGAAATTTTATTTTCTCTACACTTTAGGTTCCTGGCATTATTGTAAGTGACTGCATCTAAACAGTTATTGTTTAAATGTACTCAACCACTTTAAGACAAGGCTGGTCATGTCCTATAGCTACCTCTTAAAAATCAGCTAAATAATCATCCTTGAAAAAAGTGTAAGAATTACCGGATTTGTTTTTTATTGTTTCCTGACAGTCCCTTAACCCAGATCACCAGTCAAGAAGATAGAGGATTTTGCAGAATAAGAGTGATACATGAATATTTTAAATCAAGCCCAAAAAGTTCAAAAGTTTATTTCAATATTCTCACCATAAGAAACAAATTCCTACCTGCTAAGACATTTCTCACTTTTCCACTAACATTTGAGAGAAAAAAGGCATACCACTTAACTTTAAAATTTAATTTTCAATAGTCTTTCAGGGAAAATTTTGCCATAAATATTTCCCAATGCATAATCCACAAGTTTGTGCATGTTATTTATTCAAACAATTCTTCAATTGTTCTAGATGCCTTGCATCTGTATCCTGTAGAATTAATACAGTGGCTTTAGACTGAAAAAGGATTCAACTCCATAGTCATCAGAGACCTATCAGTCATCCTTGACATTTCTCTAAACCATGCTTAAGCTTTGGATGTGAAATAGTATCTTTTTCAACATATTCCTTTCAGGCAGTGAAAATCTAATTAAACTTGTTTGAACATCATCAGCAAAATCTACTTTGAGATAAACTGAACCATCAGAAATTTTTGTGTTTATACCCCTGGACTCATTGCTGTTTGTGAGGTTTCTATTAAGACTTAAAATAAAACATCTAACTTTCAGAATTAGAAATTATTCTCTCATTTCATTAGCACTGTGAAGAGCACAAGTGAGAAGCCTCATTTACAATATGAACAGCCTGGGGTCTTTATTTGTATCATAGAGGTGATTTTTACACTTTAATCACGTTAAAGCTTTGGCACTGATAACAGAAGGCTAGCCTGATCTATCAATGTTATCTAGAGACCCAGTCCAGGATTTGGCTATAATAGCACCAAATTTTGGTGGCCATTGTCTCAAGAACATCAGTGGTTAATATGCTCTAAGTTCTTGATAGTTTTGAAAGCATCTATGCACATTTAAATTGTATAACTTCACTTGGAACCTATTTATCCCCTAAAGGGGGATGACCAAGGAACTCAACCTCCCTACAGAATTACACCAAAGAAAAATTACTATAAGAAAAGTAAAAAACCACAAAGTTTTTGTGTTCTGACATTATAACCTGCAGCTAAAAAAAAAATACCCTGCCTTTAAGTTTGCCCCAAAACTCTACCACTTGGAAAAAACGGTATAGTTACTTACAGGAAATAACCCATTTGTTTACTCATTTCGATAAGTTTCTCATGTCGTCCATGCAGTCCTTAGCCTGTCACCAGCTTGGTGCTTCTACCCTGTGCCAAGACCCCCGGGGGCGGTAAGGCCAGCTGTCACCCCGCATCCCGGCGGACACCGACTAGCTGCAGTGGATAGCGATGGATGCTAAGACGAGGTGGCCCGGCCCACCAGAGTCACATTAAGGACGACACATGCCTCCCTACTCCTTAAACAGGCTGACCAGAACCCAAGCCCCTTTCCCCACACCCTACCCTCAGCCGAACCACCCCATACACTTATCTAAGGCAGGGGCGGTGCCGAACGAGCGGGCGGGCAGAACCAGCGGGGCAGCCTGCTTCCCCTCACCTGAGTTGTAGGTGGGAAGAAAGACAAGAATACACCTGCCCTCTGTACACAACCCCAAAAACACCGCGCAACTCAGCAGCCAATAGGAGGCGTGGCGCCACGTGCGGCTTTAAGCATCGCAAGAACACTGCCCCGCCTCCTCCAGTACTAAGGAACAAGCACAAGACGGAGTTTTCGCGGACGCCATTTTTTTCAAAAAAACCTCTGCGGTCGCTCTCCTTCGCTGCCTTCTATTGTCTCCACTGTTCTTGCCGCGCTTCTCGTGGCCCCCGTCAAGCAGGTAAAACAAACAAACCACCTAGGCACACTGCAGCAGTGTAGGGTGGATAGTGCTCTTCTCGTGATTACTTAGGCCTTTCTCTCCGTGGTCCACACGGAGGGCGGGGCGAACTAGAGGCCATCCCTGCCCTGATGGGCAGCTGCCTTACCCAACGGGGCCGCATTGGGTCTCCCATAGGGGGAGGAGACGAGGTGGTTGGGCCAGTCATTTGGCGGTGCTGGTGGATGTGCGTTGGTAGTAGGAGTTGCTCGCCTTTCTCTCCTGTACGTGGTGGGTGCAGGTAAGCGCGGTTCAGAGGGGGTGTTGCTTGCACTGGGGGTGGGGTAGGGAGGATGGGTTAAGCCGGCTTGAAGGAAACTAAGCTGTTGATCGCACCCCTCCCAACCCTGTTGTGTGACACAAAAACACGGGCGGCCTGTCGCCGCCGGGCCCCAGGATTTTCTTGGACTCTTGCAGAAACTGCGCGGGGCGGCGGAATTGAGTAGGTCTGGGGACTGCTGCGTGGAGAAGGAGGGGGCCGGGAGTGATGACTCCTTAGCTACTGTGGAGTGGTTTTGTGTAACCTGCGGACCCAAGGGTCTCCCTCTACCCTAAGGGAAGGGTGAAAAGGATGATTTGTGTCTCACTCGTCGCGCTTCGGTGGCCTTAGTGCGAGCACGGCGGCCCAACTGGTGCCGTTCCCGGAGTGGCGATGTGGTGGAGGCTGGTCGCACTAGCGGGTGCGTGCTAAGGCTGGGGGGGGGGGGGCGGTCGCCGCCCTTTTCTGGCACCTACCTAGGGTAGCTGTGGATGGGGGGAGTTTTTGGTAATTATGGTGGGCAGAGAGGAAGACGAGGGCACTCTGCTGCGGCCTGTGCGGAAGCAGCCGTGTCAAAACGATTGGGGAGCGTTCTGTAGCGGAGCCTGCTTTTAGGGGCCATGCCAGAGTTCTCGTGGTAGGGCTGTTGCGCTCTGTTGGTTCTGCTTGAGCTGGGGTGAGGGCCTCTGAGTGCCTCCTTTGTGTCTCTCTGGTCGGAGTGGGGGAAATCTTGTGACCGCGTGGTGGTGGTTTTTCGGCTCACGGCTCCGCCTAGCAGTGGGTAGGCGCTATTACAGCGGCCGCCATTTCTGCTGGTCCCCGCCACCGCGGAGGTGGGTCTCGGACTGTGGGGGTTATGTAACGGCGCCTTTCCCCCTCCCACCTAGGGCGCGAGCTGGGATTTCGAGCGCTCGGCGGCTGGCTGGTTTTAAAAGCTGTGCGAGGGGTAAAGGTGAACGTCAGCCTGAGCAGATTGGCGCGTGGGCTGTGGAAGGGGAGGCGTCCGGGCGGGAATGGCCCTTAGTCCCGGAGGGAGCGGGGGAGAGGCACACCGTCATCTCCCAACCCTCTACTCATGTCCATGACTGCTTTATTCTTTAGATGTTTTTTAAAAATTTTACGTTAGCCAATTTAATCCTGCAAACTCGATTTGCACAAAAGAGCACAGCAACTAGTCGAGAGCATCTTGTCCTGAACAGTATATTACATTTCTTCTCCCGGTAGCTCTAGAATTTTTGGGAGGGTCGTAAATAGAATGGGGTCTGGAAGGGTTAGCCATTTGAACCTGGTGAAATTTCTCTTCCTGCCCCCATCCCTGCGTTCTAGCAGCGTCTGTTTCGACACTTGGCTATTCTTTAGGCGATGCTTTTTCTATTAGCCCAAATTAGGGGCCTGGAAATACTGGCATATGCTGGCGAGGTGGTGTCTCAGCAGCGACTGTAAAAGAGTGCATACCTACCGGCAGTGCTTGCTGTTAGCCTGCAAAAATAGGGTAACTTACAAATGAACGGATAATAAAAAGGATACTTTAAAAAATTAAACATACCTCACTTTTTCTTTGTGGATATGTATATCAACCATTTGTTCAGGCTGTGAAAGATGAGCAATAAAATCTAAAGGAAGGAAAATAACGTTCTTTGTTTGGCTGTATCTGTACAAATTAATTTTTTAATAAGGTGAAAAATTATTCTGCCTGACTTCTAATTTGTTTTACAAGTATCCTTAAGTCGTGGATTTAGCAAAAGCAGATCTTGTAAGAGGTACCTGTTTCACAAAGTCAAAAAAGTTTGTCTGCTTTTGAGATTCTTCATACATTTATGCAGAGGTTATACATGATAGTGTGCTATTTTTAAGAGAATTTTTCAAGTATGGCTTGTGTGTAATGTTTTGTTCATCTGTTATATTGATGGAAGGCATGCTTGTAAGTTGATAGAAAACGTCTAATTACCAACATTAATTTTATAACATTTGGTCTAAATTACAAACTAAACAATTAGCATATTGAAACATAGCATCTCCTAAAAAGGAAATTCAAGATATGGTATATAACATCCTGAAAGTAGGACCCAGATAATTATTCACTTTAAATATTTGAAAGTCATTGTCAATAAATGTGATTGCTTAAAACTAGCAAATGCTTGAAAATGAGCAAGGTTGAAATAATTCAGAGTGCAATTGTGTGTCTGTAAGCCTTTGTACTTGATTATTATTTCTCCTCTTAGTGATGTGTTTGGTCTTGTTGTTTTTTCATTTATAAAGAAAACCTTTGCAGCAAAATCTCAGGTCAAACCTCATTTTCAGTTGTAGCAAGAATCAGACCTGTAAGTGAACAGAGCCTGATCTATGCTGTTTTCATAGGCTTCTGAAGCAGTAGGGTTTTGATCCTGCCCAGAACAATTGGGTTTGCTCTGCAAGTATATATAAACCTGGTAATCTCTAAAAGCAGGCATTTCTTCTTGCTTTTCCCATTAGTATGATGTACAATTAACCTTTTCCCCCACAAAATAATGTACTAGCTCTTTTTTATTCTGCAACAGATTTTACCTTCTAAGAATAAAAGGTAATGGAGACTGAACAACAGGAGGAAACCTTTACCAACACAGAGACAAATGGTAAATTTTTTAAAGGACTATTTTATTTTGGGAGGAAGGAAACTTTTTGAGTCTTGATGTTTGTAACTGTTTTGAAATGCTTTAACTGTATCAAATGCTTCATTTAATATTTTAATTTTTAAATGTCTCATGTGGTTTTATGTAATTTTTGTATCATGAATATGTAATTTTTCTTTGGGAGTATTTTAGTCATGGTATAAGTAACTAAAAGTTATGAGGAAAGATTTGAAAATATTTGATAGCTAAATGCTCAGTATTTGTATGGACAATGTGATCACGTAAAGATACTGTTAGGCATATCTATTACTGTATTTAATTTATAGCAGTTGTTAGTTTGAAGGAATGTATATATATGTGAAATATCTCTAAATATTATCTGAATGAAAAACCTTTTGGACATAATTAGTGAAGAAGAGTTAGAGCATTAGTATTGATTCAGGCCAGTTTTTTAAAGTGACTTTAAATACTGCTTTCCTACTGTTTCACCAGTATTTCAGTATTGGACAAGCTGCTTTTAATCTTTTGTGCTTTAAGGTTTTCCCAGTTGTAAAAGAAATACTAAGTAGGTGATGCCGCACTGTTGTAAACAGTGTTATTTTTTTGCAAAGTTTGAAAAATTTGCATTTCAGCTGTAGTTTATAGATTTGAATAAGTCTTCACTTATTAATTGATATGTAGACTGATGAAGTAAAAACCTGTTTCTGTCCTATAGGTGTTCAGGGTAGATGTCAGAAGTTAGCATTGGGCTAATGGGAGGGAATGCTTCACTAGGAATACTGTGCATAACTTGATATACAGTTTTATCATGACTTAGAAAGTTAAATATACATTTGTGTTTTCCCCCTATGGACCTGTCTACAGGCAAACGTCCTGCAGAAGATATGGAAGAAGAGCAGGCCTTCAAAAGGTCTCGGAATACAGATGAAATGGTTGAATTGCGCATTTTGCTTCAAAGCAAAGTATGCTCTTAGTATTGCTATGTTACTGCTTATACCATTGCTTAAGACAGTGGTGACAGTGTATGTTTAGAAAGAACTTGTGCTTTATTTAAAATTTATTTAGGAATACTTGTGTGCATGAATGATAGTAGAAGTGTATTGTGATCTTCAGTAATTTTTTTCAAGGGTGAGTCTAACAATCTATGGGACTTCTTTGATTTTAAAAAAATGTACTTATTGAAAAAATAAGGACATAGAAATGATAAGCCGCTTCTCATGTTTGAATAGAACATAGTTGTTTCCAAGGGAATGACTATGTATTAGTCTTTAGAAAGCAAGCAGTTTAAAGAATGATCAGCTTTTAATTGTAAATTAAATATGAGGCAAGATGAGGACTTCCTCAAGATTTTAGTAATTTCTCCAGATTTAATAAATCTATCAGTATCAACAGTAGGAAATATAAGAGAGTAATGTTTCATGGCTTGCGATTGCTTCATTGACTAGTATAAATAGTAAAACTGCTATTTATGAATCTCCTTTAGTATTTCCAGTTGATGCAGATGTTTGTGCTGTCTGAAGTAATTCAGTCTTTTGTCTTAGGGTAGGGGAATGTTACCTTAAATCTACATGGCATTTCTAATGAATAGTCAAGTTATGTGGAGTGCTGCAAAATATTTTTAGTGCTGTTAGCATCATGTATGAACTGCATAGTAAAAGTAATAATTTTGCACGTAGTTCTTGAAATAGCCTGGTAAAAAATTAGTTTTACAATTTCCCCTCTTGAATATCTTGAATTTATTCCTCTTGATTTTAGCAACTAGAGATTAGCAATTGTTTATATTGGTTTTACATTCTTCAGACTGTACCTACCTGAGTGATCAGTTTTACATAGGCTTCAATCAAAAGTAGCATTTGCTCAAATGTTTGGAGTGGGAAAGTGAAATTTGCAAACATTTAAAAGTGATCAAATAAACTAGCAAAGCTGTTGACTTATATAACATGCATGGAAACCCATAAGTTTTTTTTTCAGTCATATTCTAACTATGAGATGGTTGTGCCCTGAGCAACCTGATCTAGCGAGTGGCATCCCTGTCCATGGGGGGGAGGAGGTTGGAACTAGATCATCTTTAAGGTCCCTTCCAACCCAAATCATTCTGTGTTTAAACATGACAGATCCCAGGATAGACCTCTGTGGTACCCCACTTCTTACCAGCCTCTAGGTGCAATAAGATCCATTAACTATTACCAATCATCCAACCAGTTTTTTATTCATCTGCTTGTCCACCTATGATTCTATGAGAATACAGGCAGAATTGCCTAAAAACTTAAATTTAAAATTGAAAAAATATTACTGAGTATTTTTATCTCTGCATTGATCTTTTTTTTTACCTTTTTTTCCTCATGGTAAAACCACATCAGTTTGTTTTGGTTTAATTTGAACCTTTCAAAAGGAAACAAGCCTCACCCCACCCTTAAATGCACCCCACTAGGTAATGCAGAAATAGATACATTGTTCTTAGTCTTTGGTTCAAAAAAACAGTCTGTGCTGTTTTAGCCTAATGTAAATTCTGAAAACTATTTTCCAGAATGCTGGAGCAGTGATTGGAAAAGGTGGCAAAAATATTAAGGCACTTCGTACAGATGTGAGTATACATGAGTTTGAATTGATTTAACACCAATTCTTCCAGGGCACTGCATTGAAAACTTGATTGCATACATTTCTAGAAATTGAGACATTCAAACCTAGACAACAATAATCTAATAAGCCACTTATAATGATTGTTGGAGAAGATAACTTTAGTTTTTCAATTTGTGTTTTAATTGAAGCCCAGCTCAAGTTATGTGAGAGGAGAGGTTTATATTAAACCTCTTTGCTTTCAAACAGGGTTCCTCTAAATTACACGAGTTAATATCTCTTATTAGAAGTATTGGTAAAACTTAAAACCTGTAACTATACTATTTCCCATTTATGTGAATCCATTATAGTGCTATTGAAAACTATCTCTGGTGGCTGGCTTAAGCCAGCGATAAAAGAATTTTTGAGCTTCCTTTAAAAAAAAATCCCAAAACATAATGGTCCATCTGTTTTTGCTTTAACAGTGTGGACATAAGGCACAAAACCATTGATGTTAGGGTTGCATGATTTAGGTACAGGTATAGAACAGTAAAGAAGCATTTTATTTTACTTGGAAGAATTTTTAAATGGTCATAGCTTACTTAGCTATTCATATTTTATGTGGGTTGACTCTTGTGATTAGACACACATCCAGTGTGAGTGTTATGTATTTATAAAACTTGGCAATGCTTCTTAAATTCCATTTGTTTACACTCCTGTACTTAGGATCAGCTACAGTTTTTTTCAAGCAAGACTGTGTTCAACACAATATTTGCTAATATATCATAACAGAATCAGTTCCATCTAAGTTCACAAACTATTGCAACTAGAATTGAGGATTAAGCTGAAATGGTCAGGAATCACGCCAACAAACTTTGGCAGCTAGTGGTTTTGTTTGTTTGTTTGTTTAAGTAAATAAACACATCCCTTTACTCCAGATAATTTACTGGTCTGGACTACTAACTTTCCCAACTTGCTTAATTTTTCAGTAATATGAATCTCAACAGTTTTTGTGTCTACCTTCATGAGCCAGCCTGCTACTGAAACATCATTGTTAAAAGTAAAATGTAGTTTAGTCAGATAACGTAACTTGTGAAGATCCATACTGTTAAGTCACATTTGATGTAGCAATCCATTATTGTGTTAGTCTTCAAAGCAACTTACGCTTGCTTCATTAACTGAAAGTAATAAGTATAGTTTGTATTAAATTAAAATTTATTGCTTTTCCCCCTTTTCCCTCTCCTTGTTTTTTTGGCCATATATCTCCGTTACCCATGTACTGGATCGACTTGCCCCTGCGTTGCCCACCATGACGTTGGCCCATCCGCCCCTGAACGCCCATGTGAAAACCCTGGTTGGCTATGCCCAAAAATGTGCTTGTTGCCAAACGGGTACCATACTTGACAACTACTGATTGAATGCCCATGCCCAATGCCAACATCCACGAACGCCAATGACCAATGCAGTACAATGCCAGTGTTTCAGTCCCAGACAGCAGTGGCCCTGAGCGGTATGTCCCAACAGTTTATGCCTCACTGCCTGATTAGAAAGAGAGAAATGTATTTTATTACCTGCCTTTGATATAAATAGTATCCCCTTATAGACCGTGTATTGTTTTTTTTAAAGTTTGCTGTCTTATTTTCCCCATTTAGTCTTTTTGTCACTGAATTTTTACGTGAGTTGGCCACCCAAACAATCCACTAATTTTATTTCAATTGAAAGAGCACAGCTTCAAGTGTTGTATATTTACTGTATTATAAATCAAATTGTTTCAGGAGTCTCTTGCTCTGGTCTTTGTGGCCCACCTTTCTCCCCCCAGCATTGTCCATTCATAATTATTTCTGCTGAAATACTAACTCTAGTTCACTTTTCTTCACTTCTCATTTGTGTTATGTTTTTGTTTGTTTGTGGGTTTGGTTTTTTGTTTTGTTTTGGGGTTTTCCCCCTTGTATTTATGTTGCGTTTTTTGCAGAGCCCATTAGTAATCTAATTTCTAACTGGTATCTCAACCTTACTCCAGATATAATGTTGACTACTTACATATCCTCACCTTTTCTATAAAAAGGTGTGCTAGTTTTACCAATGTAATGTTAAGGGTATACTAAATTAGTGGTGGCAGGGAAAATGAATATTCACTCATACTTTAAGTTTTGCGTCAATTTCTTGCCTGGTTAATCTGTCTGAGCCCTTCCAAAAGCTCTCGTGAGTTCTCTTGCTCTCTCTGCAAGGCCTGCCTAGCCTTAAATTCTTATATTCATCATGCATATGTATTGGACATGAACAAAGATGCATGTGTTGTAAATCCAGTGAACAGGTTTACTTTAAATGGAGAATATTAATTGTAAGGTCTTCTGTGTAGTCAGTCTTGTTAGAATTTTGTGTATGATTATGAATAATAAACTTATTTCTGCTACTTTCCACCTTCTCTATGTTTTCTGACACTATGGCCTCTTAACAGTATCTTGAGTATAAGTGCAGATACAGAGACAATTGGAGAAATCTTGAAGAAGATTATCCCTACTTTGGAAGAGGTATGTCTCTTAGGTTTGTTTCTTTTTCAGAGGTATAAATTTAGATCTTAAAACAAGATAATTCTAGATGATTGTGTCCTATTTTTAATATATTAAAATAGAAAGTAAAACCTAGCCTTTTTTTGAAAGAAAGACCTATAGCTCTCAATGTATGTGTTGGCATTTTTTTAATAGGGGACAGAGAAAATTTCTTAGAAGAATAATATTTGGAACAGCCTCCTTTCCTTCAAACCACCTGTTTTTTAAAGTAGCTCTACTGTAATTTCCATTCTGCCTTTGCATTGTAATCAAGTGTGTTGTGCTGTTGGATATATTAAAATTCTATACAACAGCAATAATCATAAAATAAATAAAGAAAGCTAATTTGACATCACCTTGTGTTGAGGCAAATTACTTAAAAATGTGATTTTTTTTTTTTCTAACAGTAAATACAATATTACAGTTCAGCAGTAAATTAAGTCATACCATGCTGTTTGGAGAAAAATCTTAAAGAAAATCAAAATGAGTATTTGTATTTTTCAATTATTTTTTCCCCTGACTAATATTTTATTCTTGTATGCATCTTACAGTACCAGCACTACAAAGGTAGTGACTTTGACTGTGAATTAAGACTTCTAATTCACCAAAGTCTAGCAGGAGGAATTATTGGTGTCAAGGGTGCTAAAATCAAAGAACTCAGAGAGGTACTGTTTCCTATTCTTTTCAGATTCTGCTTTTATTCTATAAACAAATTAATTTTTTGTGTTCATATGCTGTGAGTGTAAGCTTCATCTATGATCTATGAGATCCTTAAGAACATATTTCATACATGAAGTAGCGGTTGGTGATAGAGCCCAGAACTACTTATAAAGCTTTTAAGTGTATTAGCAGTAATCTTTATAAATAAAGGATACTTTTTTAAATTAAAATGCCATTCATCAGGAACTGCTAAATAGGTTATATCGATGGTGTTAGACAAGGAAAACTATTTAGTATCAATAGATCTCCATAAGCTATTTAATGATAATTTAATAGATGCTTGAATATTGTTATAAAAAAGTATAGTGGGGTTTTCTTAGGGTTTTGTTTGTTTAGTTTTTGGGTATTTTAACTTTCACTTCCTCAAAGGCCATTTTTTCCTTTGTGAAGGAATGAGGTTTTGTCTTAAAAAGCTAGTGGTCTCTATCAATCTAGAGTGTTCTTTTCTGTCCTTTCCTCACATTGCATCAAAGGCAATTCCAGGTCCGTTTAGGCATAACTTACTATTTGTGTGGAATGAGGGAAAGGCAAGATGAATAGACATAATTCTAGCAACATTGCTGTCTTGCATCCAAAGCATGTTTTTATGACATATGAAGGCTTATATAACCTGTAAGGTTATAATGAATATGTGGTCCTTTTGCTTGTATTTGATTAAATAACAATGTAGATGAGCCATAATTAAAAGACTTCAAAAATCTAAATTTTTCACTAGCATTTCATACCAACTGGTGCCATTGCACGGGTATTAAAAATATAATATTTTAAGATTAAATTTGTTGTAAGAACTTGGAAGCCAAGCATTCACTTAAAGTTACTGGAAGTTGAATGATTTGTTTGACTGTTTCTTTTCAAATGTTTTAGTGTGTGTCTTACCCATTTTGTTTTCAATAAGTTGATAAAATTCTTTAAAATACTTCTATTTGAAAATTTTGGGGTTGCTTTTCTTCTATTCAACAGAATACTCAAACCACCATTAAGCTCTTTCAAGAATGTTGTCCTCATTCCACTGATAGAGTGGTGCTTATTGGTGGAAAACCTGACAGAGTTGTGGAATGTATCAAGATTATCTTGGATCTTATCTCTGAGGTAATGTGTCTTAAACTTATTCTTTCATTGGTATTCATGAAAGTCAGGATGATTTGGCTGGAAAATTATATCTTTCCATTTCTATTTTTAATTCATTGCCTATTCTCCAGTAACAAAATAAGCATTGGACTGTTAGCACCCTTTGAAATTATTCCTGCTTGCTAGAATTGGAGTGTACCTTATTGGAGAGAGAAGACATTTTTGGTACCAAGGGACTTAGTCATGCTTTACATATCCATAAAATAAGAAAATTTAAATTAGGGAGGAAGTGTGAGAAATGTATGTGCCACCCATCAATAACAGCAATTTCTCTATCATAGATAAGCTCTCAGGAAGTATATCACTCCCCCTGCCTTGCTTATGAGTATTGTGAAATAAAGAACATATTCAGCATGTATAAATTCATATTTATATATTTATTATATTAATTTAATGATATATAGTTGTATCAGTGCTAACTGGTGGGAGGGGTGTTATTTTTGTTTTTGTGTGTCTTAGTCTCCAATTAAAGGACGGGCCCAGCCTTATGATCCAAATTTCTATGATGAAACATATGACTATGGTGGCTTCACAATGATGTTTGATGATAGAAGGGGACGTCCAGTAGGCTTTCCCATGCGTGGAAGAGGAGGCTTTGATCGAATGCCTCCTGGTCGTGGGGGACGACCTATGCCTCCATCAAGAAGAGATTATGATGATATGAGCCCTCGCAGAGGACCTCCACCACCTCCGCCAGGCCGTGGTGGCAGAGGTGGCAGCAGAGCTCGTAATCTTCCTCTTCCTCCTCCACCACCTCCTCGTGGCGGGTAAGCTGTTGCATAAATGCATTGTACAAGTTGAGTAACATTTACTGAATTGTGTTCATGTTCCAGGACTTGTTTCACACTCCATGTTGCTAGTAGTTATTCAGAATTGAGTGTGTATTGCACCAGAAAATTTTGAAAGCATTTGAATTTAATTATTTCTACAGTATTATCAGGACTAGTAGTTCTGTAACTTTATGTCATTCAGAACTAGGCTAAAGCATTTAGAAATTCATAATTGTGTGCAAATTGTTAAAACTTGAATTAGAATATATAAACTAGTTCATAACATGAGTCATATGCTGCTGCTTTTTCTCATTTTAGAGATCTTATGTCTTATGACCGAAGAGGTAGACCTGGAGACCGTTACGATGGAATGGTAGGAGGCTAAAATTTATTTTGCTTAGTAAATACAGTTAGCACTTTGAGGAAACTTCTTGAATACATACATTTAAGTGTGGAACATGTGTACCTCTGATAAACTTTGATATCTCCACAATCTTTTGGCCATACAAATGGTCTCCCCAAGAATACAGCTGTTGGAGGTGTAAAGAGTATCTGGGATGTGATCTGCTGTGTGGTTATAGTTTGTGGGATTTTGTTTGGTTGGTTGGTTGTTTTTCCCTGCCTACCATCAATAATGGAATAGAAAGTTGGTAGAGCACAGTCCCTTCAGGTTTTAATTATACAGACCTTCTTGTAGACTGTTGCTTGTAAATCAGGATGACAGAAATAGAAATTGGTAGGCTGTTCAGATTAAGAAAGCATGTCAGAACAATGTTTTCCAACAAATGTTAACAAAATTTAAGAGAGTGTGAATAATATCTTTAAAGGGATCTAGTTGGTCTGACAGATAATTGCTTTTTCAATTCAGTTCTTTATGCCAATTTATGTCTGAAAAAAATCTACTATGATTTCAAATGTTTTGGAGCCAGGACCACTGATAAGATGAATTTCAAATGAAATTAGATACGTTTCAACCATGTTGGGTGGTGAGGAGAATTAAAAAATGCGTAAAGATATTCCTCCATGTTGTACTCTGAAATATGACTTCCTGGTAGTAATTTATTGTATCCTCTTTCCTGGGAAGAGAAATTCTAGGTATCTCAGAGGTAAACCTCTGGTTAACAATCTCTTTTTTTTTTTTTTTTTTTTTACCTCTTCTGGCTCTGTTTGGCACATTCTTTAAGATGACAGGTGAGATTAGATTATTTAAAATAAATGGAAGAGAAAGTAGAGGAACTATGAAATGGGCTACCTAAATGAGATTTACACATTGGTGCCTCCTGGGAGGAAGAGGCAATTACTTCCAGTAACACATACTGGAAGAACATATTGAAACAATGTCACAATTGAGGCACCGTAAGCCTAGCAGAACGACTAAAATTAAAGACTTGCATTTAAAATTACTAAAACCAAACAAACCACCCCCACCCTCCCAAAAAAGAAGTAAACAAACCCACAATAAAACAAACCCACAACATTAAAACCAGCAAGTTGTCTATGCTACTCAGAATCTTAAGAAACTAGGAGTTATGAACTAGACCTCTAAAAGCACTTCTTTGTATTTTCATGTTTTCAAAGCTCGGGTTTTGTGTTTTCTTATTAGCATCTGGTAAAACCAATGTCAGGGCATATAAACAGAGCAATCTGCCCTTCCTTGGGTATGTGGTTGAGAACAGTCTTCAGCTTGGGGCAATAGTGTGTTCTAGTTCTGTTCCATTCCATTTAGAATAGAGAAATCTATTTGAACTCTAGTCTGACTTTGATCAGGTTGACCTTGGCTTTCTTGACACGAGTTTCTACAAATAAATAGGAGTCATCTCTGCTTGCTTGTTTTCCACGTTCTGAAAAGCAATTCTATTTCTTCCTCTTCACAGTGGAGCTGCTCGTGGCTTTGGCTGCTTTATGCATGAGTTTCATAGACAGCCTACAATGAGGACTGCTTTCTGACACAGATCTTATTTAATTTCTACTTTTGGCTAGCCATAATCCCAGTATCCTTAATTGTATAAGCACATGAAAAATCTTTCCATGGATTGTGAGGCTAAAACTGAAAGTGTCATACCAGAAATATAAGGTCTTGAGCTACTATACATTTCACATAGAAACCATTCTGTAGTGAAATGTCGCAGACATCTTTCATGAAAAATCCTTTCTTAGGATTTTTCCTTGTGAGAAGCTGCAGTTTCAGCAACCAAAAGTAAACAATGGTTATCTGCTGCTGTAGAATGCAACAGGTAGACCTGTGAATGTTTAGATTTCCTGACCACTCATGGCAGAGCTGGCTCTTGCTCTCTGTCTGAGACACAGATCTTAGTTATTCATTCTTGTCTATTCTTAGCTTAGCTAGCTTCTGAAGAAACCTTTTCCTTTCTATTTCTTTTTAGTATAGTCTTAATGTAACATATATCATAAAATAATAAATCAAGCCTTCTGATCATAGAGTCAACATTCTCATCTCTTCTTCATCCTGAAAACCCTTGTGACCACAGTCACAGTGAAACATTTAGAGTAAACTAACATCCTTGTGATTTGTGAAGTAATGCATGGGAAAGGCTAATTTCAGAGAGCAGGACTGCCATTTTACATAAATACATTAAAAGGCAAGAATAGTCTTTTCAGACCAACATCTTGGAGATGTTGAATCTACTGAAATCCTCATTTTCTGTCAGATCTCTTCTCTAAAAATGAGAAAGTTCAGACTTGTAAGATGGTGAACCAAGACTGGATGGTGAAACTTGACTTTTTTAAGATGTAACAAGACTGACAGTCTTGTAAAGTTGAAGATGGGAGGAAAAAATAATTGTGTGTGTGTGTATATATATATCATTTATTCTGAAGCATTTTACTGGAAAACATACATGCATTGTTTCTCTTATTTACAGTGGTATATATTTTAGGCTGTAAGTACTAAATGCCTATGGGCCATGACAGCTATTTTGATAGCTGAGAAAACACAAATGCATTTCTGCTATTTTTTTAACACCCCCATCCCCATGGGTGCTTTAGATAGACAAATGCACAAAAACATACCAGGGAAAAAATAAGGTGGAAAAGTACATATAAAGCTGTTTAATCCTCCACTTCCCCTTTTTTTTTTTTTTTTTTGTTATAATGGCCTATGCCTAATGCTTTCAAAGTATTTTTAAATTGGAGTTGAACAAGAGCTAAATCAGTGTCTGTTGTAGCGTATGTTCAGACACCTCATCTGGTTTTTCTCATTCAAATGATTTCTGCTGCTAAATCATTATATATATGTGTGTGTATACATGTGTCTGTATTAGGACTTCAATAAAGGTACATACCCTAAAAAAATATTAAACACACTTTATGTTTTAAGAGACTTGATGTTAAGGAGCACGTCAAAAAAGAGAGAGTGAAGAAAATATGTTTGACACATCTACATAAATACTAAAATTAACAAAATTTCAATTTTCACTCTTCTGGGCCAAGGAATTTCCCATCAGTTAGTATTGCATGCGTATTTTTCAATTGCATGCAAAAAGCAATAAATTCTTAATAATACTAATAATTTTGTCTTATCCAGTCAGTGTTGTATTTGGTTTTGATTTAATTTGCATTGGTTACCAGTAGTAACTAGCACAAATGAATCTGTAAAGAAGAAAATTGTATGCACCTAATATTTTAGGAACCATTTTTAAAGGAGCACTTACATTTTCATAGAATCACAGAATATCCTGAGTTAGAAGCGACTCACAATGATCATTGAGTCCAACTCCTGGCTCTGTACAGGAGACCCCAACAATCCTACCCTGTGCCTCAGAGCACTGTCCAAATGCTTCTTGAGCTCTGGCAGCCTTGGGGCTGTGACCAGTGCCCTGGCTTCTAGTGCCCAACCACCCTCTGGGTGAAGAACTTTTCCTGGTATCCTCCCCTGACACAGCTTCGTGCTGTCTTCTTGAGTCCTGTCACTGGTCACCCGAGAAGAGATCAGTGCTGCCCCTCCGCTTCCTCTTTTGAGGAAGATGTAGACTGCAATGAGGTATCACCTCAGTCTTCCCTTCTCCCATGACCTCAGCTGTTCCTCATATGGCTTCCCCTCAAGACCCTTCACCATCTTCATAGTCTGCCTTTGGATGCTCTCTAATAGCTTAATATCTTTCTTCTAGTTTGGCACCCAAAACTTCACACAGGACTCAAGGTGAAGCCACCCCAGTGCAGAGCAGAGCAAGAGAATCACTTCCCTTGACTGGCTGGTGATGCTGGGCCTGATGCATCCCAGGACACAATTGGCCCTCCTGGCTGCCAGGGCACTGCTGCCTCATGTTAAACTTGCCATCAAGCAGGACCTCCAGGTCCCTTTATGTGGTGTTGCTTTCCAACATCTTTTTCCCCAGTCTGTACATCCAGGGTTGTCCCATCCCAGGTTCAGAATCCAGCACTTTCCCTTGTTGTACTTGATATGGTTGGTGATGGCCTCTCATTTGTTGAGGTCTCTCTGCAGGGCCTCCCTGCTTTTAAAGGAGTCAATAGCTCCTCCCACTTAAGTGTTGTTGGCAAAATTACTTAGTATACCTTCAAATCTAGTGTCTGAGTCATTTATGAAGATGTTAAAGAGAGCTGGCCCTAAAATGGAGCCCTGCAGAACCCCACTAGTGACAGGTCAGTAGTCTGATGTCACCCCATTCACTATAACCCTTTGTGCCTGACCTATGAGCCAGTTGTCCACCCATTGCATGACGTTGTTATCCAGCTGGACATTTTGTCCAGAAAGATCCTGAGAGAGACAGTATTGAAAGGTTTACTGAAATCTAAAATGATCACATCAACTGGCTTCCCTTGATCAAGTGGGTGGGTTACCTTGTCAAAAAAGAAATCAAGTTTGTCAAGCAGGACCTTCACCTCATGAAGCTGTGCTAGCTGTGACCAATGACTGCAACATAGACATTATCTATCACGTGTGTTTCAGTAGCTCCCAGAATAATCCTTTCCATAAGTTTACCAGGTACTGAAGTGAGACCGACAGGCCTGTAGTTACCATGGTCATCCTTCTTGCCCTTGAAAATTTGGACAACCATTGCCAGCTTCCAGTCAGCTGGGACCTCTCCAGATTCCCAAGATCATTCAAAAATCATTGAGGGAGGTCTCACAATGACATCAGCCACCTCTTTGGGTACTCTTGGATGAATCCCATCAGGCACCATAGATTTATAGGGATGCACCTGGAGCAGCAGATCCTGCTGAACTACAGGGTTAACTGGGAGTTGATCATTCTTGCAGTCACTGTCCTCCAGCTCAGGGTGCTGGGACCTCCTTGGTTTGTCATCCGAGTTGAAGACAGAGGCAAAGAATGCATTAAAGACGTTTGCCTTGTCTCTGTGAGGTGGCCATCTTCATCCTGTAACAGGCCAATGTTATTTATGGTCTCCTTTTTGCTACTGATATATTTTGAAAACTTTATTGTCCCCCGCAGTTCCGGCAGCTTCAATTCCAGTTGAGCTTTGGCTGCCCAGATTTTCTCCCTACTGGGGCAAGCAGCATCTCTGTATTCTTCCCATATCACCTGACCTTGCTTCCACTGGGCATACACCTTCCTCTTTTGCCTTAGCTCCAGAAAAAGATCCTTGCTCAGCCAAGCTGGCCTTCTGCCTTGCCTGCTTGACTTCTGACATTTGGGAATTGCCTGTGCCCTTAGGGGGTGGTGCTTAAAAAGTGATCAGCACTAATGGACCCCAGCACCTTCCAAAGCATTTTCCCAGGGGACCTTACTTATTCCCTGAGCAACTTGAAGCCTCCTCTCCTCATGTCCAGGGTTGAAGTTTTGCTGGCACTTGTTTTCCTCTCACCAGAGATTTTAAACTTGATTGTTTTGTAGTCACTGTGGCTAAGATGGCCACCAACCGCCACTTCATTCTTGGGCTCCTCTCTGTTAACGAGCAACAAATCAAGGAAGGCCCCTTTCCTAGTTGGCTCCCCTAGTATCTGTACCATGATGTCATCCAAGTGTTTTTAGGAATCTTCTGGCCCTGGTTGTACCAGCTGTGTGGTGTTCCAGTTAACATCCAGCAAGATGAAGTTCCTCAAAATGTTAAGGGCAGTTGATTTGGAGGTGTCCCTTAGTTCCTTAAAGAATAATTCATCAGTGGTGTCATCCTTTTTTTGGTGTGTCATCCATGTTATGTTGCATGTTTTAACTCAGCAAAGGCCTTTGCCATAATAGTAATTTGAAGTGGATACTACAAATTGTATTTTTATAATTTTGTTGAATTTTTTTCCCAACATTTGTTAAGGAAGACTAAAGGAAAGATATGCTATTTATCACACTTTAAAAAAAAAGTAATTGGATTTCCAGTATAATTAGACAGTAGTAGATTATTAGTTTAGCTGTTGGCTGTATGAGGTATATGGAAAATAATAACATATGAGAAGCTGTCTCCTTCCTGCTTGACCTGTTGGTGACACAGATATATCAATGACAGTTACTTGTTCTATTAAATGCCTTTCCTGTTTTATTTTATGCATAAGAGAAGTAGAAGGTTTTGGTATCTGAGAGTAACATCTTTTACTATATAGTGCAGTTCCAGTACTTAGAGGTAAAAAACCAAGTAACCAACTGTTCAAGCTTTGCTCGGCCCTTAACTGTCTGAATCCTTTGTGTAAGAGGAAAATGTGTTTATGCCACAGAAACAAGGGAAAAAGGAAGTGTGACCAGTAACAGTTCCCTAGCAGTGACAGTAAAAGGGAGTAAATCGTGTAACTGGTCTGTTATTTACTTTTGAGCCTTTGTAGTAGTTTTAAGTAGTGCAGAAAAATGTTTCTTTATATTGCTCTGTGTGTGTTTGCCAAGTTATCTATAAGTCTCCATAACATGGACTTAATTTGAATTCATTTCCTCTTTTTCTTCTATTACATTGTCCCTGGAAGATGATGCAGTGTCATGTAGATGCCTGTGATGACATGCAGCCACCAGAGTTGGTGAGTGTGCTCATGCTTTTATTTGACTAGTTTAAGAATTTATTTTTGAGGAAAATAATTTGAATTGTTTGAGTGATAACTGGAATTTTTTGAGATTGAATGTAGTTAGTGGCAGCTTGCACCTTTGAAAAGTCCCTAAAGCTGTCATTGTAACTCAAGTTATTAGCAGTTTATGTCCTAAACAGTGAATCCTATACAGGCAGTTAATGTTCCTCAATGGAAGCATGTAGCAGCACAGCCAAGAGAAGCTTTTCTGTAGTACTGTCTCTTTTGTACCCTATTTTACTGTTTCTGCTGTAACTTTTGCTGTAATTCTTGCTTTGTCAGCACCCTGTAGATGCATCTATTTAGGACTATGTTTTATTTTAACTTCATCATGTTGTGCTTTCCCCTGTTTCAAATAAGGAATGCTAAAAGTAATTCTTTACTTATAGTTCTGGATAAACTTGTGCATTACCTATCCATATATTTGAAATATTCTATTTGATTTGTGTTTATCAAACTTCTTACTCTTAGAGGGTTTAGGGAGGAAAGTTCAAAGGGTATCAGCAAGTGTTTATGCTCTGTAGAAGATGTTAAAGTGCCACCAAATATTAAATGTTAGTTCCTAGCTTACATAAACATTGCAGTTAGAATTACTCATGTGCTGTCAAATTAATTTGCTGTCTTGTAGTCTGGGGAGGGGAAGCAGCAGAAAGGATGAAGAAAATGATTGTTCATTACAAGTTAGCCCAAAAAAGAGATTCCCTGGGCAAAATATCAGCAGAAATAGGTAGAAGAGTATGTGTGGAATATGCAGCTCTGATCAGTCTCTGAATTAAGTTCTACGCAGTGTCCTTCATTGTTTTGTATTTTGCACTCCACTACAAGCTCTTTTTATATTGTATTATGGTCAGTATTGCTAAGCAATGTGATTGCACAACACAGGTTGCTTAGAAACAAATAACTTTTTCTGAATAGCTTCCATTTTGATTTGGCTCTAAAAAGCTGACAGGTGTTTGGTTTTTGTTTTGGAAAAAATTATTGCATTACAACTTCTGCAAACAAGTACTTCACAGATTCCTGTATTTCAGTGTTATCAGTTGAGTTCTAGAGAAGTGTGCACATCTATTTCTGCTTCTACAGGAAGATTAAAATGAATGTGTGTGCATACAAAAGGCATTAGATCAAATTAAGCACTTGATATCAAGTACCAGTCCTAAAAATAAAAAGTCAGGAGTGCTGCAGTACAATGATTTGGATTTTTTATATGATAGTTTTAGCAGAACAGTAGTAATAAGTGTCATGATTGTCCCTTCTAAGATGCGCAAAGGATTGTAGTACAGTCTAAATGGAGAGAGACAAGTTATTAGAGTTGAATTGTTTTTTCCTCAAGATGGAGTAGGAGGGTTGACAGTTACCAGGTAAATGTCTTGTCTCAAACTGAAACTTTATTTTCTCCTGAGCTGTATAGGTAGTAATAATAAGGCTGAACTCTGATCTTTGGATTTGAATACTAGTTTAGTTCAAGGGTCAAGAATAGATCAATATCAAGAGCTGTTTACCAACTGAATTGATAAGGTTGCTTGGTAAATTGGTATGGCTAGATCTTAATGACTTATTCTTAGAGATTTTAACAGAGCTAGCTAAAAGGTTCTTGTGAGATTCCTCCCTGCCCTCTTGTTCCTGGTCTGCCCTCTTCCCCACTTTGTCTTTAATGACACTTAGATTAAGGTTGTGGGTTAGGATTTTTGCATAAAATAAGCTCAAAGTTAACAGTATAATACTTGAGATGGAAACATGTTAATGAATCACTGCTGGTTTCACTATTTAAGGTTTTTCTTTCTCTTTTTCTTATAGTTTGAAGGTGGCTCTGGATATGGTAAGTTTTTATAGAGAACTTTGACATGCACTTCATTTAGTCAGTAAGAGGCTTGATGCATATGTTTAAATCAGACTATTCTTACACAGGGGGCCGTGGTTCATATGGAGATCTTGGTGGACCCATCATCACAACGCAAGTAACAATTCCCAAAGATGTAAGTGAAGCTGACTTGCTTTACAATTGTGTTTAAATAAATAAATAAAAAGTCACAGTCTTTTCTTAGGCTATGTAAGTAAATCAGAAGTATTTGGTATGCTTGATAAGTACTTTTAATATAAAGTGAGTGTTTCTAAATCATTGGAAGTTTATTCTTAAGGATGTTTGTTTTGTCTTGACTTTAGAGATTGCACTGAACTATTTTTAATTGTTAATATTCAATAATAGAGATAGTCTATATAACTTGGTTTTACAAACACTTGGTTCTTCCAACTTTATCCCACCTCTGTTTACTAATATACATTACAGCGACTGCTTTGAGGCTGTAAAAGAGCAAGCTTCCATTGAAACTCTTAAAACTAAATGGATGGGAAGCTATTTGAACAGTACTGTGCAGAGAAAGTTATATCAAGAAATGAATGCTTTATTTTCTCCCCTAGTTGGCAGGTTCTATTATTGGAAAGGGAGGCCAGAGAATCAAACAAATACGTCATGAGTCAGGAGCTTCAATCAAAATCGATGAACCACTAGAAGGCTCAGAAGATCGAATAATAACTATTACAGGAACGCAGGACCAGATACAAAATGCTCAATATTTACTGCAGAACAGGCAAGTTGAAGCTTAATGCTGTCCTTACTATAATTTTTAAACTGACTTTCCTACTACTACATTCTAAAGCTCTTCTCTGTAATATAGTTTTTAGAAGACAGGATTTAAGTAACTATTGAACCTAACTTCTCTAGTGGTAGAGTCTGCCTTGATTCTCTTTTCTCTGTTTTAACGAAAATGAAAATTCCCTCGAAACTAATCTTGATGGAAGACACCTTGGCCAAGCAGTCCTTTCATTTCTCTGGTGAAAATTGCTGCAAAAAAATTACTTGTAATTAATTATATAGAACCTGTAGAAAATATAGAAGATTTCAGTGGATGTTGGTCTAGTTCTGTGTGGAAGACTAGTGATTTTGTTGTTTTTAGATAACCAACAACAAATCACAGTCTGCCATATGGCACAGGCCATGCCTCTACAGGACAAGTTGAAATCAATTGGTGCTGTTATGCAGCATTTCACACCTTGCTGGCATTACTTTCTCTTCTTCTGAATATTAATAGTTTTGGACATAGTTTACCTAGTTTTGCTTTAATAACATGTTGGCTATCATAGCATTTTTTTAATGTTTACTTGAATGTTTGGCTTTAGATTGCTAATATTTAAATGTGCTTTTAAATAATTAAATGCCTATAATTATTAGTCATTACCCTTTCAAAATTATTTACTTTAAATAGTATTGGAAATTTATAGTTTAAGAATGCCATTGTAAATACTGATGTAAGATGTATGGTCAATCATTCTAATACATGCTTTTTTCTTTTTCTTTTATAGTGTGAAGCAGTATGCAGATGTTGAAGGATTCTAATGCAAGATTATTTTTTCTTTTTTATAGTGTGAAGCAGTATTCTGGAAAGTTTTTCTAAGACTAGTGAAGAACTGAAGGAGTCCTGCACCTTTTTTTTTTTTTTTTTAATATCTGCTTCTGTTTAAATAGCCAACATTCCTCTGCTTCATAGGTGTTCTGCATTTGAGGTGTAGTGGAATCTGCTTTTCGCCAGATGTAATGTTTTAGTTCATTACAAATATTTGGGGTAGGAAAAGGTTGCACAAGACTAACACTGAAATTTTGAAACAGCAGCAGAGTGGATTTTATTTTTGTTCAGTGGTAGTAAATTGTAATGTGTTTTTATTTTTCCTGTAGCTATTGTGAACACCCTGCTTTATGTACACTGTAATTTTTTAAATTTTTTTTGAAGGGGGGAAAGGACTGGTTTGTTCACATGTCCCTGGCATCCTTTGAGGGCAGTGTGCAGAATGTAATGTTCTTTTTTAAGATGTATTTTACAATTTTTAAATAAATTTAGTGAACCTATTATTGGTGGACGTTTTTTAATATATGTAAGGTAATATCTAAAATGAATACACCCTTCCCCCCACCCCCCAGAAAATGCGTAAATGAAAGTTGCTGTTAAGCTTACTCTTCTGCTTCTTTGATATAGATGGAGTTACATGTTTTTGGCAAATTAAAGAAACAGTGTGAAAATTGGCTTGGCTTTGCTAATTGGGGAAAAAAAGTAAAAAAATATTAATGCTTACGTTGTGTGAAATTTGACCTTTTTTCATATTTTTGGCCCTCTGCATTGTATATATATCTATATATAGGTGACAAAAAATATTTTAAAACTGTGATGCCACTGAGTTAAGTGGGTTAAATACACCTGGTTCTACACAGATTGCTTAATGCAAATATAGGTAAAATAGCAGTTGATGAAATTAATGAATTGGTACTTTTCAGAGCTCATTTTTGTCAGATAGAAACTTTTATGAATTGACAAATTGGCAGTATCTAACTTGATTTTCATTGTATACAGACTCAATTTCTTTGGTTTCCCTGTTTCTTGAGTTCCATAGGAAATATTTGTGAGAAATTAAAAAATAATAAAGTACTCCTGGATATTTCATGTAATACCTTGGCATTTGTATTTATAATTTACAAGTTTTATTTTCGCTTCCTAAATAAAAGCAAAAACAAGAGATTCGAGAACTTTGTAAATCTCAGTGTGATTGATCCAGTTTAAGTGGATTATTTCACTCTGGGGGGGTTGTGTTGTGTCTTGAACTTTTTTTTTTTCTTATCTTTTTGAACCATATGGGGTAATTCCTGTCATAAGGAGCTACACTTAAAATATCATAGGAAAGGGCAAGGAGCTAAGAGATTACCTACTTAGCAGAGCTGTAATAAATCCCTAGAAAACACCCAAAACCTGCTTTTTACTAGGGTAAAGGAATATGGCAGTTTTCTCAATAAATAAACATACACGTAGAATTGGTATTTCCTTAGGAATGGCTGAACATAAATTAAATGAAGAAATTAGCAACCTAGTAAAAAAGGTCAAACAAAACTGCAAAGTTAAAACAAAATGGGTGCAGGTTTTTTTTCTATGCACTTCTACACTGTGTCTATGGTTTGTGTTTTTAAAATATTTTAGCAGGGAAAAAGCTGCACAAGTCAATATACAGAAGAATGTGTTTTATTTTTTCTTGTTAATGATCTGCATCTTTTTAGAAGCTAGCCTGTTCTTATAAACAGGTTAAGCACCACCTCTAGCTTTAGTTGGGTTTTCTTTAAGGTTTCCTTAAAACCAAGCACTTATGTTTTGAGATGAGCGTAAGGGATTCCTACTGTAAAAGGAACTGGGTTTGGGATTTGTCTTATGCCTCTGTCCCCACCCCTCTTTTACCTACTGATTTAGGGCCAAAAAGATGCTTGTTTCTTGAGGAGGACTATGGTGGTGTTCACAGGGGTCCCAGGACAAGGGAAGAGACGAGAATCTTGACTCCATGTTTCAGAAGGCTGATTTATTATTTTATGATATATATTATATGAAAAGAAAATTATATACTAAAACTAAACTAAAAGAATAGAAGAAAGGATTTCATCAGAAGGCTAGCAAGGAATAGAAAAGAATGGAATGATAATCAAATCTTGTGACTGACCAGAGTCCAAGACAGCTGGACTGTGATTCGCCATTAATTAGAAACAACCGCATGAGACCAATCAAAGATGCACCTGTTGCATTCCACAGCAGCAGATAATTATTGTTTTTCTTTTCCTCTGAGGCCTCTCAGCTTCTCAGGAGAAAAAATCCTAGCAAAAGGATTTTTCATAAAATATGTCCATGACAGAGGACTGCTGGGGTTTTCTGTTAGGAAAGGGATGTAGGGGAATACTGAAAGCACGATAGTCCTTACACTTCTACTTCAAAAATAGTTTAGTAACACTGATTGTAGTAACTGAAACAATTTATTCTTTATGGAGGCCTTTTTTAAAGGCTGACTGTTATGTACAGAAACTGCTGGATTTGAAATGTAGCCCTTAAGGCATGGGTTCTATAGCAGCATTCAGGTCCATGTTTCTGTAGATTGTGTCTGAAGTTAACTTAAAATATCTATGTGCAGAAAATCACACTATGAAAAGCCAGTGTCCATAAAGGAGACAGAGGAGTCCAGCAACTTTATTAGAATAAAGAGAGTCCTCTGGGGCACACGTCCGCGGGGTTTTCTCTCTCAAGGGTTTGGAGGGCTCAGCCTCCTTTTACCCTAAACTCCTGGCTGCATGTTGCTCTCTTCCTTTTCCCACTGGCTGAGGTACTAGGAAGGTACAGCCTTCCTGAACTGCCTACCACATATTCCCACCTTAAACATGTCATTTTACCCCAAAGTTCAGAAACTCAGTGTCCTTGGTTTGATAAGGAAGTGAGTTTTTTGGGAGGTTGTGGTCCAACCAATCAGTGCTCAGATTTTAATATTGGCACCTGGTGTGGCCACTGAAGACATGGATACGCCTCTGAGAACACAGGGGGTTAAAAAGCAGAGAACGCCCAGGGGAACTCTCTCTTGGTTCTGGTCCCTGAAAGAGGTCAGACCTCCCCTGCCCATCTGCGGGCTGGGTGGGGGAGGGGAAGCCATGCAGCAGGGGTTGAGGTAGGCCAGAGCCTTGGACAGAGAAGACCCCTGCAGGATGGAAGGATGGAGGAACACTGAGAGGCATCGGGCAGTCCGTCCGTCTCCCCCGTCCTCCCCCCCCCGGGAGGGAGAGCGAGAGAGAGCCTGTGCCACCTTGAAATTTGATATCTTGTGCTGCCGAGAAGGGGAAGGGGCGGGGGGGGGGGGGGGGGGGTGCAGCGAGAAGGTGCCAGGCAGCTGGCAGCCGTAGGAGTTCTGGGCAGGCAGAGCCTGAGATTTTAATCCGTTTCTTGGACAATGAAAACTTTGCAAAACATTAAACCCTCCTAGAAGAGAGACAAACATAAAATGGAAGGAAATGGGCAACTGTGATGCAGGTTCGAGCAAGTGAAAGATGCCACAAGAGTTGAGAAGAATCCTAGGTGGGAGGAGATGGTGGAGTGGCCTTTCAGCTGGACTTTTCTTGTATAGCCATGGACAGAACCAATTTTTTTTCTGTAACACGGGGACTGCATTTGGGGGAAAGGCAATGGCTCGGAGCCAAGAGAGTGCAGTGATGTTATGTGAAGAAGTGACATGAACAGAGATGACAGATGAGGAGGGTGGTGCCCTCTGTCTTCAGTGAAGAAGAAAATCTCTGTTCTCTAGACCTCTTGGCCCCGGGGGGTGCATTTGGGGGGGGACAGGTGTCCCGAAAGTGAGAGACTGTTGGTTTTTTGGAACTGGGCAAAGTATCCTTAAAAAGGGAACCCTAGAAGCAGCTCTGGTCCATGCACAGTGGTGAGAGCGCTGTACATGGAAGGAAGATGTCCCGATAGCAAACGTTCTCCGGGCGGTGCCACGTGTGACATGGAAACACAAGAGGTTTCAGCTGTGTTTCCTGGGGAAGCCTATGGTACAAGAGGGACTCCTCTCTTCTCGACGAACTGAGAGTTGATTATCTGAAGGGTGGTGATGAACTCAGAGTTGGTGATCTGAGGGGTGGTGATGAACTCAGAGTTGGTGATCTGAGGGGTGGTAACTGGATTGAGAATCTAAGGTTCTATTTTGTGTGGTGGTAAAAACTGGGGGGAGGAGGAGGAATGTTTTTGGAAGGTTTTCATTCTGAGTTCTGTGTGTTCCTTTTTTTTCATATTGTAAGTTAATAAAGTTCTTTTCTTTATTCCTAAGCTGGAGCCTGCTTTGCTCTATTTCTGCTCACATCTCACAGCAGACACCAGGGAGCATATATTTTCATGGGGGCACTGGCATTGTGCCAGCATCAAACCATGACACTCAAGCTTATGCCAACACCCATTTGTCTATTTTAGGAGTCAAACTGTCCAGGCTCTGCAACAAATCTGCTGCCCAAAGTTAGTAGAGACACTAAGACCCATTTCAAAGACGTTAACACCCATACCCTCACCCATTAAATTGTTTGTAAAGACATAAGCACACACTTTTCCTATCAAACCCTCCTTATTTGCCTATTTGTCTTTATAAATCTTAGTTATCATTAACTTACCTTTATTTTTAACTGCCCAGCATGATATAAAAATTAACATTTGAAACACCCCCTCCCAACTTTTCCACATCTTGCCCCTGCACCAGGTATGGCAAGTAAATACAAAGAAACAACTTTGAATAAAGTAGACAATGACAGTTCATATTAGCCCACTAATCACGAGAGGTCCTTGTAGATGATCTGTAGCTACTAATAGCTAAGGTCTCCCATCCTTGTCCTCCTACTGAGAAGTCCAAGGTGGGTGGCACGGGGGCAGGTGGCACGGGGGTCGTCCCTGAAAGGCATGACTGCCAGCGTAATAAACATACCACTTTCTAACTTTGATTAATTAGAGTGTCTTTGTCCATGATCTTCGGTTTTAACGACTCCATTGGCGAGCCAAGCCAGGAGGAGACTGCTCGGCTGTGAGAACAGCCTGGGTCGTAGAACTCCTCAGGGCGCCCCCGGGATATTCCTGGAAGAGTGGGCTCCGCTGCCCAGACTGTTGATCCAGCAGCAGACAAGGACCCCTGATTACTAAAACTCCGGACAAAATGGTATGTTTGAAAATTGAAACAGTTTTAAATAGTGACCTGTAAGGCATATGCATGGTCAAGAAAGGCCATTTGGTAAGTCATGGGAGACATCCCACGCACAACTTGTGCCTCTGTAGTGTGCTTGCAAGCTGAAGTTGCAGTTGAAATCTGGTTTATCTAGTTGTCAGCAGAAAGAGTTGTTGAACTGTTGTACCGAGCTCAGGCTTTTGTTGCTGGCAGAAGGGGATTTTGCCATTTGTTCTGCTGTAGAGGGCTCAGTTTGCTAACAATTTGGGGCTAGCAGTTGTAAGGGCAAATTCTGGTCTAAGGTTGTTATAACTGTGTCATGTGTGTGGAAAGAAATACCCCTTTCCCAGTGAGTTTGCATGTTTGAACTTTCTAGTTGCAGGGAACAGTATTCCCTGTGACACCTAGTATTTGACTATAACCAGTCTTTCATAACACTTAGTGTTCAGGTATTAACCAATCCTTTGCCTGTGGGACCTGGGAGGCAAGGGTCGAATGCTGTAACACGGTACGTTTGTGGTCCCTCTCCTTGCAGAGTTTGCAAAGTTGCAAGTTTGGATTCATCTGGTGTAGTGTGAGATTTTGCTGGTTATTGAGTAAAACTTATAATTGTTACAAACTGGTAATTTTCGTTTTGTGTCAGCTGTGTTGTTAAGCTGTACATTAAGCTTGAGCCTGAGTTGAAAGGGTTAAGCAACCCTTTTAGAAGGGTTTTATCTTGAACCAGTGTTTGTGGGCTGTTAGAGCTGTAACAAAGACAGCTTGTTAAAAGTTGATTCCTGGGATTTGAGGTACATGGGGGGTTGTGTGGTTTTTCCCCACCGCACTGTAGTAATTTGATTCTTGGGACTGTATGGTTGTGTTTGTGGAGATTTTAAGATTTTGTTTGCAACAAATGCAGCATTTTATGTGGAAAAGACTACAGTGTGGTGATTTATGTATGTTTAAAACAAATTAAAAGAATTCTAGGAATTTCTGCTCCCCAATTTGTGTTTGTGGGCATATCAGAGTTTTTGCTGTAACAGGGACAGCCTTTTCATTTGTTTTAATCGTGGCTAGACAGATCAAAGGAGTCCCTTTATCTGGGCTGATTTTGAACCAGAGATTTTAAAGTTAGTGTGTTCGAAGTCACACTTAGTACTTGAAGATTGGATTGTGCAGGGAAAAACTAGGAAAAGACTGTAAAATTTTGTGAAACAAAGTTTAGGTAGTGTGAGTAAAAATAAGTAACTGAGGTGTCCTATAAATAAAATTAGAAATCAGAGGAGACCAAATTTGGTAGAGGTTGCTTGTCCGAAGGGCTGCCCTTGTGAACCCTGAGTTTGTTTTCACTGTATTTGGTGTAAACAGTTGTGGTATAAATAGACATTTAGGAAGAGAAGGCCGAGACAGGCACTTTGTCATTTTAAAGAAACAAAGGCTACTCAGAGAGCTATAAAGATTTTGGTTGCAACTGGTCGTGAGGAGCAAGGAAATAACAAGTTGTTTGAGAAAAATGGAAACTAAGAAAATAGAATTTTTAGTAGACATGAAGGCAACCAACTCAGTGTTAAATAAAGCCTTAACGTCTATAACAGATGATTATGTTATGGTAAGGGGAGCCACTGGCCAATCTGAAAAAGCACATTTTTGCAAACCATCAAAATATAAACTTGGAAAACAAGTGGGGATTTATAGATTTGTGTAGCAGTTAAAAGCAAAAGATGGGATGATTATTTTGGAGGTAAAGGATCAACAATGTGTAGACATAGCTTAATGTTAATGAAATTAACAAGAAAATAATGGATCGGGTACCTCCTGAGGTGTGGGCTTCTAACATACCAGGGAGAGCAAAGAATGCACCCTCAGTGCAAGTTAAATTTAAAGAAGAAAAACAACCAGTTAGAGTTAGACAATATCCCTTAAAGAAGGAAGACAGAGAAGAGATTAGCCCAGTAATTGAAAATTCTTTTTTACAGCTAGGGCTATTAAAAGAGTGTCAGTCTGAGTTCAATACTCCTATTTTACCTGTTAAAAAGCCTGATGGATCATACTGAATAGTACAAGATTTAAGGGCTGTTAATAAGATAACTGAGGATTTATACTCAGTGGTTGCCAACCCCTGCACTTTGTTAACCTGTTTATCACCTGAATTAACCTAGTTTACCATTTTAGATTTGAAGGATGCTTTCTTTTGCCTCCCTCTCCATGAAGCCAGCCAGAAAATTTTTACTTTCGAATGGGAGAATCCCAAGAGTGGATGTAAGACTCAGCTCACATGGACAGTATTACCCCAAGGTTTAACAACAGCCCCAGGATATTCGGAGAACAACTTGCAAGAGATCTAGAGTCCTGGGAAGCTCCATCAGAGGAATAACAGCTGCTGCAGCATGTAGATGACCTCCGGATAACTACCTGAGCCCAAGAGGCATGTGTGGACTGGATGGTAAGCCTCCTTAACTTTTTGGGTTTACAAGAGTATAGAAAAAGGCTCGAGCAGTAAAGCAAACAGTCATCTACCTGAGTTATGAGGTCAGTGCTGGACAAAAGTCTCTAAGGCAAGACCGCAAGGAAGCAATATATCAAACCCCAAAACCCCAGACAATAAAGGACTGTAAGTTTACAACTATGAACAATTAGTTAAACCCCTGTATACTCAGATCATGGAGGGAAACCGAGATCTCCAATGGAAAAAAGAAGCTACATATGCCTTTGACCAGTTAAAGAAGGCCCTCATGTCAGCTCCAGCTTTAGGACTTCTGGATGTAAATAAACCATTTTTTCTGTTTTCTCATGAGAAGCAAGGGATTGCTCTTGGAATACTAGCACAAGACTTAGGCCTGTATCAGAGGGCAGTTGCCTACTTTTCCAAGCAATTGGATGCGGCAGCTAAAAGATGGCCAGGGTGTCTCAGAGCCAATGCAGCAGTGGTGCTGAACATCCAGGAAGCACGCAAATTCACCTTGGGCCAGAAGATGACTGTGCTAGTGTCCCACACGGTGTCAGCAGTATGGGAAGTAAAGGGGGGACATTGGCTCTCCCCACAGAGGTTCCTGAAATACCAAGCCATAATGGTAGAACAAGATGATGTAGAAATTGTGGTAACTAATATTGTGAACTCAGCTTCCTTTCTCAATGGCAGTATGGGAAAACTGGTGATCCATGATTGCCTGGAGACCATCGAAGCTATTTACTCCAGTCACCCAGATCTGAAGGACACGCCTCCTGAGGACACTGAGACCTGGTTTACTGACGGAAGCAGCTATGTGATCAGCAGAAAAAGACATGCTAGGTATGCAGTTACCACCTGCAGAGAGGTAATTGAGTCTGGACCACTACCAAGAAACACCTCTGCGAAAAAGGCCGAAATAATTGTCTGGACCCATGCCTTAAAATTAAAAGAAATCAACATTTGTATAGACTCAAGGTATGCATTTGGGGTTGAGCATACACACAGAGCGATCAAGCCATAGCAGAAAGTGAGCTTTGAATTGGAAGAAGGGAATGAGCTGGCGGACAAAGAGGCAAAAGGAGCAGCTAAAGGTGAGGTAATTGTTAAAACAGTTAAGGCAGCCTTAATTCCAGATGGGCAGATTTCTATTGAAGTTAAACCAAGGTACAGTAAAAAAGAAAAGAGGCTTATTGAGAAAGAAAACAGAAGTTATAATCAAGAGGGGTGGCCTATTACAGATGAAGAGAAAAGGCTTGTGATCCCCTCTTATATGCTATAGCCATTAGTGAAAAGGGAACATAAGAAAGCACGTTGGGGAATAGATGCTTTGTATAATTATTTGAAAGATAGAATCATAACCAGAAATTTGCAAAGTACATTGATTCAGGTGACTCACCAATGTAGCCTTTGCCTCCAAACTAATCCCAAAAATATTCCTGTCGCAGACATCTTTCATGAAAAATCCTTTCTTAGGATTTTTCCTTGTGAGAAGCTGCAGTTTTCAGCAACCAAAGTAAACAATGGTTATCTGCTGCTGTGGAATGCAACAGGTGATTGGTCTCCTGTGGGTGTTTGGATTTCTTGACCACTCATGGCAGAGCTGGCTCTTGCTCTGTCTGAGACACAGATCTTTGTTATTCATTCCTTTTCTATTCTTAGCTTAGCTAGCTGCTGAAGAAACCTTTCCTTTCTATTGCTTTTTAGTATAGTCTAATGTAACATATATCATAAAATAATAAATCAAGCCTTCTGATCATGGAGTCAACGTTCTCGTCTCTTCTTCACCCTGAAAACCCTTGTGACACCAGTCACAATTGGTGACCCTCGACTGAGGAGGACAATCATCACTTGGTGAGACCACCAGAGGAGCATTGCTGCACTGGGTGAGCCCCAAATGTGTGGCGTTGATGGTTGCTTCGCAAGTGACCACAGAAGTGGATTCTAGCCAGGAGCTGAAGAACTGAAGATCCGAATTTGGACAGAGTTCTCAGCAAGGCTGACCACAAAGAGAACCTTCTGAAAAGCCTCCAGGAAGATGTTCAGAAAGCTCAGCAGCACCGTGCAGATAGCCAGAGAGTCCTGGACACTGTCACAAGGTACTGTTGGTTTTTGCCCTCCTGAAGATGAGGCCATTCGCAGTTTGTGGCTGCTCATCTGGAGGACTTCTCCCCTAGAGGATGAGGTTCCATTCTCCCCTTCAGAGGAGAAACTTATTGCCCTCTGGCAAAAATGGGGTGCAGAGGACAGAATTCTCCTGTTGGAGACAGATTTGTATGAGTTTTTTCGATGGGCGAAGCTCTTTGGTTTTTTTACGGATGTGCTATATGCCCTCGATGTGTTTGTCTGGGAGTGTATGGGCTCCATTTTCCATTTCTTTTTATACCGGGGGTTCGGATGCCCCTCGATTTATCCAACCTTTTTGAAGCTCTTTCTAGTCTTGAAACGGAGAGCAGCTGTTTTTCCCTGGATTGCTAACTGCAAGGGCAAAGCCCCGTTCCCCCCGATTCCGGGGGAAGACCCTTTGGAAGGGGACGCTCTGCTGCTTTCCAGCCCCCCTGAACTGCAGTGGGGGGGCGAAGTTTCGCCCGCAACCGAAGTTTTTTTTACTGCGTCTTCGGAGCATGCTCAGACGGAGCCGGTTTCTCCCCCCTCCCGTTGCTCTCAGGGGGGATGGGAGTGGGCGGTGCCACCCCGGCCAGCGCCACGGGCACCGCCCCGGCCAGCGCCGCGAGCGCCGCCTCACCCCGCCCCGCGGGTGCGGGCGGTTCCCCGCGCGGCCCCTCCCGCGGCCGCCCCTGCGGGGGAGCCTGTGGGCGCTCCGGCCGCGCTTCCGCCGGCTTCCCCGTCTGCATCTGAGGTCTCAGAGACACCGCTTCCCGCGGCAGCGCCGATGTTGCTGGGCAACAGCGATCCACCGCTCCCCCCGGCCGTCCCGCCGCCTTCTGCGACTGCGGTTCCGCGGCCGATGTCAGAGCCCGGCGCAGAAGATGCTGCCGACCCCGTGCCGCCCCCGCCGCCTCCCCAGGCGGCCCCGCTGCCCTCCCCAGCAGTTCTGCCGCCTGTGGGGACTCCGTCCTCCGTGTCTGCGTCAGAGGCTGCCCTGGAGCCGGCGGCAGCTGCAGCGGCGCCTCCTGCATCCAGCGTGACTTCCTCCCCGAGTTTTTCGGGTTGTCCCGGGGCTGCCCCTACAGCGGGAGCTGGGACAGAGGAAGAGGGCGTCAGCCTGTCCTTCCGTGGAGGAGGCATGGCCCGACAGCTGGCTGTGGGCGCAGCGCGGCTGCCTGTTTTCAAGATCAGCATTTTTGGCGGGTTGGGGGGTGTTTGGTCCGGGGTTTCCCCCTGGGGGATGCGAATCTCTCTGCCGCCCCTTGCGCGCCCCAGCGGCGAGGGGGAGGTGGGTCCCGAAAGTTCTGCCCCTGGTCCCCAGCCCAGAGGGGGTGGAGGTGGTGCCGTGAGGCAGATGGGAGGAACACCTGGTGCATTTGCATCGCAGAGTCAGAGGGCACAGCAGGAAGCGAGCATCGCTTGTCTGCTGTGGGGAAAGGACATCCCCAGACCCGAGACGAAGTTTCTCGGGACAGCTTCTGTCTTCCCATTGCCGGCATGCCTCGGTGATTTTGGGGAAAGGAAGCGTTTGGTCACCCCTTCTGCCATTGTACTGGCAGCAGGGTGCAGGTCTGTGCCAATGCAGAGCCTGCCTCGGGGGCTGGGCCTGGGCTGTCTGCCTTGGTTGCTTGGGCCAGGGCCACCTCCCGGCCTCCTGTTGGGTTTGGGGGCTTTGCTTCCCCCTTCTGGTCCTGGGCCACCTTTCTGTGGGCCAGGTGTGGGGTTCCTGATCCTTCCACATGGGCCAGGGCCCCCAAGGGCCTCTCTCTGGCTCCTCTGCTGCTGCTCTTTCCGACAAGAAGAAAAAAAAAAAAAAAAAAAAAAATTAATTGAATAAAAAAGGGTGAAAGAGCTGGCAGCAGCTCAGAGGCATTGAGCAGAGGCATTGAGGAGCCAGGGATTGGCTTCAGCCCAAGTTGTTCAATAAAGGGCTGTGGCAAGACATTTCAGAAATTTTCTCGAAATTCTTTGAAGACTGTCAATGGACATTTGATAACTATTGATGGACTTTTCTGTAGCAAGCCTGTTTCAGGACCAAAAGAAACTTTCAGATATGGCAAAGAGGAACATCTTCAAGCCATGGACTTTTCCTGAAACTCAGCTGCTTGGACTTGAATTTTCTTTGCATTGTTTTTGCATTTTCCTATATTATAGAATTGTTTTAGTAATATGATAGAATTTTATGTTCTACAGGTGAAGAAATTCCCAGTGCATTCCACAGGAGCACTTGAGTGGAGTTTGATTGGCAACAGATAACCTGTCAAGTGTTTGTCTTTTTCTTCAGCATGAGTACAGCAGAGAAAATTACAAACGCTTTTTCCTTTTAATTTAATTAAATAAAAAAAGGTGACATGTCGCAGACATCTTTCATGAAAAATCCTTTCTTAGGATTTTTCCTTGTGAGAAGCTGCAGTTTTCAGCAACCAAAGTAAACAATGGTTATCTGCTGCTGTGGAATGCAACAGGTGATTGGTCTCCTGTGGGTGTTTGGATTTCTTGACCACTCATGGCAGAGCTGGCTCTTGCTCTGTCTGAGACACAGATCTTTGTTATTCATTCCTTTTCTATTCTTAGCTTAGCTAGCTGCTGAAGAAACCTTTCCTTTCTATTGCTTTTTAGTATAGTCTAATGTAACATATATCATAAAATAATAAATCAAGCCTTCTGATCATGGAGTCAACGTTCTCGTCTCTTCTTCACCCTGAAAACCCTTGTGACACCAGTCACATATTCCTAAACCAAAGCTTGGGCAAATTGGGAGAGGATTTGGGCCTGGGCAACAATGCCAAATTGATTTTTCAGAACTGCCCAGGAGAGGAGGGTATGAATACCTATTGGTGTTAACAGATACCTTTTTAGGGTGGCCAGAAGCTTTCCCTACAAGAACTGGCAAAGCGCGGGAGGTAACCAAAGCATTGTTACAAGAAATAATATTGTGTTTTGGAGTCCCAGCCACAATGTCTTCAGATAGGGGGCTGTTGGAATGTTGGGGGACACAAGACAGATGATGGACTTTGGACCTGGTTAACTTAAGAGATTTGATAACAGGAGGCCTTGGCAAAAGCAAACGGAACTTTGAAAATTAGAACTAAATAGCAAGAAGATGAAATCAAATGGGTTTAATGGAAAAAGAAAATCCTATTTAACTCTGCAAGCAAGAGATGTTGTTATATGCATAACTTTATGTATGTGATTCTAACCTAATAATTGTGTTATGAGTAAAAAAAGGTTACCCATTTTTTTTGTAAAAAGTTGCAAAGTGAACAGGTTGGACCAGTTGCTGCCAAGGTGGAGTTCTACCTGTTTGTTATTGTAATCACCAGTCGTTTTCGTTAACTACTCCTTTTGTATCAGGACCGTCCTGCCTAAAAGCCAGGTTGATAGCCCTTCTCACAGTGAAAGGAGGGGACAGGAAGGGGAGACATCAGAGGATATGCAAATTAACCTCAGAACCAGCATGCCATGGGAAAGTCACCCCATCAAACTTATCAAAAGACCCCAAAAACAATGAGCCAACACAGAATTAAGAGATCAAAGTGATGCCTGGACGTGAGGAACAAAGTACTGAGCCTGCAGAGATGCTGAGAACCTTTGTTGCCCCTCGCCCTGAGCAAAGACCTCAGATGGAGCCAAGACCCCAAGACGGCAAACCCAAAAAGTTGTAACACAGGGTATATCCCCACTGCTCTCATAAGAACGGGTCCCCCAGCTCTGCCCCCTAGGGGACAAAGCTGCACATTCCTCCGCCTCCGAGTCACCCTGGGAGTGATGACGGAGAAGCCGCGGACCCGTCGAGCCTCCCAACCTTGAGCTGATCACTTAATAATGGCATTAAAAAGGAGAAAAAGTCTCCTGCCCTGTTCATTTCAAGTGTAGTGTACATTACTACTCTCCCTGAAATAGTATATAAGCATTTGTATCCCACAGTAAAATCTGATTCCGATCACCGAGTCAGTCTCCTCGTCTCTCTCCATCACCGACAATTGGAGCCTCCTTGTGAGGAAATGAACTGGCCTGACTGGCGGCAGTCAGTGAGCCCCTGGAACTGATCGGGACGGTGAGAGAACCACGTTTGGGCCCGCAACCCCTGTTTGCAGCTGACAGGTGAGCCAGGAGAACTAAAGGAATGGGAAAGAAAATGCCCAAGGAGAGAGACGTCTATGAAACCATGCTTGCTGGCAAGCATGACTGCCCCATCCTGAAGGAGGACCTTAAGACACTTTTACTCCCGTCCTGGAGAATACCTGTCTCAGTCTCTCTGCAGGCCTCTCAATGTCCCTGGGCCTTACCCGGGTCGGCAGAGAATGGGGGGTGCAGCCCCACCACGGCCGACTGCGGGGAGACACTCTCTGTGCCCCGAGGGTGCTGAGGGCACTCAGGCTGGTTGCCTTTGCTGCCGCAGAGATGACCGAGACGTCGGTGGAAGAGGAAAGGGGCCGTCTCCCAGCAGGGGATATTCCAAGGTTTTATTAAGGAGTCCCGAGGGAGCTCCTATACCTCAGGGGCTTCCTGCCGAGAGCGCTGGGGGATGTTCGGAGCTCACATTTAAAGGGGGGAGGAAACTAACATAGATAAAATCCTACTGACCAATAGGTATCTCTGGGGGATGGGTGCTGGGGGGATAGACATACAAAACAGCGTATGGGGCAGGACTTGGGGGGCTGACCTCTGGCCTCTGGCTAATCACTCGACAACTTGGACCGAAACTTCTGGATAAGGGGCTGGGATGTCGAGGTGACTGACAGAGAGCCAGGGTGGGGGTTTTGGAGATCTTATCCCGGGAAAGGGATAACACAAGTAGAGGGAAAAGGAGGGGGGGGGTACAGTCTGGGATAAACCATTTGGGAAAAACATGGGAATACAAAACAAACTACTTCAAAGTATTACAAAATATAAGAATGCACTACAACAATACCTTTTAAGATGTTGAAAAAGTGAGAGCAGCTGGATGCTGCCGGCCCCCTACCCCACTCTGTCTCTCTTCACTTTGAGTCTCCCTGCATGCTTGAAGCTGGCGCCTCTGATACTGAAGAGCGGCCGCAGCCATCAACCTCGCCCCTGCCCAGACAAAGGAGGGGGAAGCATCCTTTCTCACAATCATTAGGAGTTTATATCACTGACCACGGCTCTAGCAGGGAGGAGGGAGAGCCCTTCGATCCAGGGCAGATAGACTCAGATCACGAGACTGATCCATTCCCTCCTGACCCTTGTGAAAAATGGATGCAACTAAAGAAAAAAGCCCTTAAGGAGGGGGACCCCCAAACTTGCAGGAAATCTCGGCATTTGAAAAAGGACTGTTTTGAAAAGGGGGAGGCCAGATCCAAAGCTCCCGGTATTTGCCCTCGGTGCCATAATCAATGTCGATCCAAGTATGATTTTGAAGGGTGTCCGATATTGAGAAACGGGAGCGGAAGCACGGACCGGCATCATGTGAGACACAGATGCCCCAGCCAATGCCTCAGAGAGACCACTGCAAGCCTCAGCCCAGTCTCCCCAAGCAGCCTTCGCTGGACCACAGGCAGCCCTGGCCGGATCATCACTGACCAGCCACCCCAGTGCAGGAATGGACCTGGCAACCTCCAACACAGTAACGTTGATTGATTCATCTGTTCATTTGATTCCCACAGGAGTCTTCAGACCACCTAGACAGCGTATACATACTTTGTTAGTTCTCCCTGGAGCTATTGACTCTGACTCATGGCATGGACCCCCCCAGCCACCCTGTGTAGTCCCGGCCGCGAGCCATATATCCTAACTCATACTTTTTCCAGCAGCACCCCTATCTGCATCCCCGATAACTGAACAGAGGGAGGGGGATTTTTGGTACCACAGGAGTCCCACAGATTTTATGGACACAACATATTATATCTGAGTGTCCAACATGCCAGTGCAAAGTGACTCTGAATGGCAGAGACACTCCTAACAGGACTCATTGATACAAGAGCTGATGTGACTGTTATCTCAAGGAGCCAATAGCCCAATGAGTAGCCATTAACGACTCAGGAACTCTCTGGCATAAGTGGAAGGAGTGAAAGCCTGCAAAGCCAACACTCGGTGCAAATAACAGAGCCTGACAAGCAGATCGCCACAGTTTAACTTTTTGTGCTGTCTGTCCGCCTGGTTTTGTGGGAGAAAGATTTGTTAACACAGTGGAGAATTTTTATGCATTCAGATTTTGTACAAGAGTCATTTGGGACACTCGACACCCCCACAATGGTCCCTGGCTGAAGCACCCCAAGCACTTTCAAGCATTGGAAGGAACAGCCCAGCTATCAAAAGCCACAGTTCATACAGATCTAAAGCCCTGAAGGACACCTAGCCCTGGTCAAATTTCCAGTTACTTGTCTTTTTTTTAACAATGTATTTGTTGTGAATTTTTTGGTACAGCTTTTTAGTACTATATAACTAAATACTAAGCCAAACTTAAATCTATCCTACAAGCAATCTTTAAAGCTGCTGCTGGGGGTGCACCCCCCTGCCTGGCACCAGCCAGTGTTGAGAGTTACCTTCTAACTTGTGATTTGTGATTTTTAACAAGATTGTTACTAGAAAAATTCAAAGGTGTTAGTATAGAGGTAGTGTCTTTTTACATATTAGTAACATAGCAAAACTACATCGTTCACTAAGAGGAATTAGATAAGTTTTAAATTCAAGATTATTTAGCTCACATTCAACACAAACCTTGAACTTTATCTGTACTGATTTTTTGAGACTTATTTCCACTGTCAGCTTTGTTAAGTTCTTGCTTTTTACTCCATAGTTCTAACAAGGTAATTTTATTGTGAAGATTTCAGTACAGTTGTTTACTTGCATGTTGTTTATTTTAACGTTTAACTGTTATATGACAAATTTTCAGTAACCGTTTTGTAATAATAGAGTTTAAATAAGTTAATTCTTGTTAAGATTGATTTTTGTTTAGTCTCAGTGATGTTAACTTCAAGTTCTTTTAGAAATACTTTATTAAGGTTAAGTTTTAGTGAAGTTGATTTTAAGTTTTGTTGAAGTACACCTGTTTGAGTTATAAGATATGATTCCTTTGCTATACAAGTGAATGACATAAAGTCTGAATGAATTTTTGTCAAAATTTGCTCATTTAAATTACAAGATAACACTATTTTGCTATAGAAATAAGAACAGTTTTTTGCTATTTTATTTTTTATAAGTAGTACTGACGAATGAGAAACGATTCCATATTATGACTGTAATTAGTTATGAGCTATTTAATGCTTTCTTTTACTTTTTTCCTTTAATGTCATATATGTCTAGGGAAATATAACCTCAATTTCTTAAGACAATTTCTACTGATATATTAAGTAACCCTGATTATGCTGTAAATTTTATGATGTGAATTCACTGACTTTTTATAACAAGCATTACTTTATTCATTTGCTATTTGTCTATGGTACCATTGACTAACTAACGATAAATGAGAAAGCCAGCTACTTTACAAACTTTCACTTATTTTTGTATAACTATTTATAAGACATATATTATTTTTCTAACTACTATTACTAAGAGGATTCTAAAATATATTAAAAAGACTCTTCCAGTTAGAAGCCTGGACCCTGGCCAAGTTCTGGCCTTAACTAGTAGAGAAAATTTTCTGCACCAAAATTATATTCAAGTAAGTTTGACTTACCAAATTTGGACTTATAACAACTAAACCTCCTTTTAAGGTGAACTTAGAAATCTTACCCGGGAATGATTTTCCAAGCCCTCACTTTAAAAAATAAATCTTTCCAATTACTAAAGACTCTAAGTAATAGTACAATATTAAAGAAATTGATAAGGTATTGTTTTAAATCACCATTCTATTTTTCACATGCGACTAATTGTATCTATTATCTGATTTATTTTTACTTAGCATAAGTTTATTGTTATGCTACATATTGTTTGCTTTGATGATACCTTCATGTTCATGATGACAAACACACATGTTATTAAAAAACAAAAAATTAGGGGGGAATGTAGCTCCTCCAGAACTTTACACTAAATTTTTTTTTGAAAGCAGATCAAATCACATTAAATTGGATCCCTTACCCTCCTGAAACACCATTGGTGGAACCCCAAGAATTAGAATTCCTGGGTTCTGTGAAATTGGATTTTTTGTGTTAAAATTAAATACATGGGAAGGAATCAGTCTAAAAATGTTTCTCCCTATCACCCTGTGTATAAGAATCAAAACTTTTGGTACAATTACACTTCTGGCAGCCTTTCTAAATCCAGTAATGCGGCTGACATCAGGAATGTTTTTAGTTTATAAAGATCAAGCCTGAGCCTTTTAGTGGCTGGAGTTTTTAACTAAAAGATTCTCTTTAGAATAGATACATATGTAATAATTTTAATAATAATCGTATTAATCATGATAGCTTTCAATGTGTGCAGAGATTAATTATTAAGGCCATTTAGTCAAAAGGAAAGGGGGAGATGTTGCAATGTTGTGGGACACAAGACAGATGATGGACTTTGGACCTGGTTAACTTAAGAGATTTGATAACAGGATGCCTTGGCAAAAGCAAACGGAACTTTGAAAATTAGAACTAAATAGCAAGAAGATGAAATCAAACGGGTTTACTGGAAAAAGAAAATCCCATTAAACTCTGCAAGCAAGAGATATTGTTATATGCATAAGTTTGTGTATGTGATTCTAACCTAATAATTGTAGTACACATTACTAGTCTCCCTGAAATCGTATATAAGTGTTTGTATCCCACAGTAAAATCGGATTCTGATCACCAAGTCAGTCTCCCCATCTCTCTCCATCACCAACAGGGGACCACATTATATTTCAAAAATTGTGCAGCAAATTAGCCACCATTTAAGCATAGGCTGGGAACTTCATACTCCATATCATCCTCAGTCAAGTGGCCAAGTAGAGAAAATGAATCACTTGATTAAAACTGGGACAAGAGGTGAAGTTACCTTGGCCTTAGGCTCTTCCATTAGCATTATTACGAATTCGGACCAAACCAAGAGTAAAAGAAAAACTGAGTCCCTTTGAATTCAAGAAGGGACAACACCCACTCAAATAGGGAAGAAACCCTACACAGATATATGGTGGCCCTAAACAAACAACTCAAAGAAATTGAGAAACATGTGGCTGGGGCTCAAAGCAGAGAATTAGATGGACCAGTACATGATGTACAGCCTGGGGATTATGTATATAAAGTCTTTTACAGAAAATACTCTGGAACCGCAGTGGGGAGGAATCATTCCAAGTGCTCCTCACCACCTTTACTGCAATCAACATTAAGGAACAAGGAGCCTGGATCCATCACTCCCGAGTAAAGAAGGCTCCTGAGGGACTTTGGAAAGTTATACCAGGTGACAACAAACTGAAATTAAAACTTTCTCGGGAAAATAAATAGAGTGTGGGTGAAATTATAAGCATAGTGTAATAATCTCCCAAAGAATAGAAAGTCTTGTAGTTGTTATGAATAATCAAGTAGGTGTAGCTTGGAGAGTTGTGGCATTTATGATTATTGCTATAGCCACAGCTAATGCAGCACCACTTGCATATAATGTGACTGCTATATGTAAGTGCCAAGGGAAAGCCTATGATTTTGAGTCCTGTAGGTCTCTGGGTCAGATGCTAAAAGTTACAAATGCAACTGTGTGGGAAGCAACTGTGTGGGAAAGAAGAAATGTCTGGGGATGTGAATATGTGTTTGTCCAGGACTGATTTAATGAATTAATCTTAAATACTGTGACAAATGCTTAACTAACTGCTCTGAGTTTAGGCTCTGGATATACAGCAAAGCATTTGTCACTTTGAAATGCATCCCATTAACCAGACAACCTTACTTCTGTATGCAGGACAAGGTTGTGTCTGTCTTAGGACAGCATGCCCCACTCTAATGGTAGATGAGATCACTGTGAATGAAACTCAGTTTAACCTGTGCATTTGTAACTTTGCTAAAATTGAAGGATGTGACTTCTATTGGGCACCTGTTGTATTGTACCAACATACAAAGGCAAATTTGACTAAATATCACCTGTACCTATAGGGATGAACTTAACTTTAGTTGCCCAGTTGTTGAAACATAATGAACTAAAGAAAATTCTTAGGGAAATTAAGATGAAGGAAAGAGAACTTTGAATACAATACACCATGACACAGAGAGTGTTTAAAAGATTAGAGGAAGGCCCATCCCATCACTGGTGGGAAGTACTTTTTGGGTGGTCACCAACAGCAACCAGCTTGCTCAATACCTTGGTTCATCCAATTATTGTTTTGCTTATTTTAGTTGGTATAAGTTTGATTTTGTCTATTATAATACTTGTTTGGAATTGGAGACTGTTGCAGAGAGCAGCAGCTTGAACTTCAATATCAAGAGCATATGGTACAGTTTTAAGAAACACCTACCTCACAGGTTGGTTAGATGAAGAAGAATCTATATTTTAGTAAAAGAATTTACTAACCTTGAAGAAGGAGTGGGGAATGAATCATGATTTTAAAAAGTTAAGATTTTAGCTGAGGGATAGAAACAATTTATGTAAGTTAGGTCAGTAGACAATAGGTTAATGATTGTTAGATGCTTATGCTAAAACTGATTGTTCCATTATGAGCTTGCTTATAGAAAGGAGTGGAGTAAGTGAACCATTATAAGAACATGTTGAAATCAGTGGAACAATGGTTAGTACCTGGGCTTTACGTCAATCAATTACATAGCAGGGGGCCTTGGATTGTGCCAGTGTCACAGAGACCTGATGAAGACTCTCCTGACTTCATCCTTCAAGACCACTGACCCAATTCAAGACAAGAATTGCACACGTGTGAAGGACTAATAATCTCATTTTAATACAGAGTGGGGATAGGAGGTGCTGGGGTTATGCATATGTATTGTATGTAAGATCTTGGGAAATAGAGGGCAAAGAACCTTGTACAGAGTGGTCATGCCTTTCGGGGACAAACCCTGTGCAGCCTGCTGACATAATAAACATACCACTTTCTAACTTTGATTAGTTATAGAGTCTTTGTCCGTGATCTTCAGTTTTAACGACTCACTCTTGAAGATCCATCAAGAAGCACCTTTACCCCATTTGGCCAAGGGGTATTCTGTAAATCTTCCCTATCTCGAGTTCCTTTGTCACTACCCTGTTTAACATCCACAGACAAGTCCAATTGTTTTTCTGAGTCTGACTATAGTTTTGCTGTCTTTGTCATGTCCATACCACAACATTGGGGCTGTGTTTATGACAAGGTCTCTGGTGTTGAGATGACCCCGAGGTGTTAGAAAGTCTTTTTTTCCCAGCCCCGAGACCGACGAAGAAGACAGGATTCCTCGGCTCTCGTTCTCAAGGTTGTTTATTTTCCCTTATCTAATACATTGTCTTTCTGATCCACTGAGGTCTGTCTGGCAGGTCAGATTGAGGCACACTGACCACCTTGGGGCGGTGTTATCTTTTTATACTAAAAACTACGTGTACATTATTTACAATAATTTTCCAATACCTATCACCTAGAGACAGTTTGTCTCTACTCTAAACCAATCCAAAAGTGCCACCATCACAGCAGAGGATGGAGGCTAAGAAGAAGGAGAAAGGCAGAACATGCCCAGATTCCTCCATCTTGCCTCCTGAACTCCCATTCTAAAAACCCCAAAATTCTACATTTTCCACCTGGTGATAAATTCACTATCATTCTATTGAAACTCTTGTGGCTTGTACATCTTCATACAAAGTTGGTAGTTTTTTCCAAGGGTCAAGGGCTAAAATCAAAGGCACAGGTGTCTTTGACTCCGTGACAAGGTCTCCGAGCCCCCTGTCAGGGTCTTGAGTCCTCCAGGGCAGCCAGAGCAATGTCCTGGGTTGGGACATGTTTAAAAAGTCACAGAATAAAAAGTCCTCAACCCAAGTCCTGCAATACCCTATTAATCCTAAAAATTGTCACAGCTTCCTTTCAGTCCTGGGCAACTGCACCTCCAAGATTCCCTGGACTCCCTCTGGGCCAACACACCCCAAACCTTCAGTCAAAATCTGCCCCAAACATTCAACCTTTCTCTCCATCACCTGTGCCCTCCCTTCAGATACTCCAAGCCCCCCTCAAGTAAAAAAATTAAGCGATTTTGCAGTGGCTTCTCCTACCACCTCCTCCCATTCTCCCAAAAGAAACAAGACCTTCACATACTGCAATAACCTAATTCTTAGGGATGGAGTAAATTAATTTAATATCTTGCCCAAATAAGACCAGTGCTTCTGTGTATTCCTGTGAGAGGACCATCCATGTCTTTACTATTTTCCCTTCTCCCTCTTGTTCCCACTGTGAGAAATGACACTCACTTTTAAAATTTCAAAGGTTTATTAAACCATAACAAAAATACAACAAAGGCCTGAATAAGGAAAAATTACAGCGCTGAGAGTCTCCATGACCAGCAGCCACGTGCTCCCCTACAAAATGGATGCTCTGCCTTTTATACCCTTAGCCCCTCCTAAAGTTTTGTCAGTCAACTCCTTCTCTGCCATCCACCAGTGGAGATTACTTTCTCACATCTTGATTGGAGGTCAGGTGTTGTCATGTTGCGTCTCCTAGTAACAAGCTGGCCCTCCCCAAATGCCCTGACTACCAAGGCTATTGCAAGGGGGAGGGGAAAGAGGACTATGGGAGGACATATTACAATATACATCACTATACATCTACAAAACTTCTCTTAACATACACATAATATCTATCTCTTAATTGTGAGAGCCAACTATCACATTACTAATCTATAACAAACCCTCGTTTTCCATTTCTATAAGTCATTTGGCTCGAACAATTAACTTTTTGATTCCAATAATCTACTCTTACTTCTCAAAAAAAAAAAAAATTTAATGAGTCATACTAGCATTTGTTGATGTGGGAGAGGACAGTGGGAACAGAAGAAAAAAATCCCAGGTTTTCCTTAGACACACTTATTTGGAATGGACAAAACGGGACATCACAGAGGTCCGGTATGGCTTTTTTTTTTTTTTTTTTACCCCCATCTACTGTGCCTATGGAGTTGCTACCCATAGCAGGTGTATCTTAGTGGTGACTACAGAGGCCAACTCGGTCTTGCCCTCTAGTCCCTGTTATATTAAAAGACAATTGAGGAATGATAGAGGTCTGGTATGGCCTTCTTGCCCCCACCTTACCATGGCTATGGGGTTGCTACTACAGGGTTGCAACCTGCAGCAGGGCTATAATCTTCTTGGTGGCAAACACAGGGGCCAACCCAGTCTTGCCCTCTATTTCTTGTCTTACTCCACTTGTTGGTTCCTAAGGAAACCACCCCAATACCTCTTACGGTTCCCTATGTACTTCCCCTCAACAGATGCTTGTAATTCCCATCTATTAAAACAGGACAATTACATCAATAACTGATACAGTTCAAACTCTATGCCCAAAACAGTCCTTGAGCTGGCTGGTGGAAGCTCGACTCTACTTTTCGGATGTCTTTGAGCTTCTTTGGGTATCTCTCACCCAGTCTGGATGTTATAGTCTATTCTTTGGGTTCTTTCACCAGACCGTTAATTCTGTCGACATGAGTCCACTCTCGCTCTGCGGTTCGCACAACCGATTCAGTGGTTAGCAGTACCTACAAGGGACCTCCCCACTGAGGGGTTAAACTGAAGACAATGCACATAGCACAGCCTTGTATGTTTCATTATTTGAAAGGATGTCTTGGTTTGAAAAGACAGGTGTCTGCTAAGGAAGGCAGGAGCCTTCTCTTGAAATGGAAAATGCAAACCCTTTCCTTCTGAATTACAGTTTTGAAATAAAGGGGCTGTCAGGCAAAGATATGGGAGTAGGAATAACAGTTCTTTATTAGGAAAAAAATAAAAATAAAAATGCAGTAATACAAAAAAATACTGACAGTCAGAATACGACCTGACACCCTGTTGGTCAGGGTGTTGATAGAAGTTTGATTAAATGGTGGCTGCAGTCCTCCTGGAGTGACAGATGTAGTTCTGTTGAAACAATGAGCATGTAGGAAATATATAGTTTTCCTTTGAAGGTCCAGTGGTGGTGTAGATGGGCCTGTTCATCTTCTGGGAATCCAGTGGAAAAAAGGCTGATCCTCTGTGAATCCAGTGGGAAAAGGCTGCTTGTGGTGTTCCAAATTTCAGATTATATCCAGGTAGGAATGCTTCGCTCCTCCCCTTAGGCAGAGCATCTCACAATGGAATTATGTAATTTTATCAGTCATGTAGTGAGACTCAATGGCCCATTAGCTGAAGTTATCTCCTGGGAGGCAGAATTGGTTGTGTAAGAGATAAAGAAAACTGCCCCACCTGGTTTTAACAGGTGGTCCAATTAACAGCAATTAACTGCCCCACCTCTAACAGATGGCAATAGAATACACATCCCCAGTGACATCTTGCATTTACAACCTAAGACATTATCCACCCCTTATTCTATTACCATCTGGATTATACCCAAATCAATAAACTCTACACAATGTAACCTTATACACAGTTCTCACTTAAGACTAGGTTTCCTTGTGGTACACGACGAGTTTCTTCAGATTTCTGCATTACCCATGAAATGTAACTAGATCCTTGAGCAAAAACAATTTCACAGGTGGGTTTGCCTTTGCCTGAGGTGGGACTAATCTAAACAGTCTTTCCTAAAATACCTTTCATGTGTGCCACAGGGACTTTATGCACTGTGTGCAAGGGTTCAGACTAGGCAGGACCAGCTTGATTGATGGACCCTTGGGTGTTGACCATCTAGGTGGCTTTTGCTAAGCTCATTTCTTAATTTTTGAAGGTTCCTCCACCAAGTGCCTTTAGGGTAGTCTTAAGTAGTTTGTTGCACTGTTCAATTTTCCCAGCGCTTGGTGTATGATAAGGGATATGATATATCCATTCAATACTATGTTTTCTGGCCCAGGTGTTTATAAGGCCATTCTTGAAATGGATCCCGTTATCTGACTCAATTCTCTTAGGGGTGCCATGTCTCCACAGGACTTGCTTTTCCAGGCCCAAGATGGTGTTCTGGGCAGTAGTGTGAGGCACGGGGTAGGTCCCCAACCATCCAGTGGTGGCTTCCACTATGGTTAGTACATAGCACTTCCCTTGGTGGGTTTGGGGAAGGGTGATGTTGTCAATCTGCCAAGCCTCCCCATACTTATATTTGGACCATTGTCCACCATATCACAGAAGCTTTACTTGCTTGGCCTGCTTGGTTCTCAGCACACAACTTACAATTATGGATAACTTGAGAAATACTGTCCATGGTTAAATCTACCCCTCTGTCTCATGCCCACTTATAAGTAGCATCTCCGCCCTGATGACCTGAGGCATCATGGGCCCATTGAGCTAGGAACAACTCCCCATTATGTTGCCAATCTAAATCTATCTGACACCTCTGTCTTTGTAGCCTGATCTACCTGCTGATTGTTTCGGTTCTCCTCACTGGCCCGACTCTTGGGGACATGGGCATCTACATGATGGACTTTCACAGATAGCTTTTCTACCCAAGTGACAATGTCTTTTTACGCATTATCAGCCCAGATTGGTTTTCCCCTATGCTGCCAGTTGGCCTTTTTCCACCTTTCCAGCCAGCCCCACAGAGCATTGGCTACCATCCATGAATTGGTATAAAGGTATTGTTTTGGCCACTTCTCTCTTTCAGCAATGTCCAGGGCCAGTTGAAAGGCCTTGAGTTCAGCAAGTTGACTTGACCCACCTTCTCCTTCAGTAGTTTGTGCAACTTGTTGTGTGGGGCTCCATACGTCTGCTTTTCACTTTTGTTTCATCACTATGATGCAACAGGAACCGTCAGTGAAAAGAGTGTATTGTGTTTCTTCTGCTGGTCATTGGTTGTACGGTGGAACTTCTTCAGCTTGTGTCACTTGTTCCTGCTCTTGGTCAGTGAGACTAAAGTTTTCACCTTCTGGCTAGCTTGTAATTATTTCTAAAATCCCAGGGCGATTCTGGTTTTCAATACAGGCGCGCTGTGTGATGAGGGTAATCTATTTGCTCCATGTGGTGATGGTGGCGTTGGTGGCGTGGTGGGTAGAGGGAACTTGTCCTTTAAACATCCACCCCAGCACTGGTAGTCAGGGTGCCAGGAGGAGTTGTGCTTCCATGCCAATTACCTCCGAGGTGGCTTGAACTCCTTCATAGGTGGTTAAGATTTCCTTTTCTGTGGGGGTGTAGTTGGCTTTGGACCCTTTGTAACTTTGAGTCCAAAATCTTAGTGGTTGGCTTCAAGTATCCCCTGGCACCTTCTTCCAAAGGCTCCAGGATTAGCCATTGTTCCTGGCTGCAGAATAAAGCACATTCTTCACATTTGGTCCTGTCCTGACTAGGGCTACTGGGCTACTGTCCTGTCCAAGGGCTACTGCATGAGCGATCTCCTGTTTGATCTGGGTGAAGGTTTGTTGGTGTTCGGGGCCCCAGTGGAAATTGTTTTTCTTGCGGGTAACTAGGTAGAGAGGGCTTACAATCTGGCTGTACTCAGGAATGTGCATTCTCCAAAAACTTATGGTGCTTAGGAAAGCTTGTGGGTTTTTTTTTGGCTGGTTAGTGGAGACATCATGGTTATCTTATGGATGACCTCAGTGGGAATCTGACGCCATCTATCTTACTGCTTTACTCCCAGGAACTGGATCTCTCAGGCAGGTCCTCTGACATTGCTCTTTTTGATGGCAAAGCCAGCTTCCAGCAGAATTTGGATGATCCTTTTTCCTTTCTTAAATATTTCCATTCCATGTTCCCCCACACAATGATGTCATTGATATACTGCAGATGTTCCAGAGCTTTGCCCTTTTCCAGTACAGCCTGGATCAGTCTATGGCAGATCGTGGGGCTGTGTTTCCACCCCTGGGGCATTTGGTTCCAGGTGTACTGAATGCCTGTCCAGGTGAAAGCAAACTGAGGCCCTGCATTCTGCAGCCAGAGGAATGGAGAAAAATGCATTGGCAATGTCAGTAGTGGCATTCCACTTTGCTGCCTTGGACTCCAGCTCATACTGGAGTTCTAGCATATCTGGCACAGCAGCGCTCAGTGGTGGAGTCATTTCATTCAAGCCACGATAGTCTACAGTCAATCTCCATTCTCTGTCAGAGTTGCGCACAGGCCAAATGGGACTGTTGAAGGGTGAGTGGGCCTTACTGACCACCCCTTGGCTCTCCAGCTCACAGATCATTTTGTGGATTGGGATAACAGCAACTTGATTCGTCTGATACTGCCAGCAGTGCACCGTTGAGGTGGCAATTGGTACTTGTTGCTCTTCTACCCTCGGGAGTCTTACTGCACATGGGTTTTCTGATAGTCCAGGCAAGGTGTTCAATTGTTTAGTGGTTTCTGCTTCTACTGCAGCTATTCTAAAAGCCCACTAGAGTCTCTTTGGGTCTTTGTAATAGCTGTTCCAGAGGAATTCTATGTCTAGAATACACGGGGCCTCTGGGCCGGTCACAATAGGATGTTTCTGCCACTCCTTCCCAGTCAGGCTCACCTCAGCTTCCAACAGGGTCAATTGCTGTAATCCCCCTGTCACCCCATCTCGAGAGGTTGCAGTTTATTGCAGCCCCAAGACACATGAAAAGTCTGTTTCGGCCCACACATTCAAAGAATGAGTCAGAGTTCTTCAGTTCTCGGTCTCAGAGTTGTTTATTTTATCTTATCTATAAAAATTTTTCTCCTGTCCTGTGAAGGTCCATTCAGCAGGACAATTCTGAGCACTCTGACTGCCCTTGGGGCGGTGTTATCTCTTTATACTACAAACTACGTATAACATGTTTACAATTACTTTCCAATACTTATCACCTATGTTAGACAGTGAGCTTCTATTATAAACCAATCCAAAAGTGCTAACATCACAGCAGAAGATGGAGGTAGAGAAGAAGAAAGGCTGGACACGCCCAAGTCCCTCCATCTTGTCCCCAAAACCCCTATTCTAAAAACCCCAAAATCTACTTTTTCACCTAGTGATAATTTTATTATTACACTACTTAAACTTCTGTGGCTTTCAGGTCTTCATACAAAGCTGGTAATTTGCTCCACGGGTCATAATCAAACCCACAGGTGTTCTGGGCTGCGTGCCAGGGTCTCCGAGCCCCCTGGCAGGGGTCCCGGCAACTCTGGACACCCAGAGGGATGTACTGAGTTCCGACAACCCCAGCAATGGAAACAGGTTCTTCCCCCACGTCTCAATGGCATTAGGATACGCTGTGCACTAGTATCAACTAACGCTTCATATTTTTGTGGCTCTGATGTGCTAGGCCATCAGATCCACACTGTCTAAAAGACCTGGTTTTCCCATGCCTCTTCCTGGCTAGATGCAGGGCCCCTCTAGCCCTGGTTATAGTTTTCTTCTTGGGTAAACATACTAGAGGTTCATTCAAGGGGTTCCAACAGATCATACCCAGCAGCTCAGTTATGGGAGGCCAAAACTACCTTCACTTTAGTGGAACTCCCTTGGTTAGTGTTTCTCTCCTTGAGTTGATGCACCCGTGCTGTCAGGACAGAAGTGGGTTTCCTACCTCATCTTCCCATGTCCTCCCCATGGTTGCACAGGAAGAACCACAGGTCAGCTCGTGGGGTGTACCCTCTGTCTAGCTGGGGGATGTTGGCCTCTGACTTTGGGGCCTGTGACTTGCACTGGTGCCATATGGGAACTATTCCTCCTCACCTCCTCCCTCATCTCCCTCATCTCCTCCTGGAGGGTCTTAATTATAGCAGAGACATGAGCCTGCATCGGGCCATTGATCATACTCTCGTAATTTCTAAGCTTGTTGGTGATAGAACTCACTGTCTCTCAGTTGTTTATCAGCATTAATCCTTGCAACGAAGGTGGTGTGTTGAGATAGCCCTAGATTTGCCAGATTCCACATTTGCCCTGTGCACCTGACCTTGTCGGCATCATTATCATGCTGTCCATCCCTCCTAAAGAGTACCTCCTATACTGCCCCTTCTCTCAGCTGTTGGATGCCTTCCTCAAGGGTCTTCCAGCGCATTTTATGATGGTACTCTTGCATTTTCTCTGTGTGGAGAAACCCGTTACACTCATTAAAAGCCACTCCCAGAGGGAAAGGGGCCCTGGGTCCCTTATGAATACCTGATTCATACCTGAGTCCCAGGTCAAGGGTCCCAAATTCCTTGCCTCACTACCATCCAGTTGCACACCTGTACCCATGAGGTCCCAGACCCGAAGTAACCAGGTTGTATAAGCCTCACGCCCCCATTGTACAATGTCTTTGTGCAGATTACAGAGACTTTCATATGTCAGGGACTTGGTGATGATCTCAACCTCTGGCTCCCCTGTGGGTTGTGAGGGGCCTCCTTTGTTATCCTTATCTGAGTGCTCTGATTTCATTGTAGACTTTCTCGTTTCTACAGGGGCGACTGCTGCTGGCTGTGACTGCCCTTGCAGTTCAGCTGGAACTTGGACAGTTGTAACATCTGTGGGTTCCACTGCTGCACCTTTAGACTCTCCCTCTTTGAGGCAGGGGGAGGGTTTCTCACCATCTGGGGAAATGTACTCCTTCAGCATCTGACTCATTTCGCACATCTTCACCAGAGTCCCCACCCAATCTGGGTGGTTCATTTCTGAGGTGGGATGTGGGGCAGGATCAGGCGATGGGGCAGCATCACTAGTCTCTGGGGCAGTGTTAGGCTCTGTGGCAGCATCCCTAATTTCTGGGGCTGTGTCAGGTTCTGGGGCAGCATCCCTATTCTCTGGGGTAGGTATCAGGGTGGTTATCTAAGTCAATCTTCCCTTATCTCTGATTTCTAAATAGAACAGGCATATCAGCAACACCAACTACTGTATGATATCATTAACATGTAGAGAAGATTTGAACCCTTTGAAAACTGGTGGAGTAGACCCAAAGAGCTGGTTGAAGGGTTGGGAGAAAATTTCCGCCAGTGTCATTTCCTCACAGTAGGTACCATTATTAAAGTAACCCCAAAAACATACAGTTAGTGTGTGATAGCTCTGAATCCATGTGCCCGCTTTCCAGAGGAAGTTAAAGATCCATGAATTCCTCACCTTATTAACCCATAAAGCAAACTGGATAACAGTCACAGTAGCCTTGGTTATAGGACCCATGTTTAGATAAGGGGCCGCAAATGGGAGAAATATACCCATGACCACATGCCACCCGAACCAGGGTAAGCTAGACCACATGGTGCTACCTAACAAGGTTTCTATATCCTTAATCATGATTTTAAAGGATTAAGATTTTAGCTGAGGGTTAGAACCAATTCATATTAAAGTTAGATATACCAACAATAGGTTAATGACTATTAGATGCTTAAACTAAAGCTAATTGATCTATTATGAGCTCATTTGTAGAAAGAAGTGGAGCAAGTGAACCATTATAGGAACATATTGAAAGCAGTAGAACAATGCCCAGCACCTGGACTCTATGTTAATCCATCACGAAGCAGGGGGCCTTGGATTGTGCCAGAGTGTCACAGGGACCTGATGAAGACATCCCATACTTCATCCCTGGGACCACTGACCCAATTCGAGACCACTGACCCAATTCAAGAGAAGAATTGCGCACGCATGAAGGACTAATAACCTCATTTTAATACAAAGCAGGGATAGGAGGTGCTGGGGTTATGCATATGTATTATTTTGGGAGATATATAGAAGGCAAAGAACCTTGTATGGTGCGGTCACACATTTCGGGAACGACCCTGCCCCCCATGCCACCCGCTGGCCTAATAAACATACCACTGTCTAACTTTAACTAGTTAGAGAGTCTTTGCAATCTTTGATTTTAACGATTCATTCAGCACTCAAAAATTAGGTTACTCAAGAACTGTCATTCCTTTTTTCACCCTTTTTCTCTTCATGCTGTCGTGCCTCATGTTGGGCGTCAAAATCTGTCTCGGTTTGAAAAGACAGGTGTCTGCTAAGGAAAGCAGGAGCCTTCTCTTGAAATGGAAAATGTAAACTCCCTACCTCTGAATTACTGTAATTTTGAAATTAAGGGACTTTCAGGCAAAGATATGGGAGTAGGAAAAACACTTATTTTATTAGGAAAAATTAAAAAAAAAAGCAGTAATACAAAACAACACTGACAGAGTCAGAATATGACCTTACGTCCTGTTGGTGAGGCTGTTGGTGGAAGTCTGATTAAATGGTGGCAGCAGTCCTCCTGGAGTGACAAATGTGGTTCTGTTGAAGCAGTGATCCTGTAGAATGGTGTAGCTTTTCTCTGAAGCTCCAGTGGTGGTGTAGACGGGCCTGGCCTTCCTCTGGAAATCCAGTGGAGAAGAAAGCTGGTCCTCTGGGAATCCAGTGGGGAAAGGCTGCTTGTGGTGTTCCAAATTTCAGATTATATCCAGGTAGGAATGCTTGGCTCCTCCCCATGTGCAGAGCATCTCACAATAGGATGATGTAATTTTATCAGTCATGCAGTGAGATTCAATGGGCCATTAACAGAAGATATTTCCCAGAGGGAGGATTGGTTGTGGCAGAGATAAAGAAAACTGCCCCACCTGGTTTTAACAGGTGGCCCAATTAATAGCAGAGAACTGCCCCACCTCTAACAGATGGCAATAGAATACACACCCCCGGCCACATCTTGCATTTCCAGCCTGAGACACATGCCTTCCCACTCTGGGAGTATCTTGGCCAATTTCCACTGGCTAGTACCTAATGCCAATAAAGATGATTGTAAGGGTTGCTTCAATTTGACTATATCGTTACCGGTTGCAGCTAATTTGTTCATTAACACCTCCGAATCCATCATGTTCAAGACCCCCAGTCCTGTTCCCAGTATCCCTCTAAGATCTCTTTTTCGTTTAATTGTAGCAGGGCCACGCCTTTGCAACCAAGTGGTCCATTCTATAAAAGAAGTTTTGAGGAATGAAGCACACTCTGACCAAATGGCAGAGCCACTTACTTGCATTTTCATCTCCACTCACTTCAGGGACCATTCTGGATTGAGCAATAGTCTTTGAATTCCTATCTTTTTGATTGCATAAGGTCCTATTTTGGTGATTGTGTGTTGAATTGTTTCTTTTGAGGTCTGAATGGCTATGGCCTGGGTGGTTATGGTTCCTGGTGTTGGGTTTTGAGGAGCTGTAGCAGGGTCATCACGCGGCTGAACGCAAACTTGAGATATATTATAATTAATCTCGAACCCTGTGGTCTCACATCCCAATATTGCAATTCTGGATTCAGAACAATTAGTTAAGCATTTGTCACAACACTCAGTACCAATTTGAATGGGTCGTATAGTTCTTCTGTGCATTCCATCCTGAACAAACATTAATTTACATCCTCTGACATTTCTTCCTGACCACACATTTGCATTTGTAATTTTTAACGTCTGCCATAGAGACTTATGAGAGTTCAAGTCAGCAGCTTTTCCTTGACACATATACATGCCAGTCACATTTTATGTCAGTGGTATTGCATTGACATCTATTGTAGCCATGGCTAGGATCGCAAGAGCCACAGCTTTCCAGGATGCACCTACTTGATTTTCCATGGTGACTGTGGAGCCTTTTTGATCCTAGTGTGATGTATCCATGCAGCCTGTTTTTTGATCTTGATTGCATTGAAGGAGATGAGGAGCACTTGGAATGGTCTTTCCCACTGTGGTTCCAAAGTCTTCTGCAAGACACTTTACATAAACATAATCTCCAGGTTCTACGTTATGTACTGGCCCATCTAATCCTCTACACTGCATTCCCAGTATATGTTTCTTGATTTTATTGAGTTGTTTCCCCAGGGCCACCATATATTCTGTTAGAGTTTCTTTCCCTATTTGTGCTGATGTTCCCTTTTGTATCTCATAGGGTCGCCCATACAGAATTTAAAAGGGGCTCAGTCCTTCCTTTGCTCTTGGCTTAGTCCATATGTGTAGGAGAGCTAAAGGAAGGGACTGAGGCCAAGGCAGATTGACCTCCAGTCCTAGTTTTACAATTTGCTGTTTAATCAAGTGGTTCATTTTCTCCACTTGTCCACTTGATTGAGGATGATATGGGGTATGTAGTTGTCAATCTATACCCAGAGTATTGCTAACTTGCTGTACCACCTTTGAGATAAAGTGAGGTCCTCTATCTGAGGAAATAACATCTGGAACCCCAAATTGTGGTATTATTTCTTTAACTAATACTTTGACCACCTCTCGAGCCTTAGCAGTTCTGGTGGGAAAAGCCTCAGGCTATCCTGAAAAGGTATCAGTTAATACCAGTAAATAATGAAACCCCCCTTTTCTTGGGAGTTCTGAAAAATCAATTTGCCATTATTGGCCAGGTCCATTCCCTCTCCCAATTTGACCCATTTCTGGTTTTGGAGTGGTTTTGGGATTAGTCTGGAGGCAGAGATCATACTGTCAGGTTACCTGTCTTATTGTAGTGTATAAATTTCTAGCTATGATGTCCCGAATTAGGTGCCTATGCAGGGCCTCTGCTCCCCAACATCTGTTCCTATGCTCCTCCCTTACCACATACCATATTAAATGGCTAGTTATGACTACCCTCCCTTCTGGAGTGTAGGCCCATCCTTCTTCATTGTATGTCCCTTCCAAATCCATGATTAACTTTATATCCTCTTTGTTATAATTTGGTTTACCCTCAAGGTAAATTTTTCTGTCCAGGATCAAAGCTCCTTCCATTTTTACCTCTCTCCTTGCTGCTTCTTTTGCCTCTCTGTCCACTAGCTCGTTTCCTTTTACTAATTCCGAGTTTGCCTTTTGATGTGCTCTGATATGTATTATTGCTATTTTCTTTGGGACCTGTACTGCCTCTAGTAATTTTAGAATTTTTTCTGCATGCCTGATATTTTTTCCCTTGGGACTTCAATAACCTCCCTCTCCTTCCAGATTGCTCCGTGGGCATGCACAACTCCAAAAGCTTACTTCGAATATGTGTATATGTTCATATTCTTACCTTGAGCCAATTCCAAGGCTCGGGTCAAGGTGATTATCTCCACCTTTTGTGCAGAGGTATTAACAGGCAATGGCTCTATTACCTCATGGCAAGTGGTGATGGCATATCTTGCATGCCTTTTGCCATATAGGACATAGCTGCTTCCATCTGTGAACCAGTTCTCTGCATCTTCCATAGGAGCATCCTTCAGATCTGGGCAGCTTGAGTACGTTGCCTCAATGGTTTCCAAGCAGTTGTGGTGTACTAGTTCACCTTGTTCCCACTGAGGAAAGAAGCTGGATTGACAATGATAGTGACCACAATCTCCACATCATTCTGTTCTACCATTATGGCTTGGTACTTCAGGAATCTCTGTGGAGAAAGCCAGTGCCTGCCCTTTACCTCCAATACTGCTGACACTGTATGGAATACTAACACAGTCATTTTTTGTCCCAAGGTGAATTTTTGTGCTTCCTGGATGTTGAGCACCACGGCTGCTACTGCACATAAGCACCCTGGTCATCCTTTTGTGGTTGCGTCCAATTCCTCGGAAATATATGCAACCACCCTGTGGTATGGGCCCAGATCTTGTGCCAATATTCATAGGCTGATTCCCTGTTTCTCATGGGAGAACAAAAAGAAAGGTTTACTCACATCAGGGAGCCCCAGAGCTGGAGCTGACATCAGGGCCTTTTTCAATTGTTTGAAGGCCCGTGTGGCTTGTTTATCCCATTGAAGATGCTTCTGCTCAGTGTCGATTAGTGCATACAGGGGCTTAACAAGCAGTCCATAATTATAGTTTCAGAGGTGACACCATCCGGTCATCCTGAGAAAAGTTCTCAGTTCCTGTACAGTCTGTGGCCTTGGTGTTTGGCATATAGCCTCCTTCTGGGCTTGTCCCAAGGTCCATTACCCAGCACTAATCTCATAGCCCAGCTAAGTTACTTCCTGCTGTATTACCTGGGCTTTCTTCTTGGACACTCTGTACCCTTGGAGCCTTAAAAAGTTTAAGAGACTCACCGTCCAGGCCATGCAAATGTCTTTTGTCTCAGTGGCAACCAAGATGTCATCTACGTACTGTAGCAATTTTCCTTTGCTGGGTGGGGTTTCCCAAGACTTGAGATCCTTGGCAAGTTAAATGCTGAATATGATGGGGGAATTTTTGAATCCTTGAGGCAGTGCAGTTCAGGTCAGTTGAGTTCTTCGTCCACTTTAGCATTTTTCCATTCAAAGGCAAATATCTTTTGGCAGGCTTCATGGAGAGGGAGGCAAAAGAAAGCATCTTTCAAATCTAAAACAGTAAACCAAGTTAATTCTGGTGTTAATGCTGTTAACACAGTATATGGATTTGCTACTATGGGGTTGTCCAGGTTTAGGGCAAATTTGGAGGAGAATTTCCAAATTAGGGCCCCTCCAGTAAGCAAACCCCCATGGCCCCTCCCCCCAACCGATTCGGGAAGGATTCCTCAGAGAGAAGTGGAAAGAACCTGTTGATTTAATAGGCACAGCACCCCCCAGCACACAAAATGAACAATACCGGTTGGCAACACTGAAAAGAGATGATAAATTCAGAAAGTCTCTCTTGGGGGTGGTCACTCTGTTCTCAGTCCCTCCGGTGCTGGGGCAGCTGCTGCAGGCCGCAAGGTGCAGACTCTCGGTGTTTCCCAGGTCCCAGTCCAGAGCAGGTTTGAAATGGTCAGAAAAAAGGAAAGAAGAAATGGTCCAGGAAGAAATTTGGACAGTTTAGCTAAACTAGCTAATGAGCAAAGCAAGCAGAAGCGAAGCAAGCAAGAGCGAGAGAGAGCAAAGCGAAAAGCAAAAGCAGAAAAAGCAAAAGCTGCAGTCTCTGTGTCCCGCCAGGCTGATAAGAAAACCAAAACAAAACTTTCCCTCTTCAGAGCCAGTCTTAAAGGTACAGAACATAATATCCAACATTAACAGAACACATGAATGGGGATACAAGCATCATAACGTCACCCTAGGACAGGGGTATAAATCCTCTACTATTTTATTGACAGATCGTAAATCCTGGACCACTCTATATGTTCCATCAGGTTTCTGGACTGGTAATATGGGGGTTTTAAAATCAGATTCACATTCTCTTAACAAGTCCTATAGCAAAAACTTATCTATTACTGGCTGGATTCCTTCCCTTTCTTCTTTCTTCAAAGGACATTGTTTTATTCTAACCAGCCGTTGTCCCTCTTTAAGTTTTACCTCTACTGGTGGTGCATTTTTAGCTCTTCCTGGCTTCTCAGTGGCCCACACTCCAGGGTATACTTGGGCTATGATGTCTTCACTGATTTCTCCTTCTATGGGAACATCAACTAAAAGTAAACTCATTATTTGAATGTGTTGTTGAGCATCCACCTTCAGAGTAATTTCCCATTTTTCAAATTTGATTATTGCATTTAATTGTTCAAGTAAATATCGGTGATGAAGAGAGATACGGGGACTCAGTGAGATGGTCAAACAATCTGAATTTATTGTGGGATACAAATGCTTATATAGTATTTTAGGAAGACTAGTAATGTTTTACTACAATGATTGGGTTAAAAATCACATAAACAAACTTATGCATTTTAAACATCTCTTGCTTGCAGAAGTCTGATGTAATTTTCTTTTTCCAGTAAACCCATCTGATTTAATTTTCTTGCATTCTTGTTTTAATCCTCAAATATTGTCATCACAATTGGGGTTGTGTCAACTGACAGATCTTTTCCTTCTATGTCTTTGTTCTCTTATCGTTGTCATGCTGGGTGTCAGTAAAGAAAGTCTCCCAATGCTGCATGGACCACCTTTGACACTGGATGGGAGGGCAGACCAAATTCTGTCCCCACAAATGAAAAAGATTCCTTGCGGTAACTGCAATGGAACCTTGTTGGACGATGTGATCATCCTTGCTGTAAAATTGCACCAAGATGTCACATTTCTATGTATAATGTGATTTGGGGTTACATCTGTTATTTTGTCCTTATTTTGTTTTGACCCAGGAAGACTAAATACTATACAGAAATCCATCTTCACTGAGCCAAGAATTTCTGATTCTTGAGGTTTATAAAGAGCTTCAGGGAGAAATTTGGTCCAAACTCCCCTTCTTGTTTAAACCATGAACACTGCATTGACAACTTTGTCAACCATCTGTCAGACACACATTTGACCACACCCCATATTTCACTTAAGCTATCATCTAACAAAAATTCTACAACATCATTGATTCCCACACCCATGAAGAAACCCAAAGTCCACAGTCTTCTGTGGGCGAAGCACAAGGGTTGGAATCTCTGTGCAGTCCACATCTGTGTGTCTTCTTCTCTGCTTGTGGAGTGGTCAGCTTTTTCTTTCACTTGATAGAGTTTCACATTCGTCACTGAAATCCACCTGGACTTTGTACCTGTTAAAACACAAACAAATCCATGTCCCTGCAGGGACTGGAGGATTTTCTCAAAATCCCGGAGGTGAAGAATGGGTCCTGATGTGAAAATAAAACATTAATCAGTTCTGTTTTGCAAAATTGCATAGAGAAATATAAGATATCAACATAAGTTGCTATTACTAACATTCTTTGGTTATGAACAGGAGAATACACCAAGAGCAAAACAATGCATGTAGTAAAGAAGAAACTAACAGTAATTAGGAATCAATCAGATAATACACATAATCAATAACACATGCAAAATCATACAATTACCAAGCACTACAACTTTGAACTGTCATCCCAGAGTCTGCGACAGCTGATAAACCTTAAAACAACAGTAAATTGGAGAAATCATGTCCGGATTCATGTTTCTCCAAACTCCCTTTAAAAATAGGCTCAGCTGTCATATATGGTCAAATTGTCAAGCCAAAAGGGCTTGAATACTTTTTGATGCAGAAAATATTTGGGTTGATTCTCAATCACTCCATCCAAGTAGAGCTAGAGCTTGGCCAGAGCCCGAACTCTAATTGGTGGGTATCAACACATTTTAAAACAAGACTCTTAAAAATAACAGTTACGAATATGAAACCTTGGGGTTAAAAACCAATCAAACCATCAAGTAATTGAATCCCTCCAAAGTTTTTTTCAGGATAGAGATTCTTCAAATACAGCAAACCTCTTCTTCAGAGATCTGAATTTGGTCACAGTCGGGATTGTGAGCCTGGATCTGGACACTGAGAGCAGAGGAAGTACAGCTGAATGAAAGACTGATTACCTAGTACAAAATTGAAACTCAAAAACCAGTTAATGTCACTACTGAACTCTTTGCTGGAGTACTTCTGTAATAATAATTGAAGAAAACCATGAGATTGGCAGTCTGGATAAAAAAAACAAACCAAACATATGAGTAATTATGAAACAAAAAGGCAGGATCCTGAAGAGACACGTGTCTTGTAGGTGATCACACAAAGAGATAGTAAAACACATAAAAGTCGGCTGCAAATAGTACAATACCTTAATAACAATTCTTATCATAAAAATCTGAGAATTCACATTATATAATCAACTTATCAACAGGAAGTGTTTGAAGGGGTTAAGACAACTTTTTTAAAGCATTCATATAACATTAACAACAATCACTATTTATCAGTATTGCTTATAAAACCCAAAAATAACAAAGGTTACAAACTCAATACTAACAATCCCTAGAACTCTGAACCATTGGGGAATCAGCTGATGACCCCACAGATAGGATCTGATTGACATTTCCCAAATGCTCTGTCTTCAGAGATATTTTGGATAATTGAATCATTACTAATATTTTTATCTTTACATGGTGGTTTCCCTCCCTGGGAAGCATTTTTTACAGTAGAAGACTTCCATCTATATCATATTTGGAATAACACCGATTTGCATAGTGTTCCCTTTTTTCTGCATCTTCGGCAAAGGCCTGGTGCTTTCGCACTTTTCACTGGTTCTGGACAGTTCTTTTTCACGTGTCCATATCTTCTGCATCTGAAGCATGGTCCTCCGGCAAATGCTGTTGCCATCACTTCTGTGGAATCAGCCTGTTGAAGACCTGGGCAAAGTGCCTTGAGTGTTTTTGAGAATTTTTCGTGCTGCTCTTGAAGAATTTTTCCAATCTGTTCCGTCCAAACGCCTGCTTGAATGGCTGCGATGTGCAGAGGTGTGCCTACCTTGTTGCATGCCTCTGTCATTTCAGTCAGGGTTGGTTGACCAGGCATGGTACTAATTATACGTTTGCACTCTGCATTGGCGTTTGCAAAAGCGAGACTTCGAAGCAAGTGTGGCTTTGCTGCTTCATCACTCACTTGTCGGTCCACCCCTTGCGTGAGACAATCAAAAGTGAAAGGCTCAGAGAGACCTTGCTTTACTTCTGTATAAATACTTTCTGGAGTTCCAATTGGTTGAATTTGCAAAATTGTAATTTGTGCTGCCTCTTTGATGTCTGCAGTCATGTCTCGAGGCTACTCTGCTGACTGATCTTCAGGTCTATAATGGAATTCATCTCCTGCTAATTGAGCCAATATGAGACCCGCGTGTGGCTCTCTTGCATATCTGTTTTTCAGTTGAGTGAGAGCCCTTCGCCATCTCACATCCCACAGCAGGAATTGTCAATTTGTAAAAATTGTCGAGGCAATGTACCTACAATTGAAAGGCACCAAGTCGTAATTGTTGAAAATGCCTCTCAGAAACTGTTTGAGATATGGTGAGCCAAGGCCGTTGGTTTTCATAGCATCTGATAAATCTTTGATGACCTGATGATCCAGGGATTCGCATCTAGGGTTTTCATTTTGTCTTCTGTATCTCACTGGCAATGCAATGCTATCTGTGTCTGATATATCAAAGTCTCTTTCTTTCAGTACTGTCCTTCTGATGTTTGCCCAATTTGTTGACATGGCATCTTGCAGAATATTTCTGGGAATTGAAACCAATTCCATACCTGTATCCGGTGGATTTGTAGTTTGCCTGGATGCACCTTCTTCTGGCCCAAAGGGTGCACGTGTTATAAATGATCAATCGAAAGCCAAATTATCAAAATTGTGAAAAGATTTATTTATCTTTTTGCGTGCCCAAAATACGGTCCTCAAAACCACCACAGCCAAAGAGACAGTGTCGAGACTGGGTTTGGCGCTGGGTGAACCTAGATCCGACCTCTATCGCATCAAATCCCCTCCGTTCACGAGAGTCGCTTCTAGCGACGAGGTTTTATACAGTTTATTGTGCCCGAGGTGAAGGAGTCCCAATTTCTTTTGTAACTCTTCACATTCATAGTTGGTTCTTTCACTGTGCAGAGCTGGACAAAGGCTGCCTCCTGGTTGATAGCCAACGCTGATTGAGTTCGGAGAAGTCATGTATTCACATGTATGTTCCTGGCGACTCTGGCTATCTTGATTGATGTTATCCGCAGGACCGATGATCGCTCTTAGGCGGTTTCTGATGACTTGAGATACCGGTGATCATTGCGCTGGGTGCGTCCATTCTTACGCTAAAGTGTCGATCTTTATCTAGCCGTCTCTGGGAATCTTAGGGTTTGAATAGACATCCGTCCCTCAGGCCATTTGTGGTCAGAGACTTGTTTGGATTTCACAATCTTTATAAAATGCATTCTTTGATAGCATGAATTATTTCTAACATATATTACACATGCATTCCAGGCATCTCTCCCCCTCTTGTCTGAGGCATGGGGAGGAAGACCTGTGGTTGTGCACACAGGGGAAATGAGGGTGCAATGGCTGAACCCGCCATTAGTGGCACTGCAAATGGCATCAATGGAGACATATAGGGAGTATTTACAGAAGATGCAGAAAGGGTGTTGCCATCTTGCTCTGGAAAGGAGGTTTGAGGAAAGTGTGCACTATGTTGTGGTAGGAATTCCCAAGCACATTCTCTGAGCTGAAGGAAGAGCTGTCATAAAAAGTCTTTTGAAAATGGGAAAATGTGAGTAAATCGTGGAGCCGGACTGTTGCCCTGGAAACCAGGCTCTTGGGGCAGGCAGGTGAGACGCTGAAGTTTTGCCTGTTGCGGGCCAAAAGCAGGGTGGGATCTGTGATGGCATAGGAATGTCTTGTCCAGCTGTGATGGTTATAGTGTTGTCACCATTGATATCTTGGGGTGGTGGAAGTTGTGCTCCTGAATCCCCTGTGGGTTGAACTCTGCTCTCCGTATCAGTCTTTGGAAAATGTGCTGCGGCTGATGTGTCTTGTCTTGACACTTCCCATTCACCTGGGAATATATACATTGTATTCTGTTCATCTGAAAAGGGAACTGGAAAAGGTGCTGTTTAATGTGGTTGAAGTGGCTGCAGTGGTGCTGTTGCTGCACAGATCGGCCATGAGCTGCTTTTCGCAGCGGCAGCAGCAAAGGCTGCTGCAGCTTGGGATGGTTTGAAAGCTTCCACTTGGCGTGGATGGGGTGGGGTGGGATGTGCTTCTTCAGGAGACGATGGCTGCCTGAACTCGGTGATGCTTGACTGCATCGGCCGGTGGCAAGGCAGGGCCGTCGCTGCAGTGGAGGAAGGAGGGCAGCTGTGGCTCCTGTGGGAGGGGCAACGGGTTGGCTTGAGGGTGCGCAGGAAGCATGCACTGCCCCTGGCTGGGACTGAGCCTGCGCAGACCGGCAAGAAGGGTGGATGGTGACGTCAGACCCACTCGCCGTGGGTCCTGCCCTTTGTGACGTGGTCCGGGCCTCAGAGGGGGCAGGACCTGGATGACGTTGGCCAGCCCCGGAATCACTCTAACCAAGCGACGGGGCGGGGCGGGGTGGGCACTTTTGATGTCTTTTTTGGAGGTTGGGCGGCAGCAGAGGCTGTGGGTGGCCTGCCGAAAACAGGAGGCGCTGCCACCGAAGCCTTGGGTGCCTGTGACACCTCCCAGAATGGGGAATGGAGCAGGAAATCGGTGGAGAACAGGCTGGCTCCTCAACCCTTCCCTCTTCCACCTCAGGGACATGCACAGGTGTAAGGAATTAAAAAAAGGATATAGTATCTTCCTCCTCTTCACCGAGGAGTAACTTAAATTGGGAACTGGTCCCCTCTCGGGGTCTGCTTGAGCCGCAGTCTCCTGATCATCCGAGTCCCCCTCCTCCCCGAGGGAGTCTTCAGGAGTCCCAAGGGGAGTGGCCTGTTCTGGGACCAGGGTGGGGGGCGCACAAGAGGGTCACGAGCCGTGGGAGAAAAGTTCTGGAAACCCGGGTTGGGGGGCCATGGGCCTCTGCCCTTCTGCCCCTGGGGAAAAGCCCTCTATAGTTCAGGGGGTTTGCAAAGGTGGATGTGCAGCAGAATATGGGTGTTTTTTGTTATATGTTGCTTCATAAAGAACTCTGCAAGCAAACAACAGCGCTCCTGCTTTAGGGTCCCACAAGGTAGCGTAGTGAAATAACTTCATGTTAGCATCTGTCCATAAACAGGGTTCAAATAGATTTTTTTTTTTTTCTGTAAGAAATGGGTAGGTTTTCTTTGCTCATAGTAGCAGAGATTGAAATTCCTTTCTGGGAACTTTAACTGGATGTTGCTGATCCACTTGGGATTTGCACTTTGCCTGCCATATTTCATTGGCATGGCCATTGGTTGTGTGGATGCCATGTAGAAATCTCCTTCCTTTAATACTTTTCAATATCTGTCCAATGGGTAGTGTAGAGAGCTTTTTGGATAATTGGTTAGCTGAGAAAGGACATTTCGATGTGATACCGATGGATAAGGATAGGGGAAACAAGCTGGGAACTGAGCAACCAGTGTCCAATCACTGACAAAGGTCACAGTGACCTTCTCTGAAACGGGAAGATGGGGGAGAAAATCGCTTGCCAGAAAATTCAGATATCTTAGGTAGAGAAGCTAGAAGAATGCAAACATAGAAGCAAAATAATTGTTAGAAGATAGAAGTAGGTGTGGTTGATCTAAGTGTGCTTTAACCAATAATGAGCTCAGCTTTTGCAATATGTATAAGCTTCATTAACACCAATATAAATATGTGTGAGTTTTCAATAAACTTCGGGATTTGCTATTCACACATATGGTGTGTCGCATTTCTCCCGCCGTTCACGGCAGGGTAGAATTCGATGTGTCTCTTGAAGAATCGTTTGTGTTATTATTTGAGATGGCTTCTGGAATATGAGGAAAGATGACTAATATTCTGTTTGTATTTTGTGGGTTTGTGTCCTGCCAAGATGCTCCTTCTTCAGGCTTTGAAGCTGTATTAATTTCTTCTCCTTCTGTATAAGGAATTGGTGGTTGCATTCGTTGTTGCATATAATTAGAATTGGAGGGTGCAATACAAGAAGCGGCCATAGGTGGCGCTGCAGCAGGAGGTTCATCATCTTGTTGGTCGCAAAATGGCGTCGGCAGAAATATGTAGCATTGTTCTCGGAAGCGCCGGGCATGCCGCCATTTTGCTGTACGGAAAGCGTGTACAAAGCGCCGCCATTGTTGGAAGGGACAGATCCTGCGTACAGTGTCTGAGCTGAAAGAAAAGGTCTGTGAGGAATTCCCGCGGTACCGCGGCATGGTATGTAACGGACTGTGCGAAGAGAGAAGCCATCGGTGCTGCCGAGATGCCTAAGGGCATCCAAGAACTCGGGAAAACCGCGGCTGTTGCCGTGCGGTTTGTCGGCGTTTGAGAGAAAGTAGGCAGGGAAGGGAGACTCCGCGCCGCTGCTATGGGCATTAGTGAAACACTGATTGTGATTTCTGGGTCTGTGTTTGCAACCCCTCGTCCGGAACCCGGACCGTGTTTCCCGTTCGCTCGTTCCGAGCAGTTTCTGTTCTCCCGCAACCTCCGTCTGCCCCCGGCTCATCTCCGCCGGGCTCTGGGAACTTGCTGAAAGCAAAGCCGCACTTGTTACGTTTAAAAATTGCTGTTGAGCCTGCCCCGCTGGCACTAAATGCAGTTCCACCCGCACCGGGCTGTGTTACTTCCTTATTTTCCGCTGTTTGCGGTGGTTGCGCACTTTGCGTAGCCTGATCTGTCCGTGCAGTTCCTGGCTGCGCAGCTTGCACATCTTGCGAGCTTTTTGCGGTTTAAAACTGTTGCGAGCCGGGAAGCGATCTGCCCGCTCTCCGGCTGCTCTCCAGTAAATCAGGGGGTCCCCTGTCTGTGGGGAGCACTTCCGCAGGGTTAAAATGTCCCCCGTCCCCTGGGTGAGCTGTGGTGAACGATTTCTCAGGCTCTGCCGACGCTGCTGGGGCGGGAGCGGGGGGAGTCCCCCTCCCGCCGTTTTTGGCTGCGCGGGCTGAAGTGGAGGGGCTGCCCCGGGCAGGCTCGGAGGCGGGAGGGGGCGGGACAAGGCTGACGTCCTGACGTCTTTTGGGTGCGGGGCCGCCCCTGCTGACCGAGGGGAGTGGAGAGACCCTTCTGACGTCAGTTTTGGGGCTCATGCCAAGGGGCAGGAGATGTGGGTTGACCACCCGGTAACAGGGGCGCTGCCACCCAAGCTCCAGAGGCTGGCTCAGCCGATTGAAACTGCCCCCAAGGTGTGGAGAGGGGTGGGGAAAACGGCGACTTCCCGAGCCCCCCGCTCCATTCTCCGAGTCACGCACAAAGAATACGAAAAATGCCATGTCTGCTTCGTCCACCTCCCACACCAACAGTTTCAACTTCGGAAATCCTCCTGGGCCCTTTTCGGGCTTTGCCTTGGCTGCATCATCCGCACCGCGCACCTGCCCCGGACCAGTGGGTGACTCCATGCCAGCATTTGCAGGGATAAGACCTCCCTCTTGTAATTCAGGAGGGACAAGGGGGGCAGTCTCTCCCTCTGTGGGGGCCGCAGGTCCCTGGTCTCCTGCCTACGAGGAAACACCCTGCAGCTGCTGAGATGTTTACAAAGCAGCTTCTGCAAAGGGTTTTTTGCATTTTGCTGTATGTAAAAGTTCATGCACAAGTCTACCTACCGAAAGCAGTCTCACAGCACCCCTGTCCCCACGCACAGGCATGCAGCAGAGCTTAGCATCCACATCTTCCCACCGATTTGGGTCAAACAAGTCATTAACAGAGATATTTGGGCACATCTCCCTCACCCAGGATAGCAAAAGTTCCAGTTTCTGTCTTGAGACTCGAATTGGATGCTATTTCATCAATATTTCTAGGTTATTTACGACATCCGAGTCAGTTTTTGAGAGGTTACCACCCATACTGATTCCTTGTCAGCTTACCCGACCCTAATGGGTCTGTCGTTCTCGGGTCTGGTCTGTCCTGTGACCTTGGAATTGGCTCCTTCCACAGGGCTCTCCGAATGTCCAAACGCCGAGATGTTCATCTGCAGAAGAGTTTTCCTGGGTCCTGGTTTTCGTCAAGGGTTCCTGGTACAGTTTCTTCTTACTGAGCTGCTACTTTTACACAGAGGCACCAGTTGTGGGGGTCCAGTTGTCGGTTTTTCTGGGTTTGGATTGAAGGCACTTGAGACAGTAATTCGTGTTCGGACTCAAGTGTTTATTATTTCTTATCAGTAAAACAATCTCACTACCGTGAGTTCAGCAGCTTTTTATTAGAAGGCACAAAATGGCTAACAATCTCTTGTTACAAGGTCTTTTAAGACTAAACTATCCAATTAAGAAAGGACACCTAGATTATTTTCCCTTTTAACCCAATAACTGATCCCAAAGAGCCCACAATGCGGACTTTTCTGCCCAATTACAAAATGCCACCCAAACCCATGAAGAAGAAGAAGCACAAAGAAGAAACCCAGGATGACACCCTGTGCCCTCCATCTTGCTCCCATCCACAACATACTAAAAATCCCAAAACCTAAATTTCTCACCAAGTGATACACCTACACCACTCTCTATAATCTATTTCACACTTTTGTGGATTCTAGTCTATCTTGAAGTCTAGGAAACTTTCTCCATGAATGAGGGTCAAAGTCAGTGCTCCCCTGGGGGTCAGGGCACCCCAGAGCAGACAGAGAAATATTTCCGGTGCCCTGAGTTTCTGTTGTATTGCACTAAATAGTTTATTTAGTTGTTGTTTTGCACTGGGTGATTGGAAATTTGTACTGAGTATGTCATGTCACGTAGATTGTTATTTCTCTTCTCCCATCACATGGTCTTTCCCTCATGCACCCCTCTGCTGTACCCCCTGGTGGTTTAGCCCCTGGTTACCCCTCCCCTCGCCCCTCCTCAATGGTATCCCATTGGCTGCAGTCCTCTTCCCCCGCCCTCATCCCCTTGGGTATAAAGGTCCCCTGCAAGAATGTCACACCCTCTTTTCCACCCGGGTCGTCGCTGGAGCTTGAAGTGTCTCTCCCCAAGCCAATAAACAGGACACTCGTCCCCACGTGGAGAAGAGTGTTTCTTGTCTTTTGCTTTGTCCATGTAAGACCATGTGGGCTGGGGTCCATAGCTAGCTGGAGTGGACTCATACAACAGCCCGAGAGATGTGGATTCTTACAAGTTTCCACACTCAAAGTTCTGTTTGCTATTGCCAAGGCATCCTGTTATCAAATCTCTTATGCTAACCAGGTACAAAGTCCATCATCTGTCTTGTGTCCCAATATCCTAATAGTAAATCCCTCCCCAGGAGTGCATGTGGTGAGTTAGGCATATACAAGAATTTGTAGGTACAAAGTCCATCATCTGTCTTGTGTCCCAATATCCTAATAGTAAATCCCTCCCCAGGAGTGCACGTGGTGAGTTAGGCATATACAAGAATTTGTGTATACCTATCTGCTTTCCCAGTCTATATTTTAGTGGGTCACAAAAATAAGCCTTTTCAGCTTGGCCAGTGGCTCCTTTAACCATAATATAGTCTTTTCCTATAGGGTGTTGGGGATGATGAAACAGGAAAGCCTTATAAATATGATTGCCTGGCAAAAGATTTTGAGAATATGGAAACTATAAGCAAGACTGAAATGAAAGCAAGCTTTGAGATACCAAGCCTTAGTTACTGAACAACTGGAAAACAATAGTATGGCCAGCTGAAGGTAATCCCCTTTTGATTAAACAATACCCTCTGCTTGCAGACAGGTCTAAGGGTCAGAGCAGACTCTACTAGCTTAGCAGAAGGGGTCCAAAGAGTAGCTTTTAGGGTTTAAAATATAACACAGTATGGTAATGTAATGATTCCTATAGGCTGTATGTAAATGCTATAGGATTTGTATCTTGTACTAGATTGGTTAGTGAAAATTAGAATATTCAGCACAGAAGATTTATTGTATTGTAACAGGAACTTTGCTCTTATTCTTTGCTCTCTCTCTCTCTTTCGGGCTCCTCTTTTGGGCCTGCTCTGAGCTGCGGGTGGCAGCTCCAAGCAGGGCCCCTGCACCCACACCCTTTGCAATAAACTGCAAGTTCCAAGACCTGGCTTCAAAGATCTCTTGTCTCCATCTGTCTCGACCGTCCTACCCACCGTCGCTCCTACAATAGGGGTTAGAGCTTTGTTTAAGTCTGAATATGTTGCCCCTGTATCAATTAAAAGTTTCATTTGCTTTTGCTTTTTTCCTACCCCTAGCTCCATCATAACCAGCAGATCTGATAGGGATGACCCCCCGCTCCCTGTCAGTTTTCATTCACATTTGCCACCACCCGTGCCCCTTTATCTCCTTTCTCCCAGCATTCTGGGAATTAGTTTTTCCAGTGGCCTGATTTTTTACATAGAGCACACTGGTCTCTTCCCAGGCGGGGAGGTGATGGCCCCTTTCTAAAACCTCTTTTCTCTTTTTTACCTGCTGTGATCACCTTTCCTTGTTTCCTTTTGTTCCCTTCTTCACGGTTACTGAACACTCTCCAAGCTTCATCCAATAATATCTCTAAGTTTCTTCCTTAATTTCTGAAGTTTATGCCTTATGTCACTGGTAGATTGCCCTAAGAACAGACACCAACTGCTGTATTATGTCTGATTCTGGGTCCAAAGGTGTACCTACGATGCATCGTGTTCCTTAACCTATCCAAAAATTCAGATGGAGAATCAAAGGGACCTTTTTTGACAGCATACAAAGCTGACCAATTAATGGATTTGGGGATGGCCCTCTCTATTAGTTTTGCAATCCACTCCTGATATTCTAGCAACTTTTGCCTTTCTGCTGTTCTATTCACATCCCACCTTGGATCCTGGAGGGGAAAGAATTCCTTTACATCCCTTCCCAGTGTTTTGTAGTGTTCCTCAGCCAAATCCCCTGCTACCTTTAAAATCAGCTGTTTCTCTGTTTCTGTCATTGCATGTAACAGTGACTGTATATCATTCCAATCCGGATTGTGTTGTTTTACTATTAACCGGAAATGTCCAGCTATACTTATAGGATCCTTCCAATAATCTTTTACATTATTTTTCCATATTTCCAAATCATTAGTATTGAAAGGAACCTTTAATAACATCATTGTTCCATCTGGTCCCACTGCTTCTCTAAGGGGTGCTTGCAAAACTGCCGGTTGTTCCCTAGTTCTTGTCCTTGTGTGAGAGGATACTGGGCTTCCCAGGGGTGTTGGTGCCTCTTCTGAGTTCCCACCCAATTCTAGTGATTGAGGAGGGGGTCTATACAAATTATCCAGATCAGAGTCTTCCTCTTTATATATTTTATAGTTTCTAGTGCACCGTTGACCAATGCTGCAGGCAAAACATCATTGTCTTAATTTATGCGGGGCCCTTTAATTTTCTTTTTCCAATGCTAGAATCATAGGATCTTGTGGTGGGTTAATAGCACAATCCCTTTGCCCTTCTGTATGATTTCGCAAGGTGAAAAACATATCTGCATATGATGCCTCATCCCATTTTCCTTCCCGCCTCAAAAATAACATTAACTGTAACATGGTATTGTATTTTATAGTCCCCTTTGGTGGCCACTTTGCCTCATCTTCTAATTTATACAGAGGCCACCACTGATTACAATATTTAATCAAAACTTTTTTACTCTCCATTCCTCCCGTTTCCACAATTTCCTTCCAATGGGCTAATACACATCCTAAAGGGCTTCTCTTGGGCGCTTCTTTACTCTGTTGGCTTCCGATTGTCTCTTGCCTTACAAAGGTCCACCCCCCTTTATTCAGAAACTTGCCCAGTTTGAGTTGAAACCACTTAAAAAGAGCCTGCCTGGTTGGCTGGGCTCTCTGAGCTTGAACTTGAGCCTCAACAGCTACTTTTGACAACTCAGAAAATTACTGACTTGTTGCAATTAACAAAACAATCAACACTGCCTATACAGGAACCTAGAAAACTACCGACTTGTTGCAATTATAGCTTTTGACACAAGATGGTAGTGTTATGCAAAAATGAACAGGTAAGAGACAACATATAAAATCTTAATTATCCAGTACCAAGGATTAAAGCAAACAACATATATCACTAGTTTACAATAAACAACAAACACCAAGAAGTCAATGTTTATCCTTATTTTTAGTAGCAGTAAGACACTGCTCCGGAGTAACCTCCAATTGTTCAAGTAAGCCAAATTTGTGTCCACACACTAATCGTTGAACTTGTGCGTTATTTCTGCTGTGTCTTGCTGGATCACATTGGCAGCAAGCACCTCACCTTTTATTAGATGCACAGTACCACCATACCCCACACGTAATACATTTGCATTCGACCCAAGCCTGGTGATGTCCAGTATGACAAACTAAGCACAGGAAAGAAAGTAACAGTCCTGCACCAAGTTGCAGCTCAACAGCAGTGACTATTCGGCTAGGATCATTATGTTCTCAATCTAAAGCAAGAACAGATTCTTCAAAATGAAATTTGACCCTGTATAAACCACCCCTGGATGTGTGGTCTACCAGTTCTCCTAGTATAGATGACCGATCCTTGTAAATCCTAACACTTTTGGGTAACCCAAACCATTTCCACAAGGTCATAAGTCTGTTAACAGTCTTACAAGCAGCACATTTACAGCAACACGGACATTTATGACAGTGAAGATTATAGCAGCAAAGTTATAGAAAATACTGATAATATCTTGGGTTCTGCTCGAGCTGCCCTAAAGCTCGCTAGCGGCCACCCTGTGTGGTCAGCAGAGACCCCCTCCTTTGCCATCTTTCCAGTAATACCTTGAGTTCTACTTGAGCTACCTCAAAACTCACTAGCAGCCACTCATGGGGTCAGCAGAAACCCCCCTTGCCAGCTTCCCAGTACCCTTTCAGCACTGTATGTCAGACATCTCTGACAGACTGCTTTTGCCAAGTGCAGGCGTCCCCGGCAACTCCAGGCATACCTTGGGCCCCCCCCTTAGTTCCAGTAAAACATCAGCCCTATAGGAGAGGTTCTTGTTCACCCCTGCAGCGAGCCCAGAGAGCAGAGGTCCTCCGGAAAGACCTGGGGCACGCCTTAGGACGTTCACATCCTGAGGTTCCTGCAGCCAGGCAAAGAGAGCCTCTTGGCTGGCTCATCAAAACTGATTTGCGGAATAAGGACTTTACAATTAAAAATTGTAAAGCAGGTATGTTAATTCGAGCTGGAACGAATGGGGGATATTTCCACCAAAGACATGCATACCTGGTGAAGCAGGGTACAGGTTTTTTATATACTTTGATCCCACAAGCCCACACCTCCTTGCCCTCCCATTCCCTACCCAGAGTCTTTGGTGATGCCACGCCTCCCGGTGGTTGTGGGTAGGGGTCTTGATGAAGTAACCATTGTCTTCATTGATGTTCACTGCTTGACCTTTTCTTCTAGGCAGGCGCAGTAGAGGTTTGGCTTTCTTCCAGGTCAGTCTGTCCTGGCCAGAACCACAAGCCTGGTCCTGGCTGTTTTGGGTTCTGCCTTTATGGGTTTCAACAACACATTAAGTTCTGCTTTGCTGAGCCCACACAATATACATCTATCATTATGGCTGTTATAGATAGATATTATAATATTCACTTTTCGCAAATATTAAAATGGATGCTATATATATAATGTTCAAGTAACTTTGCTATAAAGATATAGTTTTAACTTCTGTTGTGAACTAAACTTAGACATAGTGGTGAAATAGCTGATACAATATGCTTGTGTTAAAATGCCTGTTTGGTTGGGATAACATCCAGTGCACATATGATGAGGACCCTTGCTACTGATATGCCAACTATCAGCACTCATCGTCTGAAGAAAGTATGGACCAAAGCCCAAAACTGGAGGTGATTATAAGAATGGACTAAAACCACAGCCAAGAAATATGCATGCTCTAAAAAGGCAGACTGAGGAGGAGCCATGCTAAACAGTTCTTGGAACGTGTAAACTAGTTTGGGGAAAAGTTTAAATATGCATAATTGTTTATGAATATGTAACAGGCTGATGCAATAGAAATGGTATATAAAGGGTCTTTTCAAAATAGCAGGTGTGCTCTTGGCAAAATGCCAAGCACCTGGCTGTTAAACTTTCCTTTATTGTCTTTGTCTCCTATTGTTCTTTATTAAACTTTTAAATTTTACTAGGAGAGTAAGCCTCGTTTTTCACAATGGCTTTTGCCTAGCAACTAAATTCCTGTGTTCTACTACAGTGTGTCTCTACCTGGCAAATTACATTCCTGTGTGTCCTTGGTACAAGCTGTATCTGCTTCAATAAAACTTGCTAAACATTTTCTGGTTTCCCCCCTGTTATAGATGGATAACAAGATGATTGGCTCTCGCAATTAAGGGATGAATATTGTGTGAATATTAAGAGAAGGTTTACTGATGTATAATTATGTTATTGTAATTTGTTGTTTAGATTGTTTAGATGTCCTTTGTTCTCCCCATAGTCTCCTTTTCCCCCCTCTGTATTGTTGCCATCAGACAGCCTGAGTCATCTAGGATAGGTAGAAAGAAGGCATGTACAAAAGCTTGTTGCTGGGGGGGGGGGGGGGGGGGGGCACGGCATGACAACACCTGTCCCTCCAATCAAGTTGCAAGAAAGCAGTCTCCACCAACACCAATAAACGTCAAAGAGTTGACTGACAGACTTTGGGAGGGGCCAGGGTTAGCTGATATAACAAGTCTCCCCCCCAGGATATAAAAGCCGAAGCATCCATCTTGAAGATGAGCCAGCCATGTGGTAGGCAGCCATGAGGGAAGCTCCCAGGCCTGTTTTTCCTTATGTCCTGGTTCAGGGCAAATTTGGGAGAGAACCCCCAAAGGGGTTCCTCTACAAAAGCAGATTCAATTGGCCCCTCCCCTAACCGGTTCAGGAAAAAATACTTCCTTGGAGAAAAGTGGAAAAAATGTTTATTAAATGTTATAAATGATCAATTGAAAAGCCAAATTATCAAAAATGTGAAAAGATTTTATTTATCTTTTTCCGCGACCAAAATACGGTCCCCAAAACCACCACAGCCAAAGAGATAGCATCGGGCCCGGGTTTGGCGCTGGGTGAACCTAGATCCGACCTCTATCGCATCGGACCCTTCCCCGTTCACGAGAACCGCTCACGAGAACCGCTTCTTGCGGGGATGTTTTATACAGTTTATTATGCCCGAGGCAGAGGAGTCCCAGTTTCTTTTGTAACTCTGCATATTCATAGCTGGTTCTTTCACTGTGCAGAGCTGGACAATCGCCGTTTCCTGGTCGATAGCCGGTGTTGATTGAGTCTGGGGGGAGTCGCGTATTCACACGTATCTTCCTGGTAACTTCAGCTATCTTGATTGATGTTATCAACAGGGCGATGATTGCTCTTAGGTGCGGTGATCATCACACTGGGTACATCTATTCATAAGTTAACTGTCGATTGTTCTCCTGCCGCCTCCAGGAATCTTGGAATTTGAATAGACGTCTACCTCTCGGGGTGCTTGTGGTCAGAGACTCATTTGGATTTCACAATCTTTATAAAATACATTCTTTTATAGAATGAATTATTTCCCAACATATATTACATTAAACAATAAAACCTACACAATATTAAACAATAAAACCTCTTGCTGATCTAAAAGAGATGACAAACTCAGAAAAGTCCCTTCCCTGGGTTGCAGCTTGGCTCACTCAGTCTCTTATCAGTCCTTCCGGTGCTGGAAATGTCGCAGCCCAGGCCTGGCCTGGTGGGCTACAGGTGTGAGCTGCCGGTGCTCTTCTGGGTGTTCAGTCCAGAGCAGGTTTAAACAGGTCCAAAGAAAAGGGAAAAAAACCCCACAGTCCAGGGAACTTCTTTGCCTCAGCTAGCTAAAACTAACTAAAACAAAGGAGAGCTCTGTCCTGCTGTCTGTCCATCCACAGACAACAATGGTCCAGGAGCAGGAATGTGGAGAAGTGAGTGCAGTGCCTGAAAACAATCTGTGCGCTTCTTCTCTCCCCCCTTCACTCTCTGGAACAAGTCTTAAAGGTGCAAAACTTATTATTCAGTATAAACAGAGCAGACTATTGGGGATAAAAGCATCATATAGTCAACCCAGGACATTCCACACCTTATTTAGTCCTTTTGTTGTAGTTTTTATTAAGGTTAAATAAACCTTTTAAAACTTTTAAAGTGAACAATTGTTTCTCACAATGGGGGCTCGTAAGCCAGGGTAAAAAACTTCCTCTCCATGGCTGTCGGAGATTTCGAATGAGAAAGGCATGCCCTGCCACATTTTTGGCAGCTCAGTTGAGTTCTCCTGCGACCACTTGTGAGTGCCGGTATTCCCCCCCAGGAACAGCAGAGGACTAAGTAACGAAAAGGAAGAGAGGGAAGGAAACTGCAAATCCAGAGGATTGTGAGTATTTGCGTGTGTGTGAGAGTGTGGTAGTTCTGGGAGTGTGCTTGAGGTATACATGAAACCTAGAAGATCCTCATAACTATTTTTGGCCAGATAATTACTCTGTAATTCCGGTAAAGGAAAGTGAACTTCACGCCATTACAATACTAGACTGGTCCTGCTCCACTGAAGTTTTAGGATATTGGATGCTAGGAGGAAATGGCGGGACACGTAGCGAAGAGGAAAGCGGGGATCCCCCCCATGGCCAATGGGACGTGTGAGATTGAAGGATTTATAAGGGCTCAAGAGCACCCGGAAGATGCTAGGTTGAGAGCCACAGAGTTAGCGTAATGGCGAAAGTCGCCATTCAGTAGAAACGGCACTCCTATTGAGGCGAGTAGTTGTGGTGATCTCCTCAGCCTGCCAGTGCGGCAGGAGGGGGAACGGCCGCATCCCTGCACTATGTGGAGCAGTGGCACGCCCAGTGCAGTAAGCTTCTGGTGCGCGGTCAGCACAACTTCCAGAGCTTACCAGCCGAAGCTCAAGAGAGGCAAGCTAGTGGCAGTGAATGAGGACCGCTGGGCATGGAGACGGGGGTGTTTGGCGCTGGCTCAGTGCTAGGAGGCTTCTTGGGCTGAAGGACCGCAGGGCCTGCGCGTGCGTCTGCCTGCAGTGGTTTAGAGACACTAGGCAGTGGACCCCAGCGGGGCTAGCCTGGTGGAAGAGTGCCTAGCTCTGTGGGGCTTGCGCCGCCGCTCGGGATGGGAGAGCCGCATGCGTGGGGTTTCCCAGAGGCGGCGGAGGGCCGCTGGCAATAAGGAGGCTACCAGTGGCAGGGACTGCCTCTGGGGCAGCAGTTTGAGGCATGCAGAGCGTAGTTTGTGCTCACCGCTGCCGCTGCCGGAGATCAAGGGCTGTCTCTGTTATGCAAAGCGCGCCCAGAGCAATGGCTTTCAGCAGTGCTGACCCAACGGGGGTGACCTCGGCAGTCAGAGGCCCTGGAGCCCACAGCTGCTGGTTTGCCAGTGTGGGCTGCTAGCAGTGGGGGCTGCACTCGTGGACCGGGAGATTTGGAGGTGCAGAGCCGTAGGTGGAAGGGGCCGCAGGCGGCGAGAAGCCACTGCTGGGTGCAGTGGGGCACGTGGGGTGCTTCGCACGTAGCGCTGCGGAGGGCTGGGGGCGGGCTCAGTTGTGTGGGGACCTTGTGGACCACAGAAGTCGCTAGCCCAGCGGCGGTGCTGCGGGACGCGGTCTGCGTGGAGACCGCTGAGAGTCGGGAGCTCCTGATTGTGCAGGGGCTTCTCCACGACCCACCAGCGTGGGGCTGAGCAGACATGGAGTGAGACAGAGTAGAAATTCTCCAGAGTAGAAATCCATTTTGATTTAGGTGAAATGTACATCTTTGAGTCTGTGGTTAGAAAACATAGCTATTTAGCCTGACTGCAAAAGCCTAGGCTCAGAGAAACTGCTTCAGTGAAGGACAGAGATAAGGATGGGGGGGGGGGGGGGGGGGGGGAGGGAGACAGAGGGTGATAAAGAGAGACAGAGAAACTGCTCTGAGAGCAGGTCAACCTGACCTAGGAATTCTTTCTGATAAAGAAAAACTAGCGGCAAATGTCACGCGAAATTCGTAAAAAATGAATATGTATGAACCTATTCTGAAATTGTATGCATATGTATTTGAGAGGGGGATAAAAAGGGACCTGAAGTTCTCAGAGGTACGCATGTCTTTTAAGGAGAGTAATCTCCACATGCATCCAGCGCTGTAATAAACATACCGGCTTTACAACTTTCACAAAGTTGTGGAGTTTTGTTTATCTCCACAAAACATTCTGGTGAAGCCAGGCAGGAGGAACCGTCTCTGTCCCCACAGAGGCAGGGGAGAACAAACGGACTCCTAGGCGTGCCCCGGGATTTTCCCGGAGGAGCTCCGCTCCTCTCGGCTTGCTTCCTGCAGAGACAGACAAGGACCTCCTGGTGTGCGGAGGATATGGTATGTATTGAGGGGCCCCCGGGGGAAAAGAGAGATAGGACGGCTGAATAAGTCACTCAGAGACGTCTGAGTGCTCAGCCTGTGCCTGCAGGCAGCAGCAGCCCGGTTCATAGAGTGACTGGGAGAGATCACTGACCAATAGAGCGGCCGCTAGTGACCCTGAGGGTGGGTTCAAGTGGACTCGTGTGTGTGTGTGTGTGTGTGTGTGCGCGTGCGTGCGTGTGTGTGTGTATGTGTGGTGTCCGGACATTGTATCGTTGTATAGTTAATCCATTGTGTGGTTAATGTTAGTGTGTTTGTAATTATGCGAGTGCGTGGCGTAAAAAGAGAGTATATCTACAGTGCGGGGGGTTTCTACCCGCGACTGAAGCAGCCGAGTGAGGCCCGAGGCACCGGCCAGGGCAGGCTGTGGGGGCAGGGAGCGCCCAGCAGAGAAGTAGAGCAAGTAGTGGAGAAGCGTGGGTGAGGACGTTCATTGAGTAAAGGTGGTGAATTGTGGTGTAGATTGTGCACGCTTTTACCGTGGCTAGATGAATTCAAGGGGTTCCTCTGCCCCAGTGGTTTGGACTCGACCCCCGGGAGTTTGTGAATCCTGTGAATTATTGGATAGATAGAGGAGACGAACGAGTTCATTTAGAGGGGCTTTATCGGACTTCAGCTGGTACTATAGTAAGTCTGGACTGGGAACAACCTGCCGTAGAGGATTTAGAGTTCCCTGTAATAAATGGAATAGCCTGCCTCTGCAGGCAATTCCTGAGAGCCTTTGGTGCATCAAGAGGCTGGCACGCTGCGTGGGTATTATTGCAGTGCGGAGTTTGTGAGAGACGCTGGTATTGCTGTTCTAATAAGTGTCAGGGCATATGCCCCAAGTGTAAATTAAAGTTTCCTGATCAAGCTGATTCAGAACCTGTGAAAAGTGCCTATTATATGGCTCTACGCAGATATTTACCATCTGTATTTCGATGTATTGATTAGTAGTGCTGTATTGACATTTTAATAATAAATGTCATTTTGCAATTAGAAGGTAACTTTGGTAGTTAAAATAAGAACTATGTTAGTGGATTTTTTTTTTTAAGAAAGGAATGAGACACTCGCACCAGACAACAGCCAGAGGACACCTAAATCTTTCAAGGAAAAGAATTTATTGCCTTCTTATCAGAAGAAATGAACTTCTTCCCGCCTTGAAGGCGCTGTTGGGTGTTGGGATTAGAAGGAAGAAGTTGACAATGACCAGACAGAATCCTGTATTTGAATGGAATTTATGCATCATGTATGAAGTGTATGAATATGCAACAGTTCTTAAGGGTTAATCCTTTGTTAGCAGGGGTCCTTTTTCGGGCTCATGCTGCCCAGAAAAAGGTACCCGGAACTAGGAGGCAAGCAGTGTTACAGGCCCCTCTGCAAGAGGCAGTGGGACCAGAAGGAGGGAGATTAATGATTAAAGTGCCATTTACCACTCTTGATTTAGAGGCATGGGAAAGGATTGCTAGGAATTATCATATCTATCCGATACTTACTCCCAAATGTCTACGATATGTTATCAAGCAACACAATCCAGATTGGGCTGACATCCAGTTACTACTAGATGCTTTCACTGAAACGGAAAAACAGCTGATCTTAAAGACAGCAGGGACTTTGGCAGAGGATCACTGCAAGAGCAAGCAGCTAGATGTAAAAGAATATTTCCCCCTCCAAGACCCAGGATGGGATCCTAATGTATCAGCAGAGGTAAAGAAATTAGCAGATTATCAAGAGTGGATAGCAACAGGGGTGGAAAGAGCTATTCCAAAAACCATAAATTGGTCTGCCTTATATTCCTTTAAGCAGGGGCCTTCTGAGACTCCATCTGAATTTCTAGAGCGTTTAAGGGATGCTATGCATCGTCATACATCATTGGATCTGGGGTCTGAGATAGGGATGAATCAACTAGTTAATTCATTTTTGGGGCAGTCTGCTGGAGATAATAGATGTAAACTTCAGAAAATTCGGGGACCGGAAGGGAGAAATCTTGAAGTCTTGCTAGAGGAGGCCTGGAGGGTATTTAGTAACCAGGAAGAAAGATATAAACAAGGAATGAAAAAGTTGGTGGCAGTGGTGCAGGAGGAAAGGCAAAGAAAATGCAACCAGGGACCACCCAGACAAGGACCACCTCGGCTGGGCAGGAACCATTGTGCAATCTGCAAAAGAACCAGTCACTGGAAAGATCAATGCCCAGAACGGAGACGAGGTGACCAACAAGTGGCTGCACAACAACTGAGGAGGACCAGGGGATTCTGCCCCAGCGGATGCACTGGTTATAACAATGAGGCTGGGGGAAGAAGGGAAAAGGGTGGGATTTTTGGTTGATACAGGGGCCACATATTCAGTTTTAAATAAAGCTTTAGTACCTGTGGAAAATGATTATGTTGTAGTGCAGGGAGCAACTGGCCGGTCTGAAAGGGCATATTTTTGCAAACCTTTGAGGTATAAATTGGGAAAACAATGGGGTATTAATGAATTTTGGACATGTCCAATTCACCAAAGGCACTTTTAGGCAGAGATTTATTGGAGCAGTTACAAGCAACCATTACTAACAAAAATGGAGAGGTTACTCTGGAGGTGAACGATCAAAAGTACATAGAGGTATTAAGTTTAACCTTAACAGCTATTGAAATCGAGGAGGAAATTGATGAAGAAATACTAAGTCAAGTATTTCCCAGGGTATGGGCCTCTGATGTACCAGGGAGGGTGAAAAATGCCTCCCCCATAGTAATTAAGCTCAAGGAAGGGACACAACCAGTGAGAATTAAGCAGTACCCCCTAAAGAAAGAAGACAGGGAAGGAATCAGCCCAATAATTGAAAATTTTCTGCAGTTAGGGTTACTGAAAGAATGCCAGTCTGATTTCAGTACTCCCATCCATTTTACCTGTTTGGAAACCTGATGGGTCCTACCGGATAGTACAGGACTTGAGGGCTGTCAATAAAGTAAGAGAAGATTTGTATCCAGTGGTAGCCAATCCATATAATTTATTAACTTGTCTAACACCTGAGCTAACATGGTTTACTGTTTTAGACCTAAAAGATGCCTTCTTTTGCCTCCCTATCCACGAATCCAGCCAGAAAAATTTTGCATTTGAATGGGAAAGCCCTAAAAGCGGGAGCAAAACACAGCTCACATCGTCGAGGTTGCTTCAAGGCTTAAAAAATTCCCCTACTCTGTTTGGGGAGCAACTTGCAAAAGATCTGGAGTCCTGGGAAGCTCCACAGGAAGAAGGGAGGCTGTTGCAGTACGTGGATGATCTTCTAGTAGCCACTTGGACAAGGGAAGCATGTGTGGCCTGGACGGTAAGCCTTTTGAATTTCCTAGGACTCCAAGGATACAGAGTACCAAAGAAAAAGGCACAGGTAGTGAAACAGAAAGTAATCTACCTGGGGTACGAGGTGAGTGCTGGGTCGGACTTTAGGGCAGGCTCGCAAGGAAGCCATATGCCAAACCCCGAAACCCCAGACAGTAAAAGAACTCTGAACCTTCTTAGGCATGGCAGGGTGGTGCTGGCTGTGGGTTTATAATTATGGACTGCTCGTCAGACCCCTCTATGCTCTTATTACCAATGGAAACAGAGATCTCCAGTGGTCAAAGGAAGCTACACGGGCCTTTCACCAGCTAACGAGTGCCCTCATGTCAGCTCCAGCTTTGGGACTTTCAGATGTAAGTAAACCATTCTTTCTATTTTCCCATGAAAGACAGGGAATTGCCCTGGGAATACTGGCTCAGGTCTTGGGTCCATACCAGAGGGCAGTTTCTTACTTCTCCAAGCAACTAGATGCAACAGCCAAAGGATGGCCAGGTTGCCTCAGAGCTGTAGTAGCAGTTGTGCTGAATATTCAAGAGGCACGCAAGTTTACCCTGGGACAAAAAATGACTGTGCTAGTGTTCCATACAGTGTCTGCAGTACTGGAAGTCAAGGGTGGCCACTGGCTTTCACCACAGAGGTTTCTGAAATACCAGGCCATCATGGTAGAGCAAGATGATGTAGAGATAGTGGTGACTAATACTGTCAACCCAGCTTCCTTTCTCAGTGGAAATCAAAGAGAAGCCGTATGCCACGATTGCCTGGAGACCATTGAAGCTACCTACTCCAGCCACCCAGACTTAAAGGACACTCCTTTGGATGTTGCAGTGACCTGGTTCACTGACAGGAGTAGCTACGTTGCCAATGGAAAGCGACATGCTGGGTATGCATTGACCACCTGCAGAGAGGTAATAGAATCCGGACCCTTACCAACAGGCACCTCTGCGCAGAAAGCCGAGATATGTGCCCTGACCCATGCCTTAGAAATGGCAAAAGGAAAGACAATAAACATCTATACAGACTCGAGGTATGCATTCGGAGTCGTGCATGCACATCGAGCCATCTGGAAAGAGAGGGGACTGCTGACCTCACAGGGAAAGAACATCAAACATGCACAAGAGATAATCCAGCTGCTGGAAGCAGTTCAGCTGCCTGAAAAGGTAGCAGTTATGCATATTAAGGCACACCAAAGAGTGAGGTCAGAATTGGAACAAGGAAACAATCTGTCAGATAGAGAGGCAAAGGAAGCAGCAAAAGGTGAGGTAACTACTGAAGGAGCCCTAATTCCAGATGGACAAATTTCCCTTGAAGGTAAGCCAGAATATAATAAGAGAGATAGAAAATTAATTAAAGATCAAAGAGGGACGTATAACCAAGTAGGGTGGGCTACCATTAAAAAGAAGCTGGTAATCCATCCCCATTTATTGTGGTCACTAGTAAGGGAAGAACACCAGAAAGCACACTGGCACACTGGGGAATAGATGCCCTTGTTGCAGTGTGATTTCCTGTTTCACCTATCCCAACCCCCTCAGGTGTGCCAACCTCTCCCCCTCCCCCTTTTGCCCTCCTGCCTAAGAGCTGTCCATCAATCTTAACATTCCAGCAGGGCGTCATGTGGTTGGCAGATGCTCCTCTGGTCTAGGTTCATTGGCCTGTCCTAGCATCTATCTCCCTTGACCCTTCCCCTCCTCACACCTCCCCTCACCTGTCCCTTCCCCTCTCCCTGTGTCCGGGGCTTAAAAGGACACGAGACCATGCGGCCGATCGTCTATCGGTGAGCTGTTACCACATTCAGAAGTCTACCATGCTGAAATAAAACTCTGGATTAAGACTCTACGATAGAACCCGCTCCTTTTCTCTTCACTGTCGCCTGAACCTTTTCCACCAAAGGTAAACTGAGTTCCTACTTTGCCTGGATTTGTTCCGAGTGCCCAGCTGCAGCACCCAGCCGGCCAAAGGTATCTCTGCGGTGAAAACACCACAGCTGCAGCCTTTGGTCCAGCAGCAAGGGTCAGACGAAGCCAGGCACCCCACACCCGGAAACATCGGGGATAATATTATATATGCCCTATACACCTACTTGATTGAAAGAATCGTTGCTAGGAATTTATATGCCACTATTACTCAAGTGACCAGACAGTGTGATCTTTGCCTCCAGACTAACCCCAAAAATGTCCCCTGGCCGAAACTCAGTCAGATTGGGAGAGGCCATGGGCCTGGACAGCAGTGGCAAATTGACTTTTCAGAACTCCCAAGGAAAGGGGGGTATTCGGTATTTATTGATATTGACAGATACATTTTCAGCGTGGCCAGAAGCATTCCCCACGAGAACTGTCAAAGCTCGAGAGGTGACCAGGGTATTATTACAAGTAATAATACCGTGCTTCAGAGTTCCAGCCACAATACCCTCAGATAGAGGATCACATTTCTTTTCCAAAATAATGCAACAGATTAGTAGCCACCTAGGCATAGTTTGGGAACTTCATACTCCATACCACCCCCAATCAAGTGGCCAGGTAGAGAAAATGAATCATTTGATTAAGCAGCAGATTGTAAGACTTGGGCAGGAAGTTAATCTACACTGGCCCCAAGCTCTTCCACTGGCACTACTGTGAATTCGAACTAAACCTTGGGCTAAAGGACAGCTGAGTCCTTTTGAAATGCTATATGGAAGACAATATGGAATACAAAAGGGAATGTCCACCCACACTGGGGAGGTAACATTGGCCACCTACATGGTCGCTTTAGGCAAACAGCTCAGAGAAATTGAGAAACACGTGGCTGGAACTCGGAGCAGGGAGCTAGATGGGCCAGTACATAACATACAGCCTGGAGATTATGTATATGTTAAGTCTCTTACAGAGAAGACTTTGGAACCACAGTGGGAGTCACCTTTCCAGGTGCTTCTCACCACCTTCACTGCAATCAAGATCAAGGAGCAGAATGCCTGGATCCATCACTCTCAAGTGAAGAAGGCCCCAGAAGCCCCTTGGAGAGTGACATCAGGAGACAATGAACTGAGATTAAAACTTACTCCGGCAAAATGAGTATGAGTATATTTCAGTCAGGGGTAGTTCATACATTCACTTACAGAATTGTTTCATATATAACTGAAGTCTTAGAACTACAGTGTACCTCTATCCAAAGCGATGCTGAATGGCCTTGGTCCCAGGCTTTTAATCAGTATACTGGATCCATGGGAGAACTTTCTGAGATAAAAATTTAAACCTATCCGCTGTAGTAATTCACGAGGATCAGGTATATGAGGAGCAGGAATGGCAGGAACGGGAACTGTGGACACTTCATGGGATCCGAGGAGAAGAAATCAAAGTAGGGTGCAGGGTGGTCAATGGGACGGCTTATGAGAGACCAGATGCAATTAGTGTCTCAACCTCTCCCGTATACGGGCACCAGGAAGTTTGTGATAGCCTAAGTGAATCAGACTGTTGGTGTAATTTCACCTTGATACAGCCTGTAGAAGTGACTTGCCTTTGGGCTCGAGATGCTATCAGGTTCTCATTTAAATTTAAAATTGACACTGCACTTTTTACAACAGCAGGACCTTATACAACCCACACTAGTACTCAAATAGTTCAGACTCAACCCAAACTTGAACCTGAAGTGTATGAAATCGGCCCCTATGAAAGAAAGAATCCTAAGTGTCCTAGGGTGACGTTATGATGCTTGTATCCCCATTCATGTGTTCTGTTAATGTTGGATATTATGTTCTGTACCTTTAAGACTGGCTCTGAAGAGGGAAAGTTTTGTTTTGGTTTTCTTATCAGCCTGGCGGGACACAGAGACTGCAGCTTTTGCTTTTTCTGCTTTTGCTTTTTGCTTTGCTCTTTCTCGCTCTTGCTTGCTTCGCTTCTGCTTGCTTTTGCTCATTAGCTAGTTTAGCTAAACTGTCCCAATTTCTTCCTGGACTGTTTCTCCTTTCCTTTTTCCAACCATTTCAAACCTGCTCCGGACTGGGACCTGGGAAACACCGAGAGTTTTCACCTTGTGGCCTGCAGCAGCTGCCCCAGCACCGGAGGGACTGATAACAGAGCGACCACCCCCAAGAGAGACTTTCTGAATTTGTCATCTTTTTCAGAGTGGTGTCATCTATTATTGTTCATTCTGTGTGCTGGGGGGTGCTGTGCCTGTTAAATAAACAAGTTCTTTCCACTTGTCTCCGAGGAATTCTTCCCAAACCGGTTGGGGGGGGGGGGGGGGGTGGGTTTGCTTTCTGGAGGGGCCCTCCTTTGGAAATTCTCTACCAAATTTGCCCTAAACCAGGACACTAAGAAAGGATCTAACTGGGATATTAGGGACAGGATTGGGAGTTTTAAATGGAATTGATTCAGAAATACTGATGAATAAACTGGCCACCGCAGCAGGTGGCCTAAGGAAATTGAAACAGCCTTTACAGTCATCTCTATTTGCATTAGGAACTAGCCAGTGGCAGATTTCAAAAGTCCTGCCAAAGTGGGAGAAGGCCAGGGACCAAGACCACAAGTTAATAGTAGAAGCACTTAGTACAGCTCAAGATAATGTGTCTTTAGCTTTCAGTTGTATACAAGCACAGTTATGGATGCAGGCAACAACAGCTCTGAACATATGGGAAGGGGGTGAAGGTAATTTTCCAGCTGGAATTCAGAAGGTTGTCTGGGATAATTTTGAAAGGAAGTTTCAATCCTGGTGGACTAGGGTAAATTTCACCTATGATCCTGCTTCTAATGTGGCCACTGCCTTTGTGCTTACCATACGTAATGCCACTGTTTACGTTATCCATCCCATCATCGCACTAGGATTAAATAATGAAAAAACAGTGCTCTACCCTTCAGAACATAGGGTGTGGGCACGAAAGGTGAATGAAAAGTGGCGAACAGTAAACTTAGAATCCTTCATTACTAGAGAACAGATGGGATTCATTTGTGAAAGCAATGCTATTAATGCCCAGGATGTGTGTCTAGACACCGAACAGAGTATTTGCCACTTTGAAATTCATCCAGTCACTGATCAGAAAACTGTGGTCATATATACTGGTAAAGGTTGTGTGTGCCTGAGAACCACTCGTGCTGCTGTAAAAACTGATAACAACAATGTTATTTTGTCTAGCAGAAATCATTCTAATTTTTGTATTTGTAATTTTCTTAAGATTATGGGGTGTGATTTTTTGTACTTGGCCCCAGTGACATCCCACCGGTTGATTAAAACCAATTACACAATATATCACAGACTATCACCTACTCCTATTGGGATGGACCTTACATTAGTAAAACAATTAATTAAACACCAAGACCTACTGGAGATCTTGAAGAATATCCAAGAAAGCAGAGAGAAAACCTTAATAACTGTCCAACATGATACAAAAGAAATAACCAGAATTCTACAAGAGTTAAACAAAATGCAGATCTTCCCTGGTGGGATGTAATCTTTGGGTAGTCTCCAACTGCAAATGGAATCTTTAATAAGTTGTCATCCCATTGTAGTTTTGTTCATATAAGCTGGAGTAAGTTTAGGGTTATCCTTTATATTGCTAATTTGGAATTGGAGAATACTACAGTGAGTTAGCTGTGTTAACCTCCTTATCAAACGTACATAGTAAAGCACTAAGGTATGGCCCCTCTCCCCATAGAGCGGGCTTTGCCCCCAAGCAAGGCAGCACTGACTGGATAGCTCAGTCCCTCTTGGGGACAGAGTGTCCGAATACCCAGGCCGCTCGTAGCTGTGGCTACCTTAAGCAAGCTTAGTGGATTTCATCTCTTTAGTGATTATCAGCTCTCTTAGGATTCCAGCTCTTTGCTTGCTAAGGCGCCTGTGGGCTAGAGGGAGAAGCAGACAAGAGAGGAGAAGGAGAGGTGCTGGTCGTTCCACAGCGATGGTTTTATTGAGGGGTCTGTGAAGGGTTCCAGCGACGGCTCTTCTTCTCCCAAATGGACTAAAACAGCCCCTTTTTATAGGGTACAGAGGGATCCAAACTTGTCCAATAGTAGGGGTTAGGGCAAAGTGACCTATGGGGTTACAGAGATAAGCTAGGGTCCGAGAGGCGGAAGACAGGAGCTTTTTTTGCTATCTCATCATGACTCAGCAATTTCTACTGTTAAGTCTCAGCCCTCCATGGAGCCTTAGCCAATTCTATGGAGTCTGCTACACTAAGGCACACTTATTATCATAGGAATTTGCATGAAGTAAAAGAATTTACTTATTCCTTTTAGGAAAGGGGGGAATGAGGCAGAGTGGAAATTTTCCAGAGTAGAAATCCATTTTGATTTAGGTGAAATGTATATGTTTAAGTCCGTAGCTTGCTGTTTTGTCTGACTGCCTGTTCTCTCGAAGGGCCTGTGCTTGGAGGGACTGCTTCAGCCAAAGGACAAGAGATAAGGGGGGAGGAGGGGGGCAGACAGAGCAGGGCAACCTGACCCAGGAGTTCTTTCTGATAAAGAAGAATTTGCAGCAAGTGTCATGAAAAATCAGTGGAATGAATATGCATGAACCTATTGTGAAATTGCATGCATATGTATTTGAGAGGGAGATAAAAGGGGATCTGGAGTTCCCAGAGGTACACATGTCATTTTAAGGGAATGATTCCCACATGCGTCCAGTGCTGTAATAAACATACTGGCTTTACAACTTTCACAAAAGTTGTGGAGTTTTGTTTGCTTCCACAAATCATTTAGAAGTCATAAATTTTAAAAGGGAAATTAAAGGGTTATTAGAAGATCCCATAGGTTTAGCTGAACAATTAGACCAATTTTTAGGTCCCAACATTTTTACTTGGGAAGAAATGCAGTCAATCATGGGTAATATTTTTTTCCAAGAGGAGAGGCAGATGATTAGAGCTACTGGAATGAAAATTTGAGAAAGTGAAAATCAACAAGGTCAACCGGGGAACCAGAAAATGCCAATAGCACCTTCTAACTGGAATCACAACAATGCAGCAGGACAAGGAAATATGAATGATTATTGTAATCTGATAATCAAAGGGATAAAAGAGGCAGCACCCCAGAGGCTAAATGTTAACAAAGCTTTTGATAGGCAGCAAAGAAAGGAAGAAACTTCAACGGAATTGTTAGACAGGCTCTTGAAGAACATGCGGCAGTGCTTTGGGATAGACCCTAAAAATATAGCGGGACAAGCCCTATTGAGGTTTAACTTTGTCACCCATGCCTGGCCAGATATTAGGTTAAAGTTGGAAAAAATTAAGAACTGGCAAAACAAGGAATTAAATGAATTATTAGAAGAAACCCAAAAAGTATACGTGCAGAGGGATGAAGAAAAAGTAAGGGTAAAAGTTAAAATTATGATAGCCATCATGTGAGAGAGTAACTCCCCAAGGGATCCTAAGACCCCAGGTACCATTCCCAGATATTCAGGCTTCAGAGACAGAGAAAGGGGAGGAAACAGAACCCTGGCACAATCAAAATCTCAAGAGCAAACAAAAAATGTCTGTTTTTATTGTGGAGAAGAGGGACACCATAAGAGAGATTGCCCTCGCCTAAAGAAAAACCTGGAAGTATTACAAGAGAGACACTCAGAAGAATCAGCAGACTAGGGATGTCAGGGGCTCTATTTCCTGGGGGATAAATACCATCTAGAGCCTTTGATAACTTTAAAAGTAGGCCCCCAGGGGGAGGCGTTAGAATTTATAGTTGATACTGGGGCAGAGAGAACTTGTGTAGTTACTATTCTGAAGGAGTGTAATGTAAGTAATGACACTATAAAAGTAACCAGAGCTAAAGGAGAAGGTTTTAAGGTTCCTGTAATAAAAATATGTAGTAATTGAAGGGGAAACTAGAACAGGGGTGGGACATCTCTTATTAATCCCTGGAGCAGGTTGCAACTTCTTGGGGAGAGACTTCCAGGTACAATTAGGAATAGGGGTTATACGTGAAGAAGGGAAAACAACAGCTAAAGTGCCAGAACTCTGCCAGGAAGATGAAGGAAAAATTAAAAAATAAGTTTGGGCTGGGGAAGGAAATAGGGGAAGATTGGATATTGACCCCAAAAGGATAATGAATGAGAGAGAAGAATGTCCCATATGTGTGCGTCAGTTCCATATGATTAGAAGGGAGAGAAGGCTTAAAGCCAGTAATTGAAGGATCGATAAAGTGTAGCAGGCACAGGGCCTGCAATGCCTCCATGGCGTTCGGCAGCCTAAGATAGGAAATGTCTAGTCAAGATGACTGGACTTAAGAAGCCACTCTTCCACCTTCGGACCCTTGCTTATCTCTCTGTAAGCCTGTAGGTCACTTTTGCCCCGACCCTTACTATTGGACTGTTTTCTAAAACTCCTGTACGCTATATAAACCCCTACTTTTGCCAAGCTCGGCAGAAGAGCTGTCCCTGAGACCTTTGCAGAAGATTCCAAAAAAGACATCTCTGTGGAACCTCACACAGCCTTCTCCTCTCTCTCTCCCGGCATCTGCCAAAGGCACGTAGCAAGCTAAAGAGCTGAAATCACAAATGAGCTGATAATCACAAAGAGCTGAACTGCTTGCTAAGACTGCCTGTGGTTCTGGAGCCTGCCTGAGGGGCCTGGACAAGTCATGCTTAATTGGACTTCTCTGTCTTGAACACCCATGGCAGTTGGGTTCAGGAGACCCTGAAATGCCAGAGTCGCCTCAATAAAGGATAGGACATTGGAACCTTGTATGTCTCCTCATAATGATTTATTAAAAAATATGGATATTGATCTAGTACCGATATCCAACTGTGATGGACAAAAACTCTCTAACAGTTTAAATTTAGAAAGTGTATGTTTATTGTGATGCTGGGCAGCGTGTGGGATAACTCCCAAATACGCACTGCAATTTACAGGTGATTACAGAGTCCTTTTATCTGTACAAGTATTGAATACCCAAAATACAAATACATATTCATAACTTTGGTGCATCCCATTCCCTGCTTCATATGGTAATTAGTTCAAAAGCTATTAGGCATGCGTAGTTTGTTCCTTGAAATGGGTCAGTGGTCCCTTTCATGGGGAGGGGTCCCAAAATGAGGAAGTAAATGACCTTTCTACCTTTTCAGTGCAAATATGACAAATAAACCCTTGGTAGAACTCCCATTCCCTGTCTTCAATTGGTTTCAGAATAGAGGAGGCCTACAATTGTCTTATGTTCCTAAAAGCTATTTACCAGTTTCTATATTCTTCATTATAAACCCAGCTAACCAAACATTGTGATGACAAGCAATCAATTATTAGTTAACTAACTCTTAACTTCAAGACCTACCCATTTATTTTAATTAACTCCAATAAAGCTTATCGCTAACTAAAATCTTAGCTCCTCTAAAATCTCTAAATTCTTTAAAGTTTATGTCTCAATAATACCCCTATTCTCCCAATAAAGAAATCTGATGGCACTTATAGATTAGTACAAGATTTAAAGGGAGTTAACAAAAGAACCCGGACCCACTACCCAGTGGTACCTAATTCCTATACCCTTTTAAGTAAAGTCTCACCTCAACATCAGTGGTTTAGTGTAGTGGATCTTAAAGATGCATTTTAGGCTTGTCTGTTAGCAGAAAATAGTCAAAATATTTTTGCTTTTGAATTGAAGGATCCAAGTACCAGATGAAAACAGCAATTAAGATGGACAAAACTGTCACAGGGGTTTACTGAGTCTCCAAATTTATTTGGGCAAGCTTTAGAAGAAATATTACAGAACTTCCCTACTCCTCCTGGAATACAGATTACCAATATGTAGATGACCTTTTATAATCAAAAGAAGCCGAAGCTGAAGTTAAGGAGGCTACTATAAAACTTCTGAATTTTCTTGGGGAAAAAAGATTGAGAGTATCAAAAGGGAAATTGCAATTTGTTGAGTCAGAGGTGAAGTACCTTCGTCACTTAATAAGTAAAGGTAGCCAAAAACTAAATCCTGAGAGGATTGTGGGAATTTTATCCCTTCACTCCCCTTCTTCAAAGAAAGAAGTCAGAAAACTGCTTGGATTATTGGGATATTGTTGGCTGTGGATGGAAGGATATACTCAGGCCGTGAAGTTTTTATATGAAAAGTTGACAGAGAAAGACAAGGTAAATTGGACCAGAGATGATGACAGTAAATTAGAGGAACTGAAGTTTAAACTAGCCTCAGTACCAGCTTTGAGTTTACCCTCATTAGAAAAGCCCTTTTATCTGTATGTGAATGTAGAAGATGGAGTAGCTCATGGAGTTTTGTCCAGGAATGGAGAGGAGTAAAGAGGCTGGTAACCTATTTATCTAAAGTACTAGATCCAGTGAGCCGTGGCTGGCCAATATGTATTAAAGCCATAGAAGCTACTGCCATCCTAGTAGAAGAGAGCTGTAAACTTACTTTTGGAACTAATTGTGTACACACCTCATGCAGTCCGAAATGTGTTAAATCAAAAAGGTGAAAAATGGTTAACAGATTCCAGGATGCTAAAATATGAAGCAATTCTGATTAACAGTAATGATGATGCTGGAGGTAGACAAAAGTCTGAACCAAGCACAATTTTTATATGGAGAACCAAAGAGTGACTTAACACAGAATTGTTTAGAAGTTAAACAGTACCGAACTAAAGTTCAGAAAGATCTAGCAGAACAGGCCCTCCTGGAAGGGGAAAAATATATGTTGATGGTTCATCCAGAGGCTTATAAGGGAAAAAGATGTCAGGATATGCTTTAGTCAATGGGAAAAATATGCAAACCATATAAAAAGGAAAATTACCTTCAAATTGGTCTGCTCAATCTTCTGAATTATATGCTCTAAAGAGAGTACTGAAGTATTTAGCACATAAGAAAGGAATCATACATACTGTTTCGAAATATGCCTTTGGGGTAGTACACACCTCTGGAAAAATTTGGGAAGAAAGGGAGTTACTAAATTTAAAAGGAAGAGGGCTGATTCATGAGGGACTTATTCTAGAGGTTTTGGAAGCGTTAAAATTGCCTGAAGAAATAACGGTAATACGTGTGAAAGGACAACAAAAAGGAATGACCCCAGAATAATTTGGCAAAGGAATAATTTGGCAAATCAAGAGGCAAGAAATGCAGTAGAAAATGGGACCAAAACAGTTATGCTAATTTTTACTCCAAGCAAGAAAAAATTGGAAATTTCAAAATTTAATGAAGCAGAAGAGAAGGAGTTAAGTAAGACTGGGGGAGAGTGAGATCAATCTGAGGAATGGAAACACCCTGATGGGAGGCAATTACTTAATAAGCCCCTTACTAAGAAAATATTAGAAGATGCATCAAAAGACTCATTGGAGTACTCAAGCTTTGTGTGATCACTTTTTAAGGAATTATGTGTACATTGGGATTTTTGGATTAACAAAGCAAGTAACTGAGAGACGTAAACCTTGCCAAAGGGTAAATAAAAAAATTATGAGACAAACAACACCAGGAGGTTGTGAGTTAGCCCTGTTGTCGCAGTGAGGGAAACTTGGATGCTCAATATGAGTGTTTAGCAAGCTTTGTTTATTGAAGAGAGCATCAGACTTTTATGCACAACAATAAGCTCATACATATTCTGCAAGCTAAGCAATCTATTGGCTATACTACAATATCAGCTCTTCCTCATACCTTAGGGGTTACATCTTTCTTTTCTCATGTCTCTCTCACTACTTGTTATTGTACCACAGCTATGCTCAAGGACACAGTGTTTTGCAGGTGTAGGAACCCAGATTAGCTGCATCCTCCCGATTCTTGGTCCAGAACGTGGCCCCTGTCATGTAGCCATTCCTCCACAATTCTTCTTTTTTCTTTTTGCACAAGCAATGTTTGATTAAATGGAACAGATATCATCCTTTGCACCATATTTTGTAAGCATATGCAAAAGCAAGGCAAAACTAATACTACCAACAAAGCTATAATGGCTACTATAATGCTAGCTTTAACAATAGAGCGTAGCCATGATCCCAGGCCTAAAGATTTGAGCCATCCATCAATACCAAAGCCCGATTCTACCTGTAGGTTTCCGGTTAACCTCCGCAACTCAGAGAGCTGGGAGTGGATGGACTGCGAATGGTCGGAAAGGTTCATGCAACACATGCCTTCAAATTCTTCACAACCATGGCCTTGTGCAAGCAAAAGAAAATCAATTGCAGGTCTAGTTTGAAGCATTGCATGGCGAATAGAATCAACATCAAGCAAAAGGCTAGAAAGCGCCATAGAAGTGGCATTGGTTTGCTTCGCAAGCCAGCATCCCAACTTATTTAGGGTGGCATGGGTGCCTGCTGCTGCCACCCCTGGAGCCAGAAAGGATGCCGCAATTATGGCCCCTGGGGACCAAACTTTTACATCATCTTTGCAGTCAGCAGTAAATGCATGGGCCATTCTTTTACTTTGATGATGGCGGTGGCTCATGTTTATTATCATGGAAGTGTTGGGTGTAAGTAGAGACAGCCGTCCAATTGTACATGGCCCCCCTCGCAGCATAGATGGGATACCAGGCCAGGCGCGGTCTCCACATATTAAAAAGTAACCTGCCGGCAATTGAATAGGGTCATTTGATGAGATTGATACTTTCTTTGTGGTATAATTGCACCAGGCTGTTGCATTTCGGTAGACAGCCATGCTGGAGGTTACAATAGTGGAATGGTTCTTGGCTGGCATCCGGCTTATATGGTTAAAATTGAGGCATGCATCTGCCATCACTGAGCCTAACAGTTCCAATTCTTGGGGTTCCTGCAATGCTATGGAAAAATGGGAAACCCATTGGTCCCAGTTATCTACACTTGCCCTAGCATCATGGGTCCTGAAGGTGGATGTACTTGAAGGGCATGGCCAAGGATCCCCTGGTAGCCCAACCAAGCAGGTTGTAAATGGATTACCTGGAGAAGACAAGGACAAACAAATGGCCTCTTGATTTGTCAGGTTTGTGAGAGTGACCCAAATATTGGTCTTAGGTTGAGCTGGGGCCATGCGAGGAATTCCTAGCCCTCCTCCTCCTGTTGCGCCTTCTACGTGGCTCGTTGTCTCTACTAGGAGGAGGGAGAATACTAAGGCAATGACATAGCTCCTCCATCTGCCTTGGTTGAACCATCCAATGTCCTGGCAGGTCAACATGTTTACCACAGATTTCCTGCAGGATGCTTGTCTTTGTATGGCTCTTAATTCTGCTAACTTGCCACTGTACTTCCCACTTTAACCTAGCAATCTCCCGTTGCTCCCAACTCTCATATAGGGATAACCCCTCTATTCCAGGTAATCCAGCCTCCTCCTGTAATGCAGCAAGTACTGTTTTCCTTCTCCACTCATGACCACACTCAACACACCACAATCCTGTCAGCACACTCTGACGCACCCAGAGATCTCTTTCACAGCCACCACAGAAAATCTTTATCCAAGGGCAGCAACGCTTGTCCCCACAGTTTCTACAAATAGCGTATGCAAGGCCACGAGGTGCTATAATAGGCAAGGTAGCTATCAGCTGTGCCAGCTGGTCAAGAGTCCTCCAGTTGAGTAATCGAGGGTTGATCAGCTGTCTCACTGGCCGGAGAAGTGGGTCGATCACCAGATGGAGCCGGAGCAACCGCCTCTTCTCCTCGTTGGCTGCTGGATCCAGGATGGCCGATGGCAAGTTTGGTCCACCGGCTCGAGACCCAGATGTTGCCTGTTGGGGTAAGCACACAAAGGTAACCCCTGCCCACAAAGACCACTTCTGCAGGCCCGTTCCACTGTCCTGTCTTGAGGTCTCTGTAAAAGACCCACATGGATGGCTGTTTGTGCTTTTCTGTAGGGCCAACTTGATGCCTAATTACAGGAGGTTCTTGGTGGTCGCCAAACACACACAAATGATTAATTACAAACAGGCTCTTATTAACCCTTTCACGTGGGTCCACTATGCTCTGGAATTACTCAAGATACCTCTTCACAGTTCCATTAGCTTGTTCACACTATTGCCTGACCTGTAGGGGAATGAGCTATGCCAGTTACGTGCTTTATATCCCATGTTTGCCTGAATTGCACAACTGTCTTGCTTTTGTAGGCAGGCCCATTGTCAGTTTTGATACGAGGCACCCCCATAACAGCGAAGCAACTTGTAAGGTGCCGTTTTACGTCCCTTGACTTTTCACCAGGCTGAGGGGTAGCCCAAATCATGTGGCTGTAAGCGTCAATGGTAACATGCAGGTATTTTAACCGACCTAATGCAGGCACATGCGTGACATCCATCTGCCACACTCCATTGGCCTTCAACCCCCTCGGATTTACTCCTGCTCCAAGCCCTAAACCTTGATTATGATGGCTGCATATAGGACAGGCCTTTACAATGGCCCTAGCCTCTTCCAGGGAAAGACCATATGCTCGGTGGAGACCCCGAGCATTCTGGTGGAATATTGCATGAGTCTCTCTAGCTTGGCAATGAGGCGACAATGGGGCTTCTTTCGTCACAGTCACTAGATGATCTGCCCTCGCATTGCCCTCTCCAAGTCCTTGGTCCCACTGATGACTGCGAATGTGCAAATCAGCATAGTCAGCAGTCCTTTGCCGCGTGGCCTGCTGGAGCTGCATCAGGAGCTCTCCTAACCGTTTGTTGTTTGCGTCCCTAATACTTGCATCCTCAATGCGATTTGCTACCCCTGCCACATATAATGAATCTGTGACAATATTCAAGGGTTTGTGCAACCAATGGGACAGAGCCCATACTACTGCCAACAGCTCAAGGGTCTGCAGGGAATCATTTTGCTCTGCCTGCAGGATTTGATGATGCCATCCATCAACGTCTCTCCAAGTGGTGGTGGCTGTTCGAGACCGCTTCCCAGCATCTGTAAAAACTGTAACAGCATTTGGCAGTGATTGATCAGCCCGTTTCGGAATAATTATCCAGCCCTGATTTGCCATCCATGCTAATACAGGTGATTTTAAAGGCTCAATGCAAATTGCAGCTCCATCTTCTAGCAATGCAGTCTGGAGGGCTGTGGAGTTGAGCAAATACCACTTTAGGTCTTCTTCATGCATAGGAATGTGAATTTCACCTGGTCGCTCTCCTGTAATTTGGAGAATTCGGAGTCTGCCCTTCTTAATCAGCTCTGCCAATATCCATACTTTTTCCTGCACCGTTCTTCAGGGCTGTAGGGGAGGGGCAATCCACTCTAACATGATCTGTTCGGCTGCCTGCTTCTCCCCCGTTTTCTTTTTGTGCTGTGTGATGGCCCCTAATAGGTGCCTGTCTCCTGCCAGGATGGTAAGATTCAATGGAAAGCCTTCCTGGTGGTGATGAGTAACGTGATGGTCAACCATGGAGGTAATGTCCTGCAGTACTCTTCTTTGTCATGAAGTTAAGGATACTTTAGCCGCAGGGTCCGTACCCTTTAGAAGAGGTCGCAGCTCCTCAAGATATTCGTTGGGAATGCCAATCATCAGGCGAAGCCATTGCAGATCTCCTAATAGTCGCTGAGCATCATGGAGTGTTTGAAGATCAATCACAATAGTGAGTTTTGAGTCTGAATATGTTGGTCAGTGATTTTCCACCCTAGGTGTTTCCAAGGGCTCGTTTCCTGCACCTTTTCTGTAGCAATCACCAGGCCTTGCTGTTGGAGCTGTTGAGCCAATTGTTGCTTTTGCTCTGGAGAGAACAGTGATGATTGAGCAAAAAGAATGTCGTCCATATAATGGTAAATTATAACTTCGGGCCACGCCTTTTGAATTGGCTGCAAGGCTGCATCAACATACAGTTGACAAAGAGTGGGCGAGCAACGCATGCCCTGTGGGAGTACCGTCCACTCATATCTCTGGGCAGGCCCTTCTCGATTCAACGCAGGCAGGGTAAAAGCAAAGCGCTGCTTATCTGCCTCATGCAAGGCGATGGTGAAGAAACAGTCTTTTAGATCAATAATGAGGAGGGACCATCCTTCAGGGAGCATTGCAGGATTAGGCAGTCGGGGCTGCAGGGCTCCCATACTATGCATCTGATCGTTGACGGCACGTAGATCATGCAGGAGCCGATATTTGCCAGATTTCTTTTTGATCACAAAAATAGGAGTATTCCAAGGACTAACAGATAGCTGGAGATGTCCTTGGTCAAACTGCTCCTGTACCAGCTTGTGTGCCTGAATGAGACTTTCTCCTTTTAAAGGCCATTGCTCAACCCACACTGGGTCCTCTGTTTTCCATCGGAGTGGGATCGGGAAAGTCCATGCAATGGCCGTCCCTATAAAGGGAGATCTGTGGTAAGGACCACCCCCAACTGTGCCAACACATCGCGGCCCAGCAAGGCGTGGACACCCTCAGGAAGCAGTATTACAGAAACTGTACAGGTGACAGTCTTTCCCTCTATAATAATTTTCAGCAGAGGGCATTTCCGTGCAAGCGTGAGTCCTCCTACTCCTGTGACTGTGGCATTTGCCGCATGGGTGGGCCACTGGGGTGGCCATTTCTGCATCCCTATGATGCTGACGTCTGCACCGGTGTCTAGGAGCGCAACCAGGGTGATGGTTTGACCCTGATACTGGACGTCAATATGTTTTTTAGGACGATGCTTTAAGTCCACTGTTAACAATGCCATTGTTCCTGTGGAGCCAAAACTACCTTCACCACGTCGCTGCTTGCCAAGTGGTACAGTCCCTCTGGTTAATTGAGGCAAGGGGATTAATTGAGCAATTTGCAATCCAGCAGGAATAAACAATGGTGGGAATAGTGTTTGTGCCATTATTTGTATTTCACCTGTATAATCAGCATCAATTAGTCCAACAAGAATAGTAAGTCCCAACATGCTGGCAGACGAGGGTCCAATCAACAAAGCTCCCACGGTTTGTCCGCCAGCTGTAACAGGGCCCTTAATCCCCATTGGGATACACTGCGGTTTGCAGTCTATTAAGGTGCAGTCTATTGAGGTTGCCAGGTCCAAACCGAGGCTTCCGCTGGTTGCAGGGCGGAGGGAGGAGGCGCTTGTGCTGGGAAGGTGCTTGGGCTCTGGGCCGCCACTTGTGTCAGCGTGAGGCGACACCTCCTGCTGGGCTTCCCGTTTCCCGAGACGTGCCGGCAGGCTTACTCACTGTGTGTGTCGGACTTGCAGCGCTGGCACCACACAGCTCTCATTGTACAATCCCATCGCATATGGCCAGCAGTTTCGCAGCAGAAGCATCGGAATTGTGATGGTCCTTTTTTTTGAAGCCGATTTACCGACGCTTGCAAGGGGGCAAGGGCAGCCAACACCTGACTCTGCGTCGCCTGCGCCTGCTCCCTGAAACTACTTCCCAAATCTCTTACTGCTTCCACTAACATAGCCTGCGGCCCCGCTGGCACCTGAGCCATTCGTTCTAAAGTCTCCTCAACAGTCCAGGTACCAGGGAGTGTGACAAGTATACCCCTAGTGGTGGGATTGCAATTTTGTAGGGCACATTGCTTTGGTAGTGCTCCATGCATATATTCAGGGACCCCTGCTTTCTGAATAGCATTCGCCACTCTGTCAATAAACAACCCAAATGGCTCTTCCTTGTTTAATTCCCATGTATGAGGGAATACCCCCTGGGGATTTCACCCTATCGAGCCCCACCCAGGCTAATCTCATAGCCTCCCTCAGCTTCTCAGGCCCGATTAGTGCTTGAGCCTCCGTTCTTAGGTATGCCCCTATCCCCATAAGTTCCTCTAAAGTAACTCCATATAGCAGATCTCCTGGCTGTCTCGGGGTAGCCACAGACTCTTGGCACGCAGCCTGCCAGTGAGCCTTAAACAACAACTGTTGATGCTGGGTAAGCACTAGCCTCATGAGGCTTTTAATATCCAATGGCAACAGTATGTTTCCTCCCCACAAATAATTGAGCATCTGATGAGTTGGTTCTCCGTGGATACCACACTCACAGTGGCACGGAGCTGTGCCAGCCACTTCCAATCTAAGGTAGTGATAGTTGCTTGCAAGCCTCAGGCAGGATTTAGTGCGTAAACCACCAGAAAAGCCACCTCAAGCAAGGCATCAGCAGCCGTTCGGTCGCCTGCAACTATCGCCTCTCCTGTAATCTCTCGCCATGCCTTATGCCTTTCATTAGCAATTTGCACCACCTCGGGGTCAAGCATTTCCTTTGTTCTTTCCCCGCTGTCCTCTCCAGCTGGAAGGGGGGGGGGGGGGGCAATCCCTCGCTGCCAGCGGAGGCGCAGAAGGAGCAGCTCGGGCGGCTGCCGCGGAGGCCGTCCCCGCTGGCAGATACACTGTGGTAGTTGCTGGGGGCAGAGGATAAGAGGACGTAGACGCTGAGGCCCCACTATTCTCACTAGGAACAGGCATTCCCAATCGGGTGGAGGCTGCCTGAGCAGCCTTCTGCTCTACCTGGTACTGTTTTAGTGCATTAGCAACTATCCGCCAAGTTTTAGACAACTTTTTTGCAGTTTTACACTCATCTAACACAGCTTCCCACAACTTATCCCCAAACCTACGCCACTCTAACTCCTCAAAGACCTGATTGGGATCTGCAAAGCACCCTTTTGCAACTCCATATGCAAGCAATCCCAGGAGTTATTTTCCCAGGTCAATACCCTGTGATCCCCGCTTTTGTAAAAAGCATTTATAAAGGTCATACGCCGCTTGTCTCTCCATTACCTTCTAATTTAGTTGTCAGCGCTGTTGCAGCCCTTGCAAGACATCGGCGGCGCTTAGTCGGCCGAGACCCTTCTCTAAGGTCGCTCGGGGACACGGAGCCCACTCTTTTGCCTCCCGTGCTGCGTCAGGACTGACACGGAATACTGCACCAGACTGTGGCTCACAGGTTCAAGCCCTCTGTAGGGTCCCTGTTCGGGGGCCATTTGTCACGGTGAGGGAAACTTGGACGCTCAATATGAGTGTTTAGCAAGCTTTGTTTATTGAAGAGAGCATCAGACTTTTATGCACAACAAGTAATAAGCTCATACATATTCTGCAAGCTAAGCAATCTATTGGCTATACTACAATATCAGCTCTTCCTCATACCTTAGGGGTTACATCTTTCTTTTCTCATGTTTCTCTCACTACTTGTTATTGTACCACAGCTATGCTCAAGGACACAGTGTTTTGCAGGTGCAGGGACTCAGATTAGCTGCATCCTCCCGATTCTTGGTCTAGAATGTGGCCCCTGTCACGTAGCCATTCTTCCACACCCTGTGACCATTTCAAAGCATCCAAGTGAACTTCATTGAACTTCCCCAAGTGCAGAGATGGAAGGTTTTTTTTAGTAATAGTAGAATCACAGAATCACTGGGTTGGAAGAGACCTTCAAGATCATCGAGTTCAGCTCATGCCCTAACACCTCAACTAGACCATGGCACTGAGTGCCACATCCAATATTTTTTAAACACATCCAGGGATGGTGACTCCACCACCTCCCCAGGCAGGCAATTCCAGTACTTTATCACTCTTTCTGTTAAAAACTTTTCCCTAATATCCAACCTATCTTTCCCTTGGTGCAGCTTAAGACCGTGTCCTCTCATTCTGACATTTGTTGCCTGGAGAAAGAGACTCACCCCCACCTGACTGCAACCACCTTTGAGGAAGTTGTAGAGAGTGATGAGGTCACCTCTGAATCTCCATTTCTCCAGGCTAAACAACCCCAGCTCCCTCAGTCGTTCCTCATAGGGCTTGTGTTCCAAGCTCCTCACCAGCCTTGTTGCCCTCCTCTGGATGCGCTCAAGTATTTCAACATCCTTCCTAAACTGAGGGGGCCAGAACTGGACACAGTACTTAAGGTGTGGCCTCACCAGTGACAAGGACAGGGGAAGAATGACCTTCCTGGTCCTACTGGCCACACTATTCCTGATATGGGCCAGGATGCCATTGGCCTTTTTGGCTACCAGGGCACACTGCTGGCTCATGTTCAGTCGGATGTCGACCGGTATCCCCAGGTCCCTTTCCACCTGGGCACTATCCAGCCACACTGTCCTCAGCCTATAACATTGCAGGAGGTTATTGTGGCCAAAATGCAGGACTCAGCACTTGGACATATTAAACTTCATCTTATTGGACACTTCCCATCCATTCAACCATTCCAAGTCTCTCTGCAGAGCCCTCCTACTTTCCAACAGATCAATACACACTCCCAGCTTAGTGTCATCCACAAATTTACTAATGAAAGACTCAATCCCCTCATCTATGTAGTCAATAAAAATATAGAAAAGAACTGGCCCCAGCACAGACCCCTGAGGGACACCACTGGTGACTGGCTGCCAGCTGGATGCAGCACCATTCAACACCATTCTCTGAGCCCAGCCATGCAGTCAGTTCTTAACCCAGCAAAGAGTGCTCTTGTCCAAGCCGTGGGCTGCCAGCTTTTCCAGGAGTATGCTGTGGGAGACAGTGTCAAAGACCTTGCTGAAGTCCAAATAGACAACACCCACAGCCTTTCCTGCCTCCACCAGGTGGGTCATCTGGTCATAAAAGCAGACCGGGTTGGTCAAACATGACCTACCCTTCCTAAACCCGTGCTGGCTGGGTCTGATACCTTGGCCATCCTGTAAGTGCTGTGTGATGACACTCACTATAAACTGTTCCATTACCTTACCAGGTACTGAGGTCAGACTAACTGGTCTATAATTACCAGGATCCTCCTTCCCACACTTTTATGAATGGGCATCACATTGGCCAGCTTCCAGTCATCTGGAACCTCACCAGTGAGCTAAATGATGGAGAGAGACTTCACAAGCTCATCTGCCAGGTCCCTCATCACCCTGGGATGGATCCCATCTGGTCCCATAGATTTATGAACATTCAAGTGGCTCATCAGTTCTGTGACTGCCTCCTCCTGGATAACAGGGGGACCATTCTGTTCCCTGACATCATCTACCAACCCAGGAGGACAGTTGTCCTGAGGACAAGTGTTGCGGTGTGAAGCAATATCCTGTTTCACCTTTCCCAGTCCCTCAGGTGTGCCAAATTCTCCCTTCCCCTCCCCCTGCCCCTTGCTAAGTGCTGTCCATCAAGCTTAACATTCCAGCAAGGGCGTGTGTGATTGGTGAAGTTCAAAAGATGCCCCTCAGCCCTGGAGTCATTGGCCTAGCCAAGTGTCATTTGTCCCCTGAGCCTTCCTCCCTTCCTACCTGATGGGTGGCACACCTACCCCTTCCCCTCCCCCTTTCCCCGGGTTTAAAAGGACACTGAGAGCATGCGGCCAGTATTCTGTTGGAACTGTTACCAAGATTCGGAGATCTGTGACCATGGAATAAAACTCTGGATTAACCCTCTGGCAGAATCCGTCTCCTTTTCCTCTTCACCTCGCCTAAAGCCTTTCCATTAGAGGCAAAAACTGAATTCCTGCTTGCCTGGACTTGTTCCAAGTGCCTAGCTGCAACATACAGCCAGCCAGGGGTGTCTCTGAGGTGAAAACACCACAGTTGCCACCTCTGGTCAAGCAGCAAGGGCCAGAAGAGCCCAGGCACGTTCCACCCGGTAATATTGGGATCATATTCCAATATTTGGCGCCCAACCTTGTGGCTGATTGACTCTGCAGCCCCAAGAAGGAATCTCAGAACCTCGGAAAAGATTTAAGGCAGCTGAGCATCCACTGGAAGAGCTTTGGCTGCATTGCTCTCCAGAGAGACTTTGGGACTGAACCCACAAAAAGCCTAGTGGAACACTCTGCGCCTTTGGAAAGTGCTGCTCCTTTCTGGTGAGGGATTTTCCAGAGGAGAGTAGGGGAGCCCCTCCTGCCCGTGGGGTCCTATTCCGGTGAAGAGAACAGCCTGCCTGACTTTGCTACCTACAGCTTTGATTTTGGTGAGTATTTCTGCTTCTGGGGGGGGGGGGTAGAAGCTCAAAAAACAGTCTCTGCCGTGAGTTCTGCTCTTTTTTGCTCTTGCATATTAGGCTGCACAGCCCCGTGGAGTGGGAGCGATACCCAGTTAGGCATAGCTCACTGCGGCGTGGCTTTGCTACTTTTCTAATTCATGGCACCGGCTCCAAGGAGTGGGAGAGCTCTCCCTGCCCTTCCCCCCGGCTCAGCAGCACAGCGTGCTTGGCTCTCTCGGCGCCCGGCGGGGGGGGCTACTCTCTCTCGGCGCGGCGGGTCCCGATTCCCTGCTGCTGCCAGTGGCATTTTTAAAAGCAGTATAAGCAGCTGCATTGTGAAAGGCTATCATCTGCTCATTATTGCTTCTTAACTGTGGGTTTTTTTTAGAAATCGGTAGCTGATTTGGCTTTGTTTTCGGTCAGCAGGAGTTTGTACTGTGCCTTTTACATCTAAAATGGGCTGGAAGTTAAGCACAGCACAAAAAGGAGTGTATTATAATATTGTTGGAATTTTAGTTAATGCAAATGTAAAGTTCTCTAAAGGAAAATTTAAACAGTTTATAAGGTGGCTTTTTCTGCACTTCCCAAAAACTTCTCCTGAAGAAGTCCACAATATTCAATTTTGGGATAAAGTAGGGCATGAATTGATAACCTTGGGACAGTCTGGGAACACATCTTCAGCTAAATTTGTGTTCTGGAGTTTACAAGTTCGAACAGCCTTGCTCAAACAAAGGGAATTGGAGAAAAAGCCAAATATTAAGCCATGTACCTCTGCTCTCCCTGTTTCTCCCCCTCCCAGCTCTAAACCCTGTACCCCAAAACTTGATATTTTAAAGAGAGCACACTCTGCTCATGCTCTGGGAAGTCGACTCCCTGAGCACTTTAAAATGCCTCAGTTCCTTTGTCCACAAGGACCTGGCCAGACCGCGTGGAACCTTTCCCAAAACCCTGCGTCCCCTGCTCTGAAACCAAGAGCACGTGTTAGCTTTTCAGAGAGCAGTGATGCCCAAAATGGCCCCCAGTCCCTAGGGGGTGAACAAGATAGAGGATGCCACGTGGCACCATCCCATACCTGGTCTCCTTCTTCCCAAGATCCTCTTAAGCATCCCAAAATTCCTTCCCCTTCCCCATCCCCCTCCCCTCCTGCTCCTCGTGACACCTTCCCTCCCCTCCCCTTACCTGCTGTACCCTCAGCTCCGCCCCTCTACTCCTCCCAGGGGGCATCTGCTGATGTGAGGTCACCAGGCATCCCCGCCCCCTGTTCCCACGGTATCCCTGCCCCTTGCCAGCCCCCTGTCTCCGCCCCTGTGGTGGTTTGACAGGAAATGTGTTTTTTGGGATGCTGTGTTTTTGGCCAATGGATATTCAGACTTTAATATTGGCATTTAACCTGGCCATTGGGACATGGACACGCCTCTGAGAACACGGGGTTAAAAGCAGAGCTCTCCCCTGGGAGGCCCTCTTGGGTTTCCGGCGGGAAAGAGTTCGGGTCTCTCCCCCGGCCCAGCTGCTGGCTGGGCAGGGGGAGGGGAAAAGCCATGTGGCCGGGAGAGGTAGGCCTGAGCCCGGGGGTGGAAGGGTGGAAGAGAGAGAGAGAGAGACACCGGGAGCCATCGGGCAGCCCCCCCTGAGAGACACAGAGAGAGAGAGAAAGAGCCTCTGCCTGAGACTGTAACCTTGAAGCTTGATAAACATGGGCCTGTGCCGGCAGCATGGCTGGGACGGAGAAGAGGGGGGGGTTCAGCCGGCCGCTTGTAGGAGCTTTTAACCCCTTTTTGGAGAATGAGAACTTTACAGAACATTGACCTTTCCTAGAAGATAGAGTGGAAGATGAGGAAGAAAATGGGCCAGTGTGAGAGAGGTCTGGGCAAGCGAGAGATAGTAGAAGAATAGAGAAGAATTCTAGTGGGAAGAGATGATGGAGTAGCTTTTGCTGGACTCTTTTTGTATAGCCATGGACAGAACCAAGAGGGTTCAGTGTTGATGCCCCTCGGCCCCAGGGGGTGAAAAATATGGGGGGGAAAGGTGTCCCAAAGGAGAGATTGTGGGGACAGGTGTCCCAAAAGAGAGATGGACAGACCCATGTTCCTTGTGATACAGAGACTGCATTCTAGGGGGAGGCAATGGCCTCAGAACCAAGAGGGTTCAGTGTTGATGCCCCTCGGCCCCAGGGGGTGAAAAAATATGGGGGGGACAGGTGTCCCAAAGGAGAGATTGTGGGGACAGGTGTCCCAAAGGAGAGACTGTGCCTTTTTTTGGATCGGGACAGAGCATCCTTAAAAGACAACCCTAGAAGCAGTTCTGGTCCGTGTTCAGTGGTGAGAGCACTGGACATGAAAAGGAAGAAGTCACGACGGCAGATGTACTCCGGGCGGTGCCACGAGTGACACAGAAACACACGAGGCTTTGACTGTGTTTCCAGGGGAAGCCCATGGCACAAGAAGGACTCCTCTCCTCTTGATGAACTGAGGATTGATTGTCTAAAAGGTGGTGCTGGACCGAGAGTTGGTGATTTGAGGAACAAATGTATTGTGTTGGAAATTTGGTGGGGGGAGGAGGAAATGCATTTGTGAGGTTTTCATTTTCCCTGTGTGTGTGTTCCTTTTTATTTGTAGTTGTAGAGTAGTTAATAAAGTTCTGGTTCTTTTTTCCCTAAGTAGGAGCCTGCTTTGCTTATTCCTGGTCACATCTCACAGCAGAAACCAGGGAGAAGGTATCTTCATGGGGGCACTGGCATTGTGCCAGTGTTAAACCATGACAGCCCCCTGTGCCCATTGTGCCCCCACCCCCTCCTCGGGTTCCCACGGTGGGGACACACCCACTGCATGTCCCCACTGCTGTATCTGTTATCCCAATGCTTCCAATTCAAAGGATAAGGAGCAGGGAACAGCAGACCCAATACAGGGTCCCACTTTGTCATTCGCTCCTGTTTCATATCAGCCTGCAGCACAAGGGGGAGCAGCCCAAACTGCTAATTGGAGCTCTTTTGGACGACAATTGATTAAAGAGGTCTGTAAATCCCACAAGGAGTATGGCCCACACAGTCCATATTTCTGTGGCCTTTTAAATTCTGAACTCAGTATGACTGTAGTAGTCCCACATGATTTAAAACAGCTTTTTTTGTGTCTCATGACCTCTATAGAATTCAAATAATGGGAATTAGCATGGAAACAACTGCTAAATTGTCGTGAACGGCGGAGGAATTGCAACACACCATATGCGTGGATGACAAATCCCAAAGTTTATTGAAAACTCACACATATTTATATTGGTGTTAATGAAGCTTATACATATAGCAAAAAGCTGAGCTCATTATTGGTTAAAGCACACTTGGATCAACCACACCTACTTCTATCTTCTAACAATTATTTTGCTTCTATGTTTGCATTCTTCTAGCTTCTCTACCTAAGATATCTACATTTTCTGGCAAGCGATTTTCTCCCCCGTCTTCCCGTTTCAGAGAAGGTCACTATGACCTTTGTCAGTGATTGGACATTGGTTTCACAATCCCCAGCTTGTTTCCCCTATCCTTATCCATCGGTATCACATCAAAATGTCCTTTCTCAGCTAACCAATTATCCAAAAAGCTCTCTACACTAAATGAAGCTCTCCCAGGCTTGCATGCTGATCCAAACACAGCAAAAGATGCCAATGGCATGCCAATTACCATTGAGCATCTCTCCGGTGAAGGCCAATGGTCTTTACCCTCAATCCAAGCTACTGTAATTCCTGTAGAAACACTTGAGAAAGCCAAAGAAGTAGCTGTAAAAGGCTTTCTTTTCCCTTCAACCTGAGGGTCCATTTGAACCTTATAGTAAGATCAAGCAGCTACCATCAGAGCCTTTTCTGAAATTTGTAGAAAGGTTAACTAGAGCTATTGAAATCCAAGTTAAAAAAGAGAATGCAAGGGAAGAGGTTTTGGAGGAAATGGCATTTATAAATGCAAATTAACAGTGTTGAGCGGCAATTTTGAGCCTTCCTCTTGAACCCCCCCCCTACACTAAAAGATATGCTTCTAGTCTGTAACAGGAAAGTGCCTCTGATGAGTGTTGCTGAAGACACCAGACCAAGGCTGCTGCCAAGACCACCACAGCGTGTCGCCGTTGCCAGCCCTGCGCCCATTCCCTCAGCACAGCAGCACACTGGGCAGCAGCGAAGACCAGCAATGGTTGACCCCACAAAGCCATGCCTGCTTTGCAAAAACCTTGGGCACTGGAGCAGCCAGTGCCCCCTGAAAAAGCAATTTGATGAATTTAGAAATGGCAGGGGAGGAGAACAAGCACTCCCAGGGGGTCAACAACAACAAAAACGCTGAATGGGGAGCGCTGGCCTGCCAGGCGTGCAGACACAAAAAGAGCACACCAAGGCAATGAGGGAAGCAAAATAAACCAAGTGCGCGGTAATATTACTATTTATGTAAGTGAAGCAGATGCTTCAAAGACCATGTCTGCTGATCCACTGGTGAAAATGAAACAAAATATCCTTTGTTATGATTTAGGTGAACCTATGTTAACCACGTCTCCTGTCAATGAGCCTTACAGGTTGCAGCTGACAGAATCACTCCACCTGAAAGACACTGACTGGCATTTTGTCTCCGTCAACCCAGAACAGAAGGGTACTTGGCACCGTATTCGCTGTAAGTACATCGTCATTGGGGACACCAAACACACACCACAAGAGATTGAAATTGCTCCGGGAATGACAACATCAGATCCTGAGCAATTCGTTCTCGGGCTGCACTGTTTCCACCCACCCCTGTTTCTTCCCAAAGGACAAATTGTCGCACAAGCTATCCCTGTGCCGTTTTTGCCTGAAGGCACCGAAAAACAAGGGCCCACAGTCGCCCAGGTCCAAGTTATTGGGAAAGACAACCCAAATTATGGTGTAATGTCAGTGGGGGTGGGGAGTCAAAATGCATTGAGATGCTTGTAGACACGGGTGCAGACTACACAGTGATCCCAGTACAAGACTGGCCAGCACACTGGCCTTTGCAAAACGTTGCCGGTCACGTTCAAGGTGTAGGAGGCATGCAATTGGCGAGACAATCCAAAAGCATCATCCAAATCGAGGGACCAAACGGACAATTTGCAAATATCCGTCCATTTGTGTTAGATTATTCGGAACCATTGTTAGGGAGAGATTTAATGGCCCAGTGGGGTGTCACAATTGATATTCCAGACTCCCCACAGCATTTTTGTACAGCAGCCATTAAACAGCGCCCCACCCAAAAACTGAAGTGGAAAACAGACAAACCAGTTGAGGTGAAACAGTGGCTACTCAGTAAAGAGAAATAAAGGAGCTTGAGGAGCTAGTGGAAGAGCAACTGAAAAAGGGTCACATTGTGGAGACCATGTCCCCGTGGAACTCTCCAGTGTTTATCATCCAAAAGGCTGACAAAAAGAGATGGCGGCTCCTCCACGACCTCTGACAAATTAATAATGTCATTGAAGATATGGGCTCTCCCCAACCTGGTATGCCATCCCCAACAATGCTTCCCCAGGATTGGAAATTGGCTGTTATTGATATAAAAGATTGTTTTTTCCATATTCCCCTACACCCTGACGATGCACCGCATTTCGCATTCTCGGTCCCCACCATCAACATGGAAGCCCCTATGAAAAGGTACCATTGGACAGTTCTTCCTCAAGGCCTTAAGGTCTCACCAGTGATCTGCCAGTGGTATGTCTCTTCCCTGCTTTCCCCAGTGCGTGCAGCTGCAGAAAAGGCCATCATCTATCATTATATGGATGATATCCTTGTGTGTGCCCCCAATGATGATCTACTCACACATGTGCTTGACCTAACGATCCATGCATTGATTGTTGCAGGGTTTGAGCTCCAGGAAAAGAAAATTCAAAAGATGCCACCTTGGAAATATTTGGTTCTAGAAATTGGAAAATAGGACCATTGTTCCTCAAAAACTAGAAATCAATCCAAGGATCAAGACCCTTGCGGATGTCCACAAGTTGTGTGGGTCTTTGAATTGGGTAAGGCCATGGCTTGGTCTGACTAACGAACACCTTGCCCCTCTTTTCAATTTATTGAAAGGGGGAGAGGACCCCGGTGCTACTAGGTCTATTACCCCAGAGGCACGGAAAGCTCTAGAAAAGGTTCAGATTGCAATGTCCACAAGACAGGCCCACCGATGTTGGCCTGACCTGCCATTCAAATTTATCATCTTAGGTAAGTTGCCACACCTCTATGGAATCATTTTCCAGTGGGAGGAAAAACAAACACCTAAGGCAAAGGGCACACCTAAAAAGGGCCAGGACCAGAGGGACCCTCTCTTGATCATAGAATGGGTTTTCCTCAGTCACAAAAGGTCCAAGAGAATGACAAAGCCTCAGGAGCTGGTAGCAGAACTGATCTGGAAAGCAAGGACCTGGATCAGGGAGTTAGCAGGATGTGACTTTGAGTGCATTCACATTCCCATTGAGTTAAAATCGGGTCAAAATACTATGCAAATATTGGAACAATTGTTTCGAGAAAATGAAGTGTTGCAGTTTGCTCTGGATTCCTACTCAGGACAAATTTCTGTCCAGCGGACTGCCCACAAAATGTTCAAAAAAATGTTCAATTTACTCTGAAATAAGAAGTGCTCATAGTCGGAGACCTTTAAAAAAGGCTCTGACCATCTTTACAGATGCGTCTGGGAGTTCCCACAAGTCCATTATGACTTGGAAGGATCCTCAAACCCAGCAATGGGAGACGGACATTGCTGAGGTGGAAGGTTCGCCTCAGGTTGCTGAATTGGCTGCAGTTGTTAGGGCTTTTGAAAGGTTCTCAGAACCATTCAATCTGATTACAGATTCTGCATATGTGGCAGGAGTAGTATCCAGGGCAGATCAAGCAATACTGCAAGAAGTGTCTAACATCGCACTTTTCGAATTGCTCTCAAAACTTGTAAAGTTAGTCACTCGCTGGGAGCAACCATTTTATGTGATGCACGTCAGGTCACACACCGACTTGCCAGGGTTTATCGCTGAAGGCAACAGAAGGGCAGATGTTCTTGCTGCACCTGCAGTGATGGCCACTCTCCCAAATGTTTTTGAACAGGTAAAAATCAGCCACCAGCTTTTCCACCAAAATGCACCTGGCCTAGTTCGTCACTTTCACATCACTTGAGAACAGGCCAAAGCGATGGTGGACACATGCCCAAATTGCCAACAACATGCACTCCCTACAGTGAGTACAGGAGCAAACCCTAGGGGGTTGAACAGTTGTGAACTGTGGCAAACAGATGTTACACACATACAGTCATTTGGACGGCAGAAATACGTTCATGTTAGTGTAGATCCCTTTTCTGGAGCAGTCTATGCTTCTGCCCACACAGGAGAGTCATCTAATGATGCCATTAAGCACCTCTTACAGGCTTTTTCTTTCATGGGCATCCCCAAGGAGTTGAAAACTGATAATGGACCTGCCTACAAATCCAAGGAATTCAGGAGCTTCCTGCAGCAATGGGGAGTAGAGCACAAAACTGGCATCCCCTACTCCCCTACAGGTCAAGCCATAGTAGAAAGGACTCACCGTGATATTAAGAGTCCTGGACCAGCAACAACAGGTTCTGAAGGTGGAACCTCCACACATCCGGTTGTCCAGGGTGCTGTTCACAATCAATTTTCTGAATTGTTCCTTTGACAGCCTGAACCCGCCCATCCTACACCACTTTGGGGGAGCAGTCATATGGTGATGAAAGAAAAGCCTCCAGTCTTAGTAAAGGACCCTGAGACTTGGAAGGCGGTGGGACCTTGCCTCGGTCAGCCTCTCCAGCCACGAGGGAGGGGGGGAAGATGAAAGAGGGTGTTATAGGTAATCAATGAGAAAGTCAAATTAATAATAATAATAATAAGGAAAGATTTTATTTTCATGACCGAAAATACGGTCCTCAATAGCCACAGTCAAAGAGACAGTGTCGAGCCCGGGACTGGCACTGGATGGACCTCTATTGCATCGGACCCCGTCTGTTCACAAATGCTGTCTCCAGTGGGGCTGTTTTATACAGTTTTTTCTGCCTGAGGCAGAGGTGCCCCTATTCCTTTTGTTACCTCATATATGCATGAAATTTCTTTTCTCTGTACAGGGCTGTACAATGCTATTTCTTGGGAGGTGGCGGGTGTTGATCGTGTTATGGGAAATCTGGTATTCAGATGTATGTTCCTGACGACTCCCGGTTATCTTGATTGAAGATACTTATCAAGTGTTGATTGCTCTTGGGTGTTCCTGAATGGTCCTGGGAAAATCCCATCTTCTTACCGGCCATGTAGTTTTGCTTGCTAATGAGGCTTTCTTTCCTTGTTGTCATCGGGAGTTTTGCAACTTCTGTGAGGTAATCTGTCTCCGGACTGTCTGTGATCTTAGGCTTTTTGGATTTCTGTTACATATACAATTTTATTTTATACATATTTCATCTAAGCATGAATTATCTCATATCACATATTGCAATCCCTCCCCTTCTATATAAACACATTAATTCATGCTTAATGCTGCAATTTTATATTTTTCTACTATCTATAATTTTTACTAAAACTACCCTTAACTTCTAAGACCTGTCTGTTCGATATTTCATATAAGGAGAAAAAGGACCTGCTTACACCTCTTCAGATTCCTTATTTCCGTCCCATTCCCCTTGCGGCACTTCTTGATATATTCTGTAAATGACTCCATCACTTTTTGTTTTTCAAATTTAGCCAGGACTTCTGCTGCTCTACTCTCTTGTTCTCCCTCTTCCAGATTCATTATTTTGGATACTTTATTATTTTTGGAAGCACACTCAGGTTCTATAGGCATGGCTGCTATCTGCATGCCCTGTACTACGGAGTGTATTAGCCTAATAAAACATGGTATTAGACAAGGTAGGAATATAACCCCTGCTACTGAACACATGATAAAGAACACCTTTTTTTTCCACCAGGCTCCTTCAAATAATTGATCCCACCAGGATACCTGTAGGATAGAATTCCACTTCTGGACTGGAACATGAGCCACCTTCTTGATTTCTGCCACAAGTCCCCTGAAAGTTTCCCCATAGTCATCAATTTCTATACAACATTGAGACTCATTGAACTTCCCACAGACTCCCCCTTCCTTGGCTAACAAATAATCTAAAGCTATTCTGTTTTGGTATACAAAAGCCCGCATTTGGGAATGTTGACTGCTCAATAGTTCAAGGGCCTCCGAGGTGTGATTTGATACTATTTCAACTACTGCTTGCAACCTTATCAATCTGTTCAACAGATAAATTGGGGTCCTATATCCCTAGCTTCTGTCCTGGGTCCATGTAGCAGGGCCATAATATTCTATTATTCTTTCTGCAGGCCACTCCTCTTCTCCCCATGTTTGGCTGCCGCCTACCACAGGGAGTTTCTTTTTTAAACTTCTCTTTTCCCTATTTAAAGTTTAGTACAGACGAGCCCCCAATAAGCTGGTCTTGGTTATAGGGAGGGTAAAGAAAACCGGTCGAATAATTCCTAATGTGCAGGACTCTTTCCAATTTTGGGGGAGTTTGCTATATGCCCTCTTTTCACAAAGTCAATATATTCCATTAGGGGCTTTCCACCTGATTCTTGTATTTTCTGGTTCTTTCCAGTAACCCCTTAGTTCTTCCAAGGATTGGTAAGGATTAGCTCCGGAGCTTTTAATCCAACAAAGTCCAATTTTATCATTCCCTTCACAATTTGTTCCTTTCTCGCGACTCCAATATCTGGCAGGAGGTTCTGGTTGCCAGACCCTGCTTTTACTGCTTGAATTTACCACAAGAGTGGATATACATGGGGTATATCCGACCACTTTGGTATATTCTTTTCCTTCTCGACTGATACAGATAGTTCCAATTACCCTTTGATCTAACACCCATCCCTCAGGTCTCAGTACTGTTCTGGAGACCTAAGTATTATCCCATTTCAAAAGCTGCTCCGGAGTTAAGCTTTCACCTTTACTAGTCCACTTTTCGGCTGATTTTAGTCCCCCACAAATCTAGTAGTTAGTTAGTCCCAGCTCAGTGGCAATCTCTTGAATTAGATTGATAAACAGATTTCGGTTTGGGGCAGGCAATCCCTAGTCGGTATACTGGCTCTCTAGTTGATTGTACTGTTCACTTAGGATTTTTAGTCTTTCTTGTTCTACCCTTTTTTCCTCATTTCCGACTCCTGTATCTTCGATTCCTGAGCTACTTGTTGCATTTTACTTTAGGGATCTATCCCTTCCTTGTTCTTTGAGAAACAGAAAGTCTTATCATACTGTAAACAGACCCTGTCATCATTTGCCTCAAGGAGGTCCAGGATGACAGGCTCATTACCAAGGGTGAGCTTGTTTTCATATTTCGAATTCTTCCCGACCCAATATGTCTTTCCATCCATTACACACATTTCCAGTCGAGCACTATCATAACACAGTTGGTTGATTTGGAAATAAGCCACAACAATTGATTTCATTTTCCCCCCGACCCATACTGTCCGGTTATATTGATTACAGGTAGGAACCGATATTTGTCCCACATCCCTCTTATACATTTTATGCTTGGATGTTTCTGACTGCCTGTCTTTAAGTCTCGCTTTTAGATCAAAACACACTGTTTTTCCATCCAATTTGCATGATTTAAATTGGGTGCCATTTAGAGTACAGTACCTGCTTTGCCTTTATTATGGCAGTCCTCCGGGGCTGAGTATGCTGAGATCCCCGCCTTTCCTTGTCCCTCTGGTACAACCTGAGTGCATTGCCCACACTCGTCAACAGAGCTCTACCCTCCCATGTGGAACGGGATTTCAGTGTGCAGACTAGTTGTCCTGCACATGAATAGGCCCAGGCCCATCAGGATTCCCCATAGGTGTACTCCCCTGCCTTTGCCTGCGCCCCCTGGGTTGCCACCAGCAGCGAGGAAGACCATCTTCTTGGCAGCAAGAGTATTCTTCCGGGGTCCTATTCCCGGACCGAGCCGCATACCGTCTCTTAAAGGAGCCCCACCTCGATAATTTGACTGCATCTGCGCTGCAGGGTACTTTGTTCAACTTCTGGCAGTCGATTTCTAAGATTTCATCCTTAGACCAATTTTCCCCTTATTCCGTTTTTATACACGTAATACCAATCTTGGGAGTCCAATTCTAGTATACCCAAATTAGTAGCAAGAATTAAGATATGGTTAGTCAGATTTAGTTCTTCCTCAAGACACTTGGTACACAAACTCTTAGGCCAATATCCCCTTCTACAATGTATAACATAGACCTCAAGACAGTATTCGCATTTAAAATACACAAATGGATGACATTCGCAACCAGGCGGTATAACTCATCCAATCTATATCGGTCATTTACTTGGTCGACATAATTTTACCCTTAAGTCCCCAGGAGAAGAGATGATCTACTCAGGAGTGTCTTCCCAATGTTCGATCTTTTTCACTCAAGACGCGTGTGTCCAGCCTTTCTACGCCGTTCGAATGGCTGTGTCTGTTGTTAGAAGGACAAGAAAAGGGCCTTCCCAGTGAGGGGAGAGGGGGATTCCCTCCAAGCTTTTATAAGCACTTTGTCTCCCAGTTGTATTTTGTGTATAGCAAACTCTAGAGGGGCACTCTGCATTACTATCCCCTGCGTTTGCAGTTCTTGTAGATTCTTATTTATAGCTATTAAGTAGGGTTGAATCTGACTGTCCTTTAACCTAGGGTGTCCTACCGGCATACCATGTTCATAAGGCATTCCATATAGCATTTCAAAGGGTGACAGCCCTGTCTCAGAGTGCGGCATGGTCCTGATGTTTAGTAAGGCTAGAGGGAGGCACTTTAGCCAGGACATCCAAGTTTCTAATATTAATTTTGATAACTGTGCTTTTAACATCTGATTCATCCTTTCAACCTGTCTCGAGCTCTGGGGATGCCACGGAGTGTGGTATTCCCATCAGATGCCTAAGGCTTCCGCTAATTGCTTAATGATTTTTGAGGTAAAATGTGTTCCCTGATCTGAATCTATGTAATTCACTACCCCATATCGGGGTACAATTTCTTCTAGAAGGACTTTTGACACTGTCTGAGCTGTAGCCCTAGAGCTCAGGAATGCCTCCACCCAATGGGTTAGTTTATTGACTACTACCAATAAGAATTTATACCTCCCAACTTTAGGTAATTCTGTGAAATCTACCTGAATTCTTTCAAAGGGACAGTATGCTATAGGGCGGCTTCCCAATATTGCCTGTCGTGCCCTGGCTCGGTTGACTTTCTGGCAGATCAGGCACCTTTGTACCTCCTGTTTAGCCAATTAATAAATTGTCTTACACCTGAAAAATTTCAAAAATTGCTCCGCAAGTGCCTGGGCCCCCCAATGTGTTTGTTGATGGAACCTCCTTAGGATTTTTTGGGTATAGTCTTTAGACAGTAGGTCCCTCCCATCTGGTAATTTCCACTTACCTTCTTCTAATTTTCCTCCAATTTTCTCGCATCCTTCGATCTCTTTCTGGGAAGGGTGTGGAGGATATTCTGGGGCCTCATTTTCCTCGACCTCCAGGGTACTTACCTTCAGTAAAGCTGCATTCTTAGCCTTCTTATCTGCCAAATTATTACCTCGAATTCTAAACTGTATGCCTGCTTCATGTCCTTTCTCGTGTACAATTGAAATTTCTTGTGGCTCCCTGACAGCTTCCAAGATCTGTTTTATTAGTTCCCTGTGTACCAGTCCCCGTCCTTGAGTATTGATTAGCCCTCTTTCTTCGCAAATTTTTCCAAACATGTGAACTACCCCAAATGCATACTTTGAATCCATAAAGATTGTCCCTTTCCTCCCTTTTAATCTCTTCAAGGCTCGTAATACTGCGTACAGTTTGCACGCTTGAGCTGACCATCTGGCATTCAGAGGACCTGATTCTATTACTTCTCCTGACCTACCATCCACAATCGCATATCCTGATTTTCTTTTCCCTTCTATTACTCTTGCTGACCCGTCCACAAACCATTTTTCTCCCTCTTCCAATTCCTCCTCCTCTAAATCCCATCTTATTTTGGTCTGTAGTTCCACCACTTCTGCACAGTCATGAATGGGCTTTTCCGAGGCCTCCCCGAACAAAAATTGGGCTGGATTTTGTGCCGTAGTTGTCCATAATTCTAAATTAGGTGAATGAATTAATATGGCTTCATACTTCAAGAGCCTAGTGTCTGTAAGCCATTTGTCTGCCTTTTGTTGCAGTATACTTCGTACATTATGGGGAGTGTAAACTGTCAATGGAGCCCCAAAGGTTGCTTTCTTGACTTCTTCTACTAATAATGCCACTGACACAATTGCTTGTAAACAAGTGGGCCACCCCCTGCTTACAGGGTCCAGAACCTTTGATACGTACCCAACTGGTTTCTTGACCCTGGCCCAATCCTCTGTTAATACTCCATGAGCAGTATGACTGCTGACATCCACGAACTGGGATGGTTTTTTTACATCGGGGACGCTCAATACTGGTGCTGCCATAAGTGTTTCCTTTAAGTCCTTAAATCCTTCTTCATCTTGTTCCATCAATTTTAGCTAGTCAGTGGTGAGTTTTTCATACAGGAATTTCACCTTTTCGCTATATCCCTCGATCCACTGCCTGCAATAGCCTAGAAGTCCCAGTAGCTGTCTTACCTCTCTTTTTGTCTGTGGGGGAGGTAAGGCAACGATCCCTGCTGCCCTTTCAGGATCTAACTTCTTTTTCCCCTTTGTCAGCCAATGTCCTAAATATTTGACCTCGGGCTCCGTAAACTGAAACTTTTAGCATTTTATCCCCCAAGAAATTTATTAACGCTATGGTGCTTGCCCTTACGTCCTTAAGTCCAAACACTTTTTCCCAAGTATATGCCTCCTGTCCTATTTAAACAATAAATGCCTCTTTCAGAAGAATGAAGCTGCCATGGACTTGCTTTCTCCTCCCCAAATCCCATTCCATTATGGACCTCACTCAGGGTGCTGACCCACTGTAATGGTTTTGATTCGCCAATTTGAAATTTCTTGGCCAATGCACCAATGAGTGTGGTGGGTTCAGTGCTGGCCAATCACCAGCGAACTCACTAGGATGCACTCACCCATTTCCTGCTGTGAGGTAGGACCAGGAGAAAGGCAAAGCAGGTTCAAAACTTTAAAGGGGTATAAAGAAAAGTTTATTAACAGTAACTAAAAGAAAGAATAATAAGATTCAGAACAAACCCTTCAGAACACTTGTCCTCCCCCCACAACCTTTTCTTTCCCAATGACAATGTAAAGAAACAAAACCTAAAATTTCAGTCTGTTTACCACCTCTAGAATAGTCTTTCTTTAGTTCACTTAAGGATAGAAGTCCCTCTTGTTAATGTTATGGAGAGTTCTCCACAAGAAAACAGTTCTCTTGTGTCTCTCTTCACAAATAGCAGCCACCCGGGGAAATCTGCAATTGTGAAATCCCTCCCATTTTCCTCAAGCTTTTCCCACAGCTGTGTTTATGGGCCATGTCAACTTATCGGGTACTGTTTTAAAGATGAGCTGTTCAAAGGCAAAGGTTCTCATTATCTATCTCTAAAATCATCTTCATCTCTGGGAACAGAGGTCTTCTTTCCCTGGGGGCACAGGATTTTCATCACTCTTCTCTCTCTGTTCAAACTTCTCATAGATTGCAAGTACTGTAACATCTGCTTACTTTGGCATGGAGGCCTTTGCTCAATATCAATTTGAATTGTTCATCTCCCCATGCTTTCATGTGTTACAGGGAAAGAGTCTGATGTATCAATTACATCTTTCTCCAGAGCTTTACAAGAGGATTTCAGCCCCAAGATTAAGGAATCTCCTCATCCTTCCCATCTGGGACTTGACTTCTCCTTCACTGACCTCGGTGTCTTCATGTTGCTTCTCTATGTTGCCTCCATTTTGTTCTTTTCTCTCACTTGAGGGAGGACTGAAACACTGAAAGAGTTAACATCTTGCCTGGGGCCAGCAGATGGTCACCTGACCCTGGCCAGGATCGGTAGCTTGTGGAGGGAACTGCGGCTGGGGCTGTGTCAGGATCGGCTGCATGGCTGGTCTTTGGTTTTTGCTGCATTCAATTCCAGCTGCAGGGCTGCCTCTGGTCTCAGCCGCATGATCTTGTGCAGTGGCCGCGCTGGGGGAGGGGACCTGGCAGCAAGATGTTAACAGCTTCGGCCCAGCCCTGCCTCGGCCAGGGCCCTGCAGCCTCCCCGCCCCCTGCATGGCAGCTGCTGGGGCCTGGCCTGGCCAGGACGTGGCCTGGTGGGTTCCCTGGAAAGGGTCTCAGCCTCATGGCAGAGCCTGCCCGGCCCAGCCCAGCTGAGACAAAGGCTGGGCCAGGCCTTGTTAACTGTTCCCAGGCCGGAAGGAAAAGAGAAAGTTCCCAGGTTTCTTTTGTCTTTAACATGTGTTTTTCACAGAGGCATGTACAGCTTTCCAGTGGCTGGAAGCTTTGCATCACTTCTGTAAATGTCTCCCATGCAAAACCACCACACCCACCATTTAGGTTTGTTATAAATGATCAATCGAAAGCCAAATTATAACAAATGTGAAAAGATTTCTTTATCTTTTTCCGTGACCAAAATGTGGTCCTCAAAACCACCACAGCCAAAGAGACAGCGTCAAGCCGTCAAGCCCAAGCCATCAAGCCCAGGATCAGCGCTGGGTGAACCTGGAGGATCGGACCTCTATCGCATCGAATTCCCCCCCCCCCCCCCCCCCCCCCCCGTTCACGAGAGTTGAAGCCAGCTTGATCAAATCCGCGGAAGTCATATTCACATGTATCTTCCTGGCAACTTTGGCTATCTTGATTGATGTTATCCGCAGGACAATGATTGCTCTTAGGTGGTTTCCGATGACTCAAGATACCGGCCATCATCGCCTTGGGTGCGTCTATTTTTGGGCCAAAGTGCTGATCATTATCTAGCCATCTCCAGGAATTTTGGAGTTTGAATAGACATCTGCCTCTCGGGCTGCTTGTGGTCAGAGACTCGTTTGGATTTCACAATCTTTATAAAATACATTCTTTAATAGCATGAATTATTTCTAACATATATTACATATATTACAGGTTCTACTGGGCTGGCCACCCATGGCCAGCCTTCAGATCCTCCTGACCCTCTGCAGACCCAACAATTGCTAAGGTTAAAGTTTTTTGATATTTCTTCTCCTAAAACTAAAATACGATTTTCCCACCTCTGGACCAAACCTTGCTGACTATATAAAGATACAATTATTAAGAAAAACATTTTAATGGTGTAATCTGATTTCCTAATCTAATTCTCACATTGTGTTCTGCACCACCTGTGGCAAGTGAAGGCACAGAAACAACATAAAGAAAACAATGACACCAAGTAGTAGCCCCCCAGTGACCGGAGATCCGAAAGGAGAGATGCCCATACAGACTATTTCAACAGACTACCTGTGGGTAGGAACATGGGGCTTCCCCCGATGTTGACGCACTGGCTACTGCTCCAGTCCACTTCTGTAGAGTGTCAGTCATGGGCTCCCATCCTTCTCCTCCAGCTGAGATGTCCAAATCTCCAGGGCCTCAGAGACCCTGCCTGGAATGTGATGGGTCCACCCATCTTCAGCTGTCTTGACAGCTGTTTCTGTGGTCAGTAACACTTGGAAAAGTCCACGCCACTTTGCCACCAGTGGTGCTTCTTTCCACTTCTTAACAAGCAAAGTCCAAAGGCAGTGTCTGTGTCCACTGAGCTTCCTGTTGAAGAGATTTCACAAGAGACAGTATCCTGGCCACATATTGTTTTAAATATACATCACTTATTTCCACCACCACCCCCAACAGGTTGAGAATTACAAGGGTAAGGAATTCCAAACATCAATTCAAAGGGAGATAATTGACTATTACCTCTGGATCTTGCCCTTATTCTTGCCAAAGCCAGTGGCAAAAGCCATACCCATGGCATCTTAGTTCCTATCACCAGTTTCAAAGGGTGTTTCTTTATTTCTCCATTGATTCTTTCTACCCGGCCTGAGCTCTGGGGGTGCCAGGGGGTATGGAGGTGCCATCATATTCCTAAAGCAGTCATAACCCCTTGAAGGATTTTTCCTTTAAAATGAGTTCCCCTATCTGAGTCTATTGCTTCCACAATCCCATATCTTGGAATTATTTGTTCCAAAAATACCTTAATAACTGATCCTATAGTTGCTGAAGCAGTTGGAAATGCTTCTGGCCACCCTGTTAGCTGACATGCTATTACCAGATGCCACTTGGGGCATTTCAGTAAAATCCACCTGGCATCTTTGAAAGGGACGTACAACTCAAGACCTCCCTCCCCTGGCAATTTTCTTTGTAACCCTGTTATTTGTTTTAGCATAAATCAAGCAACCTTCAATAGCTTGTTTTTCCAGAGTAAAAAGGCCCACAGCAGTGTACATTTTGAGGAAGACTTCTGCGAATCCTTCAGAGGCCAAATTATTTCTCCCTTCATGGAGTTGTTTTAATATTTGTACAGCCAGAGCTTTTAGTATCCGCTGTTTACCATCCCTTGTAAACCAATTATCCCCTCTTTCCTCTGATTCACTATTTTTAATTATCTCAAGTTCTTCTAGTGGAAAAGAGTTCATCTGGCAGCGATGGGACTACTGGGAGTGAGGGGAGGATCTTAAAGATTTCTGGAAACAGTACAGCTTTCTGAGTCTCTTCATCATCCAGTCGGTTACCTATTGCTTCCTCTGAGTACCCTGCCTGGTGTCCCCTAACAGGTATTGTTGCCATCCCTTTTGGTAAAATCACCACCTCCAATAGGTGAGAAATTAGGCTGAGTTAACCTTTTTGCCCTGCAGGTTAATAAGCCTCTTTCTTCTTATAATTTCCCAAATGCATGTATCACCCCATAAGCATTTTTAGAATCAGCAAAAATATTCACTATCTTGTCCCGATACAATTCACAGCCTCCTACAAGAGCATACAGCTCTGCTGTCTGAGCTGACCCTGTAACTCGCTTCCCTTCTACCACCCTTGAAGATCCATCAATAAACACATTTTCTCCCTCAGGCCAGGGAGTGTCGTGTAAATCTTCCCTAGCCCAGGTTTGGAGATCTATCACTTGAATGCAGTCATGGATTATCGATGATGGAGAGAGATGGGGACAACTGACTGGTGATCAGAATGCGAATTTACTGTAGACTACATATGCTTATATACCATCTTAGGAAGGCTAGTAATTTTTTACTACAATGATTGGGTTAATCGTCACACAAACTTATACATTTTTGCAACGTCTCTTCTACTTGCAGAAATTGATTCAATCTTCTTCCCTGTCCCAGTTTGATCTAATTTTCTTGCAATCTTCAAAGCTCTGTTTGTTCTTGCCAAGGCATCCTGATTATCAAATCTTTTATGATCATCAGGTCCAAAGTACAACAATGGGTTTCTTCCTGGCCCCCTTCTTCGGGGCTGTTTAGACAGGAGGCTGGGTTAAACCCTTCCTGGTTCCTCAATTCTAAGTCCTCCTGCTCCATTAAACAAGATTCATACTGTAATAACCAAACACTGGTCATTCACTTAGAGGTTCTTTCGGTTAACAAACCTTTAATTTGATGCAAAGCTTTAACAATCAGATATCCTCCCACTGTCAGTTTTTGGGCCTCAGTTACCATCAAATTTGTGGCTGAACAGTTCTGCAGACAATGAGGCCAGCCTCTGGCCACTGGGTCTAACAGCTTAGAAAAATAAGCAACAGGTTGCTGCGTTTCTCCATGCTCTTGTACCAAAATTCCTTTATCATGGCCCTGTTTAACATCCACATATAACTGAAATTCCTTTTCTAAGTTTGGAAGAGCTAAGACTGGTGCATTAACCAATTTGTCTTTCAATTTTTTAAAGCTTTGCTCTCCTTCTGGTGTCCATGCCACAACATTAAGACTGTTTTGGGTTAAAAAGTCATATAAAGGTCTAGCTAAAACAGAAAAATCTTCAATTCATGCTCTGCAGTACCACACCAACTCTGAAAAACTGTCATAACTCTTTTTTTGGTCTGTGGTAATGGTACCTGTTAAATTCCTTGTATTCTTTCTGAATCCATACACCGTAGACCTCCAGTCAAAACATGTCCCAAACATTTAATTTTTTTTCTACCAACTGCACTTTCTTTTCAAACACTTTAAGTCCCTTTTTAGCAAGAAAATTAGGCAGCTTCACAGTAACCTCTTCAACCACATTTTCCTGTTCCCCTGATAAAGTAAAATCATCCACATACTGCAACAACCTGACTCCTGAGGGTGGAGTAAACTCTCTTAGTATTTTCTGCAAGGCTTGCCCAAACAAAACCGGTGACTCTGTAAATCCCTGCAGGAGGACTGTCCATGTCAATTGTCGTTTTACCATTTCCCCTCCTTCCTCCTGTTCCCACTCAAAGGCAAAATACTGTTTACTGTCCTCTGTAATCGGACACCCCCAGAAAGCATCCTTCAAATCCAGTACTGAATAATACTGATGTGAAGAAGGGATCTGATTCAGGATGGTATAGGGATCCAGAACTGTCCGATGCCTTGGTTTGACAATTTCATTTATTATTCTTAAATCCTGCACCATTCTATAGGTTCCATCTGTTTTCTTAACTGTCAGGACAGGAGTGTTATAGGGAGACATACACGGCTCCAAAAGACCTGCTTTAGCAGGGACTCAATGACAGTCTGTAACCTCTTCTTTCCCTCCCTTGAAATAGGGTATTGCTTTTTAGACACCACTTGTCCTGGTTGCTTCAAAATAATTTGGAGAGTGTCTATGTCTAATTTTCCATATTCCCCTGGGGCTGCCCACACTCCTCAGACATTTCACACAAAGTTACCACAGTGATAGCCTCTGTATCATTTTTCACAATACTAATTTGAATTCTCACTTTAGCCATCAAATCCCTTCCCAGTAAATTACAATCACAATTAAGAGCAAACAGAAATTCTTGCATTTTAAACCTATTCCTCAGATCTACTAATAGTGGTTGAATAAAATGCACTCACTCATCCCTTCCACTCACCCCTTGAATAATCAAAGATCTTTTTGACAATTTTCCCCTGCTAGGGATAAAATTCAAAGTGGCTTGAGAGGCCCCTGTGTCTATCAGGAAACACACTGCCTCTCAATCCTGACCCACCTTAAAAGTTAGCAAGGGCTCCAGTGAGGTGGGTCCCTGGTATAATGGGAGCCCCTGACGCCCTTAGCAATCCATTTCCATTATCCTCTGGACTTCCTCCTCTTGAGGATCCAGCTGTTTCTGCAGAAATTCCCACTTCCAGTGTCCCTCTGCCCTGCTGATAGCACACTGATTCTTTCCCAGTTGCTGTTTGGGTTGGATCTTTGGGTTGGATCTCCCCTGATGAGGAGGGAATGCTTCTGTCACTTCTTGTGGCTGACCCTGTCCTTTCTATCCCGGGGGAACCCTTGGATCCTGCAGTTTATCCCTCTGGGGCTGCAAAAACTCTGCCATCACCTTTGCCTTTGCCTTTTCCTAATCCCTTCTTACATAGTCTAGCTGTATCTTTCTATCTTTCTAACCAGTTCATCCAGGGACTTATTCTGCCCTTCCTCTAGTTCCCCTGACTACTGCCTGTGGGTACTCATTCTCCCACAGCTCAAAGTCATTTGTTTCTCCAGTGAACCAAAAAAAATCCTTAAAAGAAAATCCTAATCCTTCTACATACATTTTGCATTTCTCAGATATTCCTTCCTTGTGCTCACCCTCTTCACCACACACCGTATATAAGTCGGTCTCTATCCTTCTCCAGTGTCCAGATGGCTCCCCCCCGCTACCCCCCCATTGCTCCACAGGCAGCCAGGGTGCCACAGCTTCATGGGGGCCAGGGTGCTCCTACCGCCCGGCACTGAGCCTTGGCTGCCCCTCAGCCCCCACAGGCCCCCAGCCCATGCTCCCGGTTCCACACCTCCATGCCTGGTTCTGCTGCTCCTTGCCTCAACCATATCTCTCCACACTCCCCTTCAACCAATTTTTTCCCAACATACCAACACCATCTCTCCATCCCCTGTTTTCAAGACCCCTTCTCAACTCCCCTTATTACCTTTCCTGGCATGGATTGTCAAGACCCCTTCTCAACTTTCTCTTATTGCCCTCTTTGGGCATCTATGTCCTTAATTACCTCTGGGAGGATGTGTAAACTAACTCAACATTCTTCCAAGGGATTCTTCTGAGATATTTTGGGATCGTCATCCCTTTTGCCAGGGACCCTTCCCAGATTTACCTTTGCTACCCTCCATGGGTGCCCTCCCAGGTTTGCTCCCCAAAGATCCCATTTTACTCAACGGTGAGATTTTCAGGGTTCCTTTCCTGCAGACTCTTTACGGACCCCCCTGGTCTGCCACTCGTCTGTCTCCTGGACAGTCTCAGGAACCCAATCAATCGCGCAGTGCTGTCTGCCACCAAGGGGAGTTGATCACTGAAACTGGGTGAGGCGCGCCTTCAGTTCTGCTCACTGCCCGCCACCCCGGATGGTGGAAATATCCCAGAAAAGAACTCCTAAATTGTTCAGGAAAATTAATCCACAAACATCAGAGGTTTATGTCCAAAGAGGAGACAGAGGAGTCCTGTAACTTTATTCAAATAAAGGGAGAGGTCATAGGCATTCCCTATGGGATCACTGAAGTTGTTGGAGGATGCAGCCTCCTTTTTATCCTAATTTCCTGGTCTCTTTCCCCATTGGCTGAGGTACTTGAGAGGTACAGACTTTCCAAACTGCCTAATACAGACCCCCTTCTGCTTTGTGTATGTCCCCCACTTTTTTTTCTTCTTTGCGTCTCTGTTCTTTTTCTCTAAATGATGCCTGAATGATAGGCTGGAAATAAAACCCCATAGACCTGTGTCTATAGAGCAGGTATTTGTTTATTGCAGTGTTGGAGGTGAGGGCGATTTCTCCTCCTAACTCACCCACCCTTGTCAAGTGCTGTGGCATATTTATACAGTAAGTATTGCTTAGTGTTACTATGTCACTATAACATCATCATATACATGCCGGAACTAATTTACATAGTATGATCTCATGGTTATTAGCTAATTCTTTTTGTGATAAATGGCTACTCACTTTTCATAACTTTAGAAAGGTTTATTAAACCTTATCAAAAAATACAACAGAAGACTGAATAGCGAAAATGTTATGGCGCCGGGAGCAAAGGATTTTCCCTACCGTGTGCTTGCCCACACAATGGAGGTTTTGCCTTTTTAACACTTTAACCCCTGCCAAAGTTCTGTCCATCGACCCCTTCTTTGCTGTCCAGTGGTGAAGAGCACTTCCTCAAATCCTGATTAGAGGTCAGCTGTTGCCATAGTGACAAGCCAACCCTCCCAAACATCCCAACCCTGGCTGTCTCTTGATAACAATGCAAGGGACTAAAACATAACTCTAAATCTATAAAACTTTTCTTAACCTATATACATGATATTTGTCTGCTAATTGTGAGAGTCAATCATTGCATTACTCATCTATCACATTTTGCACTATGCTTGTGCCTCCCCAGTTCGGACGTCGTTGGGGGTCTTTGATGAAGGCTTCCAAGGTCTTCTTCGCATTTGAACTTTTCAACTTTTTCTTCGGAGTATGCGCAGTTACATTGTTTCTTGGTCCATCTGGTCCTAACTGGTCTAAATTCTTTATTTTGTGGCTACTTTGCTTTACATTTGCCAATTTCTCATTAGTACTGTACTTATCTATCTCTGAAGCTGTCCACCTGGAGAGTTTTTTTCTTCTTTTTGGTCTATTCAGCATTAAGCAGCTAGTTAACCATATACTAGCCATTACATTGTATAGAAAGTTATTTATATCAAATTATATAGGTATAAAAAGCTATGATTCAGGTTATATAAATATAGAAAGTTATGATTTAGGTTATATTGATATCAGGTTATATTGCTATCTTATAACTCAAGCTATATAAACACCTTCTAACTTTGACCTAAGTTATATAAGCATCATAAGTCTAGGGATTCAGCACAGGCTTGAGTGAATAACAGTATGTGCCAATTAGTGGAATTGCTCTGAAATTTATGGTTCCCCCGGATTGGTTATTTCACCTATCAGTATCTGCGTTTATCTACCAACAGGCCCACAGTTTGTTTGTGAAGAAGACACCTTCTCATTCTTTCAGCAGATATAAGTGTAAAAATAACAGTTTACTAACAGGCAAAAAATAATAGTACATAATCACTAGATATACAAAATTTCTAAATCTCATTAACTCCCTGGGAACAAAGAGAAACAAAATGGCGGAGTACCCTCCACAAGATTGCGGCCCCCACAGCTGACTACATGGCTCAAAAGAGAAAGGTAAAATGGCAGACAAACCCTCCCCCCAAGATGGCTCCCCCCACAGGCAACCACATGGTCTGGGAGACAAAAGGGAAATGGCGGACAAACCCTCCTAGGAAAGGTAGGTGCTTATGGAGCAGTTCTAGTAGCAGATAAGAACTGCTGGTGTGTGTGAGGTCAGTGCTGCCGCTTGCTGTCTCCTCTTGCCACCCACTGGACTCTTCAAGTGTTGGTGCTGCTGCCTTGCGTCCCTGCTCAAATGGAGGTGGGGAAAACCTGAGCACCAGTAAGTGGTCGCTCAAGCCAGGACCGGCTCAGTCTTTGCACTGCCAACAGGTGTTGTAAAATTCACTTTGAAACAGTTTCTGATTGCGAAATTCAGCTTCTCAAGTTGCTACTGTTGCGAGCCACTCCGGGTAGGAGTGTCCGTCCACGCTGCCTCAGCTGTCCCAGCAAGAGGGAAAGGGAAAGGCAAAAGGCAAAAGAGGAAAAAAAACCCCATGAAGCGGAGCCTCTGTCTTGAGCAAATGCCACAATGCAAAAGCAGGTCAGCTTGGGTGACATTTTAAAGGGACCCTGGCAACACCCTGGGTCTTGCAGTTCTGTTTCCGGCTTTGGTGCTAAGTCTTAAAGAGACAGTAACAATTCTGGGCACAGATAGATATGAAATACAATAACATTTTGGGTTAGCCAGGGCAACTACTTAGTCAGGTTTCACTGTATTCAGCCCTGTTTTTTACCAGTATTATTATATAGGAGACTAATTTAGAATTATGTTGAACTAATATATTGCTATGGCTTTGAAAGATAGTAAAGTCTACCAGAAGTAATGAAAACTACTTTTCTTTATGTTCTCCTTATTTAAAAGAAATCTAAAGAGCTCATTGGTCATTGTAATATATGTTATGAAATAATTCTTGCTTATGTAAATTATACATGAAATAAGTTGTGAATAGGTTGTCTCTGTATGAGAAAATCTTTGAGGTTTGGAATCACAGACAGCTGGGGAAAAGATTGCCTCACAAAATTGTGAAATCACAGATGGGAGCGAAGGGAAAGACCTAATTAGCAAGCGAAAGACGTGGCAGCCATGCGGAGATGGGCCCTTTCCTAGGACTGTCCAGGATACACCCAGAGCCATGAATACTCGATAAATATCTACAATTAAGATAACCAAGGTGTCAAGAAGGTGCATCCCAATGCCAAATTTCCGTAATAACTTGTAACTGACATCAGCATTCATCGCTTCCCAGAAACGGCTTTGTCCAGCTCAGCACAGAGAAAGAAGACTACATGAATATGTGAAGCAACAAAAAGAATAGAAGAACCTTTGCCTCAGGCGGAAAAATCTGTATAAAACTAACCCAATGAAGACAGCATTCGTGAACTGTGGGGATCCGAAGTGACAGAGTTCGGATCAGGGTTCACCCAGTGCCGATCCTGGGCTCGATGCTCTCCCTTTGATTGTGGCTATTGAAGACTGTATCTTGGTTGCGAAATAAAAATCTATTTTATTACTATTAATTTGGCTTTATAATTTATTACCTATAACAGTCATCTATCAAAAATAAACAATCTGATGAATTTAATGTAAACATTCAAATACAAAGTTGAAAATCGGCAAGTTCTGAAAGGATATCAGATCCTATAAAACATCTAGTGATAAAGGCCAACTTTGAATATCTGTATATTATTCAATTTTGAGTTTCTCTCCTGTTTTTAGATGCAGAATCCTGAACCATTATCAGCTGTGAGAAAGGCTTGTTTTTAAAGTTTTAAAAGTTTAGTAGTAATAAAATGGTTATAAAAATAGTAATATAATTAGAGTAATAAAAATTTGAACAATTGAGATTAGGACAATACGAGAAAATAAAAGAATTACGGACAGTCTGGGTACTTCTTTCTGGGCAAAATAAGCCCAAAAAAGGACCCCCGTTAACAAAGGATTAACCCTTAAAAGCAATAGGCCGTTGCATTTTCATACATCTCATACATGATGCATAAATTCCATTCAAACACAGGATTCTGTCTGGTCAGTGTCAACTTCTTCCTCCTAATCCTAACGGTGTCTTCATAGCTGAACGAGACAGGAAGATGTTAGTTTCTTCTGATAAGGGAGCAATAAATTCTCTTTCTCTGAAAGATTTAGGTGTCTTGTGGCTGCTATCTGGTGCGAGTACTTCATTCCTTTCTTTAAAAAAAAGTATCTTACATAGCATAGTTTCTATTTTAACTACAGAATTTACATTTTAACTACAAAACTACATTTACCATACTATTAAAATGTTAATACAGCACTAGTAATCAATACAACATAATACGTATAGTAAATATCTGCGTAGAGCCATATAATATGCACTTTTCACATCAGCTATGTCAAACCCTAGAGCAATGCAGGCTTTGCTGCAGATTCAGCAGGGCTTGCAGACACTGGCAATGGAAGCACCAGGACTTATACCAGCATAAAAATTGGTCGTAAAAATGTATATAAGAACTTTTCTCTTGTGTTTTGGGGTTTTCAGCTTTTGTCTTTCTTTTTAACACATAAAGGTTTATCCTGTTTTTACAGACTGTTCCTCTTGCTTTTTTTGGTTTCACTCAACTTGTTTTAGAATCTGTCACACTTTTGTCTGCAACACACTTAAGCAATGGTCTATGGTCTTGTTTTAATGCTTTACTTGTCATCCATTTTTTATTTGACAGAATTTTTACTTAGTACTTACATCGCATGGGAAGAGATGATAACTAAGCCATTTTCTATGTTAGTGATGCATTTCTCTGTCATTTGTGCAGATTCAATCCTGTTTTAGGTGGATTGGGAAGCACTGGAGCTCCTACAGAGTCCAGTGTACCTAGTTCAATTCCCAGTGAAAATACAAGTCCAGTTTCAGGGGCCACTGAACCTGGTCACCAGCAGTTTCTCCAACAAATGTCGCAGGCACTTGCTGGCATAAATGCTCAGGTAAAATAGATCACTGTATTCTAGTGTGTCACTGTTGAGGTGGACACGACATGAAGCAGAGACCACAAGCAGTCTCAGATGGCCACTACTTATTATTGAATGTGGCTGATCTTTTATACACTTTCCAATTGTTTATGCTTCTTCTACCCTAACTATTGGCCACAATAAATCAACATAACACTATTGGTGAAAAGTTACAGTGACTTCAACTAACTTTCTAAAAATAGTTCGTCCAGCTGCAAAGTTCTCTTCTTATCTTTCTTCAATTCCTCACTTCTCTTGGTCTCCTTGGTTACAGCCTTGGAGAGAGCTCCTTATCATAACATTCCCATTCTTAATACAATCATTCCTGTCCTTCATCCATCTGTAAGTGCTTTTAAATTTCTTAACTACTTTATCCTTAAAATTGATGAAATACATGTCCTGATATGTGGCCTTAGCCAGTGTCATCCACACGTTCTGCTTCAGCTGCGGAACCATCTATCCTGTCCCTTCCTGAGCACTCCAGGTAAGGTTTAACACAGCGAGCAGGAACCCATCAAGGACCATTATCTGTCAAAACACCAGCATAACCCCTCCCCCAGGTTATTAGTTCCACTGGACCAGTTCACATACCAGTAATTAAATCCTTGACCCATCCCTTGACATTTCTACAGAAATCTGGTTGCTTAGAATTCAAAGAGGAAAAAATGGTAAAATATTGGAGATAACTGTGAGTCAGGTAGGGGACACAAAAAGTTTAAGACATAAACAGCTTTATCTAATCTCACTTGACGTGACTCCTGTTGCATTCCCCCTTTTTGTTTATGAACCTGACATTTAAGAAGACCATGAGCCCTTTCAATGGTTGCCTAGCCCGTGGGGACATGTGGAATGCCTGTTGAATGCTTGCATTTTCTGCAAAGCATATGCTGGACCATTATCTGTTTTTACGTTACATGGAATACCTAGGATAGAAAAGGCATGATAAAAATAATGAATAGCATCACAAGTTTTTTCTCCTGTGAATGCTGAAGCAACCATTGCATGAGAAAAGGTATCAACGGTGACATGAACATACTTAAAGCGACCAAATTCTGGTATTTTTGTAACATCAGTTTGCCATTCCTCTAAAGCAGAAAGACCCCTAGGATTGGTACCATAATACTGAGCGACATGAGTCATGTGACAGTCAGGACAAGAAGAAAGAATTGATTTTGCTTCACCAGGAGACAATTTAAATTGCTTCTGTAAAGCTTGAGCACTCTGATGAAAAAACTGATGAGATAAAATTGCCTGCTGCAACACATTAGGTACAGTTTTGATTGCAGCAGCAGCTTCTAGAGAATCGACATAGACATTGCCTTCAACAAAAAGTCCAGGTAGTGATGTATGGCTGCGAATGTGCATGATGAAGTAAGGATGTTTTCGAGCACCAATAACTGTCCATAACTTCACTAACATGATAAACAATGGCTTCTCTTGAATATTATACAACACTGCTTGATCTAAATGCTTAACCAAATTGGCAACATAAATGGAATCAGTAACTATATTTACAGAATCAGGAAATAAAGTAAAAGCCAAAAGAACAGCAGAAAGTTCAACCAATTGAGGAGATCCCTGCTGAATCATTGTCTCATATTCCCAGTGATCATCCTTTCTCCAAGCCACAGCTGCTTTTCCAGTTTTCCCAGATCCATCTGTAAAAACTGTTATACCTTCCACTGGAACAGGAGAAGAAATTTGTTTCCCTTCAAAAGGAATCTCTTTAGCCAGTTTTAGAACAGGATGAGAAGGCAAATGGTATGTTATTTGGCCTGTAAAACAAGATAGGGCAGATTGCAATTCATGATTATTTCGAAAGCACCATTCAAAATACCACTGTTGTACGGGTATCACACTGGTCACAGGGTCATGTCCCAAAATCTCATGACAATGCCTGCGGCCCTTGAGGATAATGTCTGCAAAAAGCTCATAAAGTCCTGGAGCTGTTTTCTGAGATCTGAAAGATAAAAATATCCATTCCAGAATATGCAGTTGATCTTCCCAATTATCACTCCATTGACACAGTATCCCACATGGTATTTCATGGTCCTTCAAAATAAACAATTGAACACCAACAGAGGTATCTATTCTGTTGACCAATTTGTGTGCTAAGGCTAATTCAATTTCTTCTAGGGTCTTGTTTGCTGCTGGGGTCAATTGCCTCTCATCAGTAGAGGAAGTGATGCCTGAGAGCAAATCAAACAATGGCTGCATCTGATGATTAGTTATGCCTAAATATGATCGAATCCAACCCATTAAACCAACCAATTTCTGTACATCAGTAGCAGTTTTAACATCAAACTTCACAGGTTGAGGCATAACTTGAGTGTTAGTCACCAACATACCTAGATATTTCCAAGGCATGTGTTCCTGCACTTTCTCTGGGGCACTGATCAGACCAAAAGCTTTCAAATTTGTCGCAGCACATTGTTTAAGAGCTGATAACTGTTGTTTGTTGTCAGATGCCAACAAGATATCATCCATGTAATGATAACAGTAGCAGTTTTTAAATTGCTCTCGCACTTTTGACAAACCATTGACAAATAGTTGGCGAATTTTTCATGCCTTGGGGGAGTACCCTCCATTGATATCTTTTATTTGGTTCAGCATGATTTCTGGAAGGCACAGTAAAAGCAAATTTTTCTTTGTCCTGCTCAGCCAATGGAATAGTGAAAAAATGATCTTTCAGATCAATGACAACTATTTTCCATTCCTGTGGAATCGTTGTAGGTGTAGGAAGGCCTGGTTGTAAAGCTCCCATTGTTGCCATTACAGAATTTATCTGCCGCAAATCATGTAAAAGTCTCCATTTTCCCGATTTCTTTTTTATTACAAAAACAGGGGTATTCCAGGGACTGAATGATTCTTCACTATGTTCTTCTTGAAATTGTTCTGTGACTAATTCTTGCACGGCAGTAAGCTTTTTGGAAGGGGCCACTGGTCAACCCAGACAGGCTTATCTGTCAACCATGTCAAGGCCACAACTGGACGTTCATTGCCCTGCATCACAGTGGCCCCTATTAAAAATCCATAGTAATTTTGACACCCCATTGAGATAAACAATCTCGTCTCCAAAAACTTTGAGGAGCATCGGCAACATAGGGTCTGATGTTAGCTTGTTGGCCATCAGGATGTTTCACATTAATTACAATGGCTGACAGGCCACCTGTTGTAGCACCACCCAACCCCAGAAGTCCAAAACTTGCATGAGTGAGAGGCCACGATTGAGGCCAGCAAAGTCGTGAGAGTATTGTGACATCTGCTCCAGTGTCAATCAAACCTGTTACTGATATGGTTCCTGGATGACATCCACTGGCGGTGAGAATTCATGTCTTTTCTGGTCGGTTCTGCATTACTTTTTCAGTCCAGAACACTTGAGGTACTCCTGTTGATCCAAAACTTCCTGTGCTGCGACTTTGGTCCACTGTATTTGGAACAGAACTCACAAAAGGTACAATTTGAGCAATTCAAGTTCCTTTCTAAATAGTGACAGGAGGGTCATCGATGGATACCATGGCATGAATCTGTCCTAAATAATCAGCATCAATAAGCCCTAGATGCACATGAATACCTCTAAGTGTAGTACTTGATCTTCCTATCAAAAACACACTCAATCCCCATCCTATTGGACCATAGGCATTGAGGGGCACTTTGCATATTTCTTTTGTTAGAATGGTTACTGTGTCAGCGGTGGGTATATCAATCCCTGTGGAACCACTTGTTGCCCCTGAGTATTGGTCACAAATGGGTAGCTTTGCAGTGCTGGGAAGGCCTCTATCTGCTGCTGTGGTTGTTGGGGTATTTGTTTTCCCATGCGCCCCTTTGCACTCTTCGCTCCGTTTACCTGCAATAGCTGACCATTTGCATGATATTTAGTCCTGCATTGTTTAGCATAGTGCCCAAATTTAGCACAACGATTGCAGACCACATTGCTGCTTGGACTTGGCTTAGATGTTATTTTCTGGGTATTACACTGTGCCCTAATGTGCCCTTGTTATCCACAATTATAGCATTTTGATGAAGGTCTTAGAACTGCAAGAGCTGCCATTTTATGCTCTACTGAACCAACTTTCGAGCAAGCAGTAATCATTTCTAGCAATGTGGGTTCCCCAGGTAAAGTGTCAATAATCTTTCTGCAGTCTGGATTTGCATTTTTTTTAGCCAATTGTATACACAATTTGTGTCGCAAAGATTCATTGTCTACCTGTTTTTCAATTAGCAGCAGCAAGTTTTTCCACAAATTGTAAAAATGTTTCTCTCATCCCTTGTTGAATAGTAACATATCTCTGTTTTGGAGCTGCCATTTCCAGTGTTTTGATTAAAGCACTCATGCCAATTTGCTGAGCTTGTGCCAAAATTGAAGGATCCCACCTTGCCTGTAAATCTGGCTTAGCAAAAGGCCCTGTGCCCAGTAAGGCATCAACACCCACAGCATGACGAGGGTCATGTTAAGGCAACTGCATATTTGTTAGTTGTGCGCTCAGCCACTCGCCTCCAAGTGTCTTGAACTACACCGTATTGTACTGGCTGGAATAAAATTGTAGCAAGATGCATGATGTCATAAGGTGCAAGTAGATCTGCATTAATTACACGTATTAATTGCATTACCTCCGAGGAATTAATACCATACTGAGCCACTTTCGATTGGAGGTCTTGCACAACCCTCCAGGCAAAGACGTGATGACTATCATCCTGCCCTGTTCCAGGAGCTGCTTCAAAAACTGGAAAAGCCATAGGGTTATCACAGGCAACATTTGCATTAGCACTGTTTTCCTGAGGTACTCTTGGAGCACCTAATCTTTCTATCATGTCCTAATTCTTTTCTTCAGCTGCTTTCCTCCTAACAAATTCCCAAAACTCCTGAGGCTGTCGAGGAAGCAGAGTTACTTGACATGGAGGCAAAGTCCATGGGGCAGTAGGGCTAGAGCTATTAAAAGGTGAACTGTCAACAGTTATCTGCCCCAACTCAGGTGTTACTGCAGGCGACTCATTACTTAATTTGCTGTTGCTGTCACTGTCAGGTAACGGAGGATACGGCCTTGCAGATTGTTCATGCAGCTCAGAGGGGAGTGGGGGGGCAGATGGCTGGACTAGAGCAGAGGGAAGCGGGGAGACAGATGTCTGGGTTTCTCTCTCTGCTAAAGACATTTCAGCTAACTGGCCTAGTGGTGTAGTTTATACAGGCACCATCGCGAGCTGCTGCGCAGGTATGAGATAAAGAGGTTTAAGGGTCTGATAAGGAGATACTATGGCAGCTTTCCCAGAAGTTTTGGCAGCTTTCCCAGAAGCTTTGGCAGCCTTCCCAGAAGCTTTGGTAGCCTGCCTGGTAACTTGGATGGCACCCGCACCTTCTTCAAGGATAGATTCACCAAGTTCCCCATCAGAGGCCCCCTCTGCCTCATCCTCCCCGTCAGGTTCTATTATCAGCCACAACTCTTTGTCCGCGTCCCACTCTGCTTGTTCTCACTCTGTTTTCCATTCCTTTAATGCCTCAAAGGGCGATCCCCAAGTAACAGCTAGATCGACAACAGTTTTATCTCCCGCTCGGATGACTTCCCACAGTCTGTCCCCGACTTTTTTCCATGCTTTAACACTAAATGCTGTGTCAGGATCAGTGCCAAAATCCTGTGATTTAGCCCACAGCAATATACTACGAAGGGCATAGTCTGAAGTATTAATTCCCTTATTTCTTAACAAAACTTTCCATGTAGCCAAAACAGTCTCTTCCTCTTTAGATAAATTATGTCCCATTATCACTAGTTGGTGGCTCACCTACTTCCAAGTGTCTTGATAGGAGAAAATCAGGTCCGGACCTCCCTGTGGCTTCTACCTGCCACTCTCAGCTGCACCAACGCCACCTCCCCCACTACGTCCCAGTGGTTCACGATTGCCAGTTGCTAGGACCCCGTATGGGTCCAGACCGAGTATGTTCTTAAGGGTGTTGTGTCACTCAGCAGTCACCATATGTCGCTATCGAGGCGGTCACAACACGAAGCAGCGACCACAAGCAGTCTCAGATGGCAACTCTTTATCATTGAACATGGCTGATCTTTTATACACTTTCCAATTGTTTATGCTTCTTCTACCCTAACTATTGGCCACAATAAATCAACATAACACTATTGGTGAAAAGTTACAGTGACTTCAACTAACTTTCTAAAAATAGTTTGTCCAGCTGCAAAGTTCTCTTCTTATCTTTCTTCAATTCCTCACTTCTCTTGGTCTCCTTGGTTACAGCCTTGGAGAGAGCTCCTTATCAGCTTCTTCTTGCTTCTCAGCTTCTTCTTGCTCCTTTAGCTAACAGGCCTGCTGTTAGCCCCTTCCACATTAGTGTGCATGTGGTTGGTGATTTTTTGTTTGGATTTTTAAAAATATCCAGACACACAGAGAGGGTTGACACCCCCACTCACCACCACCCACTCACACATCCCCTTCCCCACTGTAAACCAACCGAATGCTTCTGGTCAAAGGAGAGCAGAGGAAGATTAAAAGTGATGTTCTAGCTGTGCAAATAAATGCTGGGAAAGCATCACATTTGACTAAAAGTGTCCTCTGAATGGTTCATTGAAAGGTACACCTATCTTCATATCCTTGAGTTTCTGAAATGCCTGCAAAGAAGGAGATTAGGGTGTTAAAGGGAGGACTGGTTCCCGGGCAAGTGAAATGTGGGCTCTGACAATAAAGGAACTTAAGCATACTGAACATCATTGTCTCTGTACTTCTGTGTTGCTGGTTGTAGCTTAGGTTATTTGGGGCCTAAATTTGTAGCATGCTTCCCTGACATCCTGCAGTTTCAGACTGCACAATATATATTGTGTTAACATACCAAGTGGGATTTAGGCTTTCTGGACAGTTCTAGGAGTCAAGCAAAGGCGGCAGCTTTGTGAAACAGCACCATTACATTGTGGTACATATCCAGTGTAATGGCAAACTGCTGGGAAAAAGGACAGTCCTGTTCTTACCTCCTCTGTTGCCACAAAATAAGGCAGTTCAGCTTGCTGATCTGACAGAAAAAATTATGTAAGCATGAGAAAGTGGTGGTAAGCATAGCTATAGGAAGCCATGTTCTCATAGATATTTTTTTCCTGCTAGACCTTATTCTACCAATTCAGTATTCTGTTTGTTTTTTCTGGGGGAGGGGGGAAGCAGATGGGCCGAGAGGAATATTTACATTTCAGCCAGTATGTTTGCATTTTATTAGTTTAGAATTATATGCAGTTTTAAAATACTGCTAGGAATTTCTCAGTGGATGAAACTTTAAGCAGAACAAAAAGAAAATTAGCAGTAGGTGCAAAAATCTTGTGTTGGTATGCAAACCGTCTCACTCATTTCAAAAAGCGGCTTCTCAGTATTACTCTGACCTTATATACCTAAAACATATTATTTTCATATAATTGTTATTTCACATATGTCTCTGAGGTGAAGATCATACAACTGAAATTATTGATAATTTTGCTATTACTTTATAAGCAATTTATTTGAGCAAGATCAACTCATAAAGCACAGCTGTCACTTTGACTTATGCTGAACTTTTCCTAACTAGAATTTTGGTAAATTTAGTCAACAAATATTTGAAGCATTAAAGAGGTAACTTTTATGTCAAGGAAAAAGAAAGAGCCTACCACATTCACTGTTGCCAACAGTGAAATTCTCAAAATATTGCTATTCCACATTACTAGTTTAGATTATTTAATAAAAAAAATGTCTGCATGCACATCATTAAAAACTGGTTTTGAGACACACATCAGATTTAACTGTTCCTTTTTTATTAAACAAGCAGCTGCTCTTGTAGTTTAAAAATGTCACATAAGTGAAGATACTCTTAAAATTTGAGGCTAATCTGACTTGTTTGATCAATAATTCAGCTGTGAATGAAATTTGGGGAATTTGAAAAAGATGCATTCAGAAATTAGAACCACAAGAAGTGGCTTCAAACTAGCTATGTTTAAATCCTGTATTTTGCCAAATATGTTTTATGTTTTTATAGCTTGAGATTTTTCTTAGCAGTTACAAAATCCAGAAGTTAGATTTCAGGAACAACTGGAGCAGCTGAATTCAATGGGCTTTTTGAACCATGAAGCAAACTTATAATGGCAACAGGAGGAGATATCAGTGCAGCTGTTGAAAGGCTCCTTGGTGCTCAGCTTTCATAGCACTGTTTCTTTAACTTGAACAATTGTCATTTATTTTTTATAGCAGTCCTTAAATCTTTAAAACAGTTGCTTTATTTCATTCTGACTGTTGAGTTTGTCTTGCTTTAACCAAGTCATGCATTTTAAAGTCAAGTGCAGTAGTTTTCTTCAAATAGGGAATTGATGCATTTTCCATCAGTTCTTGTGTGCATCACTTTTGTTCTTCATTATTTCTTAATTTTTTGAAACAATATCAGCTTTCACAGTTGATTAAGCAAGTTTTGTCTGACTCGCAACTGTACAATTTATTTACTACTAAACCATTAGTGTTCAGTAGTAATTTATGTAAGATACAAATTAAAAAGGAAAAAATTGAAGGTCATAACTTGTGGGAACCAGTGATGCTTATGGTGATTTTGGCATGTATTTTTTTGCTAGAAAAATGCTGTAAGATTTATACTACTTTGAGTAATCTACCATTTTTGCTTTTAACTGCATGAAGTTTTAACATGACATATACCATGGAGACAGCTAATTTCTATAAATTTGCACTTTGCAATAGAATGAAATTATAAGTAACCAAAAAAGGCCAGGGGAAAAATAGTAAGACACGGGGCTTAGTGTAGAATCTCCCAGCATATTTGGTAAACATCTCACAAAAAATGCTTGGGCAAGTTAATTAAAAATATATTAGAATTGCTGTTCTAGTTATAACTTCACATCTAGCCACAAAGAAACCGGCACTGTAACATTGTCTCATTGCAACATTGTTACAGATTAACTGCAAATTACCTTTGTGCAAATTAAAAGAGCATTGCCTTGTGCTCTGAAACTGTCTCTAAGGCATTTTGTCTTGTTCCATTGAGATTCTAACATGCATTATGATTTGTATTTGGAAACACTACTTTCAGCCATTGTCATGTGATATTCTAATTACTTTTACCCACGATGTAAAAAAATACTGTATATCTTTTGAGTTTTTATTGGTAGTTACCTCTTGTGCACAGGTAATAAATTAATTTTAAGTATTTAAGCATCGTTTCAGTGTGTTTGCAACTGGTGATTATCCAGCATTCAAGATGGCTGACCTTTTAAGTGTTAGCTTTGGGACTATTTGCAGACTTTGGGCTAAGATTAACAATACTTGCAAGTATAAAGTGGAGGACAGAGAGGAAGGGTCATATGATACTGAAGACTATTTACATAAAGTGAAAGCAGTGAAATAAAGCATTCTGTTGTGTGCTACAGAATAGCACTTGCTTTTTATTGGTCTTTGGTGTCAGTGTAATTATGAACATTCTGATTTAATTCTGGTATTGCATTAGACACTATCTGAACAATCTTTTCTTTTGGTACGTATATAAAGTCAGTTCATTCTAAAACCCCTTTGCTTGCAAATGGTTTAAACTTACTGGCTTTGACTCAAAATTGTCAATAAGTTAAAGGAAACAAATTTATAATGGGATATAAAGAAGGATGTTGAGTATACTTTCTTTTAGACAAGGCAAGCATGTGGGTTTTACAGGGAGTAACTGTACTGTATTCTTCTCTCAGAAGTTTTTGCTGTGCAGTAATTTGGCTTTTACTTCAGCAGTAAGTAAATAGATCAAATAGTGCTGATGCACAGTACTGGGTAAAGTTCAGCAGGCCTCTCTGCCTCTTGATCAAAGTCTCATAGATAAGCAACATAGAATATTAAACAAATAAAGCAATTAAAATAGAATCTCATAGTAATTTGAGTTTTACACAATCAAAGCCTTTAAAAATACCTAAAGTTTGGTAGGAAATTATCATTACTTTTGTTTCCTAGTCAATGATAGTAAACCTGCAAGGCACTAGACTGCCATAGTGCCTTCTGTTTGAGTAGGTATCTCAATGTGCTGAGCATGAGGCTCTGATAAGGAAGTGATAGCAAGTAGTTTCTGTGGAATAATTGCTACTGTTTCACAATTACTCTTAGGAGCTTCAAAGTAACTAATTTGGCTTGACCTTAGAGTATGCCTATTAGGAACTTTGCTTTAAAAAAGTGAGATATCTAGTCATTCAGAAGGTATATCCTTCTAAAAATACAATCCATAACTTGCAAAAAGGCAATTGTCAAATGGAAAGGGCAAAAGGGAAGTACAGAGGGGAGAGACTTTTCCCAAACTTTACTAAGATACTGAATCTGAACTCAATTGAACATTTTTTGAGGCAAGATTCACTTCACCTATGTAAGTAAAACAGAGATGCAATATTTTAAGTCAAATTCTATTAGAACTTAAGAAAAAGTAGAATTTGGCCTAAGATATACAATGAACCGTTGAGCTAAGTTTGTTACTTGAGATGCAATTAATAATTAATTTAACTATGTAACTACTGTCAGGTAGTAATAACAATTAGTAACTGAGTAGTGGTAAAACACTGGGTCATATTCAGTATAGAAGAACTTTTAGTTTTGTTGGAGAAGACTTCAATTGTTAAAAGTGGCAGTAGGTGGAACAAGGTTTGTAGTGGGGTAAAAATGTATTGTCTTCAATAATAAAAGATACATCACACTTGGTTTAATGGCATAATAGAATCTTTGTTTGAATACTCTCTCATCACTGTCTCTCTAGTCTTTAAGCACTCACTTTTGAAGATGCCCAATTTCTTTTTGGTTATAAGGTTTTGAAATCTAATATTACTGATTGGTAAATATGTCATGCAGCTGCTTTTTTATCACTGTAGTTTCATGAATTATTTCATTTTATTGTGTCTAAAAAGGTCAGCATAACTTTGCATTTAATAGTGGGTATATTAGAAAAGCTCTTTGTAAAATGGTATACTGGGAAAATTGGAAGACTTCATTAAAAGCAAAGGTACCACAAGAGGTTTCCATTGCTTTAATTTGCATAGCAAATAAATTTGCATGGCAAAGTTAAGAATAATAACCTATGCTAACTGTATATAGGGATGATCCTATTCAGGTCTAGCTTGTAGAATCTTACATAAACCATCTACAGAGTTTTCATGACACTAAGCTAAAAAGACATCTCTTGTTTAACAAGGACTTAAAACATTGTGGCAATTGAAAAGAGGATTTAAACCTTAAATTTTGTGAGTTATGTTACTGACTATATTCAGAATTTGCTGATCACAGAAAAGTTGAAATATGTATTTGAAGTTGTTTGATTTTAGCTTTAAAGCAGCTGTCTGAAAACTTATCCATAAGTGTATATTGGACTGGGTATAGGCTGATATGGAAGAGTAAAGAAGGCAGGAAAAGGGAAGTAAAGAAGGTCTAACTATAACTATGAAAAGAATAGGAATTAGTTTGTTTTGTGGTGTTGGTATTCTTGTGTGGTTTTGTTTGTTTGTTTCGGAGAAGGATATATCCATTAGTCTTGTACTGGCTGTTTTGCTCTCTGCTGCATTTCATAAATGGGTATGCTTTACATGTGAAAGATGCTAATTCAAAGTCTATATCACAGAATCACAGAATGGTTAAGGTTGGAAGAGACCACCAGTGGGTTCATCTGGTCCAACCTCCCTGGTCAAGCAGGGTCTTCCAAGAGCACATTGCACAGGATTGCATCCAGCTGGTTCTTGAATATCTCTTGTGAGGGAGACTCCACAACCTCTCTGGGTAACCTGTTCCAGTGCTCAGTCACCTGCACAGTAAAGAAGTTCTTCCTCATATTCAGGTGGAACTTCCTGTGCATCAGTTTGTGCTCATTGTATCTCATTCTATTGCTTAGCACCACGGAGAAGAGCCTGGTCCATCTTCTGACATCTCCCTTCACTTACTTAAAGACATTGATAAGATCTCCTTTCAGTTTTCTCCAGGCTAAACAGGCCCAACTCCCTTTGAATTGTGGAAAAGCAAACAAACTCCACAACTTTTGTGAAAGTTGTAAAGTCGGTATGTTTATTACAACTCTGGACGCATGTGGGAATTGCTCCCCTCAAAAAGACATGCGTACCTCTGGGAACTCCAGATCCTTTTTTATCTCCCTTTCTAATCCATATGCACGAAATTTCACAATAGGTTCATACATAGTCATTTCACTGATTTTGCGTGACACTTGCAGCTAGTTTTTTTTATCAGAAAGTACAGAAAGAACTCCTGGGTCATCCTGCCCTGTCTCCTGCCGCAGCCTCTCTGTTTCAGAGTTCAAGGGGCCCTTCCTAATCCCTGTCCTTCAGCTGAAGCAGTTTCTTCGAACATAGGTTTTTTGTGAGAACAGGCAGTCAGACCAAACAGCTATGTTTGCAAGCTACAGACTTAATTCAAAGATGTACATTTCACCTAAATCAAAATGGATTTCTACTCTGGAAAATTTCCACTCTGTCTCATTCCCCCCTTTCCTAAAAGGAATAAGTAAATTCTTTTACTTAATGCAAATCCCTGTGACAATAAGCGTGCCTTAATGCTTTACCCTGTACATTTAATAAGGACATTTCTCAAGCATACACAACCTTTACCAGTATATACAAGCACAGTTTTCTGATTAGTGCCTGGATGAATCTTGAAGTGGCAAATACTTTGATCAGTGACAAGACACACATCTTGAGCATTAATAGTATTTCTTCCTAGTTGTTCCCTGGTAACACAAGATTCTAAGTTTACTGTTTGCCACTTTTCATTCACCTTTCGTGCCCACACCCTATGTTCTCAAGGGTAGAGCACTGTTTTTTCATTATTTAATCCTAGTGCAATGATGGGGTGGATAACGTAAACAGTGGCATTACGTATGGTAAGCACAAAGGCAGTGGCCACATTAGAAGCAGGAGCATAGGTGAAATTTACCATAGCCCACCAGGGTTGAAACTTCCTTTCAAAATCAATCGCATTATCCCAGACAACCTTCTGAATTTCATCTGGAAAATTACCTTCACCCCCTTCCTGTATGACCAAAGCTGCTGTTGCCTGCATCCATAACTGTGCTTGTATACAACTGAAAGCTAAAGACACATTATCTTGAGCTGTACTAAGTGCTTCTGCTATTAGCTTGTGGTCTTGGTCTCCCACTTTGGCAGTACTTTTGAAATCTGCCACTGGCTAGTTCTTAATGCCAATAGAGATGACTGTAAAGGCTGTTTCAATTTTGTTAGGACACCTGCTGCAGTGGCCAGCTTATTCATCAGTATTTCTGAATCAATTCCATTTAAAACTCCCAGTCCTGTCCCTAATATCCCAGTTAGATCCTTTCTTATTCTGCTCCTGAGGTACACCTGTCTTTGTAACCACGTTGTCCAGCCCTCAAAGGATGTTCTTAGGAAAGAGGAGCAGGCTGGTTGGATTTTTGAGATGTTAATTTGCATTAGCAATTCAACACGTTTGAGAGACTACTTTGAATTGAACAATAGTTGTTGTTCACCCATATTCCTCACTACGTATGGGCTTATTTCATATACTTTAGGTTCAAGTTTGGGTTGGGTCTGAACTGCCTGAGTACTGGTGTGAGTTGTATAAGGTCCTGCCATTGTAAAAAGTGTAGTATCTATTTTAAATTTAAATGAGTGCTCGATAGCATCACGAGCCTAAAGGCAAGTCACTTCTTAATACAAGGCTGTATTAAGATCTGATTAACTTGGGCTATTACAAACTTCCTGGTGCCTGTATACAGGAGATGTTGAGACACTTATTGCATCTGGTCTCTCATAAGCCGTCCCATTGACCACCCGGCACCCTACCTTGATTTCTTCTCCTCGGATCCCATGAAGTGTCCACAGTTCCCATTCCTGCCATTCCTGCTCCTCATATACCTGATTCCCGTTGATTACTACAGTGGATAGGTTTAAATCTTTTATCTCAGAAAGTTCTCCCATGGATCCAGTATACTGATTAAAAGCCTGGGACAAAGGCCATTCAGCATCGCTTTGGATAGAGGTACTCTCTAATTGTAAGACTCCAGTTATAACTATATAAAAACAATTCTATAAATGAAATTACAAACTACCCCCAGCCGCAATGTACTCATTTTGCCCTAGTCAGTTTTAGTCTCAGTTCATTGTCTCCTGATGTCACTCTCCAATGGGCTTCTGGAGCCTTCTTCACTCAAGAGTGGTGGATCCAGGCATTCTGCTCCTTGATCTTGATTGCGGTGAAGACGGTGAAAAGCACCTGAATGGTCCCTCCCACTGGGGTTCCAAAGTCTTTTCTGTAAGAGACTTAAAGTATACATAATCCCCAGGCTGTATGTTATGTACCGGTCCATCTAGCTCCCTACTCCGAGTTCCAGTCACATGTATTTCATTTTCTCCGAGCAGTCTACTTAGAGCCACCATATAGGTATTGTGGCCGGAACTCTGAAAGCGGTATTGTGTACTCTGGTCACCTCTCAAGCCTTGACAGTTCTGGTGGGGAATGCTTCTGGCCACCCTGAAAATGCATTTGTCAATACTCATAAATACTGACACCCCCCTTTCCATGTGAGTTCTGAAAAGTCAATTTGCCACTGTTGTCCGGATCCATGACCCTTCCCAATCTGTCCTAGTTTTGGTCTGGGGGTATTCTTGGCGTTAGTCTGGAGGCAAGGATCTTACTGTCAGTTTACCTGAGTAATAGTGGCATATAAATTCCTGGCAACAATTCTTTCAATCAGATATGTGTTCTAGAAAGGCTGTGGAAACTACTACTTAAAAGTCAACACTTAATTTCGATGCACTCTGTAACACTGGCAGCCTTGGTCATTCTGGGAAAGGAGGCACACTTTATAAAAGCTTTTAAGTAGTTAGGCCCCAGTGTGTTTTCTGGTGCTCCTCCCTTACTAGTGACCACACAAATGGGAAGGGATTACTAGCTCCCTTTCAATGGTAGCCCACCCCTCGTGGTTGTATGTCCCTTTTCATTAGTAGTATTATTATATTCTGTCGTACCTTCAAGGGAAATCTGTCCATAATTACCTCACCTTTTGCCACTTTCTTTGCCTCTCCATCCGCCAGCTCATTTCCTTCCTCCAATTCTGAGCTCACTCTCTGGTGTGCCTTAATATGCACGGTTGCTACCTTTTCAGGCAGCTGAACTGTTTCCAGCAGCCAGATTATCTCCTCTTTCCTTGTGAGGTCAGCATTCCCTCTTCTCTCCAGATGGCTCCATGTGCATGCACGACTCCGAATGCATACCTCGAGTCTGTATAGATGTTTATTCTCTTTCCTTTTGCCATTTCCAAGGCACGGGTCAGGGCAATTATCTCAGCCTTCTGCACAGAGGTACCTGTTGGTAAGGGTCCAGATTCTATTACCTCTCTGCAGGTGGTCAATGCATACCCAGCATGTCGCTTTCCATTGGCAACGTAGCTACTCCTGTCAGTGAACCAGGTCTCTGCATCATTCAAAGGAGTGTCCTTTAAGTCTGGGCAGGTGGAGTAGGTAGCTTCAATGGTCTCCAGGCAATCGTGGCATACGGCTTCTCTTTGATTTCCACTGAGAAAGGAAGCTGGGTTGACAGTATTAGTCACCACTATCTCTACATCATCTTGCTCTACCATGATGGCCTGGTATTTCAGGAACCTCTGAGGTGAAAGCCAGTGGCTGCCCTTTACTGCCAGTACTCCAGACACTGTGTGGGACACTAGCACAGTCATTTTTGTCCCAGGGTAAACTTGCGTGCTTTTTGAATATTTAGCACGACTGCTGCTACAGCTCTGAGGCAACCTGGCCTTCCTTTGACTGATGCATCTAGTTGCTTGGAGAAGTAAGCAACTGCCCTCTGGTATGGACCCAAGACCTGAGCCAGTATTCCCAGGGCAATTCCCTGTCTTTCATGGGAAAATAGAAAGAATGGTTTACTTACATCTGGAAGTCCCAAAGCTGGAGCTGACATGAGGGCACTCTTTAGCTGGTGAAAGGCCCGTGTGGCTTCCTTGTCCACTGGAGATCTCTATCTGATGAACAGTCCGTAATTATAAACCCACAGCTGGCACCACCCTGCCATGCCTTAGAAGGTTTGGAGTTCTTTTATTGTCTGGCATTTCGGGGTATGGCATAGTGCTTCCTTGCCAGCCTGCCCTAAAGTCCATTGCCCAGCACTGACCTCGTACCCCAGGTAGATTACTTTCTGTTTCACTACCTGTGCCTTTTTCTTTGATACCCTGTATCCTTGGAGTCCTAGGAAATTCAAAAGGCTTACCGTCCAGGCCACACATGCTTCTCTTGTCTGAGTGGTTACTAGAAGATCATCCACATACTGCAATAGCCTTCCTTCTTCCTGTGGAGCTTCCCAGGACTCTGGATCTTTGCAAGTTGTTCTCCAATCAGAGTGGGGGAATTTTTGAAGCCTGGAGGCACATGGACAATGTGAGCTGGGTTTTGCGCCTGCTTTTAGGACCAGGTTAGCTCAGGTGTTAAACAAGTTAGTAAAGTATATGGATTTGCTACCACAGGATATAAATTCTTTGTTATCTTATTGACAGCCCTCAATCCTGTACTATCAATTATTGGGCTGATTTCTTCCCTATCGTCTTTTTCAGGGGATACTGCTTAATTCTCACTGGTTGTGTCCCTTCCTTAAGCTTGATTACTATGGGGGGGCATACCTCACCCTCCCTTCTACATCAGAGGCCCATACCCCCGAAAATACTTGTCTTAATATCTCTTTACCAATGTCCTTCTTAATTTCAATGGCTGTTAATGTTAAGCCTAACATCTTTATATACTTTTGATCATTTACCTCCAGAGTAACCTCCCCATTTTAGAATGTTTAGTGAATTGGGCATATACAAAAACTTGTAAGCACATGTTACTTTAAAGGTTTGCAAAAGTATGCCTTCTCAGACTGGCCAATTGTTCCCCACACTACAACATAATCATTCTCCACAGGTACTAAAGCTTTATTTAAATCTGAATATATGACCCCTGTATCAATCAGTATTCCACCCTTTTCCTTTCTTCCGGTCTCACTGCCTCTCTCAGAGGGGTCTGTTACCTCCTAGTTCTGGATGAAATTGGACTGCCAGGAGGGGTATGGGTACGAATGGGTATACCTTTGGAGCCTGAGTCCCTGAGTCCTCTTCCCTTTTGGGGAGGTCTTCCTTATTGTCATGATTTGACGCTGGCACAGTTCCAGTGTCCCCATGAAAATACATTTTCCCTAGTGTCTGCTGTGAGATGTGACCAGAAATAGAGCAAAGCAGGCTCCAACTTAGGAATAAAGGAAAAAAAAAACTTTAGTAACTTACAATATATAAAAGAAACACAGAACTCAGAATGAAAACCTTCCAAAAACATTCCTCCTGCCCCTCATCAAATTTCCAACACATCACAGCAAAAAACACTTTGGATTCTCAGTTCAGTTAACACCCCTAAGAAAACCAACTCTCAGTTCATCAAGACCCTTCAGATAATCAACTCTCAGTTCATCAAGAAGAGAGGAGTCCCTCTTGTACCATAGGCTTCCCCAGGAATCACAGTTGAGACCTCTTGTGTTTTCATGTCACACGTGGCACCGCCCGGAGAACATTTGCCATTGTGACCTCTTCCTTCCATGTCCAGTGCTCTCACCACTGCGCATGGACCAGAGCTGCTTCTAGGGTTCCCCTTTTAAGGATGCTTTGCCCAGTTCCAAAAAACCAACAGTCTCTCACTTTTGGGACATCAGTCCCCCCCAAATTCACCCCCTGGGGCAGAGGGGTCTTGAGAACAGAGATCTTCTTCTTCACTGAAGACAGGGCACCACCGTCCTCATCTGTCTCTGTTCACGCCACTCCTTCACATAACATCACCACTCTGTCTTGGCTCCAAGCCATTGCTTCCCCCTAAATGCAGTCTCTGTGTCACAGGAAAAAAATGGTTCTGTCCATGGCTATACAAGAACAGTCCAGCTGAAAGGCCACTCCACCATCTCCTCCCACCTAGGATTCTTCTCAACTCTTCTAACATCTTTCACTTGCGCGAACTTTCATCACACTTGCCCATTTCCTCCTATTTCATCTCTATCTCTCTTCTCATTCAGCTCCAGGAGGATCAGCATTTGTAAGATTTCCATCATCCAAGAAAAGGGTTAAAATCTCAGGCTCTGCCTGTCCAGAACTCCGACCCTGCCCTGATGGGCACCTTCTCGATGCATCCCTCTTTTCCTTCTAGGCTGGCCATGCTGCCTGCACATGATATCAAATTTCAAGGTGGCACAAGCACAGGCACAGGCTCTCTCTCTCTCTCTCTCTCCCAGGGGTGGGGGGCCTGCCCAATGCCTCTCAGTGTTCCTCTACCCTTCCATCCTGCAGGGGCCTTCATCTCCCTTTTCTGTCCAAGGCTCTGGCCTACCTCACCCGGCCGCATGGCTTCCCCTCCCCCACCCAGCTGGCAGCTGGTCAGGGGAGGTCTGACCTCTTTCACTGACTGGAATCAAGAGAGCTTCCCCCTGGGAGTTCTCTGCTTTTAACCCCCTGTGTTCTCAGAGGAGAATCCATGTCCTCAGTGGCCACACCATGTGCCAATATTCAAATCTCAGCATTGATTGGTTTCACCCCCAAACTCCCAAAAACTCACTTCCTTTTCAAACCAGGACACTTATCCTCCCTTACCTTTGGGGGAGCCTTTAACAAATCATATGTACTCATTTTGCGAGTTGTAAGCGCTTTGCGTTTCAGCATGATAAACTTTGTCTGATTTCATACATTGCTATCTTACACTGCATGCTGAACAACACGTTTGATTTGCCTTCTCTTTGCTTTGTTTTCTTGTTCGAGAGCTAACACCAGTGGGTCAGAGGGACCTCTGAGCCCACAGTCTCTTTGCCATTCCAGGTGATTTCTTAAAGCAAAAAACATATCAGCATATGAAACCTCATCCCATTTACCTTCCCATTTTAAAACAGCATTAACTGCAAAAAGGTATTATAAATATTTTTATTTTCTGAGCCACCCCTACTGGCGGCTTTCTCCCAGTGAGACCCTCCCAAAGGGGCTAGTTCGGGAACCTCTTTCCTCTGGTTAGTTCTCATTATCTCCTTCTCCTTATACTATCTTGTTTCCACATAAGCCTCACAGTGTCTTTTCTCAGTTTTTCTCACACACAGACCTCCAGGTGGCAGGTATCAGATGTGATCTTCCACACATAAGCTTTAAGATCTCAAGTTCTGAATCGGCTTGATCAGGAACCTTCAATTTACACTTGGGGCATAGAAGAGCAATACCAGCGCCTCTCACAAACTCTGCATTGCACGCAAGGTGCCAGCCTCTCAATGCACCAAAAGCTCCCGGGAATTGCCTGCCTTCAGCGTTTATCACTTAACCTCTACAGTGGCGGGTTGTTATCAGTCCAGACTTACTATATTACGAGCTGAAGTCCGATAAACTCATTCGTCTCTTCTATCTAAACTCTGTTTTACAAAATCTCAGTCTTTTCCAGTTCTCTTCCTGCACAATTTAATTAAAGCATTGTTTCCACTGACACTCACTTTACTCCCTTGCAAAAGGCTGAGCCTGTTACAGCAAAAACTGATATGCCCACAAACACAGACACCCCCCCCCCCCCCCCCCCATCTTAAATTCAGGGCTTGAATTGCTAGGGGGGGGAAATTCCTGGAATTCCTTTAATTCATTTTACCACAGTTAAATCACCATACTGTAGTTCTTGTGCGTAAAATGCTACACTTGTTGCAAACAAAATCCTAAAATCTCCACAAACACAACCATACAATCCTGAGAATCAAATTACCACAATGCAGGGAAAGAACCACACAAACTCACAAGGAAAGGCATATCTCTCAAAGTGCCCACTTTTCTCAACACAACACAGCATACAATACTTCAGCATTTACCCATACCAGCTTTCTCTGGTCCTCACATACTCTGGACACAATCAAAATAACAGCACACAGTAAAATTCCAGGGATCAAGTCCAAACTACTAGGGCAGAGGAACTTCCTGAACTTGTCGTCACTGTTAAAATGTGCACAATCTACACAAATCTCCACCTTTAAACACAATAAATGTCCTCACCCCCCTTTCTCCACTTGTTCCACTTCTCTGCAGGGTACTCCCTGTCCCCACATCCTGCCCCAGCCAGTGCCTCAGGCCTCCCCCGGCCGCTCCAGACGCGGGTAGAACTCTCCCCCCCCCCCCCCCCCCCCCCCCCCGTCATGGGTACACTCACTTCACTCACTTGCTCACTTGTTTTGCTCTCTCATACACCACGCACTCCACGATTACAAACACATTAACATTAACCACACATTGCATTAATCATACAATGTCTGGACACCACAAACACACACGTCTTCACTTGACCCACCCCCAGGGTCGCTAGCTGTCGCTCTATCAAACAGTGAACCTTTGTTTCTAGTCCAGCCACTCCATCGGCCAGTATGCCTGCAGGCACAGGAACGAAGCTGTGCACTCAGACGTCTCTGAGTGACTTACTCAGACTTACTCAGCAGTCCTATCTCTTTTTCCCCCAGGATCCTTTGATATACATACTGTATCCGTCCGCACACCAGCAGGTCCTTTTCTGTCTCCACAGGAGGCAAGCTGAGACGAGTGGAGCTCCTCTGGGAAAATCCCAGGGCGCGCCTCAGAAGGTCCGTCTTGCCCTCTGCCCCTGCGGGGACAGAGACGGTCTCCTGCCTGGCTCGTCAAAAGGATTTGCGGAAGCAAATAAACTCCGCAACTTTTGTAAAAGTTGTAAAGCCAGTATGTTTATTACAGTGCTGGACACATGTGGGAATCATTCCCCTCAAATGACATGTATAGCTCTAGGAACTCCAGATCCTTTTTTATCTCCCTCTCAAATCCATATGCATGCAATTTCACAATAGGTTCATACATATTCATTCTACTGATTTTGTGTGACATTTGCCGCTAATTCTTCTTTATCAGAAAGAACTCCTGGGTCATTTTGACCCTGCTTTCTGTAACAGCCTCTCTGTCTGTTTCAGAGTTCAAGCCCCCCTCCCCCCCCCCCATCTCTGTCCTTCGGCTGAAGCAGTTTCTTAGATCATAAGTTTTTGCGAGAACAGGCAGTCAGACTAAACAGCAAGCCACAGACTTAACTCAAAGATGTACATTTCACCTAAATCAAAATGGATTTCTACTCTGGAAAATTTCTACTCTGCCTCAGACCAGAAAAAGTGTTGAGTGCAAACCCTAATGACTGTTAATGGGCACTGGCAGCTATGATGCTCCATGTATAAATTGCCCTATTCTGGTAATGCTCGGGAGAAGTGGCAGCCAGTGTGCTCAGACTTCTTTCTGATTGTCCATTCCTGGCTGTTATCTTCTGATCCTTCAGCTAATGTCCCTGTTATTTGTCCTCTAGTTGATCTGGAGGAAAAGGATTTGTAATGTCTTACCTACCACATCAGTGCCAGACAGCTGATTGTCAACCTACCCAGGAAACTGCATAGACAGTTGTCAGGAAACTTAATCCACAAACACCAGAGGTTTATGTCCAAAAAGGAGACAGAGGAGTCCTGTAACTTTATTTGAATAAAGGGAGAGGCCATGGGATATTTCCCATGGAGTCTCTCAAATTGTTAGAGGACGCAGCCTCCTTTTTATCCTAATTTCTCAGTCGCATTTCCCTTCTCTCTTTTCCCATTGACTGAGGTACTTGAGAGGTACAGACTTCCCGAATCACCTAATACAGACCCCCTTTCTAATGTGTACCCGCCTTTGTCTTTTTCTTCTTCCCTGTGCCTCTGTTCTTTTTCTCTAAGTCCAGGGATTTAGCTCGGCCTTGAGTGAGTAACAGTCTGTGTCAATTAGTGGAATTGCTATAGAATTTATAGTTCCTCCCACTGCTTCTTTCACCTCTCAGTATCTAGCTTTATCTTCCAGCTGGCCCACAGTTTGTTTGTAAAGACACCTCCTCCTCATTCCTCTAAGTCATGTGCTGTCGAATGCACAAAGTTAACAAAATATTTTCCCTGTAAAACCTCTTTAAATCATCATCTCTGATGTTTTTTGTGTCAGTGGCAGGTAGAACATTTTCAAATGAAGACATGAGCTGATGAATCAACTCTGTCTCTACTGTCATGAAAATTAATCCACAAACACCAGAGGTTTATGTCCAAAAAGGAGACAGAGGAGACCTGTAACTTTATTTGAATAAAGGGAGAGGCCATGGGGCATTCCCCTGGGGTGTCTCAAATTTTGGGAGGACACAACCTCCTTTTTATCCTAATTTCCCGGCCACATTTCCCTTCTCTCTTTTCCCATTGACTGAGGTACTCGAGAGGTACAAACTTCCCGGAATGCCTGATACCAATGATTTCCCTCTAATTCTTACGGAATTTAGGGGTTTTTCTTCCCCATTGTTTCTTTCATCTTTCAATACCAAATTTCATTTATCAGCAATCCTACAGTTTATTTGTAAAAACAAATATCTTTTTCCATTCATCAATCAGTGGAATCCTTCCCATTGTTTCTTTTATCTCCCAGTGCTAGTTTTCTCTACCAGCAGACCCACAGTTTGTTTGTAAAGACAAATCTGTCATTCCTCTCATTATGATGTTCTTGGTTTTGTTTTTTGTTTTGTTTTGTTTTGTTTTGTTTTCTGAAGTCTATTCCTGACATCAGCTCAGGCTTACATAAATTCCCTAAGCATATTTGCAGTTATTTAACAGGTCATGTCAGTAGATAATTGTCTTGGTTGTAGAAAATTTAAAGGGTGAGCCTGGGAAACAAGCTACTTCCCCTTAAATTTTAACCACTCCCCTTTCACCAATAAAGAGAAAAAAATCTGGGAATATATAAGAGAAAAAATAACAGTTTACTAAAAAACAAAACAGCAGCAACCAGGATAACAGTAATAAGCACTAGATACAAATGTGCTGAATCCCATGGACTCCCTGTGAACAAAGAAAACAAGAGGGCAGAGGAGCCCCTCCCCCAGTATGGTGGCCTCAGTAGAAGACCACATGGCCCAGGGGACAAAAACATGATTGTGGAAAAGCCCCACTTCACTCAACCTTCTCCCTGTGGTGTCAGTTCCACTGGTGCTGGTGTTGTCTGGGGCAGCTCTGAACCTGCAGTGTCAGTTTCTCTGCTTCTTTTTAGGCAGCTAGACCCAGTTGGTGTCAGTGCTGCAGTTCCGAGTTGGTGCTGCATTGCAAGGGAAAGAAAATGGACTAGCCGGGCCCCAACAGCTCCGGCTCCAGAGACAGGGGTTGCCCCATACAACTGCAGCCAAGAAGAATGTGAGAAATGACTTCTCACTCTTAAATTTCAAAGGTTTATTAAACCTTAACAAAAATTGCAACTAAGGATTGAATAAGGAAAAAGTTTTCAGTGCTGGGAGTCTCCATGACTATCAGCCACGTGCTCATCTACAAAATGGATGCTCTGCTTTTTATATATTTAGCCCTCCCCAAAGTTTTGTCAGTCAACTCTTTCTCTGCCGTCCATTGATGGTGATTACTTTCTTACATCTTGATTGGAGGTCAGGTGTGCTTCCTGGTAACAAGTCAGCCTTCCTGAAATGTCCTGACTACTAAAGTTATTACAAGGAGGAGGGGAAAGAAGACCATGGGATGACATATTACAATAACATTACTATACATCTGCATAATGTCTATCTCTTAATTGTGAGACTCAACTATTACATTACTCATCTATAACAAGAAGATGTTGCAATATTTGCTCCGAAACAGTGTAGGACTGCAAAATGCAGTTTCTCAGAGACCTGTGCCAGGCAACTTCCCACAGAGCTTGGAGATGTGAAAAACAGAGTTCACTCTTTAGAATTTTTAAAATTTTAATAAAGGGTAAAAGAAGGACAATGTTTCCAGCGTTGGGGTGCTTTTGGTGAATGGCCAAAGAGCACAAAAATAGCTTAAAATCATATTCTCTTTATGTGGTTACATTGCTGGGGTTATGTGCATATTCATTAGCTCATACATTATTCAAACATTCCTGAGAGCTTTTGATATTGCAGGGATTCCTCTTGTTTAGATTTCCCATCCTGACTTATCTGCATGGCATCTTGAGGTCAAGTCAATAAATTTTATTCCTTCTCGTGGTTTCATCCACATTGTCTCCCACTTTTCTGATAAGAGGCGTTAATGAGCTCTTCCCAGTCTCCTATGATGCTCTGTTTTGTGTCACTGTTCTCATCACTTGGAGAGGTTAGTCAGCAGATGGCTTTACACTGCTCTCTTAGTTACACAATAGCCTTTTAACATCTTATAGGGTTTTTGCTAAGGTCTATAGTATAATACGTTCATCACACTACTATTTCTATAAGCTATACATAGATATATTCATTACACTACTATTTCTATGAGCTATACAGTGCATACCTAAACTGATGTATCATGTTATATTAATAAGCAGATAATTTTACCATATCTAAATACTTATAATCTATAACAATGTGCAAAATCTAATACATAAATGCAAAAGCCAATATTATATGGTCATTTTTAACAAAGAGAAACAAAAGAAAGCTTCTTCCACGCTCTGCCTTGGCTCAGAGACCCTGCCCTAAGCAACTCTCTTGGCAGCCTGGCAAGAAACAAGAAAGAGGTCTCTGCATGAGTGTTCTCCATCTCCTAAAGGCACCCCAGGAACCTCCCGCCTCCACTAACCCAGTGTAAAAGTACTGTTTCTGGCCCCTGGGTCTTAAAGGGACATAACAATTTTGGGCAGATTGGCAGAGGAAAGATATGGAATACAATGCACATTTTTTGGGTTACCCAGGACAATAATGGTCTCCTGCTGCTAAATAAAGCCAGAAGAGAAGCAGTGACATTTTATACTTTGCATGCATCTAAAAATGAAGGCTAGTGGCTTGGAAAAAAAACATAATTTCCCCTGAAATGGAAAATGTAAACCCCCTCCTGTCGAAAACGGCGGGAGAAATTGCCTCACACAATATGCGTGGATGACAAATCCCCAAGTTTATTGAAAACTCACACATATTTATATTGGTGTTAATGAAGCTTATACATATTGCAAAAGCTGAGCTCATTATTGGTTAAAGCACACTTAGATCAACCACACCTACTTCTATCTTCTAATGATTATTTTGCTTCTATGTTTGCATTCTTCTAGCTTCTCTACCTAGAATATCTACATTTTCTGGCAAGCAATTTTCTCCCCCGTCTTCCCGTTTCAGAGAAGGTCACTATGACCTTTGTCAGTGATTGGACACTGGTTTCACAATTCCCAGCTTGTTTCCCCTATCCTTATCCATTGGTATCACATCGAAATGTCCTTTCTCAGCTAACCAATTATCCAAAAAGCTCTCTACACCCTCCCTCCAAATTGCTATAAATTTTAAATTAAGGGGCTCTCAGGCAAAAATATGGGAGCAGGAAATAACAGTTCTTTAATAGGGGAGAAAATAAAAAGATAAAATAAACAATGCAGTAAACCAAAGCAACATTGACAGAGTCAGAAGATGACCTGACACCCTGTTGGTCAGCATGCTGGTAGCAGTCCAATTGGAATTGTGGCTGCAGTCCTCCTGGAGTGTCAGGTGTGATTCTGTTTGAGCAGGGATACTGTAGAAAGGTGTAGTCTTCCTCTGAATATCCAGTGGAAGGGGCAGCTGTTCCTCTGGGAAATCCAGTGGAGAAGCCGTGCTGGTGTTCCAGAATCTCAAGATTATATCTGGGTAGGAATGCTTGGCTCCTTCCTCTGGGAGGAGCATCTCTCAATGGGATGCTATAGTTCTTATCAGTCATGTAGTGACGTTCAACAGCCTATTATCAGCAGATAATATCAGCAGAAGGGAGGAGTCGTTGTGGAAGAGATAAGAAAAACTGCCCACTTAACAGAAGACAACTGCCATACAGATGGCAAATGGCATACAATTTGTTTGACAATCCAGGACAATGCTATATGTTTAATGTTAAAGTAACTTTGCTATAAAGATATAGTTTTTATTTCTGTTAATAAATAAACTTGGACATAGTAGTGAAAGAGCTGATATAGTTCTGCTTGTGGTAATTGAACTGCCTGCTTGGTTGGGATAACATCCAATGAACATATGATGAGGACCCCTGTGACTGATGTGCCAACTATCAATGCCTACCATCGGTAGAAAGTATGGACCAAAGCCCAAAAGTAGACTTGACTGTAAGAATGGACTAAAACTACAGCCAAGAAATACGCACGCTCTAAAAACGCAGACCAGAGGAGGAGCCATGCTAAGCAGTTCTTGGAACATGCAAACTAGTTTGGGGAAAAGTTTAAATATGCATAATTGTTTATGAATATGCATCAGGCTGATGCAATAGAAATGGTATATAAAGGGTGTTTCTGAAATAGCAGATGTGCTCTTGGCTGAATGCCAAGCACCCGGCCCTTAAAAACATTGCTTTATTGTCTTTGTCTCCTATTGTCCTTTCTTAAACTTTTACCAGAAGAGTGAACCTTGTTTTTCACAGAATCATCCCAGCAACATTTACAATTCCAGACAGATAAGATTTTTGCCATGAAGGAATCTTGCTGTTTCACCCTCTCCTGTCTTTTTGCCCTTTTTTGAGCACAATGACTTAACAGCAGCTGATATGGCTTAAATCTGTGACATGACCCAACTATAGTTTCAGTTGGAAACATTGATGAAGCCATCAGATCACTCATAAAATGCATCACCTGGAAGATCTCCATGCTCTGAGCCAGGAGCTGCATCACATGAGCCACTGTCTGGGGCAAGAACAAAGTCTAGAGAAGGGAGAGCAGAGAAATAGGGCCAAACTCAGTCCCACAAAAGAATAATTGGAACATGTTTTTGCTCTATAATATACACAAGAAAAGGCATTTGTGGGATTTACAGGCTACATCTGTGGTATCTTTTGAGGGTATCTTGAGACTACCTCCAATACCAAATTCCTGCAGACAGTTGGTTGGATGCACTTCACCAAAACTTAGAAGTTAGACATCAAAATTGAAGTTAGTCACCCTAAACTTTCTGGATGACTGTCTAGAAGACAGTTCATCTGGTCTGTTTTAGAGCTTGCTTTCGGATGGGATGAATAACCCACTGGAGTTCCTATTGTTCTGCACTGACTATAAAGGTAGGCTCAGTTTTTTAGATACCTCAGGATGCTTCAAGTCTGCAAGCCTGTACCCAGACACCCAGCAGAGCATGCAGGATCTTAACCTGACCATAGCAGTATCATTTTCCCTTTCATGCAGCATTGTGAGCACATCTGGTATATGAGCACAAAGCAGTGCATGGCATACGTATCATGCCAACTGGCCACAGCCAGAGACACCAGCTGACATGAAATAGGCAATACTAGAGTACCAGACTTTCAGCTTTCAAAATAGGGCAGACGCATGAAAAATATTGCAAATGGTCCCTGGCCTGACCTAATTCCCAAACCATGCCCAAGACTTGTCTGGAAGAGTTCAACTGGCCCAGGGCCAAGCCTTTGCCAGGGACTGTGGCAATCAGAGAGCATAGAAAAGGGAACTGTGTGTGGCTTTCACATCAGCATCTACATGGTCCTGGGATCAGACTGAGCTGCCTCCAGGCTTTGGCATTCTGTCCATCTGCTGGAGAACAGAGCTGGCATCCTTAGAGCAACTTGGAACTATCCTTCAGTAGGATATTGTATACCCAGCAACAGGCTAGGGCACAGTTGAATTTGTTTGGGTTGTTTTGATGCTTTAAAGACCTAGAAATAAAACAACACACTTTCAAGACAATATTAGTATAGGTGGTAATGTTAAGGCTTGATTTTATTGGCGGTCTCCAGAGGCAGATATAGAAAAATGCCCTCCCCCCTGCATGGGGTGAATAGTTTTATAAATTTAGCAAATTAGCATAATTGACAAGAATCCCCAATTAGAGACATAAATGGTGTCTTAGGTTACTGTAGGAATACAGCTAGAAAGCCTAGTTGGGAGCACTGTCCATCTCATGACAGAAGTGGATATGTTAGCATTAGTAGGCCGCAAGCCTTGGCAACAGAAAGCGGAACTTTGAAGAAGGAATGCAGAAGTTAGCGGTGTGCTTGGTACAATGTGCTTGGTAAGCAGAACTTATGTAAGATTACACATACCTGTGCTAGTCTGTACGAGGCTTTGAATTAAGCAATGTTACCTAGTTACATAAATGTTATAACTGTGCTATTTTTAGTTACAGCTGAAAAGGTATAGAAGCTCAGCTTTGCAAATCAATAAATGGCTTCAAGTGTGCAAATCATGGAGTCCACGTCTCTTTCCTCAATCGCCATCAGGTTACAATGTCAGATGTACCAAAAAGTATGCATTCTACCACCATCTTCATAAGCTGTTAAAACCAGGTGGGGCAGTGTTCCTTTATGTCTTCCATGACCCATCCTTCCTCTGAGGAGATATCTTCTGTTAATGGGCCATTGAGACTCACTGCATGACTCATAAAATTACATCAACCCATTGTGAGATGTTCTGCCCAGGGAGAGGAACCAAACATTCTGACCTGGATATAATCTGAGCTCTGGAACACCACAAGGAGCCTTATCCACTGAATTCCCAGAGGACAAGAGCTCCATAACCACCACTGGACCTTCAGCAGAAGATCAAACCCTTGTACAGGATCACTGCTTCAACAGAACCACACTTGTCACTCCAGGTGGACTGCAGCCACCATTTAATCGGATTGCTACCATCATCCTGACCAACAGGGTGTCAGGTCGTATTCTGACTCTGTCAGTCTTTCTATATTATTAAATTTATTTTTCCTATTAAATTGTATTTCTGACTTGGGATCTCCCACTGGTTTGCTTTCAAACTAGTACAAATGGTGAGGTAACTCCCCCCCTATTGATTTCTGGCCCCCCATTGGGACCCTCCCTGGGAGTTCCCCTGTTGGGGGAAACCCTCCTGGAGCATTTCTGTGTCAGGAAAGAGAGACACACTGGACTTTTTCAGTCTTCAGCTTCTTGTTTATTGTTATCTAAAGTTTTGCACGCTGTCCACACCAGGCTCAGCACGCAGGAAAAGCACTGCAAAAAAATGGCTAACAATCTCTTGCTACAAGGTCTTTTAAGACCAAACTATCCAATTAAGAAATGATACCTCAATTATTTTCCCTTTTAACCCAATAATTGATCCCTCGAAGCCCGCAATGTGGACTTTTCTGTCCAATTACAAAATACCACCCAAACCCATGAAGAAGAAGGAAGAAGAAGGTGAAGAAGAACAACCTGCCTCCGCCCTAAAACCTCCATCTTGCTTCATACTTATTACTATATTCTAAAACCCCAAACTTTAAGTTTTCCACCCTGTGATAAACTATACTATTCTCTATTATCTATTTCACAGTCTTGTAGACTCTAGTCTAAGTCTTGGAAGCTTTCTCCACAGGTGAGGGTCAAAGTCAGTGCTTCTCTGGGGGTCAGGACCACTCAGAGCAGACAGAGAAATATTCCCTGTGCTCTGGGTTCCCACACCCCCCGGTTCAAGCCTTTCTGAATCCCCTCCCCTGTGGATGTGACAGCCTGGTCAGAGAGCAAGAAAACTAGATAAGTTTTCTCATGGCCGACTTGTGAGACTTTAGGGAGTTGTAGAGAAACGATGATAGCTTGTTATTATAAACAACCTGCAGGTGGTGTTTTCCTACTCTCTGTTTTTCTCAAAGAAAGGCATTTTTGTTAATTAGCCAATCAGGTGAAATGTATTGATTGACCAATCTGGTTTGTATGTAACAGAACAGTCTATAAAAAGAGAGAATTTTCGTATTAAAGCTGCTGCTGTGCAAACCAGCCTTCTGGTGAGTCTGTGCCGTTTCTTACTCAATAGTGACATCTGGTGACCATGCCATGTTTCGCACTGATCAGCCCCTCGTGGATCGCAGGACAGATGGAGATGCCTCGGACCCCCGCCAGACCTCCACTGCGACCCTGTGGTGTCCGCGCGGTCCACCCACGTCTGGACACCCTCTGTTCTCCTGGAGAGGTGACTGCCTTTGGCCACATCCTCCTGGAACAGACTGGGGTGGCAGTTTTGCCCTTATAGCTTAGAACAGTGGACAGGGACAAATTCCCCAGCACAGCAGACAGTCTGTGCTTTTACTGGGGTTGGGTGCCAGAGTTTCCGTGATGGGGAGTCACGCTTCTAAAGAAGAAAGCGTGATTGTTACTGTATGGAGGGACATGATTTCCCTTATGTGAAACAGAGTGGAAATTTAAGAGTAGAAATCCATTTCAGATTTAGGTGAAACATGCCACTTTGAATTATTAAGTCTGTAGCTTGCTAACATAAGTGAACTTGTTTAGTCCGTTAGCTTTGCTGCGCTCACAAAAACTGCCTCAGCCGAGGAAGAAGGAATGCAATTTCCAAGCTGAAGAGATAAGAAGGGCCCCTTGAACTTTGAAACGAAGGCAAGAGATGGACAGGATGACCAGAGAGTTTTCTCTGTACAAGGACTAGTTGCAAGTTGTAAAGCGAAACCAGTAAAATGAATATGTATGAACCTATTGTGAAAGTCTATGCATATGTACTAGTAACGGGGGATAAAAAAGGTTTGGGAATTCTCAGGGGTGCACATGTCCTTTAGGGGGAATGATCCCCACATACATCCAGGGCTGTAATAAACATACCAGCTTTACAACTTTTACAAGTTGTGGAGTTAGGGTTTTTTTTTTCTGCAAATCATATGGGAGTCTCTGTGTCGTATGATTTGCTCTGCTCTCTGTTAATATGGGCCAAGTCTCATGACTTTCTGGTGGATGTGGACACTGCTTTTAGTCCGGTCCTGTGGGAGGCATTGGGCTACCGGCTCGCGGAGGAGTTTTCTAGAGGGGATTTCGCCATGCCTTGACTTATGGTTGCGTGGGGATGCCTATTCCGTGGCATCCCAGCCCAGGACAGTGGGTCGGAGATGGGGAGTTCAGAGGGTGAAGATGGAGCTGACACCCTGGGGGGGGGAAATCGCCAGACCAGGAGGGTGCTGGCTTTTCTCTGGCTCCACACGGGCCGGCGAAAGGCGTGGGGACTCCCCTTGGAAACTATCTCTTGTCTGGAGATTATGTTCTGCCAACAAGTCCTTGTCCTTACATCTCTGGAAGGTCACCATTGCCTCCTTCTGCTACATCAAAGCCGCTGAGAGCTATATCCGTGTCTTGGCCGTGTCCGGGAGATGGCGCTTCCCTGCTTGAGCTGCTTTTGGACCCTCTGTCACCACTGGTGGTGCCACAACTACCGCTGCCGTGGCTGACGCGTCGGTTCTCCCCTTTCCTGCGAAGAGCGGCTGGAGAGCCGCTGCGGCAGCAGGCCCCGCCTTCACCCCCCCCGCACATTGGGGACCGACTCTTTCAAAGACAGCAGGAGCTGCAGTTCCCGGCTCAAGATTCCCCCACATCGCAGGTGAGGGTGGAGTCAGCTCCACCATCGGCAGTCGCCAGGATCACACTGGTCACTCGGTCAGCTTCCTTGTTGTCAGACACAGCTGCGTCGGACACGCCCATCGTCAACACCTTCCGGCGGGTGTTTGTTCCAGCTGACATCACGCCCCTGGCCGCCTTCCCCCTCCTTTTCCATGGCACCTGTGTGGAAAACAGCAACTGTGACCGCCACATCAGCACCGTCTCTCCAAACGGTAAATCACACAATGGGGGCTGTGTCTCCTTTCATTCCCCTGCCTTTGGCTGCAGATTAACTGCCTTCTCCTCCCGGCTCGGCGGCTGACTTGGTTGATTTAATGTCTTTTACACCTTTGCCATTGCAGCCTGTGATGGCAGCGGTAGTGCTGCCAGCTGCGGCCGCGCTGCCTGCCGCAGTGCTTCCAGCTGCGCCATCCATGGCTGGGCCCCTGGCAGCGGCACAGCCAGTGGCCAGCCCCCGTGCGTCTAGGCTGGCAACCGGCCCTTTGGCCTTGCAGTCCGTAGTTGGCCCCTCTACTCCGGAGCCTTTGTCTGGCCCACCACTCCCTGCTGCCCGTAGGCTGTCCTCCCCATCCCTGGATGGGGGCAGGGACAGTGATGAATGCCAGCGGCCAGCCCCCTGGTGGGGGAGGGCCCTAGTGGCGGAACGCCAGCACCGACAGGCAGAATCATTGTGCGTGCGTAATCTCTGAACTTTGCCTCCCTGTCAGGTGACCATGTTCCCCAAGAACCCTCACAGCTTTTGGGACACAGTTAAGATGCAAGCTTCAGAAGATGGGGATGGGGACCTGTTGGACAGGGCGAGAAGGCCACGGTGTACAGCTGACACCACACTTGACTTGAGGGAAGGGGCCACAGATGACGGTCAGACAGCTTATCCAGATTCTGTGGGGGAGACACAGGTGGTTCAGGAGGACCATGTCCTGCCACAAGGCGAGCTGCAAGCTCTTCCCGTGTATAAAGCTGTCCCAAATTCAGGACGTGCCGACAGGCATGATGTGATTGCCTGGTGGGTGATCCAGGATTTGGAAGAGAAAGTTGCAAAGTATGGCCTTGGCTCCGTGCAAGTTATGCAGGGTCTCAGAGTGATAAACTTGGACCTGCTTGCTCCATTTGATATTAAACATATTGCTCAGGCACTGTTCCAACCTGTGCAATATGAGGGTTTTTTTGACAACTGGAAGCAGGCTGCTGAAAAGGTTGCAGCAAGCAACAGGCTTCTGCCTCAAGAAGACCCTAGGTATTGCGTGGGGGTGGATGCTCTCCTTGGAGACCAGGCCTTTTTCAATCCTGATTTTCAGGCTACTTGGGACTCTGCTGTTCTTGAGCAGTGTCAAGGGGTAGGATTTAATGCATTGTTGAAAACTATTGAGACGGCCTCCCCCAGACCACAGTATACAATGATAATACAAGGAGTAGGCGAGCCTTTTTTGCCATTTGCCGAGAGGCTTGAAGCTGCCCTGGAGAAACAGGTTGAGGATGATGCCTTAAGGCAGATTTTATGCAAGCAGTTAGCTCAAGAAAACTCAAACAGTGAGTGCTGGAAGATCATAGATGCTCTTCCAGGCAACCTGACGCTAGCAGACATGGTCAATGCATGTGCCAAGACAGGTTCTGTAGACCACAGGGTGTCTGCTCTTGTGGTTGACTTACAGCCAGGCCAGACACCCTTAGGGGGTGGACAACAGAAGAAGAGCAAAAATAAAGGCAAGAAAAAGCAAGGAACACGCAAACCAACAGGGCTGGGTGCCACTTTCTTGTGCCTAAGGGCAGGTCATTGTTCAGACCAATGCAAGGCTAAATTTTATGGCAATGGCCAACCTTTGGTAGGCCCAGGAAACAGGACAATGAGCGCACAGGGGAATTGCGCCCTGACACAAGTGATTCCTCAGAGCATGGTGCTGGCTCAAGTCTGCCCAGACAGCTCAGAGGCATCACCCATGCCTCCGCCCGCGTGGATGTATGTACTGCCGACGCAGTCATTTTAGAATCCTGTCGTGAACAAAAGGTTCCTTTGGACATGTTCGGACCTTTGGGACAAGGACTGGGTGCACTGCTTGTGGGAAAATCTAGTGTCACCCACCAAGGAATCTTTGTTCACCCAGGAGTCATTGACTCTCACTTTTCAGGTCAGCTGTGTGCCACGGTTTTCATGTCCACCCCCCGTCATTCTTCCAGCAGGGACTTGGATTGCTCAACCTGTGCTTTTTCAGTCATGTGTCCCCAGGACTGACCAGTGGACTTGTGGGAGTGGTGGCTTCAGATCCACGGGACTGCCACAAGCCCTCTTGTCTGTGGACATTTCTGCTCAGCAACCCCAGATGGTGTGTACCCTGACCCTACCAGGTGCCCGCTCACAGAAGATCAGGCTTCAAGGTTTGATGCGACAGTCATCTCCCTCTCTGCGTGGCTTCCTACGTGGCCTTTGGCCCCCGTGGGATCACCCGTCATAGGGGTGGGGGGTACGGCACATACCTTGGTGAGCCAACGGTTTGTGCTGATCAGTAACATGAATGGGCAGACAGCTGCAGTTTGGCCCTATGTAATTTCATCTCTGATCAATCTCTGGGGGCGGGATGTATTGGCTGCCTGGGTAGTGCGAATTGGGATGGATTTTTAATTGAGGCCACTGCATTGAAGGGCGAAAGATATCCTACGCTGCCTTTACGGTGGCTGGTGGACAAACCCATTTGGGTTTATCAGTGGCCCCTGACAGAAGAAATTGGTCACCCTTCATCAACAGGGGCACATTGAGCCTTCTGCTAGTCCTTGGAATACTCCCATCTTTGTGATAAAGTCTGGGAAATGGAGGCTGTTACAGGACCTCCAGAAAATTAATGTGGAGATGGAAAGCATGGGGGCATCGCAGCCTGGTATGCCCTCACCCACCATGATCCCTGTGGGATGGGAGATCTTGATCATTGATTTGAAGGATTGTTTTTTCACAATTCCTTTGCATCCTGATGACAAACCAAAGTTTGCCTTCACAGTGCCTTCAATGTGCAAAAAAAAAAAAAAAGGGATGCCTGGAGAAACCTAATCAACCACCTTACAGTGCCACAGAATTCAGAGAATCTTGTCATTTTAAATAATTTTCTCTCGTTGCATTCTTCAGGTGAGATGCACCTGCCTTGAGTGAAGGTCTGGATAAGGGACCTAGCCACTAATAAGCTGGAGAGCCTGTACGACCTTATCACTTGGGGCCGCAGGTATGCGTCTCCACAGATACTGGAGTACGATGGGTACCTGCGAGGTGTGTCCTCCCTGATTTGCAACACCAAAACCAGAATGTGGCCAACAGGCAACCTCCAAATGATGATCAAGATGACAACCACCAATCAGATGGTCCCTCCCCGAGTGGAGAGTGAACATTCCATCCTTTCTTTGCTTCTGAAAAAGGACTGTTGACAGGCTAAGATTGTCAGTTCTTTGAACAAATTAATGATAAGTTGTTATTATATTAGAATTAGTACTGAGATTGTATTAGAATAAGTAAATGATTTTAAGATTGATAGTGCATTTCTTGTAAGAGGGAATCACAGGATTCAATCTCTCTGACTATTTTAAATCGGCATCTGATTGCGGTTCTGACTGATAACTAGCAACTACTAGAGGCACCTCTGGAGCTGTGTTGGTTCTCCTTCCTTAAAGGGGCCCTGCAGAGGATTACAAACACTGCCTCCTCCTTTAAACAAAAAGAGGGAACTGTGGATGTGACAGCCTGGTCAGAGAGCAAGAAAACCAGATAAGTTTTCTCATGGCCGACTTGTGAGACTTTAGGGAGTTGTAGAGAAACGATGATAGCTTGTTATTATAAACAACCTGCAGGTGGTGTTTTCCTACTCTCTGTTTTTCTCAAAGAAAGGCATTTTTGTTAATTAGCCAATCAGGTGAAATGTATTGATTGATTGACCAATCTGGTTTGTATGTAACAGAACAGTCTATAAAAAGAGAGAATTTTCGTATTAAAGCTGCTGCTGTGCAAACCAGCCTTCTGGTGAGTCTGTGCCATTTCTTACTCAATAGCAACACCCGCCTGCTTAGATAGGAACTAAACTTTGTTTATGAAAACGTGTCTTGAAGAGCTGGCTTCAACCTTGGTTCCCAGGAAGCACCAATATAGGATAGGGGCCTTGAACCCCTGGGGTTTAGAGCCTCTGGAATGTGTTTTGTCTTTCTGCCTATCAGGGTAGGAAAAAGTACTGGAGCTAGCTATGAATAAAATAATAGGCTACAAAGTTACAAATATAAGTGTAAAGAATATAGTGAACATACAAAGAAAAAATCATTCTGGCATCAGTTTGGGGTGGAGTGGCTTTTTGGTTTTGTTTGTTTTTGTTTGGTTTTTTTTTTTGTTGTTTTTTTTTTTTCTTTTTACAAATGAGGAAAACCAGCCTTGCTGTTCCAAATGTCCTCAGTGCAATCACAAGATCAAACCTCAATTCTCCAAAAGCAGACTGGTACATCACCATGATAGACTGAAGAACTAAAATACAAATCTCTTGGTTACCAAGATGCCTATGTGACATGTAAATCCCTGGTGTAACACCATAATGCCCAGCTGAGCTGGGAAAACTGTATGACAAGCTCAGGACAAGGTTTGATTCAGGAGCTCTTGAATCCCCTTTTTGCTGTTCTTATATAACATTGCTACCTGACAGTTGTTGCCTTTGCTGCCCACTCTTCATGTTAAACGTTTTTAAACAGTTTTCTAGATGATTGTACATTTTTATTGCAATGTGTTCAGAAAGAGAAGACTAAAACATTTGCTAAATTTTTCCACCCTATGATATTTTATTTCTTTATATTTACACAGCTTTATATCTAGATGTCAAGTATGCTTCTATGAGACTGCCTAGGGGTCCTGTGAGGGGTTTTCAGATTTGCTTCTGCTTATATCCAAGGTAATCCCTGTTTTGCTGTTCTTCATGCTAGCAAACAGCAAACTGTGTCTGCTAGCTTTGTCACAGACAGCAGCTTCACCCAGCACAAGATAGAGGAGCTGATGTGCAGCTGCAGCTTGTGCATACCCCCTTCACAAAGAGCAAGTAATTGTTGAATAAATTAAATACTTTAGTGTCTGCATGCTAATAACTAATCCCACCTTCAGCCACCAGGTTTAGAAATGTGATTAGAGAGTATTATACCTCAACAAATGCCTAATCACTTGTCTGTTCTTAGCTGGCCTTTTATTTCTACACATACAAAATAAGAGATCTAATCAAACATCTGACACACAGAGAAAATGCCAGGCAAGTTAAAAATAAGTTGAGTGAGAGTAGGCAACAGCTAGAAACCAGATGTGACTGAGCACTGAAGCATTAATCAGTGTGGTTACAACTCTGGGCAGCACCCAACCACTCCCTTCACATCCTGACCATTTAAACAGATGAAAAAACAAAAGGGCTGGAGGTAGATCTCCTCTACAGTGGGTTTGGATTTTTGTTTCAGATGAAATGTGTGGTTCTTTCCCCAATACAAATATTTTTTTTATTTTTCTCCGTTTGAAAAGACAGGTGTCTGCTAAGGAAGGCAGAAGCCTCCCTTGGAATGGAAAATGTACACCCCTTCCCTCCGAATTATTATAATTTTGAAATTAGGAGGCTCTCAGGCAAAGATATGAGGATAGAAATAACAGTTCTTTACTAATATGTATAATAAGGCAAACAAATAACAACAACTATGGCATTAAGAACAAACAGAACCAGAAACCCAGTAACAGCTTTCTCCACCGCAGGCACTTTCCCCTTTAGTGTAGTGATGGTCACAGCCGGCAGGGGTGCTGGCAGGCTCCTGGTAGGCAGGGCAGGTGCGATGACTCCCCTGTGGCTTCAGGGGGCACTCCAGTGTGAGCTCAGGGAGCATGTGGTAATTTTCGGTCGACACGTTTTCAGGAGCAGTATTTGCATCATCACATGCAGGAGAAAATACCATGCACACAATAAAACACTTTCTCCTCGCTTTTGCCACCCTGGGTGTACCAAAAGAGATTAAAACATAACGGACCATCCTACACTTCCCGCAAGTTAAAGGAGTTCTTCAATGAATGGGGCATAGCACACAAGACCGGCATACCTGTAAACCCCACAGGACAATCCATCGTGGAAAGGACACATCAAACCCTCAAAAGAGTCCTCGATCAACAGAACAGAGACACGAGAATCACATCTCCAGTGGAAAGACTTTGCAAGGCTCTCTAGGTCATCAACTTCCTGAACTGTACAGCATCAGAGCCTGACCCACCAATACTTCGCCACTTTGCAAATACCACCCAAGCAAAGCTCACTGAGAAACCACCTGTGCTCGTGAAGGACCCTGAAACACACCAAATTTCTGGGCCTCACCAGTTGATTACCTGGGGTAGAGGATATGCGTGCGTGCTACTACCATCCGGTCCAAGGTGGTACCCAGGAAAAAACATAAAGCCATACCTAGGCACTGAGAACACTACTCCTGCAAACGGGGACAAGAACTCTCCTGAGGCAAACACAAGACCACCTCAAAACCAAACCAGCTCTGCCTGGAGACGAAGATGTCGTCGAATACCCACAAACCCAAGAACAGACCACCCCATTACAAGACAGCAGACAAAACTGAAAGCTAAACAACAGTCTGCTGCATCAGGCCATAGATAGCCTTAACACAAAAGTGTTCTCTGAACTATATGTTGTTACACTGTCTTTTTTGTATTTAAAGAAAGAAAAAAGAAAAAAACCCCTGTTATTCCCTCTCCCTAACCTTTTAAAACCCCCTAACCTTCTACCCACTCCTCCTCCCTTAGTGTAGCTTAGAAATTAAAAGAAAAAAGGGGGGGAGGAGGGGAACACAGAAAAGAACAAGGCAGAAAACCCTCTCATCAAAGATAACAAATTCTGCTTATATTCCCTATCAGAAGCCCTTTTCCTGCCCAAAGATGAAAAATATCTCCGTTGCTGCTGTCCTCACTGCTGCCTGGATGTTCTTCACTGTACCGCGTGCCTTCGGCTGGATTAGCCCACAGCCTAGCCATAATGTTTGGGTAACCTTAGCAAAAACATTAAAACAAGACAACATGTGCTTGTCCATGGGAAGCATTGATAATCCACTTTCCACATGCCTAGTAGGAATTCCCTTTGTAGCAGATGACTGGCCTGTCTATAACTCAGAGCTTCTCCGCACCACAGGTAAGAGACCCAATGTGGCTGATACTTGGGATGAGTGGACAAAAATTCTGCCAGATGCTCGAGAGGAACCCCAAGAATTGGATCTGTTGGGGTCCTCCAAGGCCACATACTGTGTCAAATTTTACTTTAGACGTCCAAAAAACAATTGGCCAGAAATTGACCAGAACAAAAACACATATCGAAAAGAGATATCACCAATTAATAAAGCCTATAACTCTCACGGTTGGTGCAATTACACGGCTCGTGTGATTTCTGTGTCCTCTCTCCATCCCAAAGTATTACCCAAGGGAATGTTTCTCATCTGTGGTGACAGAGTATGGGCTGGGATCCCCTCCCGACTCCAGGGAGGTCCCTGTACCCTTGGAAAACTTTCTACCCTTACTCCAAACATCACCCTGTTACATAATTGGAAAAAAGAAAGCGAATCAAAATGACAAAAAAGGTCCTACACTGAATTTGATGAAAATTGTGATCCTAAATTATACGATTGGAACAAACCAAAAAAGATTGCTGTCTCCCTGTTCTTACCCTGGGTAGCTGCAGCTAAAGCCCTCGGTGAAATCAATCACCTTGGGTGCTGGCTCAGTAAACAAGCTAATGCTACATCTGCAGCCTTGAGTGATCTCTTAAAGGAAGAAGAAACCACAAGACAGGCTTCGCTCCAAAATCGAGCAGCAATCGACTTCCTGCTGCTTGCCCATGGACATGGCTGTGAAGACTTCGAAGGGATGTGCTGCTTCAACCGCTCTTCACGCTCAGAATCCATCCATACAAACATCCAGAAACTGAAAGATCTCGTGAAGGACTTGAAAGTAGAGAGAATCCCAGACTGGGTCAATGAACTTTTCGGGCAATGGGGATTAACAGGATGGGCTGCATCCTTGGTTAAGGGAATGTTGTTGATTCTCCTTGTAGTTGTTATTGTGTTAGCTATGTTCTCGTGCCTTGTTCGCTGTTTCAAAAGAACTATAGTGAACGCCTTTTTTTGTAAAAACAGAAAGTGGAGTTGTAGTAAACCCCATAGATTTAGGAAGAGCACCATGGAGAATATGAACAACAGGAATGCTGAAACAGCAAAAGAAAATTCCTGTTTCCCTATCCTCCGCCTTTAACCTATCTCTGTAACCCTATATAAGGCAATGTCATGTTAACCCCTTACCATTGGTCAAGCTTGGATCCTTTCCAACCCTATAAAAGAAGCATACTGTACCCCATTAGGGGAGAAAGAAGAGCAGAGACCCTTCACGGACCTCCCCAAATAAAGCCATCTCCGTGGAACAGCCTGCGCCTTCTACCTTCTCCTCTCTCTCCGTCTGCTGCAGCCTCAAGCCCGGGGCACCACTACCTAGCAAGCAAAGCTGAAATCCTAAGAGCTTGCAATCACTATAGAGCTGAAAATCACCATGCTTGCTAGATGGTAGCCCCGCGGCGTTGGCATGAGCGAGCTAGCTTCGGGCACCCGGTCCCTACCCAGGGACTGAGCTCCTGAGCCTTATTGCTCTGCTTTATGATAAGGCCAAATCAGAGAGGCTTTATTACATCTCTAGCTGGGGGAAATCTGCCTCTGGTAACAGAATCTCTGGTCTGTAACGACGAGATTTGGACAAGGTCCTCTTTAATCTCCTTCCTGAGTTTCTGGTGAGTCTTCTCAATCCTATCTTCCACTTTCTGCATGTACTCTGACAGGTTTGTTACTACTGCTGAGATTCTGGCATGTGTTGGGCCATGCACAGTATCTGCATATGCCCGCAGCTTCTTTGCCATGGCAAGCACCGTCTCATCCCCCATTCCACTTCATCATTGCTAAAGCAGAAGCATATTCTTGTGGCCCAAGTCGTACGAGTTTTAGCCACATCACTGGTGTACATTTTTCCATATCTGGACTCTTAATTGTTTGGTCAGCTGAGAAAGCGATCTCTAGCACCACCAGGTTTCTCAAGCGTTGAATCCCTTGTTCTATGGTCTTCCTAGGGGTTTGCTGCATATGGAGATCATCTGGGCACAGGTATCTTTCCCTTACACTTCTCAAGAGCTGTATCCAGAAACTGAGAGTTTCAGGCCCCCTTGACATCCCTTGGTCAATACCCAGATCATGTGACAGGGATCCCAAATGCCTCGCTTCAGTACCACCTAGAATTGTAGTATTACCTGCAGCGTCCCTGATACGGACCAACTTAATATAGATTCATCAGACCATCAGGTGTAATCGTTTCTCAGGCCACAAAGGTCCTTCATGGACAGGGACTCCATAATGATTTCTGGTTCTGAGTCTTCTACTGGCTGTGAGGGTCCTTCCCCATCATCATCATCATCCACTGGGCAATTGGATTAGGTTTTGTGTTCTCTTCGCTGGTTAAGAACAACTGCCATTGGCTTAGGGTCCCTGTCTGTTTTAGCTTCAGCCTGAGTGACTGGGGTGCCTGCTGATTTATCTTCCTGCCCCTCAGGCCTTATCTGCTGCCCTACAGTATCTAACAGCATGCAGTAACCATATGCCAGGGCCCAGCATATTGCAATAAGCTTTTTTCTCATTCGAGTTGTCATTGTGCTTCTTTTTCAGATATTTCCCCACTTCAGCTGGGTTCTGAATTTGTTCAGGGGGGACGTTCCAAGCTATTGGGATGACACATGATGGTCTGGCATGTGAGACAGCACACCCAACAAACCTCCATTGATCATCAGCAAAACAGCCTGCTATATTGTTCAGAGCTTACTTTTATAGGCAATTCAAAACTCCTGGGTCTAGACAGCCCATTGGTCTAATCTTTATGCCCCCTAGACCTTGAACCAGTGAAATGCTTGCACCTTAGGAGAGATGTTATTGGTTGAAGCCTCTGTCAGTCAGCCCGGGAGCTGGTTTATGAAACTGGGCTGGGTTTCTTATTTATAACCGGATTAATGCTCAGTACAAGTCAGCTTGTACTGAAACACTGGGGCAGAGAATTCCTTTAGGGTTTGGCCTATGTCCTCCCATTCCCTACACCATTCAGGATTTTCCATGCCTGGGGCAGGTGTCTGCACAGCCCCTCTGGAAATCTCAACCCTCATTCTAGACAAGTTACAGACCTTATAGAGGAAGCCTACTAGATAAAATACCAGGAAGGTGGTATCTTTAACATCCAGGGGAAACTGAGCATTCTCAAAAGGTGATGTACCAGATTTAAAGGGGAAGAAGGAGGTGAAAGGCTGGGAAACCTCATCCCCTGCTTCTCCTCTAACAGACTGAGTGTAATTACTAAGAAACCCCCAAAGTAGGCCACCACGACTAAGACGGAGAAACTAAAGACCATACACATTTTCAACAACTCCCAGTAGCTCTGTTAACCTTCTATAAATCATTATCACCAAGCACATTAGTGTAGCAAGCCTGATTCGTACGTCTGTGTCACAATCTGCTAGGACAAGAGAGGTTGTGATGGTTCGTTTCCAGATCCCAAAAGTGCAAAAGACAAACAGCAGGGGACTGTCAGTTTAATTACAACAAATACACCTTTATTGAAGGCCAACAGCAAATGTGATAGAGGGATCAGAAAAGAAAATAAAGGATAGAAAGAAAAAGAGGGGAAGGGGAATATAGCTACCGAGATGGAATTCTCATGGTCCAGCCACATAGATTTTCCGTCGTCCGTGGGGGTTCACCGAAGGTGTCTCAAAAGTTACAGTTTATTTAGTCTCAACCTAAAGCGAGCGGCATCTGGCCAAAAGGTGGGGAAGATTCATGGGCCATTGTGTTGAGACCCCTTGGTCTGTGAGAGAGGTGCGAGCATGCAAGGACAAGCCACCGCTTGTCAGAACTTGTGAGGCAGGTGCAAGTGTGTAAGTACAAGCCACCATTTATCAGAACCTGTTCTAAGCAGTGTTCTGTGAAGGCTCAGCGAGCACACCTGCAGACAGTCACTTGGCATAACATCCAGAAAACATCCACCAAATGAAGGAAACTTCAGGCCGTCTCTTACACCCTGCCCTGTAAAAGTTACACGCCAGGGACAAAATTTGTTCTATCTGTGGATAAGCAAACAAGTCTAGGGACCAGAGAGACATTATTACCTCAAACCACATGGTGACTACTGACTGCTATACACAAATACAAAATGATTAAAACCAGAATGTAATTCTTACTGGGTTTTTTTCACTTTCTCCAGCCGCATATAAGTAGGGAGCCAAATTTTTTGTCTCAGCTTTAGACAAATTAGGTGGAAACGTCCTGAAATGAACGTGTCCTCTAAAGAAAGGTAGGTTTCAGCAGCTCTGCCCCCACAAGTTCAAAAGGAATTTCTTGTAAAAAAGTGAAAAAACTCTGTTTATTTAACAAGTGGAGTGCACACAGGCATGGAGGAAAAAAAAAGAATTAATAATGTTAGATAATAAACCTTCTCATTACAGAGAAAAAGCTGGTATATCTTTAGAGTCCTGCTCAACTTCTACAGAGGTCCAGAGACAGGATGCGGCATCCCATAACCCTCCCTTCCAAGCCACAGTGTGGGGCTCCCAGCCATGTTCTGGTGTTTCGGACTGGAGCAAAGCTGAACAGTTCCAGAAGAAGAAGCCACAGTCCTAGGAAAACCTTGCCTCAGCTAACAAACAAGAAGCTAGCTAAAAGCAAAGACACAAGGCTCCCAGCCGCACAGCAGAGAGAACCGCAGGAGTCTCTGAACTGAACACAAACTCTGTGCCAAAGAATTTCCCCCAGCTTCCCCCTCCTTTGAGCTTCAAGTTACAGGACCTGTGTCTGGGCATAAAGCAGACGATAGGGGATACAGTCTCATAACATCACCCCAGGACACCAGTAAATCCATGTTGCTGCTATTTCATTTACTAATCAGTTGTTTGCCTGCATATTGTTAGTTGATTTTTAACTGCTGTATGAAAAATTTTCGGTAGCTTTCTTGTAACAATGGAGATAAATGAGTTAAATTTTGTTGTGTGTCAAACTTTTAAAGGAACACTCAACTCTGACTTGAGTTCTATTACATTTAGGTTCTGTTGTTTTAAGTTCTGTAAAGTTTAAGTGATGTTCAGTTCTGTTAAGCTTAAGTGTTGTTAAATTTAAGTGATGTTAGCTTTACGTTCTATTAATTTGAAGTTCTGTTACAGTCAAGTTCTACTAAGTTTAGGCTCCTAAATTTAAGTTCTGTTAAGTTTAATTTCTGTAAAGTTTAAATGTTCTTAAGTTTAAGCAAAGTTATGTTTAAGTGTTGTTCAGTTTATGTTCTGTTATTCTAAGTTCTATTAAGATCAATTTCTATCCAATTCCAGTTATGTTAACTTCAATTTCTGTTCGGTGCACTTTCTGTTATGTTTAAGTGATGTTAAGTTTCAGTGACGGTAAGTTTAAGTTCTGTTGAAATCTGCTCATTTAAATTACAAGATACAGTTCTTTTGTTATAGAGATAAGGTGAAACCAACTGAAGCAATTATGATGGGGAATTGGTAAGCAACTGTTTAAGAATATAAAATAAGTTGTGTAAAGGCATGTGAAGATGCAGTTTATTAGATCCTTAATTTCATCCAAGATTCTATGGGTATAAATGTTCTGCCTTGGTCAATTAACATAATTATTCATTACAATCTTTGTTGTTTTATGTTCCATAGGTAGCACTGAAGAACGAGCAAGAATTCCAAATTATAGCTGTTATTAATTCTAAGCTGTTTAGTGCTTTTTTCCTGTTTTTATTTTGCTTTATTGCCATATATGCATAGATGTGTGGAAAAATCTTATCTCGACTTCTTAGGACAGCTACTGTTGCTGTATTAATGATTCTTAATATGTTTTTAATGTCATAGCATGAATTCACTAACTTTTTATAACAGGCATTATCCATAAGATATTATTTGATGTTACACATATGCATTCCTTTGGTTGTTTGCAGTTTGGTAATGGTACCATTGACTACTTAGCTAAAGATAAATGACAAAGCCAGCTGCTTTACAAACTTTCACATACAGTTATGTAGCTATCTGCAAGATGTATATAGTTTTAAGAAACTTTCCCAACTGCTATTAATAGAGGCTCTCTTGTAGGATATGTTAGGGAAACCCTTCCAGTTAAGGCCTTGGCTCTGGCTAAGCCCTGGCTCTAACTGGTCAGAAGTATGCCAACAGACACAGGTGTTTCTGCACTAAAAATGTGATCAGGTCACTTTGACTTGCTGATTTGGACTGTTTTGGCATTAGAGTACATGAACTCTTCGCACAAAAAACAAAGGAAGGGGGAGATGTTGCATATAGGAAAAACCTTATAAAATAAGGGCCTTGTTACCTTTGTAAAATCATGGCTCAGGCCTGCTACTTCAGCTAAGTAGAAGAAGACTATGGGAATGCGACTCAGCTGAATTAGAGGTAGAAGAACAAGTTATATAAACATTACATGTTCACATCGTGGTGTATGGTGGTTGGTTGAATTACATTTGTTGTGCTTAAATGGAATGTATCTGATAACAGGCTAACTGCTGTAAAAGGCCTGGTTTTTTGCAATAAAAGGCTCTCCTTTACACCTGCCTGGGGACTCTGTGTCACTCTGCTTTTCTGAAAGATAAAAACTGAGAAAATATCACTTGTCATGCACTTGCACTATGTTTAAAATCTGCTTGCCAATGGCAGGAACAAATGATAAAAGAAAATTACAAATTAAAAAAACAACTAAAAGAATACAAGGAAAAAACAAAAAGCCTGGAAGGAAAATTAGAATCAACATTATTTAAAAACCCCAAATCTTTGGATTGTAAAGATATTCCAAAATTAATAACATCACCTGAGGATGGGGATGGTAATATTCAGAAAAACTCTGACAATATTAGTGATGAAAATGTTGAATTGGATTCTGACAAAAGCACAAAACCTCTTAAAGAGCAAGAAATTCCAGAAATTGAATATCTGTGGAGAATTTGTTTCACTGTGCAAAATGGGATATTACTGGATGGCTTGGAAAGTTTCGGGTTCTTGGGTGTGAGTGTCCTTTTGCACCTTGTGTTGGGAAGGATGAAAGTTTGACAAGAAAGTCTCACAGATGTGTATGCTTGGCAGAAAGATTTTTGAATGTAGAATCAGAATGAAATAGAGATGGAAGCAAGTTTTGCTATAGAAGAATAATAGATGTGTAAATTGACAATTGCTGAGCCAGTCTGACTGGATAACTAAGAAGGCAAAGGGTATGTTAGAAGGTGTTTTTATGGTTTAGAGCAAAGGATAAACCCACTTCAAACAAGATGTTTTTACCCAGCAGAAAGATATCACAGGCAAACAAGACTGCCGATGTTGCAAGTAGAAAAAAGGTCTCAGAATTTCCCACTGCAAGAAAACTGAAAAACAACTTCTGGCTTAAACTGTAACATACTAACTTTTAGTGATTGGAGAATAGTAACATGAATATGGCAATTATAGTAGTTATGATAGGCTATAGGTAAAAGTAAAGTTATAGATTGGTTCTTCTGTATTAAGATGCTCAGCAAAGAAAAGTATATAATGCATTGCAACCAAAATTAAAGGGTCTTCAGGCTTGCCTGCAGCTGGAGCTGACAGCTGTAGGCACAGGCTCTGTCGCCCATGACCCTGGACTGCTGTAACATTTTGGATACAATAAAATGCATTTTGAAGAGCCACCTGGAGTCCCGCATCTCTCGTTCCAGCTCTTACAACCTTGGACTAGACCTTTCTGATGAACCCTATTCAATAACCAGAAGAATTGCATGTTTGGCAGGAGGAATAAATATGGAAAGAGGGGAACCTGCATCAACCCCTATGCAGTCAAGTAAGGATATCTCTGCTGCTGCTACAAAAACCACCTGTTTGCAGGCAATACACAAACGTGCAGATGGAGATATCCCAACCTCTGCAGAGATGAATATTAATGTATTTAAGATCTTTGCTGAGACAGCCTCCAACTGTGCTAAGAGATTGTTTAATGGGGAGACAGGATGAAGTCAGGGGAGATGTGGTGAGTAGTGAGGCTTTGCACGGCTCACAAACCCTGAGAAGACTGGTCCCTACATGGGGAAAACTCCCTACAAGAAAAATGGACTGGGAATATCACAAAAGAAGGCCAAGTACCAAAATGTAGAAACCCCATAAGAAATGGGTGAGAACTGTTGTACATAACCCACCCGAGAGAAATGCATTATAGAGAACTGCCTTAACTTTGAAATACTGAGAGCTGCTTTCCAGGCAGTGGGGGAGAAAAGCAGCAAATTCAAACCTGAACCTGTTACAGAAAAAAACTCACTCCCGATTCTTTGCAACACAGCAGGGAGAGAAAACCTATGCACAGGGCTGTCATGGTTTGACGCTGGCGCAATGCCAGTGCCCCCATGAAAAAGACATTCTCCCTGGTTTCTGCTGTGAGATGTGACCAGGAATAAGCAAAGCAGGCTCCCACTTAGAAATAAAGAAAAGAAAACTTTATTAACTAAACTACAACTCTAAGTAAAAAGAAACACACAGGGAAAATGAAAACCTTCCAAAAACCTTTCCTCCTCCCCCCACCAAATTTCCAATACATCCATCCCCCAAATCACCAACTCTCGGTCCATCACCACCCTTTGGATAATCCTCAGTTCATCAAGAGGAGAGGAGTCCTTCTTGTGCCATAGGCTTCCCCAGGAAACACTGTTGAAACCTCGTGTGTTTCCATGTCACTCGTGGCACTGCCTGGAGAACATCTGCCATCGTGACCTCTTCCTTCCATGTCCAGTGCTCTCACCACTGCACATGGACCAGAGCTGCTTCTAGGGTTGTCCTTTTAAGGATGCTTTGTTCCGTTTCAAAAAGAGCACAGTCTCACCTTTGGGACACCTGTCCCCCCCAAATTTCACCCCCTGGGGCCGAGGGGTCTCAACACTGAACCCTCTTGGCTCTGAGCCATTGCGTCCCCCTGGATGCAGTCTCTGTATCACAAGGAACATGGTTCTGTCTATGGCTATAACGAGAAGAGTCCAGCTGAAGCCACTCCATCATCCCTTTCCACCTAAGATTCTTCTCTACGCTTCCGACATCTTTCACTTGCCCAGACCTTCACACTTGCACATTTCCTTCTTCCATTTCATCTCTATCTCTCTTCTAGGAAAGGTTAATGTTCTGCAAAGTTTTCATTGTCCAAAAAAGGGTTAAAAGTTCAGACTCTGCCCGCCCAAAGCTCCTGCATCCGCCGGACACCTCGCTGCACCACCCCCCCCCCCTCCCCCCCCCGCCAGCACATGTTATCAAGTTTCAAGGTAGCAGTCACAGGCACAGGCTGTACTCTCTCTCTCTCCTGGGGGGGGCTGCCCGATGCCTCCTGGTGCTTCTCCCACCCTTCCATCCTCAGGGCCTCTTCACCTCCCATCTTTGTCCAAGGCCCAAGTCTACCTCACCCGGCTGCATGGCTGCATGGCTTCCCCTCCCCCACCCAGCCAGCAGCAGCTGGGCCGGGGGAGGGATACGAACTCTTTCCCCGCCGAAACCCAAGAGAAGGTCTCCTGGGAATGCTCTGCTTTTAACCCCTGTGTTCTCAGAGGCGTATCCATGCCCTCAGTGGCCACACCAGGTGCCAATATTCAAATCTGAGCACCCATTGGTGTGACTACAGCATCCCAAAAAACTTACTTCCTCTCAAACCATGACAAGGGTGAACTTTGCTTTGCCAACACATTCCTGCATTTCAATAGCTTTCTGACAACCCCTATTATTTATATAGCTGTAGGAGCAGAAAGACAGCCTTTGAAATTTGTAATTAGCACTGGAACTTAAAATCTCTTTGATTCCTCCTACAGAAGCCAAAAAACTAAACTTAAGTTTTAAACATTAAAATTGAAATTGTTTAGCTGGCTTTAATTAAATGTGTTATCCCTTGCACTGGTAAAATCTGTTTTGATGGAATTAAAAATTTAGAACAAAAAGCATTATATTTAGAATGCATTCTGCTTACAATTCTCCTGTTTGACTAATGAAAAAAGACAAACAGGAACTGGCGTTTAACAAATTATTATCAAAGCTTAGTCCTAACATGGGACATTTCGTTGTAGCAGTTACAAATACTGATACACTGCAGAATGGCAGTTTTCATGTTAGCTGCCTTTGGCTAAGTGCCAAATTCCCTCTATAAAGGTGAAATTCCTGGGAACTGGTAACTGGCAGACCAAGCTGTAATTACAAAAGTAGATCTCATATCTAACCCCATTACTAAAAAAGAACTTTGAAAAAAAATCATTGTGTTAGTTTGAAAACAAACCATTGGGAGATTCAAAGTCAGAACTACAATTTAATAGTAAAATTAAGGCAGAAAAACAATCTGACACCCTGTTGGGCAGGATATTGGTAGCAGTCTGATTAAATGGTGGCTGCAGTCCTCCTGAAAAGATAGATGTGGTTCTGTTGAAGAAGCGATTCTGTAGAAGGGTCTGGTCTTCCTCTGAAGGTCCAGTGGTGGTTATGTAGCTCTTGTTCTCTGGGAATCCAGTAGGTAAGGCTGCTCATGGTGTTCCAAAACTCAGATTATATCCAGGTAGGAATTCTCGGCTTCCCCCCCCCCCGCCCCCCCCCCCCCCCCCGGACAGAGCATTTCACAATGGGATGATGTAATTGTATGAGTTATGCATTGATGCTTGATGACCCATTAGCAGAAGATAGCCCCTAGGAGTTATGAGGGACAGGTCAAGGAAGAGATAAAGAACACTATCCCATCTGTTTTTAAAAGCTTATAAAGAGGGTGATAGAATACATACTTTAGTTACATCTTACACTATAACCTAAGGCAATCATGTATTCTTTGGGATACTGGAAAAATCATGTTCATAGATTTTCTGTAATAGCAAGACCGTTGTACACAGTAATGAGAAAAAAACAAAATTGGAAATGGCTTGACAGCCACAAACAGTGTTTGCAAATTATAATAGAAGGATTGAAAACATATCAATCACTTAGGCCAGTTCACCCCTGTGATCCTATAATAGCTGAACGGGGTTTTGCTGAATATGGAATTTATTGTAATATGTTTCACAAAGGGACACATGAACCAAAATGACCATTTGGATTCAGTTCCACAGTGATAAAAAAGACACTGAAAAGAGATACACTGATTGGGAAAAGGGATTATTATCTCTGACTCTTGGTTTGAAAAGACAGATGTCCGCTAAGGAAGGCAGGAGCCTTCCTTGAAATGGAAAATGTAAACCCCGTCTCTCCAAATTATTATAATTTTGAAATTAAGGGGCTGTCAGGCAAAGATATGGGAATAGGAATAACAGTTCTTTACTAGGAAAATTAAAAATACAAATGCAATAGTACAAAAAAAAAAAGAAAAAAAAGAAAACAAACCACTGATAAGAGTCAGAATACCACCTGACACCCTGCTGGTCAGGGTGGTGGTAGTGGTCTGATTAAATGGTGGCTGCAGTCCTCCTGGAGTGACAGGTGTGGTTCTGTTGAAGCAGTGATCCTGTAGAAGGGTGTAGTTTTCCTCTGAAGGTGCAGTGGTGGTGTAGATGAGGCTGGTCTTCCTCTGAGAATCCAGTGGAGAAGAAAGCTGCTCCTCTGGGAATCCAGTGGGAAAAAGCTTCCTGTGGTGTTCCAAGTCTCAGCTTATATCCAGGTAGGAATTCTTGGCTCCTCCCTCTGGGTGGAGCATCTCACAATGGGATGATATAATTTTATCAGTCATGCAGTGAGACTCAAAGGCCCATTAACAGAAGACATCTCCCTGGAGGGAGGATTGGTTGCAGAAGAGATAAAGAAAACTGCCCAATTAACAGAAGATAACTGCCCCACCTCTTACAGATGGGAATAGAATACACACCCAGCTACACCTTGCAACCTGAGACACTGACTTGAGCTCTCAAAGAACTAAAAAAAAAATTCAACCGCAGCAGCCTGCAAGAAATCCAAAACCCATCCAATCCGCTAGCCAGCATTAAGAAAGGCAGTACTCCGCCAGAGGAAATTGCACAGTGACCCACAGTTCACAAATGGTATGCATATAACTCAGGGGTCACAGATCAGATGGATGTTACAGATAACAGCTACTCCATAAATGTTAACATGACAAAACCTAACCTATATTGGATGCCCCTGCATCCACTTCAGACTGAAGTTGGAGATGTCTGATTCACTGATGCCTCAGCCAAACACATTGATGGTAACTGGTAGTAAAGAGAAGTTGCTTTTAAAACAGGAATGGAAATGGTAGAAGAAGGAATGTTGGAAAGTGCACAGATAAGCTGTATTGCTGGTAGTAATGTCAAAAGCTAGGATGGTGTCTTGGTTTGAAAGACAGACGTCTGCTAAGGAAGGCAGGAGCCTCTCTTGGAATGGGAAATGTAAACCTCTTCGCTCCAAATTATTATAATTTTGAAATTAAGGGGCTCTGAGGCAAAGATAGGAGGTTAGGAATAGCAGTTCTTTACTAGTATGTATAATAAAGCAAACAAACAACAACTATGGCATTAACAACTAACAGAACCACAAACCCAGTAACAACCTTACTGGCTGCAGGCAATTTCCCCTTTGGTGTAGTGACGATCTCAGCCATAAGAGGCGCTGGTGGCTCCTGGTGGGCATGGCAGGTGCGATGATACTCCTGAGGCTGCGGGGGGCGCTGTGGCACGACCTTGGGGAGCACGTGGCAATGGCAGCTTGGCCAAGACGAGAAGGGATGGGAGAGAAGCTTTGCTTCACAGAATCATGGGGCAGTAGATCCCCATGTCCCAGCAGGACTCTGAAGAGCACCAAGCTAGAATGGCAGGAATGAGCAGAAAATCCCAGGATGGTGGATGAGATGTATCAGAAGCTCCGTGGTGGTAGCTGAAACTGCGGGACATCTTGGCAGGGCAGGGGTTGCGGGGCTACAGCATAGAGAAAACCCAGAGCAGTGCCGAAGTAGAGGTGGAGGGGTGGGGCAGCAGTGACCCAGCACCCAGCAGGGCAGGGAGAAGCAGGCTCCAGATCCTGGGCACCTGAGCAGATGGTGAAAAGCCCCTCTTTTAGTGAGGAAGGTGTTAATAAGGTCCCAGTTTGGTGGCTGCTCTAGCAAGCAGAGGCTCACCCCACAGAAGAAGCAGCTCCAGGATGGGTTATGGCAGTGGCAGCGAATTCCCTTCCCCAAGCAGCAGCAACTCTGGCTGTCCTCCTCTGAAGCCAGGAGAGAGAGAGCTAGGAGCTACCTCAGCCCTACCTTCTACCTGCCCAATTCTCGCGGTATCTCTCCTCCTTTTCTTAAGTACCCAGTTAATGTTTCCTAGCAACTTATGGGGGAAAAAATTCTATAATTAAAAAGGGACAAAAGGAAGAAAAGCCTAATCCCCAATATATGGTGTATGTTAACATAGTGGTTGTGTCAGTGTGAAGTGCTAAACTGGGAAGTGAATGGAAGAGAGGTTTGGCAGAAGATTTGAAATGGTTGTTGTTACAGGCTCAGTCCCAACAAATCCATATGGAATGGGTTAAAGATCATGCAAATGACGAAGCTTTACAAACTTATTGGAACAACAAGGTGGATCAACTGGAAAAAATCAGAAATATAGAAATGGATCAGTTAGAAGATCCACAACACTGGTATCGATTATGTGAGAGACAACTGCTCACTTAAAAAATTTCACAAGGTTTATTAAACCTTAACAAAAATTCAACAAAAGGACTAAATAAGGAAAAATTGCATCGCTGGGAACCCAGACTCTATACATGACAATGGATCACATTTCATTAGTGTGATGGTACAAAATTGGGCCAAACGGGAAGGTGTTAAATAGGTTTTCCACATACCTTATTATTCCCAAGCAAAGGGGATTGTGGAGCATGCCAATGGTTTGCTAAAGTGCTGCCTTAGGCTACATCAATCTGGATGGGATAAAAGGTTACCCTCCGTGTTATATCAGATAACTAACAGCCATGGACCAATGGGTAGTCCTGTTTCATGAGCTCTCCTGAGCCCTATGTCTCTTAAAACAGCTCCAAATTGTGATGGCTAACAACTGGCCTGGAGGCCTCAGAGTCACAAGGAGCTCTGACTTTAACTTGATCAGTCTATACCTGTGATAGAAAGAAAACATCTTTGGGGGAGAGGGCACTGAGATGCAGAGGGACTTGGCTGCAGAGAATGGATGCCAGCCAATCCCTGACAAGCATGTACACAGGCAGCTATTGGTCAGTGAACTGGGTGGCACCAAGATTCTAGCCAGTTGGGGTCAACCATATAAAAGCAAGTGCTGAATAATAAAGTTTGCTATTGCCACATGAACCTCGGAGTGTCATGTCGTGTCCATCTCAACTGTGACACCAAATGATAAAATTGAAGCTTTTCAAGATAACTTAAAGGTGGGCCAACCAGTTATGGTAAAGCTACCCCAAAGTGGGATTGTACCTATGTTATGATCTGTTTATTAAAGGTTATTAGAAATGCCTCTGCCTGAATTAAGGTGCAAACAAGACCATATGCCAGTGACAATAGTATGGATTTTGTTTAATAGTAAATATGAGAGAGAGAGATAGAGACACAAAAGAAGAGAAAGAGAAGATAGGTTTGAGGGGCACAGAAAGAGGGTGACAGAGGCAGAACAAGGAAAATATCATCACTCCCTGGATCCCAACGATGTTCCGTTAATCCTTTCCAGCTGGTCCTCTTGATGGTGAAGGTCGCCCCCAAAAGCATAGAATCCAATGGGTTAATATACAGTCAGGCTAAGTAGGAAAACCATGGCACTTCCCTGGTGGGGACGAGTTTGCCATTGGTTTTTACAACAGACTCCAAATTTGTTGCATCATGTGCAGTCCTGTGGTGCAAGGCCTCAGGAATGACTCTGAGGGGGCACTTCGGGGAGCCTTTGATGGATTAAGGTATCCCCTCAGTTGCCCCTCACGTCAATGTCCCGTGGATGTAGCCTTCCTGGGGTTGGGGGTACCATAGACAGTTTGCATAAGGGAGGATGCGTTCATTGCCCTGAACAGAGGTTATAACACACTGAAACTTCCTCCCCCCCACCTTGGTTGGTAGCGAAAATCTGTGCAAACCTGCTCCCAGCAAATGAGTCTGTGGGCTATGGCCTCCCCCACCCCGAAGCAAGCCAGAGATGATTCTTAGCGTGGCTTCTGGGTTTGGTTCACATTCTTTTCCTTGTTTACCTGTCTGTTTCAGGTGATTGAAGAATGGGTTTTTCCTCTATGTAATTCATTAGTTTGATTTACAGTCCAAAGCGTCAGTCAGGCACCTTCAGGGAGGCTTCTTTGGTTGTAGTTTCTTTATAAAGTTTTTGTTATAATGAGCAGAACTTTATATTAACATTTGTGGCATGAACTATTTCAGTCTGAGGCAAATCTGACTTTAATGGGCATTTGAGGTCCAAAAGCCTGGATGGCTATTGATTCCCATGGCCAGTAACACAGGATTAGCTCCTGATGGGTATTCCATACATTTTAAGCTTTTCTTGTCTCTGTACAAGTTTAGTTTTGCTTTGAACAAAAGTGTCTCAATTAGGCCTCACAACCCACCCCTACACTGCCCCCGTGTGGCAGCAGTGATTATAGCCCTGTGTTTTCAACTAGAGGCCAGAGACGGAACTGCTGCCATAACTCTCAGTGGAAAAAAACATGTCTAAGTTCTGTTGTTTTAGTTTCTCTAATAACCTTGGATGTTTAAGTAGACCCTTATGAAACAGGAGTCTCCTCGAGCCAGGTCTCATAAGCTCTTGGAGATCTATTTCATATCCAAGATAGCTCAGCTACCTTGGAAGGCATAAAATCAGCAGGATGGCTTCTGTGACAGTGTTGGAAACAAAAAGGTTTTAATAAAAGGCAAAATAACAAACTCTTTATAGAGAAAAACCAATTCAGGTGCAAGAGGCCCTCTTGCCCCTGGTAAAACACCTTACAAAAGCGATTAGTTTCTTTGTTCTCGTCTTTTTCTAGTAAATTGCCCAGGCGGGACTTTTTGGCTCCTGTCCAATTAGCTATCCTTAAGTTTGAGGTGAAGTCCCCCAGGTCCTATGAGATGCCTTTTCACCAAATCAAGGAGAGAAACTTCTGGGCTTATTTCCTTTTTAAGGGGACAGTTTTGTCACTCCGTCAACAGGGGGCACATTTCTATACCCTCACTACGCCAAGGACTACATGTATATCCAGACATGAGACAAGGAGCTGTTCAAGCAGCAGTGGGAAGGACTGTTCACTACTGACATAGACTCTTGGACTCCTTATAAGAAAATAAAGCCAACTCCAGACACAAAGAAACAATACTAGACTGCACAATAATGAATCCACTATAGCCAAAATGGTATTATAGTATTATTTACATTTTTATACTTACAAGTCAATGTTTGCAATAATGCAGCATGGCTAATCAGCCATCCTAACAAAAGTTAAAAATTGTAAAAAAGAAAAGAGCAATGTTGTGTTGCTATAGAGCATGACACAGGGCAAAGCCCTAAGACTCCATCAGAAGTGAGCAAGAGAGCGATTTATTATAGGAACATGTTGCCTTTATAGTTTATCAAGATATTTACATTTCCTTAACCGACACATTCACTGCCCATTGGTCATAAGAAAGAAACTAAGTTCTTAATAGGTGAACAAGGAGCCACGTCATTCTGTGAGCCAGCTAGAGTCCGTATCTTTTAACTTTCTCTCCTTCATCGCATCTCCATGGTGACAGCCTTGGTGTCTTCCTCGGGAGAGATACAAGGCTTTCCTTATCTTAAGGAAGCCTTTGCTGGCTCACAAGAACAGCACAAAATGCCTTTCCTACAATTCCCCCTTTTTGTATTTGACCTGCAAATAAAACTGCTAAGGACTTCCAGAGGGCCCTTGCAAAAATCCAAGCAGACAGAGGATCCATTCTTCATTCACTTACAGATAACCAACTTCTACCAAATCCACAACACACACCCTCACAATCTTAACGTTCATATACAAACAAGGCACATAAAAACAGATCTTCAAATACCGTTACAGACCTTTCAATTTCCAGATGACACATTTGTAGCAGAATGACACCTTCACCTCTAATCAAATAACTTCCTCCCACACAGAATCAGAGACCAAGTCATCTGCCTAGTCACCACTTAGAACCACATAGCATCCACTTAAATTTACAACTGGTTGCTGCTATCATAATGGGCAACCAACCTAGTTGCTCAAAGTGTGGACTTCAGCTACTGATTCAACCCCTATGCAAAGGCAACACTTCTCCCTTAGGTGCATCAAATTCCCCTGTTTTTGGGACTGTCGGTGCCCTGCAAAAGGAAATGGTACAAGACACATTTCTCAGTACTACCAACCTCTCTATAAGAGAATTCAAGGAAAAGAAGCAAAAGTAACATCCACTAACTTAAATTTTGGATTTTTAGTGTAAGCCTATAACTCCCTTTACTCTGTCTTGAATTGCCATCTTTACCACACATTACTTGTGGGTCCATGCTTCCATCCCCCTAATAACCAATGCATTTACCTACTCATTTTGCATCAGCTGCGGAACCACCCATCCTGTTCCTTCCTGTGTGCTCCGAATAGGGTTGAACACAAAGGGCAGAGACCTAACGAGGGCCATTCTCTGTTAAAACACATGCATATCTTCTTCTCCATGTTACTAATTCCACTGGGCCAGTCCACCTTTCCATGATGAAATCTTTTACCCATACCTTAATACCTTTCTGAAAGTTTGGCTGTTTTGAATTCAAAGACAAAAAATGATAGAATATAGGAGACACTTGTAAGTCAGGTAAAGGACGCAGAAAGTTAAAGACTTAGATGACGGCTTTGTCTAATATCACTTGAGGTGACTCCCTCTGCATTCTCCCTTTTTGTTTTTGTACCTGATGCTTCAACACACCATGAGCACATTCAATATTTGCTTGGCTGGTCGAAACATGAGGGATACCAGTAGAATGACCAACACCCCAGGCACGAAAAAACACCTGCAATTTCCTTGAAACATATGCCAGGCCGTTAACTGTCTTTACATGTGATGGAATGCCTAAGATGGAAAAGGCGTGGCAAAAATGATGAATAACATCTCGAGCTGTTTCACCTGCCAAGGCTGAGGCAACCATGGCATGAGAAAAGGTGTCAATGTTAAAATGAACATACTTTAGACAGCCAAATTCAGGCATTTTTGTAACATCTGTTTGCCATTCTTGCAAAGGCAGTAAGCCTCTAGGATTAGTACCGTAATATTGTGAAACATGCAACATATGACAATCAGGGAAAGAAGAAATAATTGACTTTGCTTCACTATGTGATAATTTAAATTGCTGCCATAGTGCCTGAGCACGCTGATGAAAAAATTGGTGAGATAGAACAGCTTGCTGTAACACATTAGGCACCGTTTTCACTGCTGAGGCAGCCACAAGGGAATCCACATTGGTGTTACCTTCAACAAAGAATCCAGGTAGTGATGTATGGCTACCAATATGCATAATAAAAAAGAATGCTTTCAATTACAAATAAGGGTCCACAATTTCAACAACATAACAAATAATGGTTTCTCTTTTACATTATACAACACAGCTTGATCCAACTGCTTCACTAAATTAGCAACATCAACAGAATCAGTAACTATATTTACAGAACTAGGAAATAAGGTAAAGGCCAAGAGTATGGCACAAAGTTCAATTAACTGAGGAGACCCTTGTTGAACCATTACTTTGTATTCCCAGTGGTCATCTTTCTTCCAGGCTACAGCAGCTTTTCCAGTTCTTCCTAAACCATCTGTAAAAACTGTCACACCTTCCACTGGCACAGAAGAACAAAGTTGTTTCCCCTGAAAAGGAATCCTTTTAGTGAAATTCAAAATAGGATGAGAAGGTAAATTATACGCTATTTGACCTGTAAAGGAAGATAAGGCAGATTGCAGCTCATGATTGTTTTGAAAACACCACTCAAAATACCATTATTGTACCACTATGACAATAGTTACAGGATCATGGCTTAAGATTTCATGGCAGTGTCTGTGACCTTTGATAATGATGCCTGCAAAAAGCTCATACAGACCTGGAGCTGTTTTTTGAGACCTGAAAGATAAAAATATCCATTCCAAAATATGCAATTTGTCTTTCTGTTTATCATTCCATTGACACAACAATCCGCATGGTATTTCATCATCTCTCAAAATAAATAATTGCACACCAACAGAAACATCTATCCTGGTAACAAATTTGCATGTCAAGGCCAATTCAACTTCTTCTACAGCCTTTTATGCTGCAGCGGTCAAATGTCTCTCATCGGTAGAGGAAGTAATCCCTGACAATAAGTCAAACAAAGGTTGCAGTTGATGATTAGTTATCCCCAAGTATGGCCTAAGCCAACCTATTGCACCAACCAATTTCTTTACATCAGCAGCAGTTTTAATTTCAATGTCCAATTTTACAGGTTGAGGCACAATTTGTGTATTGGTGATTATCAACCCCAAATGTTTCCAAGGTATCTGTCTTTGAACTTTCTCCGGGGCGAAAACCAAACCAAAGTCTTCTAAATTTGTCACAGCACATTGTTCAAGAGCCAACAATTCTTGTTTATTTTTAGATGCCAACAAGATATCATCCATATAATGATAGCAGTAACAATTGCTACATTGCTCTCAGACCTTAGATAAAGCCTGTGCCACAAAACATTGACAAATACTTGGAGAATTTCTCATTCTTTGAGGCAAAACGGTCCACTGATATCTTTGGCTTATTCCTCGTGATTTAAAGAAGGCACAGTAAACGCAAATTTTTCCTTACCCTGATCAGCCAATGGAATTGTAAAAAAGCAATCTTTCAAATCAATGATAAGTATTTCCCATCCTTGTGGAATCATTGTAGGTGTTGGGAGACCTGATTGTAAAGCACCCATTGTGGTCATCACCGCATTTATCCGCCGCAAATCGTGCAAAAGTCTCCATTTACCAGATTTCTTTTTTATTACAAACACTGGTATATTCCATGGGCTAAATTATTTTAAAATATGTCCAGCTTGTAATTGTTCTGTCACTAAGCCTTGCAGGGAAAGAAGCTTTTCAGTAGAGAGGGGCCACTGATCAATCCAGACAGGCTTATCTGTCAACCATGTCAAGGATACAACTGGGCGTTTAAGGCCCTGCATCCCAGTGGCCCCCACTAAAAATCAATGGTAATTTTAACACCCCATTGGGTTAAGCAATCACATCCCCATAAGTTAGATTGAGCATTTGGAACATAAGGTCTGATGTTAGCTTGTTGGCCTTCCTGATGTGTTACAGCGATCGCAATAGCAGATAAAGCACCAACAGTTGACCCACCTAATCCAACAACTCCAAAGGTTGATTGAGTGAGGGGCCATGCTGGAGGCCAAAAAAACTGTGAAATTATAGTTACATCTGCTCCTGTGTCAAATAAACCTGATATTGTTGTAGTTTCTGGATGACATCCCTTAGCAGTGACCAAACATTGTATTTCCAGATGCTCATCTGTCACCTTTTGAGTCCAAAACAATTGAGGTGGTCCTGTAGATCCAAAACCTCCAGCGCCATGACTCCAGTCCACTACAGTTGGAACACAACTCATAAAAGGAACAAGTTGAGCAATACAAGTACCTTTTTGAATAACAACAGGAGGTTCACTAACAGGCACCATAGCCTGAATTCATCCCACATAATCAGAATCAAAAAGACCCAAATGCACATTAATACTTTGAATAGTGCTACTAGATCTTCCTATTAAAAAAACACTCAAACCTCAGCCTATAGGACCATAGGCATCAAGAGGCACTTTGCATATAACTCTTGTCAAAATAGTCACTGTGTCAGCTGTCAGTATATCAATCCCTGCCAAGCCTCTTGTGGTCCCTGTGTATCAGTCTCCAATGGAGAGCTTTGCAGTGCTGGCAGGGCTCGTGATTGTCATCAGGGTATTTGTGTCTCCACGTGCCCCTTCGCGTACTTCTTCCAGTTTCCCTGCACTTGTACACCATACTGCACTGGCTGAAACAGAACCACAGGAAGATGAACAGCACCATAAAGAGCAAGCACACCAGCACCAAGAACACGAATCTCTTGCATCACCTGTGAAGAGTTAACACCATACTGATCTAGTTTCGCCTGAAGATCGTGTACAACCCTCCACGCAAAAACCTGATGGCTATCTTGTTGTCCCAAATTAGGAGCAGCTTTGAAAACAGGAAAAGCCACAGGCCCACCAGAAGCAGCAGCAGCCATCTCCATCCTTTTAGGTGGACCTATTTTCTCTAATAAATTCCAATCCCCCACTTCAGCTGCTTTCATTCTCACATGCTCCCAAAATTGCAAAGGGTGTCGAGGAGTCACAGCCACCTGGCAGGGAGGCAAAGTCTTAATAACAGCAGGCCTGGATCCGCTATGAGGTCTAGGAGAAACAGATCTCTGTGTCATTTTAGATGTACTTATCACCAGCAGTTCATCGTCGGAACTATTGCTAGGCAAAGAACGACGCAATGTTACAGATTGCATTTGTTTATCCAATTCAAAAGGGAGAGGGAGGGCAGACTACTCAACGGAGGCGGAGTGGAGGCAGATCACTCGAAAGGGGGCAAAAAAGGGGAGGACGGCTCAAGGGAATGTGGCGGGCGGGGGGGGGGGGAGGGGGAAACAACTGAACCACGGGAGGACGGAGGAGGAGCAGCCGATCCACAGGAAGGTGAGGGGGCGGCAGCCAACCCAAGGGATGGTGGGGGGGGGCAAACGGCCCAGGCGGAGATAGGCGGCTTGACGACTCAGCCTGTTCTTCATTTCGCTTCTTCTTTAACTTCATTTTGGCTTATTGCTGGTGCAGACGTAAGGTACTTTGATTTAGTACTCAATTCAACTAACTGCTGAGCAGGCAAAGTATAGGCAGGTTTAATATAGTCTTTTGGAGATGAATACCGAGGAGTAGTCTCAGCCTGCTGTTTGATTCTCATGATAGCAAACCCTGAGGGAGCCTCCACAGCAACTGCAGCAGACTCCTCAGGCAGAGATAGATTGACAGGCTCAGCCCCATCTTCCTCCTGTTCCTCTACTTCAGTTTCTTGCTCTAATTCCTGCTCCTCCAATTCCTCCCCTCTATCTTGTTCTGCTTTCCATTCCTTCAACGTCTCATACAACAGTCTCCAGGTAGTAGCCAAATCAACAACTGTCATATCCCCCTTAGATACCACATCCCATAGTCTCTTCCCAACATTTTTCCATGCCCATACACTGAAGGCAGTGTCGGCATCAGCGTCAAAGTCTTGTGATTTACACGATATCAGTAAACTACGAAACGCATAATTAGAAGCTCAAACAGATTTCCTTTTCAATAAAGCTTTTCTCGTGCACAAAACAGTCTTTTCCTCATTTGATAAATTATTTCCCACTATTTTTTCCCCAGTCGCTCACCTCAAATCAGACGTCTGAATTGGGTCCGGACCTCAGCAGCCTCCTTGCTGCCTTCACTCATTAGGGTACCCTTCAACTTTTTTCTCTCTTTCTTTTTTCCCTTTTTTTTTTTTTTACAGCCCAGTTGCAATTATGGTGGACAGTCACCAGATGTCGCTATAGAGCCCCACATGGCGCAAAGCACCAGGGCTCAGTCAGAAGGCTACTTAGATTTATTTATTAAAGCAGCATGATGTTTTTATAGTTTTACAAGATGTTTACATTTGTTTACATTTACTTAAAAACCACATACACTGCCCATTGGTCATAAAGAAAAAACAAAGCTTTCATTAGGTTAAAGGAGCCACGCCACTGTGTAAGCCAACCAAAGTCGAGATCTTCTTGCTTGCATTTTTTTCTCTCATTCCTCACATTGTCATGGTGATAGCCTTGGTAAATTCCTTGAGAGAGATATGAGGCCTTCCTTATCTTCAGGAAGCCTTTGCTGGCTCACAAGAACAGCACAGAAATGTCTTTCCCACACCCAACCCCTTGATGGGGGAAGGAATGTCAGAGGGACAGGGCTGCTGAGCAGTAGCCGAAACAGTGGTGTGTTATCAACAATCTTCTGGCTATCAGTGTAAAACACAGCACCGTAAGGGCTGCTAAGGAAAAATGAACTCTCTCAATCAGACCAAATACACTTGCCTTTAAGCATCTCCCTGGCTGTAAAGTATTGCTACATCTCTCTGTCAGGCTATTATCTATGTTTACGGACACGAAGTTGAGGGATAAAGCAGCAAAGTGGTTCCCTACATATGTATAGTCAATGTGCTGGAAAAGAAACTCAACACTGATTTCCCAAATCTCAAGGTCCAGACCACTGCCTGCTCCTCCTGCCTCCATGATTCCTACATTGCATTGCTAAGCTGGTGTCTTTGTTTAAGATAATCTAAGGGGTGATACACAGGACTCCTTTAAACACAGAATGCCTTTAACATAAGTGCTTTAGTATAAAGTATAAACTAATAAAAGCTAGATGTGGGATGCTATGCCTGACCGCAAACTGCTTTTGCTGAACAAGAAGCCTAGCCCTGGAAGGGGCTATGAGGATAAGTGAATAGGAGGTGCTATGCCTAATGCTAACTGATCTTGAAAAAATAAACCCAAGTGGACTAGGATGATAAGGGAATGGAATGCAAGCTAATGGGTTTGGCTAATAGCTTGTCTACAGAGCAAAGGCCTAGCCCCGGTGGGCTAAGCAATAAGGAGGAAGACACATGCTAACTGCTGTTTTAATGACAAATAGAAGAACTGTCACAAAAGGGTAGAAAAATGTAATAGGAAAATAGGAATATAATCAGTAAACAATTATAAATTAAATATAATTTATATAGTAACATAGTGTATAATAGAATTGTGTATTAGCAAACTAGATGTGATAACTGTATTAAGGATAGTGTGCTATGTTTGTAACCCTAAGATAAGGAAACCGCAAGTCATGTAAGACCCCTTAGGACTGTGACTTTAGATAAGTGACCAAAACAAGGGCGGATGACAAACTTGTAAACGTATAACAATGAATTTGTAAACATATAATGATAAACTTTCAAACGTATAAAAAACGTCTGTAAAATGGCCATGGAAGACACGCACATGGAGGAGTTAAGCCCTGCATGCTCCCAGACTGGCCAATAAAGGTGTGCTTTACTTTACAGCACCTTACTGTGGAACAGATTCCTTTGAATCAGGGGAACACTCTGAGTTACCTCCCGTTTAGTTTAACCAATCCCTTTCCACCAACAAGGAGAAATGAATACGAGCAGATATAAGTGAAAAAATAACAGTTTAACTACAAGCAAAACAACAACAGGCAAAAATATCAGTAAATAATCACAAGATACAAAATTACTAAATCTAACATACTCTCCTGTAACAAAGAAGAATTCAAAATGGTGGAGTGACCCCTTCCCCAAGATGGCTTCTGCCATGACCAATTGTGTGTAGGGAGACAAAGAGAAAAATTGCAGCAGCCCTCCATATCTGTTATGTCTCCAGCAGTGGGTCCTGGATTGACTATATGATGCTTGTGTACCAATCATCTATTCTGTTTATGCTGAATAATAAGTTTTGCACCTTTCAGACTTGTTCCGAGAGTGAAGGGGGGAGAAAAGAAGCGCACAGTTTGTTTTCAGAAACTACACTCACTCCTCTACATTCCTGCTCCTGGACTGTGTTGTCTGCTGATGGACAGACAGCGGGGACAGAGCTCTCTTTTGCTTTTAGTTAATTTTAGCTAGATGAGGCAAAGAAGTTCCCTGGACTGTGGGGGGGTTTTTCACTTTTCTTTGGACCTGTTTAAACCTGCTCTGGACTAAACACCAGAAGAGCACCAGCAGCTCACACCTATGGCCCACCAGGCCAGGCCTGGGCTGCGGCATTTCCAACAGCGGAGGGACTGATAAGAGACCGAGTGAGCCGAGCTACAGCCCACAGAGGAGACTTTCTGAGTTTGTGTCTCTTTTAGAGTGGCAAGAAGTTTTATTGTTTAATATTGTTTAGGTTTTATTGTTTAACAAACAGTTTTTTCCAGTTTTCTCCAAGGAGGTATTTTCTACCAAACCGGTTGGCAGAGGGGCCAATTGAATCTGCTTTCTAGAGGAACCCTTTCAGGGGTTGTCTCCCAAATTTTTCCTGAACCAGGACACAGTGGCAGCTCCATCCGCAAATGCAGCTGGCACACATCAGCAGCTGGTACTCGGTCGGGGATGTGAAAAACAGAGTTCACTCTCAAATTTTAAAAGTTTAATGAGAGATAAAAGGGACAATATCCAGTGCTGGGGTGTTTGGCAATATGCCAAAACACACTGTTATCTTAAAACAATGTTCTTATATACTGTTACGTTACATGAGTTACATGCATATTCAGGAAAGTTTATGCATTATAAAACATTCTTGTGAGTTTAGATGTTCCAGGAATTCTTTTGCTTGCTTTTAACCTTTGACTTTTCTTCATGCCATCCAGTAGGAAGGTGGGATCAGCAGCCTGCCTTGCCCAGGGAGGACCAATTATGGATGGAGGACTTCCTTTACAGCTGTTCCAGCCCATCACAGTCCCCAGGAGGGGTGAGTAACCCCCGCGAGTGGTAGTGGGACCCTGGAGTGGCCCCCGAGGGGTGGGGGTTACTCCCGGTGCAGGGCAAAGGTCTGGCCCTGAGTGTGACGGTTTGTGTGTCCCACGGTTTTTGCGGGTCTGAGCGGCTCCAAAGGTCAGTTTCCCGCAGCACGGCAGCGGCGGGAGCGTGGGCAGCAGCGGACCCTGACAAGCGGAGGGGGGACGGGAGCGCAGCACTGACCCCGGTGCAGCAACCACGCGTCTCGGAGTGACGCGGCAGCTGGTGCCCGCCATTTTAAAAGCTGCGCAGTTTTGCACGCAAGCAGTTTCGTCTCTCCCTCAGAGAGGAGGGGAGGAGGCTGCCTGGACTCTTTCCCGGATTGGCTGTGGACTCAGTGCTTTCAGTTTTCTGTTTGTGCTTGTAAAGAAGGTAGATTAAAGTGTTGCAGAGAGCAAAAAACATCAGAATGGGTGCAAAGTTTTCTGTAACACAGAGAAGCATTTATATCCTAGTTTTAGATACCCTAAGTAGTGGAAACGTTAAGGTTTCCAAAGCAGTTTTGAAACAGTTTGTTCCCTGGATATCTTTTCATTTCCCTCAGTTTACCCAGCACAATGTTAACTCTCTCCCTGCCTGGGACAAAATTGGAGTGTTGTTAACAGCAAAAGCAGAACAGGGAGATGGGACAGTGTCTCAATTTTTCCCTGTGTTCCTTGTGATTCAGAAAGAAGTGCTTAGAAGGGATTTGAAGGGACAGCCACAGAAAATGTCCCCTCCCCCGGCTTCCCCTACCCCTTCTCCCAAACCCTCTGCCCCCTGTTATAGGCAATTAATGAGAAAGCCAAATTAATAATAATAACGAAAGATTTTATTTTCATGACCGAAAATACGGTCTTCGATAGCCACAGCCAGAGACAGCGTCGAGCCCGGGATCGGAGCTGGGTGAACTTCGATCCGACCTCTATTGCATCAGACCCCCTCTGTTCACAAATGCTGTCTTCGGAGGGGCTGGTTTTATACAGTTTTTTCTGCCTGAGGCAGAGGTGCCCCTATTCTTTTGTTACTCTGCATATGCATGAAGTCTCTTTTCTCTGTGCAGGACTGGACACTGCTGTTTTTGGGAGGTGATGAGTGTTGATGTCGAGTTATGGGAATCCGGTATTCAGATGAGAACACGGTATTCAGATGTATGTTCTTGATGACTCTGGTTATCTTGATTGAAGATACTTATCAAGTGCTGATCACTCTTGGGTGTTCCCCGGATAGTCCCATCTCCACACCTGCCAGGGCCACATCCTTTTGCTTGCTGATTAGGCTTTCTTTCTTTGCTGCCATCTGGAGTTTCATAATTTTGATGTGGCAATCTGTCTCTTGAGTGTCAGTGGTCTTAGGCTTTTGGATTTTTGTTACATACACAATTTTATTTACAACTTTATTTCATATATATTTCATATAAGCATGAATTATCTCACACCACATATTACACCCCAAACTGAAAGAGATGAACTAGGCAACCAGAGATTCGCAGGGTACCTGGCACAGTCACTGTTTCCCTGGCCTCCCACCTCCCTCCCAGTACCCGAGTTTCGGCAATTGTGCAAAGGCTGACAGAGCACCTTCTCTGCACCCCTCTAACCCAGTTGCTGTTTTCCCCATTTCGCATGCTGACCCTCCCATCCCCAAAATGGCAACAATCACATGGTTGGTATTCAAGATACTGCCGACAGCATGGTCAAGGGCCAAAATGGTGGCGGCCATGTGGCTGACCCCTCAACTTATTCTTCTTCCCACAATCCCTTTCACCCACCTGTCCCCTCCCGCAACCCATTCCAGTCCCACAACCCCTTCCTTCCCTCGGACACTCCTCCCCCTCCCTCCATGTCCTCACCCTCCATGACGTCATCCTGCAACCTTGCCCCTGGTTCCCATGGTTGCCCTGCCCCCCTGAAAAGCCCCAGCCCCCTGTTTTTTCTTGTTTCCCACGCCCTCTTGCCCGGGTCCCAAGAGGGTGGGGCCAAGGCGTGGGGGGGGGTAGGCCCCTGCTGGGTCCCACGGGGGTGGGGCCGAAAGGGAAAACCCTGGGGTTCAAAACCGGGGGGAGGAAGTAATTCCCCTGGTAGCCCCTGTCCTACATACTGATGGTAGAAGTGGGCCTAGAAACTATCAGCCTTTCTCCTACCAAACAAAAAGAGAGTTATGTAAAAGTCAGTTAAAAATTTGGAGACACAGCGAAATTTTTAGAAGCATGATAAGAGCTACGTTAACATCCCTTGAATTTGTTCCTACTGACCTCCTAGATCTTTTCCAGTGCCTGCTTACCCAGTCAGAGTTTGATCTATGGGAAAGCTCCTGGAAGAGATCTCTCAGGGAACTCTTGGTGGAATTTAAGCAAAGCCCTCAGGGTGCCAAGGATTTAGAAAATAACGACATCACTTATGAACATCTATGAGGCGAGGGGAAGTGGGCAAAGCCTGAGGACCAAGCTGGGGTGTTATCACAATTCATTCTAGATAAGATCTCAAAAGCTGTGGACAAAGCTTTTAACCAGCTACCAACTGTTGAAGCTAGGCATAGGTACCTTAAACAGTCTCCTTCAGAGAGTTTCTTGCAGTTTGTCGACCGGCTCTGTGCACAAGTTGAGAGACAATATGGGATTCCAGGACACATGTGGAGATAGTGAAAGAGATGGCACAGAGAAATGCCAATGAAGTCTGCAGCAGGGTGCTCCTGGGACTGCCTCTCGACCCCCCACCTACACTGGCAGAGATGATCGAGGCATGTGCTAGGAAGGCAGAACTGTTTGCTGCACGGGAGGCGTGGGCAAGTCCAACAAACTCAAGGACTGTGGCAGCTGTATCTCCAGGAGTGAGGAGGCAACAGATGTCACTGGAGCAGCTTCAACATGTCATCTGCTTCCAATGCAAAAAGCCAGGACACATTTCCCGAGACTGCCCCCAAAGCCAGCAACACAAAAAGAAAACCATCAAACCAAAAAACTTGGACATGAGCGCGAGCCCACACCACTCCGTGACACAAATGCAGTGGGCTCCCCTAAGGGGAATACCTCCCTCAAAACAGAAAAGGGGAAAAGGGGAAGAAAGAGAGGCAGGGTGCAGGACAGCAAAAGAAATGTTTACAGGATAAAATCTGGCAGTCTCACAAGCGTTTCAAGCTTGTCACCACCAAAGCATTTGTTTTCAGGTCTGCCCAGTGGACAGTCATTGGAGTGGACCTGCCAGAGGACTCGCAGGACTCGACAAAAGGTGGCACAGGACTGGACTGTGAGTACTTTGTTATTGGGGACACAGCACACACACCCATGGAGATTGAGGTGGCTCCCATGACCATCAAGGGGGACATACGTAATATTCTCCTGGTGTGCTGTCCACAGCCACCCTTCTATTTGGCCAAGGAGCAAATCATTGCCCAGGCTATTCCTGTTCCAGCAGAAATCTCAGTAGATGACAAAGCACCGGGTGTCTACTGGGCAGAAGTGGTTGGCAAGGACAAACCCATTAAGGGATGCAACCTAATGCGTGGAGCAGACCATCTCCATGTGGAACGGTTGCTTGATATGGGGGCAGATGTGATAATCATACCTGAAAGGTTGTGGCTGTCACATTGGGATTTGCAGCCCCTGGCTGGTCAAATCCAAGGTGTAGGAGGAGTCACATTGGCAAAGATATCAAAAAGGGTTGTGCAAATTGAGGGGCCGGATGGAAAATTGGCCAGTGTACATCCGTTTGTCACTGATTACAAAGCTCCCTTGTGGGGAAGAGACACCATGTTGCAGTGGGGGGTCAAACTGGTCATCCCTAAGACACCCCAGGATTTTTAGAAGTGGCCACTCTGTAGTGCTCTGCCCACAAGTTAACATGGCTGGATGATAATCCAGTCTGGGTATATCAGTGGCCACTCAGCAAAGAAAAGTGGAAGGCACTCGAGGAGCTTGTAGAGGAACAGTTGGCTAAAGGACATATGGAAGAGACAACCAGCCCTTGGAATTCCCCAGTCTTTGTAATAAAAAAGCCAGGAAAGGGTAAGTGGTCGCTCCTCCATGATTTAAGAGAAATAAACAAGGTGATTGAGGACATGGGGTCTCTCCAACCAGGGATGCCCTCCCCAACGATGCTCCCCCAAAATTGGCAATTGGCTGTCCTAGACATCAAGGACTGTTTCTTCCATATTCCCCTACACCCGGAGGATGCACCACGGTTTGCCTTCTCGGTTCCTACCACCAATCGAAAAGCCCCAATGAAGCGCTACCACTGGAAAGTATTGCCTCAGGGCATGAAATGCAATCCATCCATCTGCCAGTGGTACGTGGCTTCATTGCTGTCCCCAGTGCGCTCCCAGAAAAAAGAAGCAATCATCCTACACTACATGGATGATGTGCTTGTGTGCGCCCCTGATGACATAATACTCCAAGACACACTTGACCTAGTGGTTAAAGTTTTAACCTCTGCTGGATTCCAACTGCAGGAAGACAAGGTTCAGAGGATGCCACCTTGGAATTACCTGGGCTTGCAAATCACTATGCGGACCATTGTTCAAAAGAAATTGGAAATTAAGAGTGATCCCAAAACCCTAGCAGATTTCCATTCCTTGTGTGGGTCTTCAAACTGGGACAGGCCTTGGCTGGGCCTCACCAACAGGGACCTAGCTACCCTTCTCAATTTGCTGAAGGGAGAGAGAGAGCTAGCCTCTCCCAGGGAACTGACCCCAGAGGCAAAAACCACCCTCCAAAAAGTGCAGAAGGCTTTGGCCGAGAGGCAGGCTCATCGTTATCAGCCCAAGCTGCCTTTCAAATTCATTGTTTTGGGGAAGTTACCACACATACATGGGTTGATATTCTAGTGGATTGAAAGGCAGAAGGATTCACTCTTAATCATAGAGTGGTTTTTCCTCTCCCATCAGCCATCCAAAACCATCACATAGCCACAGGAGCAGATAGCTCAGCTGATCCAGAAGGCCAGGGTAAGATTGCGTGTGCTAGCTGGTTGTGACTTTCAGTGTATTTACCTTCCAGTCAAACTTTCTAAGGAGGGAAGGAACTCTCCCGAGAGGTTGACCAAGAAGATGCTCGAGGACCTGCTCCAGAGCAATGCCAGTCTCCAGCTATCTCTGGACAGCTACAGTGGACAGGTATCAGTCTACGCCCCATCACACAAGCTGTTCAACGAGGAATTCCACCTCATTGCTCCTGAGATAAGGAGTCGTAGGCCACTAAAGGCACTTACAATGTTCACTGATGCATCCGGAGCATCCCACAAGTCGGTGATGACTTGGAGGAATCCCCAGACCCAGCATTGGGAAGCTGATGTTGAGTTTGTGGAGGGGTCGCCCCAGATCGCTGAACTGGCCGCAGTTGTGAGAGCCTTTGAGAAATTTTCAGAGCCAATTAATTTGGTTACCGATTCAGCCTATGTGGCGGGAGTAGTGTCCAGGGCGGAGCGGGCAGTTCTCAAAGACATCGAGGATGAGCATCTCCACAGGTTGCTCTCAAAACTAATTTATTTAGTTTCGCAGCAGGAGCACCCATTCTATGTGATGCACGTGAGGTCACATTCCGATTTGCCAGGCGAGATCGCAGAAGGTAATTGCAAAGCAGATTCCCTTGCCGCCCCAGCAGAAATGGCACGCCTTCCAGACATCTTTCAACAGGCAAAGCTAAGTCACCAACAATACCATCAAAATGTTCCAGGTCTAATCCGTCAGTTCCAGTAAACGCGAAGTCAGGCTCGAGCCATTGTGGCCACCTGTCCCAATTGCCAGCTTCAGTTAGTGCCATCCCTGGTTGTTGGGGTTAACCCCCGATGCCTTGGGAGCTGCGAAGTGTGGCAGACAGACATTACACACATTCCCAGTTTCGGTCGCATGAAATATGTACATGTCAGCATAGACACATACTCAGGTGCAGTTTATGCCTCTGCCCATGCAGGGGAAAGGGCTGTGCATGCCAAACAACACCTGGTGCAAGCCTTTTCAGTGTTGGGGATCCCTAGGGAGATTAAGACTGACAATGGCCCAGCGTATGCCTCCAAGGAGTTCCTAGAGTTTTTCCAGCAGTGGGGAGTGGAGCATAAGACAGGCATTCCCCAATCCCCCACAGGTCAAGCTGTGATCGAGTGTGCCCACCATGCGCTTAAAGAAGTCCTGGCTGGGCAGGGCAGTTCTGCAGCATGGATGACTCCACAACAAAAGCTCTGCAAAGCCCTATTTACCATCAATTCTTTTAATTGTTCATTTGAAAACATGAGTCCTCCAGTAGTATGGCATTGCCACAGTAACAAGCAGTTTACGTTGTCACAGAGTCCACCAGTTCTCATTAAGGACCCAGAAACTTGAGAAACCAAGGGTCCTTATGAACTCGTCACCTGGGGGCATGGTTACGCGTGTGTATCTACCCCCTCAGGCCCTCGATGGATACCCCAAAAGTGGGTAAAACCTTTCATCCCCAAAAATCCTGCTCCAGCAGACGGGGATAAGAAGCAAGCAGCTAACGCCTCCAAGAGAAGACGCCGCTGGAAATAGAAGGAAGTATCTTCCTAAGAGAGTTAGCTGCATTCCGGCAGACCCATGAACTTGTATGTGTTTTTTAAAAATTGTTTTTTTTCCTTTGTAGGACAGAAAATCTACCTCCTACCGAACCTCACGATGAGCCCTGTCCGAGTTGTCATCCTGTAGACGCTGAGCAGTCTCACAGCTGCGTGGATCGTTCCTCAGCCACGCCAAAACATCTGGGTGACCCTGGCACAGACGCTCCAACAGGAAAATATATGCTTGTCCACAGCAGCAGCGAAAGACCCAATGTCTACCTGCCTGGTAGGGATTCCATTGCAAGCTGGAGAATTCACAGACAATTTAGATACACCTATACCTTGAGATGAGGGACTACATTTTGTTCGTCACGAAAAAGAGACCAGTGTGTTACAAGAGTTGTCTGCTGACTATTTCTGTACTACTTCATGAGATATGAGCTACAAGGATACCAGGGAAGGGGTTGCAGGAGCCCACACATAGTCCCAACCAGCAAATGGTATAAACAGATAACTCACAGAAATAACGACCAGGGAAAGGCTGGGGAAAGGGCAGGGGCAGATAAACACCCAGCAGGGAAACCTTTCCCGCTGACAAATGGTACAAGCAGATAACTCACAGAGATAACGACCAGGGAAAAGCTGGGGAAGGGGCAGGGGCAGATAAACAGTTTGCAAGGCAGGATATTTGCTTGCTTAAGCTTGATAGGGCACAGTTTGCAAGGCAGGACATTTGCTTGCTTAAGCTTGATAGGGCACATATTGCGTTAATCATAAGATTTTGGTAATTTTCCACGGAGAAGTCACCAAATAAGGACATAGGGTGAAGAAGACGCAGCTGAGGAAGACTCTGCAGCCTTTTATCACCGACCACCAGGAGACAGAAGGATGACCCCCTAGCAACAACCAGCGCAGGCGCAGAGAACTCCGAGATAACATGGACTCCTGAAGGATGGAGAGGATAAAAGGACTGAATCAGAAACTAGTTGGTGCGGCAGTAGGTGGAGCGGAGACTCCCCTGTCGCCCAGCGCTGAGCCTTTGCTTACGTAGTATAACTGCTTCAATAATTAATAAATTCTTTGATTGGAAATTACTCGTTTTGAGTAAATTCTATAACAATTTGGTGCCGCGACTTGGATGAGAGTTTGGATCGGGTAAGATCTACCCAGAGTGGGGGGCGCCTCATCCAGTGCTTTCCGGGTGGCCCCTCTGGGAGAACCTCCGCCACTCTCACCGACGACCCTAAAATATATACTAGTAAGCAAACGGGACAAATTATACCGGTGAACCCCTTAATAATCTGTGCATGGAGTCCGGACGAAGATGCAGGACGCGTAAGTATAAAAGGGAATCCGTTCGGGCAGGGTTGGTATCCCAGAGTGTGGCGGTGGACAAGTGTGAATGAGAGGAGGGCCGGCAGCCGGACTCTCCAAGTGAGTGCGGACCCTTGAGTAGTGCGGTTCCCGTAGACCCGCGAGGGCTCGGGCCACGAAAAAGGGGAAGTGAAAGGAATTTGAGAGTGAAAGAAGGCACTCCGGACGAATGGGGCAGGGGAAAAGCAAGACCCCAACCCAAGTCAAACTCCCCCCCATTCCAAGGGACAGTCCCCTAGGATTTATGCTTAGTAATTGGAAGCATTACCCGGGGACCGAGACTAAGGATAGGGCCAGAATGATACGTTATTGCATGGAAGTATGGGGTGGGAAAGAGATTTCTAAAAAAGTTTTTTGGCCCGTGTTTGGATCATCTGAAGACTGGGTTCGACAGGACTTGAACCTATGGGTAAATTCTAAAGAGCCCTTCTCGCAAGAGGAGAGTGATTATGCCAAAATATGGGTAGCAAGACCCGAAGTGTATGTTTTCCAATTAAGAGAAGGGAAAGGGGATCCGGACAAAAAGGGGAAGAGGGACAATCATTTGGGCGACTTAATTATAGCACCGCCCCCATATGTCCCACCGCTAGCACCCAATGCCCCACCACCTCCACAACCACCTGCACCGAACAATGATGAAGAGGGTAACCAAGGGGAGGTTAACCAAACCGGTTACCAAGGCCCGATTACAAGGAGCCGCAGTAGGGTTGAGACGGGGCTATTCCCCCTACGGGAGATGCCCATGGGTGGACCACAGGCAGGTATAGGATTTATTACTGTCCCCTTGAGTTCGGCAGATGTACGAGACTTTAAGAAGGACATGGGACATTTATTAGAGGACCCTTTTGGGGTAGCTGAGAGGGTCGACCAGTTCTTAGGACCAAACATCTATACCTGGGAAGAAATGCAGTCCATTTTGGGCATTCTGTTCTCTACTGAAGAACGGAATATGATAAGAAGGGAAGGAATGCGTATTTGGGACATGCAGCATGTCCAAGGCCCGGCTGCGGACACTAAATGGCCCCTACAGAACCCCCATTGGGACCACCAAAATGCGGCACATAGAACACATATGCAGGATTTAAGGACCATAATTATTCAGGGATTAGGGACTCAGTCCCGAGGGGGCAAAATATAGATCGGGCATTCAACGATAGGCAAAAGAAGGACGAGTCGCCTACGGAATGGCTCGAGAGATTATGGCGGAACTTACGATTGTACTCCGGAATGGACCCCGATAGCCAAACTTCACAGTCAATGCTGAAAGTCCATTTTGTTTTAAAATCGTGGGACGACATAAAGAAGAAAATCCAGAAGTTAGAGGACTGGCAGGACAGGGGGCTGGATGAACTGCTTAGGGAGGCACAGAAAGTATATGTCCGTAGGGACGACGAAAGAGACCGCAGACAAGTAAGGTTGATGGTCACAGCAACAGGTGGGGGAGGTACCAAAGAGAAGGGCGAAAGGGAGGTTCGAATGAACAAAAAGAGAAAAGTATAGGGGAGTCAGAAGGAGTGAAGGTGTGTTTTTATTGCGGAAAAAAAGGGCATTTTAAGCGAGAATGTAGAGTCCGAATCAGAGATGAGAAGCAGTTCCAAATGGACTAGGGGGGTCAGGGGCTCTATTTGGTGGGGACCCGGAAAAATCATAAAGAGCCCTTGATAAAACTTAAAGTGGGTCCCCACAACCAAGAAATGGAATTCTTGGTAGATACGGGGGCAGAAAGATCCACGATACAGAACCTACCAAAAGGATGTACCATCTCTAAAGAAACTGCCACTGTCATAGGGGCGAAAGGGGAACCTTTTGAAGTACAAATCATAAAAAATGTGACTATAGAATCAGGATCCAAAATAGGGATGGGAAATCTATTATTGGTACCCGAGTCAGATTATAATCTGCTCGGGCGAGACATGATTATAGAATTAGGGATTAGTATAGGTGTAGATAATAAGGAATTAAAAATTAAATTATGCCCTTTAAGGGTAGAAGATGAAAAGCAAATTAACCCCGAAGTCTGGTACACGCCTGAGAGCGTGGGACAGCTAAAAATCACTCCATTTTCGGTAACTATCAAAAATCCAGATGTCCCCGTCCGAATTAAGCAATACCCATTATCCCCAGAAGGGAGACGAGGATTAAAACCAGAAACAGAAAGGTTGTTGAATAATGGATTGTTAGAACCCTGTATGTCTCCATTCAATACTCCCATCCTACCAGTTAAAAAGCCAAACGGCACCTATTGATTGGTGCATGATTTAAGGGAAATAAACAAGCGAACTGTAGCCCGGTTCCCGGTGGTGGCAAATCCTTATACCCTCTTGACTAAACTGGGGCCTGAGAATTTATGGTACAGTGTTATAGATCTCAAAGATGCCTTTTGGGCATGCCCTTTGGCTAAAGAAAGCCGGGATTATTTTGCATTTGAATGGGAAGACCCCGATACGGGAAGGAGACAACAATTAAGATGGACGGTACTCCCTCAAGGATTCACTGAGTCCCCTAATCTCTTCGGGCAGGCTTTAGAGCAAATTTTACAGGATTACCAAGTGGGGCCAGGGGTTACATTAATCCAATACGTAGATGATCTACTCCTGGCGGGGCAGCAGGAAGAGAATGTACGGAAAGAAAGTATTAAGTTATTGAACTTTTTAGGATTAAAGGGATTGAAAGTCTCCAAGGCAAAACTACAATTTGTCGAAGAAGAAGTAAAATACCTAGGCCATTATCTAAAGAAAGGAGAGAAGAGAATAGACCCCGAATGAATACAGGCGATTTTAGCATTACCAATTCCAAGAAATAAGAGACAAATCAGGCAAATACTTGGACTAACTGGTTATTGTCGACAATGGATTGAAAACTACAGTAGTAAGGCAACTTTCTTGTATCAGAAACTTACTCAAGAGGGACTCCTAAAATGGGATCAGGAGGACACCGAAAGGCTGCAAGAGCTTAAAGAAAGCCTAATCCATGCCCCGGTATTAAGTTTACCTAATACTAATAGACCCTTCTTTTTGTTCATAAACGTAGACAAGGGGGTCGCATATGGGGTCCTTACTCAAGAATGGGCAGAGAAAAGGAAACCAGTGGCTTATCTATCAAAGATCTTGGACCCAGTAAGCAGAGGATGGCCTACGTGCTTACAAGCAATTGTAGGATGTGCTCTTTTGGTAGAAGAAGCCCGGAAAATTACATTTAATAGCAGCCTGAAAGTGCTGTCCCCCCATAACATACGGGGAGTCTTACAGCAAAAGGCTGAAAAATGGATCTCAGACGCAAGGCTTCTAAAATATGAAGGAATATTAATTGAGGCTCCAAATTTAACTCTAGAAACTACTAATATCCAAAATCCAGCTTCCTTCTTATATGGAGGACCAGAAGAAGCACTAACACATGATTGTATAGCGACTATAGAAGAACAGGCAAAAATCAGACCAGATTTGGAAGAAGAAGAATTGGAAAAAGGAGAAAGACTGTTTGTGGATGGATCCTCCAGAGTAGTTGAGGGAAGGAGAAAATCAGGATATGCTATAATAAGGGGACCCAACCTGGAAGTGATAGAATTGGGACCCCTTAGTGGATCCTGGTCCGCCCAAGCATGTGAACTATATGCTGTACTACGAGCCCTGGAATGGTTAACAGGAAAAGATGGGACTATTTTTACGGACTCGAAATATAGCTATGGGGTAGTCCATACATTTGGCAAAATATGGGAGGAAAGAGGACTAATAAATTCACAAGGGAAAGATTTAGTTCACCGTAAATTAATATTAGATGTGCTCAGTGCCCTACGAAAACCCCGAAAAATAGCTATAGCTCACTTGAAAGGTCACAAAAAAGGACTGGATTTGAGAAGTAGGGGAAATAATGCAGCTGACCAGGAGGCTAAACGGGCTGCCCTGAGACTCCTCACTTTGCAGGAAAACATAGAACACTCCCAAACGCCAGAACCTGACCCCGACATCAAGTTTAATAAAGAGGAAGAGAATAAAATACAAAAACTAGGAGCTAAAAGGGATGCACAAGGAGCATGGAAATTAGCAGATGGCAGAGAAATAATACCTAGAGCATTGGCACATAGATTACTGACTAAGATACATCAAAAAACACATTGGGGATCACAGGGACTGGTAGATTATTTTGCTGCAAAGTATGTGAGTGTGGGAATCTGGGACATTGCCAAACAAGTAACCAGAGGATGCCTAATTTGCTTACAAGTAAATAGAAAAAATTTGAGAAAATTACCGGAGGGAGGCCGACCGCTAGCGAAAAGGCCTTTCTCCCACATTCAGATAGATTTCACCGAGCTCCCCAAAGTAGGGAGAACCAAATATTTATTGGTCTTGGTGGACCACCTAACACATTTTGTGGAAGCCTTCCCAACCGTAAGAGAAACAGCCAAAGTAGTTACGAAAATATTGATGGAAGAGATAATCCCGAGATACGGGGTCCCAGAAGTCATTGACTCAGATAGAGGGCCGCATTTTATTTCCCAAGTTACCCAAAACTTAGCAACAGCTCTGGGCATACGGTGGGAACAACATGCCCCCTGGCATCCCCAGAGCTCTGGACGAGTTGAACGAATGAATGGGGAAATAAAAAAGCAATTGACCAAACTGGTAGCAGAAACCAATTTGACCTGGGTTAAATGTATTCCTCTAGCGTTGCTAAATATAAGAACAAGACCTAGAGCTGATTTAGGGGTATCACCCTTTGAAATGATGTATGGGATGCCGTATAACCTAGAAAATCCTAACGAACATCCTGTCATTAATGACACATGTACGCAAAAATATTTGGTGGAATTGACAAAGTACAGAAAGGCATTATGGGAAAAAGGTATGTTAGCACAATGGCCTCCTTTAGATTTTATCTTACACCAGGTACAGCCAGGAGATTGGGTGCTCGTGAAAAGCTGGAAAGAAAACCCCTTGACTCCAAGGTGGGAAGGACCGTTCCAAGTACTCCTCACCACAGAAGCAGCCATACGAACCGCTGAAAAAGGATGGACTCATGCTAGTCGCATAAAAGGACCGGTAAAACCCCCTCACAGCTGGGAGGTTTGCAGTCTCCCGGGAGAAACCAAATTAAAGCTGAAACGAACTAATAAATGATTTGGATAGTAATCTGGGTTGGAGATAACCACTATCTCCAAACCCAGCTAATAGGGAATCGGGAAGCTCTTGGATATTGCAAACTCTTAGAGGACGAGTTGAGAAAGCCCTACTTTAAGTCCCCAAGATTAGAACATAAAGGGCACACATGGAAGGGGGAAAAAGCACAAAACAAAGATATTAGGTTAAAGTGTAACTGGTTAGATTGTGACTGTCACCCCCTTGTATGCTTTTCCTGTAAATTGTGTCACGAACCTTGGTGGTCTCATTGTCGGAGTGGTAGAACACCTAGGGGAATTTGTACGCCATGCTATGAGAAAGAGAGTAGACTAACTTCTATCATTCTTAGTAGCAGAGTTGCTACGGGGGAGGTAAAGCTTGGATCTGACGAGTGGTGGGAAACCTTTTCCAAAGGGGTAAATCCTGATCGGTTCTGCTACCACCCTAACGAACCGATCCCCTTTCTCCTGGACATCCTGGAAGTGGTATGTCAGAAGAAAGCCCCCAATTTGCGGCGTGACCTCTCATTAATAAAAGCTAATAACTGGGCCGCCAGTGCTAAAAAGTGGAAACGGGAGGTTTATCCGGCTCCTGAAGAATACCTCTGCTGCCGAGAAGATGGTAGACCCCGAGGCTCGCAGCAACCGAGTCGTCGGGCGAGGCAGAGAGGTAATAACCAGTGGAGTCCGTCGGAAGCCCCGACCCCCATATGGGATGTCCAGGAAATGTTGGCTGTCCTGCCCCAGGATTGGTAACCCACCACTGGGGAAACCAAAGGTAAAATTCAACCTGAGCTCCGACAATGACAGCCCCAAATTACAAGCCTTAATTCTTTTCTGGTGCATCGTAACAAGTTCAGGGGCAGAAGGGTATTCACATCAACCCTTCAAATGGTCACTGATTAGATGGGAAGACCAGTATGTTATCCAGACCAAAATCACGTCTGGCGCACCCAGCTTTTTATGTACTTTGTATGATTTAATACCTGTAAATCCATGTTTAAATCAGTTTGGATATTATTTTTGTCCAAGCTCAAACCTGGGAAAAGGGTATTGTAACTATCCAGGACACTTTTACTGTGCTTATTGGGACTGTGTATCAGTAAGCTCCTTTGGGGGGAACGAGGACGGGTTTATCAGAACTGGATGGGGTCCATACGGGTGTACACAGCCCACTTCCACATATACCCAGAAAGAAGAAGGGTTAGATGGAACATGCAATATGATTTACATTAATGTGACAAAACCACATGACCAAGTCTGGTTATTAGGGAAAATGTGGGGAGCCCGATTATGGGAACCAGGGACAGACAGAGGGGGGCACTTTATAATCCAAAAGACAACCGTGCCACACGACCCCGAACCAATTGGACCAAACCAGGCGATAGCTGGAGAACTAACGCTAGGAGAAAATAATGGAAATTAATCAGAAACAGCCCCAACCACTAGTCTTCCAGAAATGTATAATCAAAACTTTACTAATTCGACCCGAGGACCTAAAAACCCGGGAGAAGGGGACTTGTGGAAAATATTACAGGCCACTTTCCTAGTCCTGAATGAGACCCATCCAAATCTAACTGAGGAATGTTGGCTGTGTTACACCGTAAACCCCCCGTTCTATGAAGCCATAGGGGTAACAGCAAAAAGCATACGAGTAAATGGGACCAACCCAGCTAGGTGCCTATGGAAAAAAGAAAGAGAAGAATCAAGAGGGATAACCTTGGCAAGGGTAACGGGGAGAGGAAGATGTATAGGACGAGTACCAGTGGAAAAACGACATCTATGTCAGGTTATGGGGAATTTGAGTGACCCTAAGAAACCTGCCAGCTGGATACTGCCAGCAGCAAATACTAAATGGGTCTGTAACACTCTCGGAGTCACCCCATGTATAAATATAGACCGATTTAATGAATCCAGTGACTTTTGTATTCAAGTATTGATAGTACCCAGAGTCCTTTACCACCCCGTAGAGTACGTTTATGAACAATATCAAAATATAGGACCCCACATAGTGAAACGGGAAATATTCACAACCTTCACTGTAGCAATGTTACTAGGAATAGGTGCAGCCGGGACAGGAACAGGAATAGCCTCACTCATACAGCAACACCGAGGATTCCAAGAACTAAGAGCCTCTGTAGATGAAGACCTCAGGAGGATCGAAACCTCCATCAAAGACCTCACAGAATCATTAGATTCCCTAGCAGAGGTAGCCTTACAAAATCGAAGGGGGTTAAATCTATTATTCCTGCAACAAGGAGGACTATGTGCTGCTTTAAGAGAAGAATGCTGCACATATGTAAACAAGAGCGGAATTATACGGGACTCAATGGCAAAACTACGGGAGGGGCTAGAAAGAAGACAAAGAGAAAGGGAAAAACACCAAAGCTGGTATGAATCTTGGTTTAACTATTCTCCTTGGCTTACAACTTTATTATCAACGATAGCGGGTCCACTACTTCTCTTACTATTGGGACTCATGTTTGGCCCTTGTATTTTTAATAAATTGATTAGCATTGTAAAAGGCAGATTAGAAGCTGCTCACCTTATGCTCATACGAGCAAAATACGAAACCTTGAAGATGGATGATCCAGAAGAATCTCTGGAGCTTAGCAAAAGGGAATTAGAGCGTTTTGATGAACAAAATTGAGTATCAAAACAAAGGGGGGATTGAGATGAAGGACTACATTTTGTTCATCACGAAAAAGAGACCAGTGTGTTACAAGAGTTGTCTGCTGACTATTTCTGTACTACTTCATGAGATATGAGCTACAAGGATACCAGGGAAGGGGTTGCAGGAGCCCACACATAGTCCCACCCAGCAAATGGTACAAACAGATAACTCACAGAAATAACGACCAGGGAAAGGCTGGGGAAAGGGCAGGGGCAGATTAACACCCAGCAGGGAAACCTTTCCCGCTGACAAATGGTACAAGCAGATAACTCACAGAGATAACGACCAGGGAAAAGCTGGGGAAGGGGCAGGGGCAGATAAACAGTCTGCAAGGCAGGATATTTGCTTGCTGAAACTTGATAGGGCACATATTGCGTTAATCATAAGATTTTGGTAATTTTCCACGGAGAAGTCACCAAATAAAGACATAGGGTGAAGAAGACGCAGCTGAGGAAGACTCCGCAGCCTTTTATCACCGACCACCAGGAGACAGAAGGATGACCCTCTAGCAACAACCAGCGCAGGCGCAGAGAACTCCAAGATAACATGGACTCCTGAAGGATGGAGAGGATAAAAGGACTGAATCAGAAACTAGTTGGTGCGGCAGTAGGTGGAGCTGAGACTCCCCTGTCGCCCAGCGCTGAGCCTTTGCTTACGTAGTATAACTGCTTCAATAATTAATAAATTCTTTGATTGGAAATTGCTCGTTTTGAGTCAATTTTATAACAGTTACCGCGCTGACCGCACCGAGGGAGGGTCCCGTCTGTCCCATCCCAGCTGCCCTGACTCTGGTCGGCTCCCGCCGCTGCAGCCGGGGTCAGTCGCCTGCTTTGTCTCGGCCAGATAAGCCATGTGGGGCCGATCCACGCTCCAGCTCGGTCTGCACCGGAACAGCCCCTCGGGCGATCCCGGCTGCAGACCCCGCCTTTGGAGGACCCAGACCCTGAGCTGTGCCAAGTCCCCCGTCCTGCCCTGAGCTCCGTTCCCTTACTAACCACAGCTCCAGCTGGTCAGGGGAACTCTCTAAAGGAATCACCTTATCGAAACACTAAAAGTTCAGTTAAAAGAAAGCCCTCTCCTGATTCTTCCTAAAAATATGGGAGAAAGGCTATAGAAGATAAAAATCCAAAAAGAATGGGATAAAGGGATTAGTCTATTTCCATTAAGAGAGGTTCTCATAGGAAGGGACGGACCAGAGTTTGTAAACGCTCCTTTGATTTCGTCTGAGGTCTGAAATTTTAAGAAATAAATAAAAAGGATATTTAGAAGACTCCATTGGCATAGCTGAACAATTAGACCAATTTTAGGTCCAAACGTTTATACTTGAGAAGAGATGCGGTCTGTAATGAAAATAATATTTTTCTCAAGAAGAAAGGTAATTAATCAGAGCAACTGAAATAAAAGCTTAGGAAAAAGATAATCCATGGGGACCCCCAGAGAAGACAAAATGTCAACTGTACCTCCTAAATAAAGTTAAAATATTGAGGGGTGTAAACACATGAATAATTATCATAATTACATAACCAAGGGAATAAATGAGACAGCATATCAAAGGCGAAATGCAAAACCAAAAGTTTTTTGAGGGACAGCTTTTAGAAGAGAAAGAAGAAACTCCAACTAAATAGATAAACAAACTTAAAAGAAATAAGAAAATGGTCCAAAGTAAGCAGAAGATCTGAAAATCTTTAAAGAGATGGGCACATAGGAGGAATAGGGAGGTCATAAGCTCTAATTTTTTGGGGGGGACAAATATCATCTGGAGCCAGTGATAACTTTAAAAGTGGGTCCCCAAGAAGAAGAATTAGAATTTGTAATAGACACAGGGGCAGAGAGAACCTGCCTGTTATATGTTCCAAAAAGTTATAATGTGAGCAAACATATAGTGAAAGTAACAGAGGCAAAAAGAGAAAGTTTTACATTTCTGGTCATTAAAGATGTGGTAATTGAGAGAAGAAACTAGAATTTGGATGGGAGATGTCTTATTGGTCCCAGGGGCAGGTAGCAATTTATTGGAAAGAGTCTTACAAGTGCAATTAAGAATAGGAGTTATATCAGAAAATGGGAAAGTGACAGCTAGAGTTTTAAAATTAGGCCAAGAAGATGAAAAAAAAAATCAACAAAGAAGTTTGGGCTGGAGAAGGAAATAGGAGAGGATTAAATATCAACCCCATAAGGGTTACAATTGAGAGAGAAGATTGTCCCATACGTGTACGTCAGTATCCTGTATCTTTAGAAGGACAGGAAGGTTTGAGGCCAGTAGTAGAAGGACTAATAAGGGATGGGGCATTAGAACCTTGTATGTCTCCTCATAATATCCCTATTCCCCCAGTAAAGTCTGATGGGAGTTATAGACTAGTACAAGATTTAAGGGAGGTTAATAAAAGAACTCAGACTCACTACCCAGTGGTAAAATATCTTAGACACTTAATAAATAAAAGTAGCTGGAAACCCAACCATGAGAAAATTGCAAGTATTTTATTCCTTCTCCCTCCCTCTTCAAAGAGGGAGATCAGAAAATTACCTAGATTATTGAAATATTATAGATTATAGATTGAGGGGTACACACAGGTAGCGAAATTTGTGTATGAAAAAAAAATTGACAGAAGGAGATGATATAAAACAGACCAAAGAAGATATTGTTAAATTAAAAGAGTTAGGTTAAAACTAGCCTAAGTACTAGCTTTAAGCTTACCCTTGTTTGAAAAATCCTTTATCATTTATACATAAATACAGAAAATTGAATAGTTCATAAAATTTCAATTCGGGAGTAAAGAAGAGTAAAAAAAAATATCTAGTAGCTTATATATCAGAAGATGTTAGACCCAGTAAGCCACAGCTAGCCTAAGAAGGAAAGAAAGAGAGAAGTTGAAGTAGGGAGGTGGTTAGCAAACTCTGAGATGTTAGAATGTGGAGTGGTGACATCCTGGTGCTAGAAGAGAGCAGGAGTGTGAATGCGGGTTTTTACATGAAAGGCAGGAAGTGTTTTAACACATGGTTGTTTAGGAGGTTATTCAATGCCGAACTGGGGTCCAGAAAGGGTTTAGCAGGACGGACCCTCCTTGAAGAGGAAAGAGGATAAGTTGACTAGAGAAAGAAAAAGAATGTCAGGAGCACCTGGGGATGCCAAGTTTGGGGTTGTCAAGGTTGGGAGGTGTCTGACCGCTCCCTAGGAGCGGCGGGGTCTTGGGGGCTGCGGCAGGCACCGATCCATGGAAGTGACCCGGCGGCGGTGCTGGCAGCAGAGGACACAGGTTTGCCAGCCAGGAGCGGGCTGGCTCCGTGGCAGAACTGCCAGGGGGGCTCCCAGACTGCCGGGGTCCTGAGTCCAGGATGGCAGCATCGACCCCGGTAAGTGGGACTAGAGAGAGAGAGAAGGAAAGAGAAAGAGAGAGAAGAAGAGAGTGAGAGGGCAAAAGAGACCCAAGGCTGCCCCCAGGGTCCCCATGCCCGTGGCTGTTCTCCCCTGCTCCAGCCCTGCAGCGAAGTGGCAGCACCGGGGGAAGGGCGAAGAACAGCATTCACAGCAAGGCCGTGAAGAGAGGGGGAGGGGGGCTAGCACTAAAAGATAAAATCAAAGCAGAGATTGATGACTCTCCAAACCTCACAAAGTGGGTTGTTTTTCTTAAGTAAGAAGTTGGTTTTTTTTTTGTTGTTTGTTTTTCTTTTGTGTGTTTTGTTTGCTGTTAAAAAGAAGTTGGTTTGTTTTTTTTTTTTTTTTTTTAAGAATGGGTTTGTAAGGCTAAAACAATTAAATGCTGCCCAAAAAGTAAAAAGCAATAGATGTGATACATCTCGTGTTGAAATTGGTCAGGCTTTTCTTATTTAACTAACTGTAACTCACAGAAAGAAGAATTTGCCTCTGCAGCTATTAGCACAGCCAGATAGAAGAAGAGGCTGCTGTAGAGAAAGCTTTTAGCTAAACCCAGAAAGTTTGGAAGAAAAGTGAATGATAGAAGTTAATGCAGTATTGTCTTTCTTTTATTACTATGCTGTCATGGTTTGACACTGGCACAAGGCCAGTGCCCCCCATGAAGATACCTTCTCCCTGGTTTCTGCTGTGAGATGTGACCAGGAATAAGCAAAGCAGGCTCTTACTTAGGGAAAAAAGAACTAGAACTTTATTAACTACTCTACAACTACAAAGAAAAAGGAACACACACACAGGGAAAATGAAAACCTCACAAATGCATTTCCTCCTCCCCCCACCAAATTTCAACACAATACATTTGATCCTCAAATCACCAACTCTCAGTCCTGCACCACCCTTCAAACAATCAATCCTCAGTTCATCAAGAGGAGAGGAGTCCTTCTTGTGCCATGGGCTTCCCCTGGAAACACAGCTGAAGCCTCGTGTGTTTCCGTGTCACTCGTGGCACCGCCCGGAGTACATCTGCCGTCGTGACTTCTTCCTTTTCATGTCCAGTGCTCTCACCACTGAACACGGACCAGAACTGCTTCTAGGGTTGTCTTTTAAGGATGCTCTGTCCCGATCCAAAAAAGGCACAGTCTCTCCTTTGGGACACCTGTCCCCACAATCTCTCCTTTGGGACACCTGTCCCCCCCATATTTTTTCACCCCCTGGGGCCGAGGGGCATCAACACTGAACCCTCTTGGCTCTGAGGCCATTGCCTCCCCCTAGAATGCAGTCTCTGTGTCACAAGGAACATGGTTCTGTCCATGGCTATACAAAAAGAGTCCAGCAAAAGCCACTCCATCATCTCTTCCCACTAGGATTCTTCTCTACTCTTCTACTACCTCTCACTCGCCCAGACCTCTCTCACACTGGCCCATTTCCTTCCTCATCTTCCACTCTATCTTCTAGGAAAGGTCAATGTTCTGTGAAGTTCTCATTCTCCAAAAAGGGGTTAAAAGCTCCTACAAGCGGCCGGCTGAACCCCCCCCCTCTTCTCCGTCCCAGCCGTGCTGCCGGCACAGGCCCATGTTTATCAAGCTTCAAGGTCACAGTCTCAGGCAGCGGCTCTTTCTCTCTCTCTCTCTCTCTCTGTCTCTCAGGGGGGGGCACCCGATGGCTCCCGGTGTCTCTCTCTCTCTGTTCCACCCTTCCACCCCGGGGCTCAGGCCTACCTCTCTCGGCCACATGGCTTTCCCCTCCCCCTGCCCAGCCAGCAGCTGGGCCGGGGGAGAGACCCGAACTCTTTCCCACCGGAAACCCAAGAGGACCCTCCCAGGGGAGAGCTCTGCTTTTAACCCCGTGTTCTCAGAGGCGTGTCCATGTCTCAATGGCCAGGTTAAATGCCAATATTAAAGTCTGAATATCCATTGGCCAAAAACACAGCATCCCGAAAAAACACATTTCCTGTCAAACCACCACATATGCTATTAAGAATTCCTTTCCAGGTACTATTGAAGCAACAATCAGAATCACAGAAAGAGGGTGAATTAATGCCAGCAGAATCAAAAGACTTGTGAAGAAACCTGAAGAATAGACTATCACATTTAAACCGGGTGATACCGAACTGACTTTCCAATGGGGACTGAGTGGTAATAGTTTAGAAAAACCCAAATGATCCAAGAAATGTACAAAGAATAACACTGAAGTAAGAAGTAAGACAATGCTTATATCACTGGTTTCAAGCACTACCTGAATAAAACATCTCCTTTGGGGAGGAATACTTCAGATAAAAAGATCAAGACTGTTTTTGTATTTTGACCTAAGCCTGTGAATTGTACAGGGGAGAAGGGGAATTACCATTTCCATTAGTAAACTTTAGTTGATTCATTCCAATACTGGACATGCTAGCTGGGTTATAAGTAAATGCTTGAATTGTGAGAATAATTAGTACTGTGGTTCACAAAATTTATGCTCTTATTGCAAAAAGTGTTAAAGTAATAACTTTGTTTTGTGGATGGGAATTATTAGTGCCTGTTGAATGAGAGATACCTGAGGAACGGTAAGAGACCACAGTTAAAGGGTGTCAAAAACAATTTGCCTGGAAACTAATTAAGAGAAAGTGACAAGGAAATAGAGGGCAAGACCAGATTGGCCTCTGTATTCGCCACCAAGAAGATCAAATACACCTGCTGTGGGTTGCAACCTCACAGGCATGGGAGGTGGGAGTATAAGCCATACTGGACCTCTGTTATTCCTGTTTCTGGCACTCATTTGTTGTCTTTTCCCTTTCGGGATACCAGCAAGATTGTGTCACAAATGCTACAGAAAGCATCACATGGAAATAAACCAAAGTTCCTCTTTTATTACACACACCTATGTCAACTGCCACTGTTATAACCCATCCAAATTAAGAACCTGTAGGCAAAACGGAGTAAATTATTAGATTACAAGAAACTTAGGAAAAAATGGTAATAGATTTGGAATTGAATGTCCAAAAGGAGAGAGATGGATTTTTTTTTACATTTAATCTTGAAGAGACAGTTCAAGATTTGGTAAAAAAACCAAACAGTAAATGAAAAGGTAAAACCAGCACAGGAATTTAACTCTGTATTGACCCCAAATTATCTATTGAGTCGTATTACAAGACTCCAAGTAGTTATAGAAGTAATAGCAAATAAAGCCGCTCAGGCATTAGAGTTAATCTCAAGTCAGCTAAGCCAAACAAAACCTGTAGTGTATCAGAATAGGTTGGCTTTAGACTATTTATTGGCAAAAGAAGGGGGTGTTTGTAGAAAGTTTAATATATCAGATTGTTGAATATTGATGACCACAGAAAAGTCATTCTAGCAAAAGCGAAAGAAATCAAAGAAGAAAAAAAAAATATATATGCATATAATAACCCAGGTACTGGTCCAAAATAATTAGAAAACAATGTTAAAACCTAGCTGGTGGGGAAATGTATTAGAAGAAATTAAGATCTTTCATTTTATGTGTTACAGATGTTTTTATATCTCTTCCTTGTGTAATCCCCTGTTTTATTTTGCCAGCATAGTCCAGAAGATGCAAGTAGATAAGAAATATTGCTCAAGCCAAATGATTTACAAAGAATAAGAGTGGGGATTGTGAAAAACGCATGTATTTTATGATTGGCTTTTCGCAAATATTAAAATGAATATTATATGTGTTGTGTTAGAAAGTAATGCTGTATTAGTTTTCTTAAGTACTGTATTAAATATAGTTTTAAGTTATAAAAATTGTTAAAATAAAAACGATGCTATGTAGGATACTTTTTTTTAAAGAAAGGACTCGCAGTGAGATAGCAGCCACAGGACACCTAAATCTTTCAGAGAAGAAGAATTTATGGCCCTCTTATCAGAAGAAACCAACTTCTTCCCACCTCGAAGGCGCTGTTAGGATTTGGAGGAAGAAATTGATGACCAGACAGAATCCTGTATTTGAATGGAATTTATGCATCATGTATGAAGTGTATGAATATGCAACAGGCTATTGTTTTTGAGGGTAAATCCTTTGTTAATGGGTGTCCTTTTTCGGGCTCGTGCTGCCCAGAAAAAGGTACCCAGACGTCCGTAACTCTTTGTCTTTATTGTTTCATATTGTCCTAATTCAGTTTGTCCAAATTATTATTACTCTCAGCTGAGGTGGGAAGCTTGTTCAAAGCAGTTTTGAGGTTTTGTTAAAAAGCAAAACAGGAAATCTGCAAGAATTAGATTTAACTAATTTTTAAACTTGTTGCTTTCCCAGATGTTTGATTGTTCATTTGTTTTTAATAGAAAACATATAAAATATATAAAATATATGAATGACAAACATTCTGCAACTGACCTTCTCCCAGTTTTTGTGTAAGCCCAAGGTTTTCCTGGTGCAGACTAGACTTCAGGCAGGAAAGAGAATCTGGAGTAGTCTGGGGATGTTTTAGTTCTTTTTTAAGCAAACCAAGCAACTCAAAGGGTGTGTCAACTTACTTAAGTGCTCTTTATGCCAACTAATTATAGCTGGCACAGAAAACAATGCTGAATATTGCTCCCTTTCCTGCCTACACTGGAGACAACGAAGGCCAAAGACAGAGCTGAAAGGACAGCTCTGCTATCTGGATACACTCAGCCCAGCTGCTTGGAAGCAGAGAGAGGACCACTGAGTTGCTCTTGAAATCACTGAAAAGGACAACAAAAACATCAGTGGGGTGAGGAACATCAGCACTTGCCTGCCTGCCCAACACGTTGTCCCCCCCATGCAATACCGTTACCATTGCTGAGGGCATCTGATGCCCTTGTCCCTTTCATCATCAACCTTTCCTCTGGTAACCGTGAAAACCATAAGAGCTGGGTTTACAGCTTTAGTAATGTGGGTCCTCCCCAGCTCTGAAAAAGCTATGGTAAAACTATCAAATTGTTTCAGGAGCCCAGAAATGGGAAAGCTATCACTACTGGCCTAATGACAAAAAACTCTATCAGCAGAACTGCAAACTACTGAGCTCTGTGGCACACTGCTGATTCACATTCTATGACACTGCTGAGCAAACTCTACTTAGATGTCTCCACAACTCTGTTTCTAGTTCTATATAACACTGTGTTGGAGTCAGATTCTGTGATGAGAGATGCTGTTGTCATTCACAAGTAACCACACTAAGACAAGTAAGTTACTGATAGGTATAACACAAATTGGCTGAGCTATATCTTGCAATTGGGATCAACCAGACAACTTCCTCACAATTTGCTTCCAAACTTAAGCTGCCTGTGTGTGCTGCATAAAGCACCAGCAACACTTTTGCTGCTGCTCCAGCATCACTCTGACATCAGCACTTTGATTTGATTTTCTGTCACTGTTCTTGAAGACTGAATTTCATCCAGTGACCCATGACTTGATATCTCATTAGCAAATTACTCTGAGCCATCTAGTCGTGTCCTTGCTTGACAATTAACTCTGCATTGCACATACTCCTGAAGCTTCATGAAATCAGCACTGTGCCATGCGAAAGCTTGGTCAGACTCAGTGATGCTGCAAAAGCCTATGGGGATCTATGCCCAGGTGCATGTTTTCATTGACAAATCACTAATGATTCCTATTATGAGTGGGGCTACTCCATGCTGAGGGGCTGCAGGGGACGGCTCTCCCGGGAACAGTGCGGGTGCAGGGGGAATTTAAAGCAGCTAGGCCATGTGGAGCAGCATTGCCGGCCATTTCGTCCGGCCATGTGTTCTGCAGGTTTGGAAAGGTGCCCATTCCCCCCGAAAACTCATCTGGTGTCCAATCCTCACCATATGCCTCAATATTTAAGTCTTATTAAATCCAAAATAAGATTCCACGGCTTTATAACTCTTATCAGATTTTCCTCGCCTCTTGTGGCTGCTCTAATTATGAATTGACCTGTTCACGCCCAGGTATTAAAGTCAAAAGCAGATTCTTTAGTTGTGTCTAAACTGTGTATTTTTGCCCTTATTATTAATGTTAATAATGCTTTTTCATCATAGTCGATGTCCCACTCCTCAAGAAGTTTCCATACTTTTAGTACTGGGTGATCCTGCGTAGAAATAAAGTTTCTCATGTTTCTGGTGGGGTTTTTCTTCTATTTTAAGCTTCTCCAGTTTCTTTTTTCACACAGCCCTTTGGCTGTGATTTCTTGCATCCTTTGTTGCAGCTTTTATTCTTGCAGCCTTTGCTGCCTATTTTTGGGCTCTTCCGGCCTCTTTCTTTCCAGCTTTTTGCTGTGGGGACAGGCTCTGCAGGCTCTGCCGTGTCTCTCTCCACAGGCTAAAACTTGGGCTGCTCGTCCTCACTCCGGGGTCACCACGTGATACGTTGGTATTCATATGTCTGAGACATGACAGACCCCCATTGCTTCATAGCTAAACAGCCTGTTTTATTTTTCCTGAACAGCTTTTATAGGCAATTCAAAAACTCCCGGTGCTACATAGTCATTGGTCTAGTCTATATGCCTCTCAGACACTAGACCATTAAAATGCTTGCATTTTTAGGAGAGTTATTATTGGTTGAAACCTCTGTCACTCAGCCCAGAGGGTGGTTCATGGAGCTGGGCTGGATTTCTTATCCATAGCCAAAATAATGTTCAGTACAAGTCAGCTTGTACTACAACACACTCCCATCCCCTTTGGTGGGGGAAGGAATGTCAGAGGGACAGCTCTGCTCAATGTTAGGCAAAACACTGGTCTGTTATAAACACCTGTCCAGCTACTAATGTAAAGCACAGCACTGTAAGGACTGTGAACTTTACCTTGGTCAGAGCCAATACATGCCTCAACAGATACTTCACTCCAGAAGTCATCCTCACCAATTTTAATAGAGAGATGCTTGATTTATGCCAGGCTGAGACAATAATTTGGCCATGATTCTTTATTGCCTTTTAAAGCTAAGAGCCCAGGAGAAGCCAATTGTGCCTGATGTGAAGCTGCTGCACACCCAAGGTGGAATCTACACAATTCCATGAGATAGCAGTGGTCTGAATAAAAACTTCAAACCAGACATTCTGGCATTTTCCATAAAGAGCAAAAATAAATAGCTGAGAGCCACCAAGTTGCAAAGGAAGAACTGCTTGACTGTTGGACAGAGAGTAAATTAAGAGGCAGAAATTAGGCAGAGTGCTGGGGTGTGGATGTGACAGCCTGGTCAGAGAGAGAGAAAGCTAGATAGGTTTTCCCAGAATTGGCCTGGGAAGCTTGAGGGTACTGGAGATAAACAATGATAGGCAATTATTAAAAGCAACCTGCAGGTGGTGTTTTTCTAATAGCTGTTTTCCTGTTATTCTCATAAGATTGTTTACAAATGGGTGTCTTGTTAATTGGCCAATCAGGTGAAATGTATTGATTAAATGACCAATCAGGTCTACCTGTATTGGACTAGTGTATAAAAGAAGCAGTTTCAGTAAAGACAGGGTGCTTATGCCACTTAGCCTTCTGACTGACACTGTGTCACTTCTGACTTAACAGTGACACTGGGGGGCTTGCAACACTCCCTAAAAGCAAAAGGATCACAACATTTAATTTGATTAATTAATCACTGGTCTAAAAGACTCTACTGAGCCTCGGGCAGAGCAATAAACATACAACCATTAAGAGAAGAAATAAAAGGTTAGTTAGGTGGTAAATACTCCAGCTCCATCTCCCTTTCCAACTTTGCTTTTGTTTCTTTTCTCCTTGGTCAGTGCAAACATTGGAAGTAACACAGTAAAGCAAACGGCAGCATTAAAACAACAACAACAACACCCATTGTATTTCAAATGCCTTAGTCAAAACACTTTCAAGGAAAGCTTTGACTCACTTTCCCCATAATTTTTGCTATCCCTTAACAGCCTGTGCCTCTCAGAAACGCTGTAGGCTGAATGGAGCAACAGACTTCAGCAACGCTTTTGACACTGTCTCCCATAACATCCTAGTAGGTAAGCTCAGGAAATGTGGGTTAGATGAATGGACAGTGAGGTGGATCAAGAACTGGCTGAAGGGCAGAGCTCAGAGGGCCATGATCAGTGGAGTAGAATACAGTTGGAAGCCTCTAGTGAATGGCATTCCCTAGGGATCAATACTGGCTCCAGCCTTATACAACTTTTTTATCAATGATCTGGACAAAGGGATAGAATACACGCTCAGCAAGTTTGTGATGATATGAAACTGAGGGGAATGGCTGATATACCTGAAGGCTGTGCTGCCATTCAGCAGGATCTTGATAGGCTGGAGTCTTGGATGTAGAGAAACCTAATGAAGTTCCACAAGGACAAATGCAGGGTCCTGTACCTGGGGAGGACTAACCTCAAGTACCAGCACAGGTTGGGGGCTGACCTACTAGAGAACAGTTCTGCTGAGAAGGACCTGGGAGTCATGGTGGATGACAAGTTGACTATGAGCTGGCAGTGTGCCCTTGTGGCCAGGAGGGCCAATGGTATCTTGGGGGCCATTGAGAAGAGTGTGGCCAGCAGGTCAAGGGAGGTGATCCTATCCCTCTACTTGGCCCTAGTGAGGCCATATCTGGAGTATTGTGTTCGATTCTGGTCTCCACAATTCAAGAAAGACAAGGAGCTACCGGAGGCGGTCCAGCAGAGGCTACAAAAATATTGAGAGGTCTGGAGCATTTCTCTTATGAGGAGAGACTGTGGGAGCTGGGCCTGTGAAGAGGAAGATAAGAGATCTCATTAATGCATATAAATATCTTCAAGGCAGGTGCCCAGAGGATGGTGACAGACCCTTTTCTGTGGTGCCCATTGACAAGATGAAGAGCAACGACCATAAACTAAAACACAAGAAGTTTCACCTCAACATGAGGAAGAGCTTCCTTACATTGAGGGTGGCAGAGCACTAGAACAGGCTGCCCAGGGCAGTTATAGTCTCCCTCTCTGGAGATATTCAAAACCCACCTGAACGCATGCCTATGTCACTTGCTCTAGGTGACACTGTGTCTTAGGTTACAATGCAAGATGTAACCAAAAGTATGTATTCTAATACCATCTGTTAACACCAGGTGGGGCAGTGTTTTTTATCTCTTCCCTGACCCATCCTCCCTCCAGGGATATATCCTCTGTTAATGGGCCATTGAGTCTCTGCATGACTGATAAAATTACATCATCCTATTGTAAGATGCTCCACCCAGGTGGAGGAGCCAAGCATTCCTACCTGGATATAATCTGAGATTTGAACACCACAAGCAGCCTTTTTCCACTGGAATCCCAGAGGAAGACCAGACCCTTCTAGACCACCACTGGACCTTCAGAGGAAGACCACACCCTTCTACAGGATCACTGCTTCAACAGAACTACATCTGTCACTCCAAGAGGACTGCAACTACCATTTAATTGGACTGCTACCAACACCCTGACTGACAGGGCATCAGGCTGTATTCTGACTTTGTCAGTGTTTTTGTACTATTGCATTTATTTCAATGTTCCTATTAAGTTGTAGTTTCTGACTTGGAGTCTCTCACTGGTTTGCTTTCAAACTAGTACACCCTGCCTTGGCAGGGGGGTTGGACTAGATGATCTCCAGTGGTCCCTTCCAACCCTAAAAATTCTGTGACTATGATTCTGTGAGCAGTCATGCTAGCTTGGTCTCCTTTCCCCAGGTCTGGCAGAAGACTTAGAGCAAAATAAGAAGAACGTTTATTCTAAGGGAGCCAGATTACGGTTTTGGAGCTCTTTTTAGTAGTTTTGATTTGTACTCCTAGAAGTTTTCAAGGGCCTAAACAGCTGTTTTGATCAATGTAATTGTATTTAAAAATAATGGTACTTTGTAAAGCTACAATGGCAACTTTTATGGGCCAGATTGTACAAACACTTACCCCATAACTGTACAGCACTTGTCCCTCACTACAGGACACAGGAATAGGGAACAACCCCCTGCTGACACTTTTGCAGCTGCTTGAAGCTCTGTAGGAGCCTGGAGTGTCCGAGGAAACCACAGCAGAAGCAGAGCTGGGAAAAGGGAGGGTGGTGACATACTCCATACATCCTCATTGAGCGAAATTCACATCTGGCTCTTCTCCCATCTGCTTTAAGCACTGCCACTGCTCCCATGCTGCATTTACTGGGCATCAGTGTGTATCAGAGCTCACTGTGGATCTGTACAACAGGAAACTGCTTTTATCTCCTTTACCCAGGCAGACACTGAGGCTTACTGCAATGTAGTCACTTTTCTGCAGTCACATGATAAAACTGTATGGAAGATAGGTCTCCAAACTGTGCATAATGCCATATGAAACATGGTACCGTAGAGTCAAATGCCACTACTGAAGAAACCAAGGTGATATAGATGTGTGTTTGAATTGATATCTATTGAACTTCATTCATAACCTGATTGTCACTTTTCCTCCTGTGTTCCAGTATGTAAAGTTCCATCCATGAATATATGTGTAAGACCCAGACAGGATAGACATTCATTTTATGTCTCTAAGCTGGTCAGATGAGAAAATGTTCATCATAGTGTCCATAGAATCATTAAGGTTGGAAAAGACCTCATTGAGTCCAACCATAAACCCAGCACTGTAAAGTCCATCACTAAACTATGTCTCTAAGCACCACATCTACATGTTTTTTGAACACTTCCAGGGATGGTGATTCCACCACTTCCCTGGGCAGCCTGTTCTAATGCTTGACCACACAGTGCAGAAATTTTTCTTAATATCCAATCTAAACTCCCCCTGGTACAACTTGAGTCCATTTCCTCTTGTCCTATTGCTTGTTACTTAGGAGAAGAGACTGACCCCACCTGTCTACAACCTCCTTTCAGGTAACTGTAGAGTGTAATAAGGTCTCCCCTCAGCCTTCTTTTCTCCAAACTAAACAACCCCAGTTCCCTCAGCTGTTCCTCATAAGACTTGTGCTCCAGACTCTTCACCAACTCCATTGATGTTCTCTGGACACACTCCAGCACCTCAATGTCTTTCTTGTAGTGAGGGGCCTACGACAGTGGGTCCAACAGTATTAGACCACTGCTTCCCCTATTATTGAAAAAATGTGTTCACTGCAGAATAATGAACAAACATTGTGATTCTGAGGCTATATATATAAATATATATATATATATATATAAAGTATATGCTGAAAGTATTATACAAAAATCAGCAAATTTTGGTTAATAAGGCAGTTGTCTAACCCTATTTGCCTACGTCTTCCATATACATTCAGAAGAATAAATATGTTTACCTGCTACTGAAATACAGGTCCTTTTTCTTTTGCAACAGGCAAAAGCCCTCCTTGCCCACCTCACCCTCCCAGGTGCCTCTGTACAATAGGTATAGGGCTCTGGATGTGGAAGAACAATCAATGGATGATAAGGACAAAGGTCCCTCTCCACCAGAGGTTTTGCCAAGTCCAGAAAGGCCTATACCTCATATCAAGACCAGTTCCACGAGGAAGAAAAGAAGGGTTGTAGTGGTATGTGATTCCCTTCTAAGGGGAGCAGAGGGTCCAATATGCCAGAAGGACCCTCCCCTCAGGGAATTCTGCTGCCTCCCTGAGGCCTGGGTAAAGGATGCCACCAGGAAACTTCCTAGCGTAGTTTGGCCTTCAGACTACTACCCGTCGCTGGTCTTCCTTGCGGGTGGTGGTGAAGTCACAATGTGTAGTCAAAAGGTGATCAAAAGAGACTTCAAGGCCTTGGGATGGTTGGTGAGGGAATCAGGGGCGCAGGTTATTTTTTCCTCTATTCTTCCAGTGGCAGGCAGTGACATTGAAAGGAACAGACAGACATAGTCTATTAATATATAGCTCCATGACTGGTGTCACCACCAAAATTTTGGGTTCTTTGATAATGGGATGGCCTACATGGCACTAAGCTTGCTGAATTCAGATGGGATTCACCTTTCTCAATGGGAGAAGAGGGTCTTTGATCAAAATCTTGAAGGGCTTATTAATAGGGCTTTAAACTGGATATGATGGGGGGAGGATATAATCAGTTTTAACAGTGATAAGGTGTGGAATGACATGCCATCCCACTAATACCAGTGGCCAGAGCCAGCAAGAGATGCCCAGAGCCTGGAGAGGTATCACAGGTCAGCAGGAGAGCACCTGAAGGAAAGCACCAAGGAATTCCAGCCACTCCAGACAGAAAGTCAGCTTCATTGGGGGGCCAATTTAAATGCCTCTATGCCACTGCACACAGCATGGAGAATAAACAGAAAGAATTAGAGACACGCACATGCCTGCAGGGCTACAACTTTATTGGCATCATGGAAATGTGGTGGGATGACTCCTAAGACTGGAGTGTTGGAATGGAAGGATACAGGCTCTTCAGGAAGGACAGGCAGGGGAGATGAGGTGGTGCTGCCTTCTATAGCAATGACCAGCTGGAGTGCATGGAGCTCTACCTGGGAATGGATGAGGAGCCAACTGAGACCTTATGGGTCAGGATTATAGGGAAGACAGGGACAGGTGATTTAATAGTGGGGGTCTGTTACAGACTGCCCAATCAGGAAGGCCCTCTAGAGACAGATAGGAGCAGCCTCACATTCACAAGCCCTGGTCTTCATGGGGGACTTCAACCATGTTGACATCTCTTGGAGGGACAACACAGCAGGGCACAAGCAATTCAGATCACTGGAATGTGTTGATGGCAACTTCCTTCTCTGAGTGATAGAGGAGCCAATGAGGATAGGTGCTATGCAGGACCTTGTTCTCACCAGAAGGAGGGGCTGGTGGGGAATGTGAAGCTCAAGGGCAGCCTGGGCTGCAGTGACCATGAAGTGGTGGAGTTTGAGATCCTTAGGGCAACAAGGAGGACATGAAGCAAGCTCACTACTCTGGACTTCAGAAGAGAAGACTTTGGCTTCTACAGGGATCTCCTTGGTAGAGTGCCATGTGATAGAGTCCTGAAGGAAAGAGGGGCCTGGGAAAGCTGGATGATATTCAAGGACTGTCTCCTCCACAGTCAAGCACAATGAATCCTTACTAAGAGGAAATCGGGGAAGAACACTAGGAGGCAGTGCATGGATGAACAAGAAGCTCCTGGACAAACTTAAACACAAACAGGTAGCTTACAGAGGGTGGAAGCAGGGAAAGGTAGCCTGGGAAAAATACAAAAAAATTGTCTGAACAGCCAGGGATCTGGTTAGGAAAGCTAAAGCACTGTCAGAAGCAAATCTGGCCAAGGACATTGAAAGTAACAAAAAAAATCTTCTATAGGTAGATCAGTGATAAAAGAAAAACTAGGAAAATGTGAGTGCTCTCAGGAAGGATATAGGAGACTTGGTTACCCAGGACATGGAGAAGTCTGAGGTACTCAATTGTAGAGAGCTTTTTGGATAATTGGTTAGCTGAGAAAGGACATTCCGATGTGATACTGATGGATAAGGGTAAGAGAAACAAGCTGGGAACTGAGCAACCGGTGCCTAGTTACTGACGAAGGTCACAGTGACCTTCTCTAAAACGGGAAGACGGGGGAGAAAATTGCTTGCCAGAAAATGTAGTTATCCCAAGGTAGAGAAATTAGAAGAATGTACACATAGAAGCAAAATAATTGTTAAGAGATAGAAGTAGGTGTGTTTGATCATAGTGTGCTTTAACCAATAATGAGCTCAGATTTTTCAATATGCATAAGCTTCATTAACACTAATATAAAAATGTGTAAGCTTTCAATAAACTTCGAGATTTGCTATTCATCGCATATGGTGTGTCGCATCTCTCCCGCCGTTACGACAAATGGTGACCCCGGACGTGTTCCTTCGGGACTAGCCACGGTCGGAGGCGTAAAAGTCAAGTGTAGGTCCTTTCGCGGCTGGGGACGGCAATAAGCACCGCTGAAAAAGGGAAGGTGCCGGCCCCGGGTGACCTCAGAGGAGAGCCCGGCTGCTACGTGCTGCCGGACCTGAATAGAGCCGCAAGAAGCGCGCAATCGTCGTTAAAATGGATAAAGACAGGCAAGCAGCATATGATTTATTTACTGACTTTTTACGAGGGCGTCAGATTAGAGGGATAGATTTACAGAAAGAACTTCCTGGGTTGTTAGCTTATGGGTGTGCACAGGGGTTTTTTCGTAATCCGCATACAATGCATGAGTTGTCGGAATGGCGTATATTCGGGGATAAGCTGTGGCGTGCAATCATAGATGAGGATAAGACCGCGAAAGAGTTGGGAAATTTATGGCGAGTCGTGCATGCTGAATTCTTGAAATACAAGGCAGAGGAAAGAGCTGCCCAGCAGACTAGTGCAGCCCGTGAAAGCAACAGGAGTTGCAGAGACTGGTTTGGGTCCCCGCCGATACAAGCTCCTGCTCTAAAAAGCAGCTCCCTGCAGCTATCGGCTTCTGCCGCAGGCAGCAGCCCCCCCGCGCGTATTCCAGCCGTGCTGTCCGCGCCGCCTGCCCCGGTGTTAAACCCTGCACCGCCTCTGCCTCCTCCCGCTCCGGACCCGCACCCTCCGCCGCCCTGCCGCAGCGCACAGCCCGCAGCCGCCCCGCCGGAGAGGCTCGTGCTGGCCCCGGCCCTGGGCGACTCAGCAGCTGCAGCGCGGCCGCCTCCCACTCCGCAGCCGCCAGCACCGCTCCGCAGCCGCCCCGTCCCCGAGCCGAGGGGGGGACGGCGGGACGGGCCTCCCGCCCCCCGTGCGGAAGCGGGCTCCGGTGAGTCCGCCCGCCCCGCGGCTGCCCAGCGCAGTTCTGCTTCCCGGCCACCAGCTCTCCGCGCCCGGACACAGATAGCAGCTATCACCACTTCGGCTAAACCTGCCTTCAGCCCGCAACCGCCGGGAGCCTCGGAGTAGACCTAGCAACAGCAGCAGACAGTGATTTTGGTGACTATTCACCCACAAAAGTCCCAACGGGAGTAAAGAGACCACTCATTGTTGATGGATTATTTATGAGAGTTTTGCTTTTAGGACATTTCTCGGCTACAGTGTTAAGATTGTTTTTTTTATCTAGAATAATGGACGCTGGCTATGTAGGGGAGAGTTCTATTATGCTGTATATTCTTTTTCCACCTATGCAAATCGAACAATGAACTGTTAGATGAACTTTGACCTTTGTTAAAGGGAACTGATCCAGCACAGTCTGTTCGTATAGCCCCTGAACAGGTTGAGACACTGCAGCAGATATTAGACTGTGTTACACAAGGCAGTGTTCAGCGACGTGATTTTGATCTCCCTGTACAGCTGACAGTTTGGTGTGGACAAAAATTTTTACTGAGTGCACTTACTTAGCATAACAGAAAAACGGGGGAGATACGGGCCTTGGAATGGATATCTCCTCCACTTCAACAACATAAAACTCTTCTTCAGAAAATTGACATTTTAACTGATTTGCTCAAAAAGGGTCGTGATAGGACAGTGGGGTTGGATTCAATGCCCAAAAAGATCACTAAAGCCCTTATCGGATGCTATAACTGCTTACACAGGTGCAGGAAGAAAATCCAAACAACTGTTACTCATTGTATACATTTATATGTTTAGAAAACTGGACTGGATGTCATGTAACATTTAGAATTATAATTTAACCTGAATGTTAGTTTGCACAAAAAAAAAAAACAAAACCTCCCTCCAAACAACAAAAACAACAAAACTTCCACTCAAAACAGATACTAAAATATATAATAGACTTCCAACCATAATATTAATATTATTATTATTATTGTGGACAATTTTGATAAATAATTACCAAAAAGAATATATTCATCCCTACTGTTCAAGCATCAACTGACTTTTAAAACATAAAGCATAAACACTGATGTTTGAGGCCTAGAAAACATTCATTCTATTGTTTGAATAATGATTTCAGTCTACAGGAAAACTGTTGCTTAGCTTTTCCTGTAACATCGAACAAAGAGTATTTTGTACTTAGTTGTTATCCTTTTTCTTTGTCCAAGTGAGAACACAATATGTCATTTAAAATATTCTCTCATTTAATTTACATTTTAATCTGAAAGAGAATATGAGTTTAAAAAATCATACCACAGCATTAACGTCCCTTTGTACTTAGAAACATATTTCTTGTACCTGTTCAATTTAAAGCAAACCTGCAATACTCTAAGCACCTGACTCAACTTGTAACTTCTCCATCACTTCTTATATTTTTTTCCCTCTGAAAATAACCAGTGTGAGCTGTAGCTTGTCTCACATGTGTTAAGTTCTTCACTGGCTTTGCATAAGGAGATTCACAAGCACATGAGTTATTCTACACTGCTTATTTGTCTCAAATATCCGATCTAAAACACATCATCTGATTTGTATTTCTTAATATTTTATAGGTGAGTTAGTTCTGAGTTATTTTTCTCTGTTTCCTGTGTTTAACCAAGATGCTGAAAGACTTTGTTGATACGTCAGACTTCACTGAAACAAAGGCTTCACACAGATCAGGCATCTAAACTATTTGTTCATTTCAAAAGTAGTATTTTGGCTACAGTATATTTTTTCCACTTGTGTGGTATGCATTTGCAGCTGACTGCCAGGACGATGTAAAGTTTTGGTCCCCAGCAGCCATAGTTGCAGCATCTTTCTTAACTCCAAGGGGATCAGCAGCAGGTGCTCATGCTATTTTAAATAAGTTAGGATGTTGGCTTGCTAAACAAACAAATGCAACTTCTTTAGCAATTTCCAGTCTTTTGCTTGATGTAGATTCTATTCGCCATGCGACGCTTCAAAATAGAGCTGCGATTGATTTTCTCTTACTTGCACAAGGCCATGGTTGTGATGAATTTGAGGGCATGTGTTGCATGAATCTTTCTGATCATGCACAGTTTGTACACTCACAGCTCTCTGAGTTACGGAGGTTAACTGGGAACTTACAGGTGGAATCAGGCCTTGGTATTGATGGATGGCTCAAATCTTTAAACTTAGGATCATGGTTACGTTCAATTATTAAGGTTAGCATTGTAGTAGCTATTGTAGTTTTGCTGTTAGTATTAGTCTTGCCTTGTTTTTATATATGCTTACAGAATATGGTGAGAAAGATGATAACTACTGCATTTAATCAAACTATGCTTGTTTAACAGAAAAACAGGGGAGATGTAGAGAGCTTTTTGGATAATTGGTTAGCTGAGAAAGGACATTCCGATGTGATACCGATGGATAAGGGTAAGAGAAACAAGCTGGGAACTGAGCAACCGGTGCCTAGTTACTGACGAAGGTCACAGTGACCTTCTCTAAAACGGGAAGACGGGGGAGAAAATTGCTTGCCAGAAAATGTAGTTATCCCAAGGTAGAGAAATTAGAAGAATGTACACATAGAAGCAAAATAATTGTTAAGAGATAGAAGTAGGTGTGTTTGATCATAGTGTGCTTTAACCAATAATGAGCTCAGATTTTGCAATATGCATACGCTTCATTAACACTAATATAAAAATGTGTAAGCTTTCAATAAACTTCGAGATTTGCTATTCATCGCATATGGTGTGTCGCATCTCTCCCGCCGTTACGACACTCAATGACATTTTTGGCTCAGTCTTCACCAGCAAGCGCTCCAACCACAGCACCCAAGTTGCAGAAGATGAAGGCAGAGATTGGGAAAATGGAAAATCACCCACTGTGGGAGAAGACCAGGTTCAAGACCATATAAAGAACCTGAAGATGCACAAGTCCATGGGACATGATGAGATACATCCCCAAATCCTGAGGGAACTGGGCGAGGAAGTGGCTAAGCCACTATCCATCATATTTGGAAAGTCATGGCAGTCCAGTGAAGTTCCCACTGACTGGAAAAAGGGAAACATAACTCATTTTTAAAAAGGGAAATAAGGAAGACCCAGGGAACTACAGACCTTTCAGTCTCACGTCAGTGCCTGGAAAAGTCATAGAGCAGATCCTCCTGTAAACTTTTCCAAGGCACATGGAAAATGATGAGGTGATTGGTGACAACCAACATGGCTTCACTAAAGGCAAATCATACCTGACAAATTTAGTGGCCTTGTATGATGGGGTAACAGCACTGGTGGGTGATGGAAGGGCAACAGACATTGTGTACCTGGACTTGTGCAAAGAATTTGACACTGTCCTGTATGACATCCTTGTCTCTAAACTGGAGATACATGAATTTGACAAATGGACTACTCTATGGATAAAGAATTGTCTGGATCGTTGCACTCAAAGAGTTGCAGTCAATAGCTTGATGTCCAAGTGAAGAACAGTGACAAGTGTTCCTCAGGCGTCAGTATTGGGACCAGCACTTTTTAACATCTTTGTTGATGACATGGACAGTGGGATCAAGTACACCCTCAGAGAGTTTGCCAACAACACCAAGCTGTGTGGTACAGTCAGCACAATGGAGGGAAGGGATGACATCCAGAGGGACCTTGACAGGTTTGAGAGGTGGGACTCTGCAAGCCTCATGAAGCTCAACAAAACCAAGCATGAGGTCCTACATCTAGGTCAGGGCAATCCCAAGCACAAGTACAGGCTTAGCAGAGAATGGATTGAGAGCAGCCCTAGGGAGAAAGACTTGAGGGTATTTGTGGATGGGAAGCTAAACATGACCTGGCAGTGTGCACTCACAGCCCAGAAAGCCAACTGCATCCTGGGATGTGGCAAAAGTATTGTGACCAGCAGGTCAAGGGAGTTGATTCTGCCCCTTCTACTCTGCTCTTGTGAGACACCCACTTGGAATACTGCATCCAGCTGTGGAGTCCTAAGCATAAGAAGGACATGGACCTGTTGGAGAGTCCAGAGGACACCATGAAGACGATCAGAAGGCTGGAGCACCTCTCCTATGAAGTCAGGCTGAGAGAGTTGGGGCTGTTCAGCCTGGAGAAAAGAAGGCCTTGGGGAGACTTTGGAGCACCTTCCGGTAACAAAAGGGAGCTTACAAGAAGGCTGGAGAGAGACTTTTCACAAGGGTGTGTAGTGATAGGACAAGGGGGAATGGCCTTAAGCTGAAGGAGGGCAGGTTTAGATTAGATATTGGGAAGAAATTTTTGACTGTGTGAGTGGTAAAGCACTGGCACACGTTGCCCAGAGAAGTTGTGGATACCCTATCTGTGGCAGTGCTCAAGGCCAGGTTTGATGGGGCTGTAAGCAACCTGGTCTAGTGAAAGGTGTCCCTGCCCATGGCAGAGGGGTTGGAACTAGATGATCTTTAAGGTCCTTTCTAATCCAAACCATTCTAGGATTCTAGTATTCTATGATTCTAAAACTGTGGGTGATTAAGGCTTTGTGACTAATTGTCCATGTGAAAAATGCATATTCTATGATTAGCTCTTTGCAAATATTAAAATGAATACTATATGTGTTATGTTGGAAAGCTATGCTGTACTAATTTCTTTTAAGTAGTTCTGTATTAATATTTTAAGTAGTATGGTAAATATAGTTTTTAGGCTTGTCCTGGATTGTCAAGCAAGTTATATTCTATTTGCCATCTGTATGGAAGTTGTCTTCTGTTAAGTGGGCAGTTTTCCTTATCTCTTCCACAACCACTCCTCCCTCCAAGGAGACATCTGCTGATAATAGGCTATTAAATGTCACTGCATGACTGATAAGAACTATAGCATCTGATTGTGAGATGCTCTGCCCAGAGGGGAGAGCCAAGCATTCCTACCTGTTGTCATTATATTGCAAAGGTTCCATATTGTTGTTTCCTTATTACAAGAGTTTCATACCTCCTTGATGTTTCTCATAGGCATCTCCTCTAAGCACTGACTCTTCCTTCTTCTCACAGTAGCCAACCCAGTCCAGTCCCAGCTGCTTTGCTTTGCTATAGCATAATATTAAAATAGAAATTATGTGATGTAAGATACTTTTTGTAACTAGCTCAAGGAATGGATAAGATAATCAAGAAATTCTTCGCATAGAGATAACAGCAGCAAGACACCAAAATCCTAAAGAGAAGAATTATTGCCTCCTTATCGGGAAGGCCCAGACTCCGAGGAACCAAGAAAATTGATTTACAAGATGAGGGGGGAGTTGACATTAAACAGAAGCACCCTTAGTTTGAAAGGAATGTTTGCATCATGTATGAGATATATGAATATGCAATAGGCTATTGCTTTTAAGGGTTAATCCTTTGTTAGCAAAATGTGCTTTGGTGGCTATTAAATATTAAGCCCCGAATGTTTCGGGGTGTGTCCTGCCTGGCTTCATCTGGCCTCGCTGCTGGACCAAAGGCGGCAGCTGTGGCATTTTTCACCCCAGAGATACCTTGGGCCGGCTAGGTGCTGCAGCTTGGCGCTCAGAACAAGTCCAGGCAAAATAGGAACTCAGTTTACCTTTGGTGGAAAAGATTCAGACGACGGTGAAGAGAAAAGGAGCGGGTTCTGCCATGTAGCTTAGATCCAGAGTATATTGTAGCATGGTAGATTTCTGAATCTGGCAACAGCTCCAGACAGAACCACGGCAGAGACCGACTCATGGCAGAGACGCCGACCGCATGGTCTCATGTCCTTTTTAAGCCCTAGGGACAGGGGGAGGGGACGGACAGGTGAGGGCCAACCAGGTGTGAGCAGGGGAAGGGTCAGGGGATGTGGACGCTAGGACAAACCAATGAGCCCAGGCCTGGGGGGCATCTGCCAATCACACGACGCCTTGTTGGAAGGTGCCAGGCAGGAGGGCACAGGGGGAGGCGGAAAGGTTGGCACACCTGAGGGGGTTTGGATAGTTGAAACAGGAAATGGCGACACACTGCAACATCTCCCCCTAGTTTTGTTTAAAAAGAAGAGGACTGGGTTTGTGGTGCAGAGTGCTTGCCAATCCATGGTTGGTAAATCGGTTCCCCCTCTACAGGAGGTTCAGTGCTTTCCACTGAGGGTTCTATGTCATTCATTGGAGCACTAAGGGCTTCCAAATGGTAAACTTCGGGGGGGGAGATGAGCTTGAAATCAACTTGAGAACCATGCGGTCAACTAGTCCAAAAACAATGCTAACAACTACAACAACAAAAACTAATACAAACAGTACTAAAATTACAGTTTTCGGAATAGATCCCACCCAGCCCGAGAATCCCCAGCCTTTGAACAGTCCACTCAGCCAGTCGTCAGTTTCTCTCTTGATGTTCGAGGTCTTTTGCCAAGGTAGTCCATACGTGCTTTGGGCTGAGGGGCTATCCAGGAGATCCCTGGTGGGATGATCATGAGTAGGACGAGGAGCAGGCTTGGTTTCATGGAGTCTTGAGGCTACACACGAACCGTGGGATCTAAACTGGTACAAGAAACTTAAGACAAACATATTACAAACTGTTCCAGAAAGGAGGCTTAAATGGAATTTCTTCCAGAGAACGCGTGTGGCGTTTCCTTCTCCAGGCAGCATTAGCAACCTGGGGCGCTTCTGTCGATTTCTCTGAGACTTTGGGAACATAGGGCCTTACCCATTTGGAAGGAACCC